>NC_089482.1:615967-1231935 GCF_036810415.1 Kwoniella dendrophila CBS 6074
AGATACAGTCCAAATATCGATGACTTACCCAGTCAAAGTTCCAATTTCCAATACCCTCTCTGCCCCTATACTCCTGACTAATAGACTCAGAAATTGTCCTTGCAATGGTGTGATTTGGATTTGTGGTATATCGTGTTCTTTTATCCTTTCTAAATTCTTAGCAAATGTAGGATCTTTCCCATAATCTGGGTGAAGTAATTTTGAAGATAGGTATGAATCTACTTGTTCTGGTGTTGGTTCTGATGCGACAGGTTTATGTTAGTTCATGTTAGAAAGATCATCTGGGCATGGCATTTACTTCATTCGTAAAGACAGTAGCAAGCTGTGAATGAAATAAGCCGACAAACTTACTTATGTTCGCTGCAAGGTCCTCCGCAGGCGAATTAGCAGGCTGTCGACTAATTGCTGATACGCTAAATGGCCTGTGTATCAATGGTGTGATCAGAGTTTTGGGAATTCTGATCGTACTAGACCTGAGTGTGGGCTGTATAGCGCTCCTCAGTTCTGCAGAGGCTTGTAGAATTCTGTTCGAGGACATATTGGTACTTCAGCGGTAAGATCAAAGGGTGATGTAGAGAAAGGGGATCCCGAGTGATGAAAGTCTGATGTTGAACGGTTCTATAGCTGCGCTTTCTTTCTCTTTAGCAAGATTGATTCTGCTGTGAGTTGATAGCTATCATCAAAGCGTTCAAGGGAAGAAGAAAACAATGTCCAGAAGATCAACATTCCCAAGTCGTTTGGTGAAATGACGTTATCAAAATCGTTCTGAGCTGGGTGAATTATCGCTTTTCTCCGATATCGAATCATAGCCTCCGAGATTAGTTAATCATATGCAAATACAGTAAAAGAGTACATCGAGTAATGTCCTGCATTTGGCATGATATGGCATATTTCATAAGCTTTATACACATCAACTGTGTACATAGGAGGTTGACATAAAACGGGAATCATTCTGATGCTGGGTCATATACAATATGTGAAGTGTAATCCACATGTCTTCATTCAGTTAAACTATCATAATTGTCCATTCATGCGTTCACATGAGCGCTTATTGACCAGGCATACCTGCTCGGAGATTGTCGTATTCTGTTCATATCGGTATGATCAGTTGAAATGTCTGCCCCGTACGGTACAACCTTATTTTTCACTCACTACTTCTAGGGTAATTCAGTTCATTTTGCTTTTGTTGCAATTGGCCAAATTCATGTCTAACAGTACTGACCAGACTTAGACCACTGTCTGCAGGTTTATCAGCATCAAGTTCCCAGAACATCGCGCCGCCTAAACCTTCTCCATTGACGTATCTGGCTTTTTGATGAGCAATGGCAGGGGTGTCGTAACTGATAAGCAGTCGCTTATGGCTGAGGACAAAGTTGGGGATCAGCATGTGCTGTATAACATACTGGTGCAACTCATATCGGTCGTAGCTGATACAGACAGCTGGAATCGATTCTCAAGCAAGGATTGATTGTCATATAGGGATTGTTACAAGTTTAATCGAACACTCACGGGTCATAGCTGTAAGAAGCGCCAAGACGAGGATCGTTGATTTCCTGAGCGCCAGGTTGCGGAAGAGCTTTGTAATCCCACATTCCAGCTTCCCATGATCCTTCACCGGTACCTGTTGCAAAATCGTAAGCTATAGATCTGAGACTAACATGTATAAACCTCAGCTCACCTTGGTACGGAAGACCAATTCCATCTGTGTTAGCGAAAGCTCGACCATAAAGCGGCATTCCTGCCAAAAAGTCAGAATATAACAATCAAGGCTACAAAGCTCATGCAGCTCACCGATAACAAGTTTACTCCGATCAATACCTTGCAGGTTATAGAATCTTACAGCTTTGTCAACGGAATTTGCTTCGGGGTTGTCTGCATAAAGATTGGCTTGATGACCAGCTACTTGATCCCAGGAACCGGCAAACTACAATATCCGTTGTCAGCTGTGGCTACTCTGAACGTTATGACTAACTTACATCGTATGCCTACGAAACAATGTTCACACAATCCGGTCAGTCTGATTATTTTTTGCGAGATGGGTCTATGGCTTACCATTAAATTCCAGAAGTCCAATGACTGTGATATTCTATATTAGCCATAAAGCTTGAGCAAAAAGGAGAGATTCAATAGACTTACCGCATCCATATCCTTGGCTCTTAGAATCTTCATGTTTTCCATACCACATGGAGCGGCAACGGACAACTCATACTGGGTTGCAGGTTGTTGGTTATTATGCGCAAGTTGGACAAGCCCGGCTCGAAGTTCAGCAAGCAAAGCTACATATGCTTCAGCTTCGGCTGATGTTTTAGGATATTCGTAATCGATCTAAGGGAGGCAAAGATACGAATATCAGCACCTGACCGCCTTTTCTGCAATCAGAGAATGGTATGATAGCTTACATCCAGGCTATATAAAGAACAAATTATAGCATCAACTAGATACATTGAAAATATGGGGTTGAATAGCTTACCCATCTATTCCGAGGTCTTGTACAAGTTTGACTGCACTGTCGACAAACGTTTTCCGCCAGGAATGATGAATGATATTGACGAAGTTCTGATGAAAATCACCATCGTCAGCTATTGGCCCCTGTGTCTTATGTTACCCAGATGATTGCTTACTGAAGAATATGTCCATCCTCCAATGGAAAGCAATACTTTTAGATTCCTATGCAAGCAGTCGTATCAGCTATGATGACGCAAGGGGCGTACTGTCTATCAGTATGAGCAAGCAAGCGTACCTGTTGCTCTTCTTCAACAAGTAGATGGCTTTAAAGCATCCGTAAAGATTTGTTCCAGGCTCATCCCATTTATCTCCATCAAAGTGGATCTACGAGATGGAAGGTTTTTTGTTAGTATACGGAATATGTATCTATACCATAGAAATGACTGATCACCTCAACATCGGCCCAAGAATCACTCAGAACAACTTCTCCAGAATCTTTATTGATATTTGCGAAAGCATAATTGATATGGGTCAAATCGTTGACAGGAATTTGTTGAGGAAAATACTTTCTGCCGTAGATACCCCTAATCCGTTTATATACAGTTCAGCGCTATACTTTATTGCTATTTGATGAGGAACCGCGATTGACTCACCAGTTGACCTATATTGTAGGAAATTCGGAGTTTATGTTAGAATATTAACGTTGGCTCAGGTTATCAAACTAGGATAGTGAGGGGGAATAGAGAAAGGTAGATACGACCGAGGGTAGGGAAGCGAAAGGAAGGAAGCGACAAGGTGAGGAGAGCAAGAGACCGAAAGTAGAGATATACGGGGTAAAAGCGAGTGTGGCTGAGGGTACTGAGGGCGACGACAAATGGATAGATGAAGAGGTCCAAGCACGAATTGATGGATGGATAACACAACTTACAAAGTAGCCTACAACCCTCTTACCACCTGGTGCAGCAGATCCTTGACCGTAATTCTGGAAATTATCGTATCCCTGTGGTGGAGGTGGTGGTGGTTGCTGCATGTAAGGTTGTTGTTGTTGATAACTCATAGCACCTTGATTATAATTTGTATTTGAATCAGATTTACCGAAATGTTTGTCAATGAAATTACCTAAACCCATTATATATAGACTACTGATGATAGCTCCTAAAGCTAAGACTATGGGAATTGTTAGTAAGAATCTTGATTTCTTGCTGGGAGGTGATGAAGGGATGTTTTGGATTGTTTTTGCTTCTTGATCGTCGCTTGAATTACCTCTTGAGGACATAAAGTAAAACCAAGATGTAATGAATCAAATGACTTGTTTTGAGATACCAGGAATGACAAGGATCAAGATCTATGTCTTCTTCTGGCTGTCAATCTGTCTGGATGGTCGATTATCACTAGTTCAGGTAGATCATGGATTGGCGGTTGACAGCAAGACTGGAATGATATATAATGCGGTGAAGAGTGAAATAGTTGGAACAAGGATCAACGCAAAAACGACGTAATCTGGTTTCTTGCTTTAATTTTTGGCGAGATTAGAGGTATGTGCATGTGGGGCACCGAATACTTGGTGAGTAAATTACGCGTTTGACGCTTGACCGACCGGTCAATCAACAGTCCTTTTTTGTTCACCAAAATATATCATCTTCTTCCATTATGCCAACTGAACAAAGAACGTACAAACTTAGCTTGGTGAACGTATTTCATCTACGGCCATAGAAACTAGAAAACACCGCCTCTCGTCCGTTCGGCGCAGTATAAGCTAGTTGTCGCCCTGTCAGTACCAAGGCGGGGGACCACTTGGGAATCCCGGGTGCTGTAGTTTTCGTTTTGCTTTGATTTGCATCTTTCGTCCTTTTGGAATGAATGCCCAGCTTTTAGATTGCAAGTAAATGTTACTGTCAATCACTATGATATATCGCACGATAAAAAGATGGTCATTTATACTATAGAATTGTGCTGATCCGGTGTGCTCTTGATGGGGGCTTTATTGATTGGTCATAGCCGGTCACATATTTCATGTCATCCCTCAATTTGCATAAGCTAAGCAAAGCGATTGGACTGATTCTTTGAATTGTCCTTTTTGTTCGTGTATCTGACTTCAGCAAATTCTTCACAAGCTGCTGTTTGTACACTTCAACAGCATATCTCTTACTCAGAAAACTTGAATTCACCACTCGACAATTGATTTGTGCTGGTAACGTTATCGCTCAATGGACTGATGCATATGGAAGTGATTTCGTGTTCTTCCCGGACCCAATTATCAAGATGGCCGAATTGAACCGATGTAACAATTTTGACGACTCTCAACCTCGGTTCGTTTTAGGTCAATCTTCAACATCTTTCTTCAACACCTCATGTATAGACTTTTTAGGTTTAGTTGGGGATTTAGCTGCATTCAAAACTCGATACCCTGCTGAGAATGCTCAAATCGTTGTACAATCCTCCGTCGGGAATCTCACCCATTGCAATTTGAGCTCTCGCTCACTCTGGTACACTCCTAGAGTGTCTTCGATGAGCTGACATTTCATGGCTGACTTGAGTTATCCTACAATTGTAGATACCATCATGCCCCTTATATTCGGATGAGATATTCAATAGACCGAACTTTGTATATTTTTCTTCTAATAGATGGAATGCACGGAAACGTGGTTCCTGACGGCCTTCTCTTTGCTTGATTGCCCTTTTATTTGTAGTACATACCTCTCACGGTCGGACGTCTTCTCTGCGTTACCAATCCTTCGGACCCCGGAAAACGGATTTTACGGTACTGTAGCTGAATTATTTCTGTTTGGTTTAAACAGAGATGTCTCAAAGATATCCACGAGGTTTTGAGCGGCTTGATTTCAAAAACAACGTTAACGGGACAGCTGATAAATTTAGCCCCTGAATTTCCGTTATTTATCTGGTAGATCCCGATTAGTGCCTGAAGATTACATGCTTCCCGTATGGTTGTGGTTGTCATCACAATATTTAACAAAACAATAAAACAAAATGCAAGCAGGCAGCCAAATTATCAGACGATAACAACATGATACACATTTCAAGCCAATCATCACTACGTTGACAATAAGTAAAAATAACTATTTTTCGAGGTACGTGCTTTACTTTTTTCTCGTTGATGGCTTGTGTCATACTCGCAACGCTTCTATGTCATCAGTAAAGGCTTTTCATCAAGTCTCGAAGACCCTAAAGCATGAACCGACTTTTCTGTAGCCACTTGACGCCCAATCTTGACGGTCCGGAAAACAAAAGAAAACAGCAACACAATTTGTTATTGAGCATGGGTACAACTTATCAATATAAATACATGAACATCGAGATCTCAGAGGTAGATCTTCTTTCCCACTCTTTGCATTCAGTCTTTTTCTCTCATTGACATTCTGTAGCTGCTATAATATTTCACGTCACTTGTAAAGGGATAAAACAGTAAATAAAATGGTTGCTATCAAATTATTCTTTTCGCTTGTCGCTGTAACTTCATTGTTATCGGTTGATGCTAAATCTTATAAAGCTAGAATCAGCAAACGTGAAGTAGCTAATCACAATTCCGGTATTTTCGGTGCGAATGGTTCGGTCAAACCAGTCGATACTTCATCATCGACAACATCAGAAAAGAGACACATTATCGATGTACCAGTTCAAAAAAGGGAACCAACAGTAAAAGAAACCAATGGTGATAGACTCAAAAGAGGTTTGGCTCCTTTGCCACCTAAAAGACGTTATCAAAGTGGTGTTTTAAGTGACATTGGTAAGTCATATCATTCCATGTATGTTTGCAAGTGGTCTTTGAACTCACTCGTTTCTGTGTTATTCATTATCAGCTTCACGACAAGATCCAACATGTGTTGGTAACACGTAAGTACTAGCATACCACTATGCCCATATCCATGGTTAATCTAGTGCGCAATGTATGACTGACTTGGTCTCGTTGTTGTAAAATAGCAACGGACTACTCGAGATATTCACTACAGGTGGAACACAATTAGGTTATCTTTCAGCTATCTATGATGGTCAAAACTCTTACACATACACAACAAACATCGCGAATGCTTTGACAGTTTTTGCACCAGGATTAAATGTAACTGGACCTGGAAATCAAGCTCAAATTACAGCTATTAATGGTCCTGATCCAAATTTCCCTGCAATTGGTGCTGTTGAAGGTTCGGGGGGAGCCAACTTTAATTCCGGTCAAGTGGGTTATGCTTATTTATCTGGTAGTGGTCAAAGTAAGTCTAACTCATTCGATTGTCCATCCCTAAGTAATCTCATATTTGATTGCCCTGGTTCCAACGGATATTCTAATGCAAACTCAAGAAGAACGAGACTGACAATCGCCACCCGGTCCATTATTAGCTCCCCAAGGATCACCTCCCTCAACATCAGCTGGTAATTCAATTCAAGCTTTAGAATACAGTGGTGGTTCAGAAAGTACAATCTGGTCTTTAGATTGTGCAGGTAACGTTGCTGCTCAATGGACAAATGCTGACGGTTGTAAGTTAGCAATATCTAATTAGCCTAACAAATATTGATAAGACACGAAATTTTTCATACTATAGCTCAACCTGCAACATCGATCTTTTACGATGGAGCTGTAGATTTCCTTGGTCTCGTTGGTGATTTCGCTACATTCCAATCAACTTATCCTGGTGAGAACGCTCAAATTGTCGTAAGCAATTTTACCTATATCAAAGTTCATTTCGACGGGATTGCTTACCCTATGATCCCAGACCGTTAAATTTGTGCCAAACTAAAGACGACTCTTGAAGACATGACAGATAAGGTTCAAAAAATTGATTAAATGGGCTGTAGAGGACATTTGACCATAAAAAATAAAACAATGATTTGTGGACAATATATATGTATGTAGTTTTGAAAAGGACAATTTGACCGAATGAATAAAATGACAAAGACTTGGGGTTGATGATCTTGCTCTATTTCTGTCGTCTGCGCTCCGATTATTCGTCCCGCTCTGGTTTTGTCCTAAGCGTGTCAGGCTGCAACTTCGGATGCGTTGAGTGATGTTACGAAGATAACAAGTTTGCATTTGCGATAGAGAACATCCAAACCAACCAAATTATAGCATTCTCCCTCGAAATTGACCTCAAAAAATAGGCACAACATCGTATGACAAACCACCAGAGAAGATCAAAGCTTTTTGAATCCGTAAATGATACTAGAAGATCAAAACCCGCGCTGTGCTAAAAGCGGATCAAACAGACTTATAGATCTGTCATGTAACTCTGTATATATTGAATTTGACCGACTATACTTGTTTCAGATCCTCAGTCATCTATCAGATTGCCGCAAATATTGATGATCCATAACAAATTGTAAGCTGTGCAGATTTGTGACCACTATTATTGTTATTGATGTCGAACCGACCTACTAAGGTTACAAGTTCTATTTTCAGTACACTGTACATGTGATGATGTAGATCAGGGCCGTCTTTTGATACCGCGTAATCATTATAAAAGGGTAAAACACGCATATGCACACGCAAAATTACATACGTGTATGTATAAATTATGTACTCTTTTACCGTCTGTATGGTGATCATTTTAGACAATCAGCGCTACAAAGGTTTATTTGGTTCCCTATTTGGATTGAACCCTGAACCCCAATACCATAAGGCGCATACGTACAGTTAGAGTATTTCCGTCTTATACGCTCCGCAAAATGTGTAAACACACTTAATCTACGATGAACAAAACAGTCGCCATCTCAAGATAATTATAGATTCCATCATCTATGTATCGATTAAAATCATATCGCATAGATTTCTTTATAGATTGTACTCTCATTGCATGCATATATAAATAGATTGTAGACGAAAAGAAACAAGAAAATACCCCTCCTTTGAAAAGAACATCATTTTAAGCACGTAGTCAAGAACATCGACAAGCCTGGTTTATCAACCTCCACTATCTGCATATAATCGATCGTTTTGACGTCTTGGCAGAAAGAATCACTTTTAGAACTCGCAATATCTGAAATCAAGCTATAGCAAGTACGAGGATATCTGTCAAAGTAGCTGAGAATCAACCTCTGAATATATATCATAGGAAAGTACATTCACACTAGTATAAAATTGTTGGAATCATAGCAAAATCATATCAAGCGATCAAAGCTTAAATACAATATATATCGATTCATTCAAAAATGTCAACTTTAACAACATCCCTATTGTTTCTATCCGCTGTAATATCTTATTCAACTATAACGGTATCAGCCGTATCGGTATCATCAATAGTATCGCAATATGGTTTGACAAACTCATACAATTTCACTTTCCCGGATCAAACTCTAAACAGTGCAGATGCGAATACATGGATAAATAATCAATGGACTTTATATAATAAGAAAGGTGTTGATTGGGGTAATTCTGATTTGTGAGTTTCCCGGTGTCTGACTAAGCAACCTATATTCTATGAACGAGTAGATTATGCTACTTTGGGAATCTTGTTGACGTTTCTCCTTGCCTTTGGGTTTACAGAGTGTTTTCACCTGATCCATCAACATCCTCTTCCACAATAGTAAGAAGACAAGAATCGTCAACTTCTTCAAGCAAGAGTAGTACGAAAAGCAAAACTTCATCAGCATCAACTTCAAGTACGACTGGGACTGGAACCAGCACGAGTACCGCAACAACATCAGTTTCATCACCTTTATCAACTGCTTTAAATGGTCAACCACCTGCATTGAGAGTTGAATATCCAAAAGGGTCATATAGTAAAAAAACTGGTGGTACACAATTCTATGCAAATCCACTGACTTCGTCAAATGCAAAAGTTGCTTCTTCTTCAGGTAATTCAACTACTTCTGGTCAATATGAAAGAATGATGTTGAGTTATGACGTTTGGTTCCCTACCGGTTACGCGTAAGTCGAGTCTGGATGTCATAACACTTCTGAACATAGTATGATTGATCTGTAGAAGGCGAAGGCTTATATTGTGAAATTTGATGATTCTTAGCTGGAATCAAGGAGGTAAATTACCTGGATTAAGAGGTGGTCCAGATGCGAGAGGTTGTTCAGGTGGTAATGAGACAGACGGTACTACTTGTTTCAGTACGAGGTTGATGTGGAGATCAGGTGGTGCAGGTGAAGGTGAGTTGCGGATTCCACAGTATTGAGCATATGATATTGACTGCTTCTTATTATATTGCCAGTCTACGCATATATACCGACATCTCAGAAAGGCTTCTGCTCTCAATCCCAAGTAACTTGTAACTCAGATTACGGAACATCTTTAGCTAGAGGATCTTTCTCATTCGTTACTGGACAATGGCAAACTATACAACTATTAGTTGTATTAAATGAAGTCGGTACCGCTAATGGAATCGTAGAGTCAGTATCTTGGCTTTCTCCTTTTCATCCCTGTAGGAATCGAATATCTCAACTAACGACTATTTATGCTTGATGAACAGATTGTGGTATAACGGTATACAAGCTTTACAATTCCAGAATTTAGTGTTAAGAACATCATCAAATTTAAATTCAGTCGGTGGACTGTTCTTCTCGACTTTCTTCGGTGGTGATGATCAAAGTTGGGCAACTCCAACAGATCAATTCACTTATTATAGGAATATACAACTATTTGCTGGAGCAGGTCAAAGTAATTTAACAGGTGCTAAAGCAACTAAATCTTCAGCTTATCTAAATACGAATTTAGGTGTATGGAGTATCTTAGGTGCTGTAATGATGGGTTTGATAGGTATGTCGGTATTATAGTTCATTCGACTTCGGATATCGAACATGACCAGAAAGGAGATAAAGGAGGGATACATGTTGGCACGACCCACAAGGGGAGGCTGTTCGGCCTCAATGTTTTTTGTTTGTTTGTCATAGTTGATACGCATATACATAGATGTACGATAGAACGATAGATTAGTTGAAACGGACAATGTTACGAATTGCTTGTACTTCTTGGGCTGCTAACCGATTCGAAATGAGTCTAGCGGAAGATTACTATGTGCAGTGAATTCTTCACGCATTGTTTGAGGACTTTATCAGCTCGTATTTCATGTTGCACGGAGGCAATCAGTATCTCAATCGCTGTTGGGTATATCGAATCACTATCGAATTCTCGCTGGTATTGGATTGCATACAACTGTATGATATCATGAAGTGAACTGTATAAATAACAAGTTTGAATATTTGATTACTTGTGAGCCCTAAGCGAAACACCTCTCCCTATTTAATTGATCTCTAAAGAACAGATTGAAGGTGGGAAAGACGTATTATAACAGGCATTCTTTTCCTTTTCTATCTTACCAGACGCCATTAAATTGTTTTCACTCGTGGTATTTTTGTGTAGAAGAGTGCAATTATGGTATAAGTCTGGAATTTTATGTGTGAAGAAAAGGAAAAAAAAAAAGAAGAATGAAGAGAGAATCAAAATAAACTTTTGAAGATAAGTAAGTGGACCTGCAGGTAACATCACTAACGCAGGTGGGGGTGACAATGATAAAGCACGCGGGACGAATTGGAGGAAGATGTATGCCACGTCATTTCCCTTCTTTTTGATCCCGTCATCTCACTTAAACTATTCTATTGGCTGCAGCTCCCATAAAAACCGTCGCTTCTGTAGAGAGAATATAGTTTCGCCACATTGGGTCTCGCCGGCATTTCGCTATTCCCGATAAAATCTGCTTCAGTATGTAGGAACTACTTTACCACCTTCACTGCATACCACCACACCCCACAGTCTTACTGTTACTGCATACCGCCTCACTCTACCAAACCCCTTGCTCACCATCGTATTGGCGTTGGAGTCTATCAACAAATTTCAGTAAAAATAGTCTCTCACTTGCTCCTTCTCCTTCTTCATCCTTCAAGTCATACCTGTAAGTTATTATTCACGGAGGTTGTTAGGAGGATGTTATGCTGATCTAGAACGCTATTATCGCATTTTTCTTTTTTCAACATCAATCAATATTCAATATCAACGCTTATATCATCACAACAAACCTATAATACTCACTTGGATCAATGAATCCCATCTTATCGCTCTTCATCTAATTATCATCTTCATCTTACCGTTCTCAACATCTGTGGACCATCACAACTTGCGTGTTTTGCATACTGAATATTTGTTGGTTATCGTTAAACAAACGGAAATATTGGAATAAATAGAAAATCACCAAAAATCAGTCAAAATGGCCGACGTTGAGATGTCTTCTGCTCCTGTAGCTCGATCTAGTGGGTATCATAGTTTAATATCATTCAAGAAGAATCATGTTGGATTATGGAAACAGGAGGGGAAAATAGAGAAACGATTACCAATATATGGAGTAGCAGTAGAGTTATTAGCAGATCAGGCAGATCATGGAAATAGTGGAGGATATATTGGTTGGTTTGGTTGATGGAATGGAAATACTGATAAAATGCTCTTGTCTGTCGTTATAGACCTCCGATACGGTCAAAACAAAGGACGACCAACCACCGTCATCCCAAAGACTGTTAAACCATCTCACAAAAAAGGTGTTAAAACGTGAGTTCGGTCATCTTTAATAATCAGCCTGTGCCTCCTATCAGCCCACTTTGCGACCTATCAAATGTTCCATCGATATTATGGCTCTCAAAAAAATGATTAACAACTGATCTTGTATGTCATTGCACCATCAGCGAGAAAAAGACTTTCGTCAAATCAGTTATCCGAGAAGTTGCCGGTTTCTCACCATACGAGAAACGAGTTATGGAATTGTTAAGAAACTCCAAAGATAAGAAAGCTAAGAAACTCACCAAAAAGAGAGTAAGTCGAGTTCCTCTCTTTCCATATCACTCAAGCACTACCGGCAACAAAGAAATAAACGATATATCACAATAATCAGAATAATCAGAATAGACTGAATTCGATCACTAATTTGCATATCCTTTTTCTTTCCCCTTGTACAGCTCGGTACCCTCCTCAGATCCAAGAGAAAGATTGAAGAACTCTCTAACGTTATCCAAGAACAAAGACGAGCCGGTCACTAAATTATTCTCTAAGAAATCGTATATTTTGATTCTTTAGAAAATAGTTTTGGATGATTTTATGCATTTAGGGATGTCTGATACAGCAAAAAACTGCTTTTCAAAGAGCCTTCGAATACAAGCGGAATGCGGGACAACTGATAGCACCGATGTTCGTAACTTATTGCTTGCCTTTGAGAATTCGTCGTCCAGAGGAGCAGGAAATTGAAGACCAATCGAAGGATCAATGCAAGGAAGCTGTCGCAAAATACTCTAGTCGTCCTTGTAAGCAAGATAAGAATGAGGACGTTGGAAGAGTAGTTACAAAGGGCGTTAATTAGCATCACAAAATGGAATCTTAGGCCGTTTTGTATCAGACGCAGTTCAGATCGCATAGAATTTGCGGCTTGTCAAATGACATTGATTGAATCCTAACATTTTGGCATCTTCCAATTTTATGCGAATAAGGGTATAATGAGCTGATTGACAACAGCGGTGTATATGCTGAAAATATAATATTGTACGATAGTATGTGTATGTATAGGTGTATGAAATATGGTTAATCCGAATCCTTTGCTTAAACTTCCTCCACCAAGATATCCCCATCCTAATCCGATAAGCCTTGTCATTTTGCTTTATGATATAAAATATACACTGATCGACTAAACTCTCATCCAAACGTTATTCCTAGTTTCTTTATTTTCAGTTTTCCTCCTTTGTTCTTCATGACGAGCTGCATCCAAAGCTTCATCTTTTGAACCATCATGTCCAGCTTGAGCTCTTTCTTTCATATTTGACCAACCTTCCCATATACCACCTCTCAAATGGTTACCACGATGTCTCCAACCAAACTGTGAAAGAACGAAATGATCGAGATACATAATCAATCAGTCATCTGTCCGAAGCCAATAGTAATTTCTTGGAAAGATTAAGAGAGGGAGAAAGAATAAATTGATGACGGAAACATTGAGAAGGGTAGTAATATGTAGTAGGATGGGATCAAAACTCACTTTAACAATACCCGTTATAACACCTAAACCCATACCTACACCTATACCAGGAGCAGCGAAAAAAGCTAATCCACTACCTAAAGTACCTAATAATCCACCTCCTATAGCAGCTACAGCAGCACCAGCAGCAGCATATTTAGCATAACGTATTAATCTTTTAATTATATATTTTATAGCATATCTTGCTGTTGTTAAAGCACTGCGTGTAGTTAAAGATGCAGGTACGACAGCAGCTTGTGAACCTAAAGCTAAATATTCTAAATTAACTTTAGCTTTATGTAATCTTGATGATTTTGGATTATCTGAAGGTGGTTGTGGTTGAGAAGATGAACTTGACGATGAGGACATCTTGACGAATGGAGAAATTGCAATTGGGTCTTCACTGTCTTCTTTCCAATGAAGTCGCTGAGTCATTAATTGATTGATTCGATTTCGCCAGGCTAGACTTGTTAGTTATGAATGTGAACTTACTTCCAATTGTGATGAATTAGGTATCAAGAGGAATTTACTGCCTGTTCGATTATATCAGAGTCGAATCAATATTTCCAGGTTGAAATTATTCCAGTAAACCTAACTCACCTTTCTTGCACCTGAAAAAATAACGACGTAATGACGTCAATAATGGTGGCAAGTCAAGTAAGTAACCTCCTTCTATAATCAGCAGAATTATGGAACAAGACCAAAGCTATTCTACTTCAAACATGGCTTAAAAAGATTGAATCTTAAGCATCCTACTCGCATCATCATCATCAATGTTAGCAGTGTTCCTGCTGATGCAGAACTGCTCTATAACCCAAAGCTTTAAATGGCAATTCAGCGAGGGTGATTTCTTCGATACCACCAGATACCATGAGGAACGGGATTTGTGATTCGTGTAGTTTTGCATGGAAATTTTTGTTTAGCTACAGGTATATAATATAGATTTGTCCATTTTATATGATAATATGATACATGTTGTCATTCTTCTGCCTTTTTCCGATTCCCTTCTTCTCTCACACTTTTCTTTTTTACCATTGTCGAGTCTAACCAGATTATTTCATTGCGGTGTTCTTATCACCTGCAGCTGGTTTCTCTTCAGCTGCTTTTTGTTGTTGATCATCTTTATTATCTCCTCCTTGATTATCTTTTGATTCTTCTTTGTCATCATTTCCTTTGTCCTTGTCATCTTTTTCTTCATCCTTTTTATCATCATCTCCTTCTTGTTCCTTCTTATCGTCTTCTTTTGATTCATCACCATCTTCTTCCGATTTATCTTTATTTTGTTCTTGATCTTCATTTCCTTTGTTATCATTTGTTGATGTACCTGCATTTTGTTCATTTGCTTTCTTCTTACCTTGATCAGATTCAGATTCACCTTTTGATCTTTCTTTTTTAGATGATTTCATATCATTTGGTGAATCATTCTTTTGTTTTTCTTCTTTTTCATCTTGTTCTTTTTGTTTTTTCTCTTTTTCTTCTTGTTCCTTTTTTTCTTTTTCTTCAGCTTCTTTAGCTTCTTGTTCTTCTCTTTCAATATTTCTCAATTTCAAGAAACTTTCTTCAGACTCTTCAACTTTGATTGGTCCAGTTGTTTTACCTTCAACTTTGTTTATTTTAGCAGTTGATCCTTCACTTGGGTAGTTCTTCTCTTTAACTTTATCTAATCGTTTCAAAGCAGATGTTCTGTCTGTTGTATGTCTTAAATGTGGTGAATTTACATCTGTAATAGCTCCTGCACCTGCTCCATAGATTGAAGTGCCAACTAATGTACCGATAATTGAAAATCCTACAATAATTGAAAGGTAAAATCGATAAGTTGAATACCAACTTGTAGCTAATAGTATAAAAGAAGTAAGCTTTGGTTCGCATGAATCGCGTAGTCAAACATCCGAAGGCAAACTCACTCCATCCAGCGATAGTAGCTCTCTGATCCAAAAACCACATTCCGGTGAAACCGAACCACTGAGCAGCTAAAGCGATACCATGACCAGCTAACAATGTTGGCCAAGCAGCTAATACAGGAACAATACCAAGGAATAATCTTGAATATCCTTGTTCACCACCCAATTTAGCAAATTCCATACCCCAGTGTAATGCACCTAAGAACGATAGGATAATTGCCCCATAGGTGATTTGGATATGTTCCAAGGTGTGTAAATATTGTAAACATGTTGTAAGATCTAATCCAGCAGGAGACTCTCCACCAGCTGCGACGCGATTTTCAATATCAGTAGTAGTTTTCACAAAATATCGGAAAAATATGAGACCGTAACTTACCAGCAGCAGCTAAAGAAGCTTCTCTTGCAAGAGCAACAATGGAAACCGATGTACCAAGATATGGTATTGTACCGGCAAGACCTGACGATGATGAAAATTTGTTAGAGATAAGTCAAATATAGTCAAAAGTTTCGATCAAGCTGCAGGACCCGTTCAAAAAAGGACTCACCAGTATATAAGACAGGCTTGGGTACAGAAGTGAACATTCCTTTGGTGATAGAGAACTAAAATCATAAAGTCGATCACCAATTAGTATTCAAGATTGGATGAGAGTGAATGATTCACTACTTACGAAATCATCTTTTATACTTCCATGAGCTGAACCTTGAGCAGACATTTCTCTAGCACCTAAACCTGAAGCTTGAGGTGATGAACCTGAAATGAGACTTGCGAAATCTCTTGTCATACCTCGAAGCTGTCATTTTCGTTGTTAGCATCCGTCCATCAATCTTAATTAGAAAAAAAGAGCCGCTGATAGCCGGTTCATGAGAGATTTCAAACTCCCCTTGACTTACCTCAGCAGCTGCACCAGGAGTAGAATTTTGATCTTCTCTATTATGTGATTTTCCTGCTGTTTCTGGGTCAGGACCTGGATTTGGTCCTTTCGAACCTGGATTGACTTTATCTTTATTATCACCTGAACTTGTTGAATAAAATTTGATTCCTTTTCCTCGTAATTGTGGGAACAATGCTTGAGCAACCGTCAATTGAGTGGTATTAGCATTTGTAGAGGGTCTAGATAAATTTGTAGGTAAAGGTGAAGGTTTAGGTCTTATAGGTAATAAGAAGGCTCCCTTTCGGGATAAATTCAACGTTCGATTCATTTTTGATGCTACTGTTGCTGCTGGATTGTAATATTTATTAGAGGTGAATACAAGGTAATGCTAAGTTAATGATCAGATATATGTAGAACAGAACAGAGATCTCTTTCGTGATCACTATTGTACAGTATATCGATGACTTTGACTTGAACACCTCTTTTGTCCTGGATGATGTAGCTTGCGGGTATTATGATGTTATCTCTTCTTTTTAGCGGACTTTGGAATTTGACGTCATTTTACACATTCTATGATGTTTTCGGCTTACTCCGCATTCCTCGCTAAATATGATGCGTGATGGTATGTCACCAATCGGGCCGAGTGAGTGAAATAGCAAGACAAAGTGAAGTCACATGCATACATTGGTACTTGATGAAGCATACAACAAGATTATGTGGTCAATATGCGAAAGCAGTGATAGGTAATGATGTGGATAAATTACACAAGTAGACCCTTCCGCTCTAGGAAGCCGTTTCTGTAAGAGTAACAATCTCGAATCAGCAGACCGCTACGTTATTCAGCAAAGATGTACCAACCTGATTTGCTCAGTAAGTGATCGCTCCTCGGAGGAAGTTTTGAGACTATCGATGTACACATTCAGGTTCTTCTGTGCGAGTTCCTATAGCAGATCAAATTGTCAGTCGAGAAAGTTACAGAGACTTATCATCAGTAGAAAGCTTTGTTGGCCCTGTTTTACGGTAGCGAACAATGACTGACTCACTAAATTTGTTAATTCCACTTCTAACTGTACAGCGATAGTCTTCTGCCACCCTTGATGTCTATCACATTTCCTTCTACCTCTTAAACAAATTCCAGAATCTGTATCAGTCTCAGTTCCCAGACAATTGCTAGCATCATCATTGTTGCCATCTGTTTTGGAAGTTTGATCTTGCTCTGAATCAGGAAGATTCATTATATCATGATCATCTAAAATCAATTTCTGATTCCATCCACAAGGTTTATCTTCTTTATTTCCTCCATTCACTCCTGAACTATATTTCTTTTTCTTTCCTTTTTTACGTTCGGCGAGCTCTTCTTCTTCTTCAACGATATTTATCACTAGAGGTAAATTTTCAGACTTGTCAATGGTCAAACGTAGGATTTCTTGTCTTTTCATAACTAATTTCATTAATTCTTCAACTTTTTCCAATTGTTTTTGCAAGTCAGCCAACTGTTCAGACGCATTGTTCGTCGTCGTTATCCTGGAAGACTTGCACCTGGTCTTTGTATCATCACCATGTTGTTCAACTTGAATACTTAGTTCGGGTTTAGGGTATGAAATAAAAGTTTTAGCTAATTGTTTGAGGGTATTCTTGTTGCTCAGTGCCGCAAGTAAGGCCTGCGAGTGTTGGTATGCGCATGAAGATGAACAGAATCTATCAAAGACGGTAATCACATTAGCATATTGTACACTATACGATCATGGGGTCTAACGGTTTGGCTCACTTAGATGATGATCCACCAAGAGCTTTTTTACATCCTTCCCTCTTACAGAGTTGTTTCCAGACGGTCTTTTGGTGTGTAGCTAAAACAAAACAGTTGAATAAGTTATGTCGGTGAAATCTAGAGCGCTTTCGGTGATGTACAACAACGACTCACTCCTTTCACAGGTCTTACAAATATAGGCATCTACAGCTTCGACCATATCATCGGTCAAACCGATACATTTTGGGTGGAACCAATTATCACAACTTTCACATCCCACCATTGTTATATCATCATCTTCATCTTCGTAAGGCTTACGACATACACAGTAGATAGCGTTTTTATCAGGTGACGGATTGGGTGAATTCATCATTGATAAAGACCTTGTTGGTGTTGTAGGTATAGGTGAATCATCCTAAAAGTTTATGTCAGACAGGACAAATGAATTATATGATAATTTCAAGTTCAAGCAGAGCTTACCGAAGAGCTTATGGTTGAGAGGGGCTTAGATACAGCTTTCAACTCTTCGACCTATGTGCGTACTCATTTTGTTAGTGACCGACCATAGGTACGACTATGTTCTTGCAGAAGTCATTTACGAACCTTTGTTTTCCCCTTTGGCCTACCTACGCTTTTCTTCACGATAGCTGTTCCAGATCCGGATGAGACGGGCGTAGAGGATTTCTTACTACCTGGCACAGGTCCACGCTTTTTCCCGGTTGCTGTTGAATTCTTCTTTAGAGGTTTAGGCGTAGCAGTTGTAGACGGTGGAGAAAGAGCAATCAGTCGAGTAGGAGAAGAAGGTGCAGTAGGAGTCTCCTTGCTTTTCTCTTTAGGCTCTTCAACTTGTATCTCTTCATCAGCTTGGTCCACTTCAGCTATACCATCTATTTCCATTTCTCCTTCTTCGTCTCCGACGGAATTAACCATCTCTTGCTCTATAGCAGCGAATTCTACAGACTCGCTACTAATCACTTCTTGTACTCCGTCGACGTCCTTCTTATCCTCTTCCACGTGCACCTCCGCTTCTGCTTCCACAGAGGCAGTCTTAGCTTGTACATCAGTATTCTGTTTGTCTTCCTCTAGCATAATTTCATCATTGGGTTTATCGGCACCTTCCTTGACTTCCGTGTACTGCATTTGAAGTCCATCTTCTTGTGCTTGACCTTCGCCCTCATTCACTCTAAGGGCACTCATAAACGGCTGTTGATTCTCCGTTATAGTATTTTCTGGCGTTTGAATTTCGACCACCTTTACTATCGGAGCATTCTCTGGTGACTGCTTGCCTTCGATGAGAGTTTCTTCTGTTGCAGATTGATCGAGCTGTAGATCTTCTTCTTTCTGAGACATTGCTGCTTCTCCCTTCACGGAAAGTGGGTTTTTGTCTATAGGTAGTTGAGTTGTGGCAGGATCGAGTTCTTCTATTTGTTCCGTGGTGATGTCCTCCTTTATCAGATCTTTAGGTTCTTTCTCATTTCCAATACTCTGTTCAGCTAAAGATTCACTTGTAGAGGAATTATCGAAAGGTGTTTCGGCAGCATGTATCGGACCAATAGAAGCTGGTGGTAAGATGTTTGAAGTGTCAGTAGGAGGAATGGGAGGTGATGCTATAGGGTATATGGTATTTGGTGAAGCAACTCCCGTTTGATCAGTTAAATGGTGCTTTTCCTGATTTGACAACGACGGACTCTGACTTTGGGGTGATATGGGCTGGTCGTTGTTCGAATCATCATTTGCGATTCGATCTTCAGTCTTCTCTTCATGGTTCACAAGATCACTGTTCACAACATGATCAGGTTCAAGTGACTCTACCGGTTCCTCCCTGTCCTTCACCGCTTCTTGGGTTTCCTCTGATATAATAGCTTCTTCTACTATGCGTAACGGATTGATATCTTCCACTTCGTGGTGAGACTCTGATGCTTCTTCAACGATAACTTGATCCGTCTTCGCTGATTTATCCCCTAACACGACATTTTCACTTGTCTCTATTTCCATAGGTGATTGAGTTTCCAGTTCAGCTTTTTGCTGTTCAAAAGTTACACTAATATCTGGATCAATGAGTTGCTGCTGATTGTCTTCATTATGATTAGATGTTGACTCCTCTTCGTCAGATTCCGATGATAGTACTATTTCCTCATATTTTTTTTCGACTATCACATCGTTTCTAGCCAAATCTAAAGTATTTTGCTCTTCTATCTCTCCTTGGACATTAGGTGGGACAGGTCCATTGTCAGGCTGAGAATCTGTGATGGTACTTCGTATCCTCTTTTCTGGAGATCTAGACTTTGAACCTCTTGGTCTTCCTCTGGGTCTACCTGTACCTCTATTGCTGCTAGCACTACTACTACCTCTTTTGGTTGGTGAAGTTGATCTTGAAGCTGATCTTGAAGCAGAAGTGATTGTTCTGCCTCTACCTCTAGGTCTTGATTTAGAGCTTGGTATTGATACAGAGTCCAATCTTCCTTTAGGTACCTTAGCTTTGGACGTTGATGAAGAGGAAGCTGAAGAAGATGATGGTCGAGGAAAAGTCGAAGACGAAGGTAAAGGAATTGATCTTTGAGGAGGTGATATTACATCTAATGGATCTACTGAAGATTCGCGACCTGAGTCATACTGGTTGCTGACATCCAGGTGTCTCCCCATAGTACAATGATAGCTTTCTACACCTTTATTGTAGATCCTTCAATCAAATTTCCTTTCGATAAGATAAGATTAATGTCAGAAGAGGTCATGCATTTATTATTGTCAACACGAAAGTGGATGTCGTACACGGAGATTAGCATATACCCGCTTTCCGTCCGGTCAAAGGAGGTTACGTAACTTAGCAGACCCAAAATCATCCTGTCAAATTTATTTCGTCATAAACTCAACATGCTTCTAGCGCAGGATATTTACTGTATACATACTGGAAGGACCTACTAGGACAAAAGGAGGGCTTTCGATTAGTACAATACAGCTAAAGGAAGTCTAGTGTATTCTATTGTGTTATTCAAACTGATCTCCAGACACGGATCAACGAGGAAGAAACAATTCTTGTCGTCAACGTCGCATTGTTCGCTTTTTCATGTCGTTTCGGATTTATAGATGATCACCATTGTTCTGTTGCTAGTTGACTTGGTATACATGAGTGGTTGGTCTGAACAGTCTTTCTGCATATATTCGTTTGCTGCACCATCACTGACAAAGTACATCAAATGATCTCGAACAAATTTAGCTGTAAGATCCTTAATCAAGCAGTGACTCCGGTTGCTTTTGCGACGCGTATAACTTTTTTCTTTTTGGTTTATTTATATTTGGAATTCAGGGATTAAAGTTGGAACAGTGAGGATAAAAGGCTTATTGTTTCAGGCACATTCCTTCTTTTCACTCCTTAACTTCTCCCAACACGCAGTTTTCGCGGTTCAACTGACAATAAACATTTATTGATCACTTTTGGTAGCTTGGCACATAAAGCATCATCAATAAATCTTTTGGCGTATAATTGTTCGCACAAATGCACAATACATGCACGCACAGCATACACAGATCATTTTCTGTTTCTTTGACAACATTGAATTATGCATTTCTTACATTTCAACTTATTCTTTTTTGTTCTTCTTTTTCTTTTACCTTATTCTAGCCTTCAATCTAGGTTATATATATTTCAGCAATCTATCTTCCTTTTCTCCTTCATCTTTTCGCTTCCATTTCAATCTTCTACTTCGTTCTTTCGATCAAGACGACAACCTAACAACCATATTTCGGCTCAGTCAGATATACAGTGCAGTGCGCTAAGTGAGCACCATTTTCACCTTCCGCCCTTATTTACTGTTTGAAGAGAATGATTGTTCTCCTAGATACCACCTTCCCGTGTTGGATGAAGCCTGTTCCAAGAGCACAAGCTGATTTTCCTCTTAAATTGGAATAGTATATAAAGAGCTATTCACCTTCATTTAATTAGTCGTCATTTTTCATCAACTTCCTAATTTCGACCCATTTTATCAGGGAAATTATAGGTTGAGCCTATAGTGGATTATAATCATTAAACCCAAACACATATATTCATTCGACTTCAAGAGAAAAGATCAACATTCGATATGTCAATCAAATCTGCTATCTTCACTTCTTTGCTTGCAGCAAGTGGTGCTCTCGCTCATGCTCAACTCGCTTGGCCATACCCTTTACATAGTCCTCTCAATCCTGCTACACCAGAAGCTATCAAAGGTATGTCACATACCTCCTTATCTTCCTTAACATAACTTTAGCGTCTGAGCTGACGTGGTTGCTGTAAATCAGATTACTCTATGACAAGTCCATTGGTTAGTGATGGTACATATCCTTGTAAGGGGTTCATCAACAACCCTTCATCCGGTATGGGATCCGTCGCCACATATTCAGCTGGTCAAACTATGAACTATACCATTGCAGGTACAGCTATACATGCTGGTGGATCATGTCAAATCTCAATGTCATATGATGATGGAGCAACATGGAATGTCATTTATTCAGTAGTTGGTGGATGTTTAGTTGACGGAATGACAAGTACAATAACTATACCTAAAGATGCACCATCAGGAGAAGCTCTTTTCGCTTGGGGTTGGTTTAACAGATTAGGTAATAGAGAAATGTACCACAATTGCGCATCAGTAACGATTACAGATGGTGGATCCGGTTTCAACGATATCGATTACCCTACACCTTTCGTCGCCAACGCTGGTGTCAACCAATGTGCTACTATCGAAAATATTGATGTAGTTTTCCCATACCCCGGTAAAAACGTTCATTATGGTGGAAGTTACGCTTCAACTAAACCTACTACTCCGGCTGGTTTCACAGGCTCAAATTGTGTAGGTCCAGGTGCCACCGAAAACACATCTGGTTCTTCTCAGCCGTCAACCGCTTCTACTACTTCAAAAGCTGCTTCAAGTGCTGCTGCCGCTTCTTCAGCTACTTCAGCTTCGGCTCCGACGACATCTGCCTACAACGACAATAGTAAATCTTCGATCACCTCAGCTTCCGTCGCTCAACCTACCGATGTAGAATATTCGTTATCAGTTAGTCCAACAGGTGCATCTCTCACTGGAGTCAACGATGCTGCCAATCCTTCTTCAGCTTCAACTTCTGCTCAAGCCGCTACCACTTCTACCGCTTCTTCAGGTAAAGGAAAAACATGCAAACGATCAAGAAAGAGATCATCTAATGGAACGATTGACGAAATTAGTAGAAGAAACCATCAACGATTAATTAGAAGACCAAGATCAAGTACAGGTCGTGTAGCTGCTAGCAAAGCTGAACATATCTCTCATCAAAGAAGAAGAGGAACCGGTAGAGTAGCTGCTTTACCAGCTACTCATAACATATAAGCCGGAAATAGATACTCTAGAAAGATGAAACAAGAAGAAGGAATGGGAATATTTTAGGTTGATCTTCGAAAAGATGTTTCATCTTATTCGATTGTAGAACAATTATTGATCGCTCTTTCATAGGGGTTACACAAAAGGCTGCTGTGCAGCTAACATGTTTTCATGCAGGTCATTTAAAGGGTTTACTTGTTATGAAATGACATATGTCATATTTCAGTATATCAGCTGACCCGATCCGGCTTCAATGGCCTAACTGATGTCCCTTTTTTCAGTCCCAGGATACAGCTGCTTACCAACCCAGTGAAATTGCTCGAGTTGATCGTACTCCGCTCCCCTCGAATTGGCATCCTTTTGTCGGTAATTTACTTTCGATTAAGAAAGATTGATCTGAATCTGAAACCGTGAGAACATCAAAGGTAGGGATGATCGACGAGACCAAGACCTTTCAGATATGACAACCAGCTGATCAGTCAAGAAATCATCCTTTATAGAGGTCCGTGCGCTGAGAATAGCTAATTGTCGTACATCCACCATCATATATCCAAGACATCTTCAAATTTTTTCGAGGTCGAACCCCAAATCATTAGATCAAAATCAGTGAAAAGTTGACTCAAGATGACGGTACTGAATGTCAAAATGAAAAAGTAAGTTGAGAAATGCAATTTTGGTACTCTTCCATGAACTTTGAAAAGGTATATAAACCCTCTATTTTTCGAATTCTATCTTTTTTCATTTCTCTTTCTTTCTTCATCTTGCTCCTTTTCTTCACAAAGGAATCATATATCTTTAGATATTCCCTAATACAACTTTCTTCTTCAAGTCTTTATTTTATTGATTTGATTCTACTTTATTGAATATGGATCAATTACCTATTGTAGGAGGTATGCTCTCTAGCCTCTCGGGTACTTTATCTGAAAATACTCCTTCTATTCATGCTGGTGGTAAAAGAATGATTGGTTATTTCGTGAGTAAACTCATTCATGTACTGTCTCCTCTTCATCCAGTGTCCTTCCCTTTCTCTCCTTCTCCTCTTCCTTGTCCTCTTCCTTCTCCAGCTCCAAAGCGCATCTCATTCTTCCCACTTCCCTACTCCCTCTTCCAGTACTCACTCACCCTTTGTACAAGAGCTATAAGCTAATGTCATCAACATTGTCACGTATGCTGGTAGACCAACTGGTGAGTGTGACTATGACCCGTCTCCTCTCCCCATACCATATAACCAAAGGCCCTCTTCCCTTCCCTTCCTATCCTTTTGTTCCCCTTCCTCTTCGCCCTCACTTGCTCACGACTGACAGCTGACGTGACTCTCTAACTCACGAAAGGGAAACCTCACACTTCCCTCCTTCTATGATCCCTGTTGATGAGCTCACTCATCTCAATTATGCTTTCGCCAAAGTCAATAAGGAGACCGGTGAAGTCACCTTAAGTGACCCTCATACTGATACAGAAGTGAGTATACTTGATCCTTTTTGATGAATCTTAAGGATGTGCAATCACTCTTATGACCCTACTCCGTTTTTCTCTATGTACATCGCTAATTTTTAAACTAATCAATCATGAATACATCAGGTTCACTTCAAACCTCACTCATCAGATGAAGAGGTAAACCCTGAACAAGCAGGTCACAACCTTTTCGGTTGCTTAGGTGCTTTATACTTGATGAAAAAACATAACCGGTAAGTACAATCAAGTTACAACAGCTTCTATTCGTTGCCTCAATCCGCTGATATGCTTTTCTGTAGAAACCTTAAAGTCATGCTATCAATCGGTGGAGCCACTTTCTCTACTGTAGGTACCAGAGTTTACACGGAATCTGGTATGTTTAACTAATCTTCCCATAGGCTTTCGAAAATATCGAGTTCATTCATTGGAGAAACTCCTTCGTCCAAACTGCGGTCAAGCTCGTTGAAGATCTTGGACTTGATGGGTAAGTATTTTTTCACCTTACTATATATGTGGGACGCGAGACATAAGCTGACGCTATGCATCCATCCGCCTAATAGACTTGATGTAAGTTCCTGTATCAGAGTTACGATTATATGTTGCATGTATTGACATGCTGGGACAATTCCAGATCGATTTCGAGTTCCCTAAGAACGAACAACAAGCCGGATATTACGCTCAGCTCATCCATGCACTCCGTCTCGATCTCGATGAACTTGCCAGAAGAGTACATCAACCCAAAGGTCAATATCTCTTATCTATAGCCGCTCCTTGCGGTGAAGACAAGATGAAGATCATGCAAAACAAAATCAAAGATATGGATCATGTAAGTTGTTCTTTTCCTTTAGCTTACTCGTTGACTGATCCATCCTTCTTTGCTAGAACTTGGACTTCTGGAATTTGATGGTAAGCGTCTTCAAGTCTTCCCAAGAATCGCAACAGCTGACTGACCTCTACGTTATTAGGCATATGATGTAAGTCGCACCACATCTGGTCTATTCCGCTTAAAATTCACTAAGCCTGGTTTCGTTGACTTCAGTTTGCTGGCTCTTGGAGTAAAGTCACCGATCATCAAGCTAATCTCTTCGGAACTGGATCTCAAGATCTTTCAGTCGACAAAGCTGTGAAATTCTACCAAAATCATGGTGTAAATTCTTCAAAATTAGTCATTGGTAAGTACTGGTGTATCACCTACCAGTTGTTGGTCTGTTACTGAATAGGTTCGAAAGGTATGCCCTTATATGGTCGAACCTTCGAACACACCCATGGTATGGGTAAACCTTTCAACGGTATGTACCTATCTCGAGATCCTGGAGCGAGCGAGATCATACTGATTGTGAGAACCATCATCCAGGTTCAAAAACTATTCCATACATGTCTTTACCTCCCCATGACGCCAAAGTACACAACGACACCCATCTCGGAGCTTCTTACTGTTATGATGCGTAAGTTCAGCCAAGTTTCTTGTTATCATGCATGAAGGGTCCGTCTGCTGAAGCTACCGTGTAGTCAAAAGAAAGAGTTGATCAGTTACGATACTCCTCAAATCGCCAAAGAGAAAACCGAATATATCGAAAAGCACAACCTCGGTGGTGCCATGTTCTGGGAACTTGCTGGTGACAAAGCCCATAATAATGCTGACAGTCTTGTCAAGATTGTTAAAGGAAAAATCGGTAATTTAGAAAAGAGACAAGACGAGCTCAAATACCCCAACTCTAGTGAGTACTCACATTGTATCCGCAGTTACCTTCTTGCTGATTCGCATCCTTTTCATAGAGTACGACAACTTGAAAGGCGGTATGTCTGGCCAATAAGTCCCTGTCCAATGTGTTTCACGCCACCAAAAACGGAATAAAGTGAAAATATGATTAGGTATTATGGGCACTCTGTCTCGCTCCTTTTGTCCCTTGTTGAGTCTTTCATAGTCTCTGAATACAGTCAGCTACTTATATTAACGATTCTTTCGTCAAAAGAATGTTATGTCATGTGAATTACAAGGTACACCGTTTTTGGCAGACTGACAGCTTGCACTTTCTGTTAATTGCACTACTATTATTGTATTACGGCCTGCACCGGGGATGTCGGTACACGCCGCCAAATTGCTTCATCTGCAGAAATGAAGTTCGTTCGTTCAGCTGCACAGCCAAAGTGCGAGCCGGTTACGATCAATATCTTTCTTTTGACTTGTAACTTTTGTCTGTATCTTATCATCCGCACACCGCGAATACCGTTGTTGTGATTATCATGAAAGGGCTATGAGTTCTTTCCAGGTGTTTCTGCCACCGCCAACTCTTCGTCCATTTCCCATCACAGCAAATGATACGACCCTCGAACTACGCTTCCACAATTTAAGATCATCAGCAGATGAGCATTCTCAACTTCACTCACAATCCTTATCGCTCAGGAACAGGCTCGGAGAGAAGTTGACAACATGGACCGAATTTAGTCAAGGTGGTTTGGAAAGCTTGGAAAGGAGCACTGTTCTTGGTAAACGAGCCGAGAGGAGTGATGGAAAAGAAGTAGCTGATGACAATAGTTATGCTCAACATGAAGAGAAGCGTGTAAATCACTTCGTACATCAGAAAGCGATCCACGCTCCCAATGCTGATAAAAATCTTCCCGAGGTTATACAGCTGGATAATGATATTTCGAGAGAGCATATCTCTGGAGTAGTTGCGAAAGATCTCGAGCAAAGTAGAAGAGGGTCCAGAAGAGTCACTCGTCAATCCGGTAAGTCAACCAACTCTGAATGTATCTGATCATCGTGCGATCTATTCAGACATATGATAGGCTGTAAGACATGCTGATTGTTTGTCATCTAGTATCGCTTCTCAACACGCTACCTCAGATATACCCATCTGCACCTGATATTGGTAGTGGACAATCACAGGGAGAATCATTCGATTCATTATCAACTACAACCTCATCATTTCCTTCGCAATTACTCAGTAATCCAGGTAACACATCGGTATATAATTTACCTAGATGGTCAATACCTTTACATAAGTTGACTTCGTTGTCGACTCTATTCTCATCGTCCAACATCAACCCTGGGGCTAAATCTATTCCAACGTCAACATCAATAGCGAGAACTAGATCAAAACAATTATTAATCCCTAACAACAATATTTATCACTCGATAATTATATGTATATTATCTACTGAAAGCGTAATTCAAAGACAAAGAAAGGAAGAAAAATCAAATGGTAGAGAAGGTACCTTATTTATTGGTAAATGGACAGTAACTGCTCAGCCTTTACCTCAACAAGAAGAATTGACATGTACGGTCAGGTTATGGGATGATTGTGCACAGATCTGGGGTGAAAAAGTCAGAAGAGGCGATGTGGTTTTACTAGAAAGTGAGTTCTTACGCATATATCTTCTCTCTTCTCTGTTCCTTGCCCCACTGTGTACTTTTCGATTGAAAGACATCTTTATCGTTTCAAAATTCATGCAATCGATACTAATCTTTCATGTCGGAAACTTAATAGATGTTGAATTAAAGACCGCAACTGTCAAGGAACCATCACAATTATCATTATCACCTAATCATTCACCAAAAATAACTATATTGTATCGTACTTTACCTAGATATGAATCCGTTTCACGAACCGATTATATATACCGACCACCAAAACCTATTGGAGGGGTTGAAGAAGGAAAAGTTAAAGATAGAGGGGAAATCGTACTTGAAGATAAGATCTTAAGACCAGATTTGAGGTTAGGTAGAAGTGAAGCTGGAGTTAGAAAAGTTGAATCTATAGTTAAATGGTTCGCTAATTGGGTCGGAGGTGAAGGTCCTGGATGATTGCAATGAACTCATCGTTGACCTTGAAAACCATCTTAATTGTGCCACTTAGAATCAATGCTCATTTTGTGTAGCTAAAAATTTGGGTTGTTGTTGTAACACTAAAAACGCAATGATAAGTTATATGAATAACGACAATTCAATTTCTTGTGTCAACTATGCCATTGAGCAACATATGAGTTACTTAGAATATCGTCAGCCCCATATCAAATCGGACACCTTCTTCAATTGGTTCCACCTTTCTCGGTCCCTCAAAACTTCCAGCGTCCGTCAGTTTAGCAAAAACTACAGCACCCGGGATTCCCAAGTGGTCGCCCACCTTGGTACAGACCGAGCGACAGGTAGCTTATGCTTCGCCGAGCGAACGAGAGGCGGCGTTTTCTACCTTCTATGGCCGTAGATGATAGTGTAGCTTATAACGCGTATCAAGTCAGTAAAACATATCCGGCGAGAAGGGATTGAAACAAATCAGAAAAAGTACGGATATCCGACGTAAAGGAGATATGAGAGATACTGCCGACACGAGAAGAATATTTCGAATATCCAGTGAGTGTTTTCGAGATCGGATGCTTCCTCCATGTATGACGTACCTACAAATGCGTTTTTCTGCTGCTTCAAAGGATATATTTGATAGTATGATATTGGGGTGACACATTGCGAGTACAGTCTTTTGTTTCTTCCATTGCTTGGACAAATTTGAGCGATGGTTACAACCGATATGAAACATTTTGTCCGTCCTAGTATGTTACGCAATCAAAGGAGATATCCTTTCATCGCGCTTCGATGTTATATCCCTTCACACGCTAGGCCACTGATCTGACAACTAATAAGGATACTGCAGCTCGTGAAATTTAGATACAAACCTTGTCGTTCTAGTTGTCATGATAGACGCTAACTCGTTCATTGTCAATGTAGTATACAGTAACGTATATTCAATGTTTGATCCCTTCAGACAGTTGAGACTGTATATCTAACCTTTGTACAATATGATACTGTGTATAATCAATGGAAATATCAAACAGTAGAAGTCGTTTGTCTGGGCGATCAAAATAAGGAAGATGAAGATCCTTTTATTGGGACGTGCAAATATACGTCATTCATTATCATCGCCAAATTGCAAAATCATCAGCACGATATGCATACGCAGGTTGCGGTTTGA
This sequence comes from Kwoniella dendrophila CBS 6074, assembly GCF_036810415.1. Taxonomy (NCBI): domain Eukaryota; kingdom Fungi; phylum Basidiomycota; class Tremellomycetes; order Tremellales; family Cryptococcaceae; genus Kwoniella; species Kwoniella dendrophila. The sequence continues at coordinate 645,623 of NC_089482.1, forward strand.
AGCTTCTACTATACACGAGCTGGATATAAATACCTCTTAAAAGGAACCTATCGATTCGACTTTTTTCAAAAATATCTCTCAACCCATTCATAATTTCCTCAATCATTTCTCCAAACTTCATATTCAGCAGTAACTTGTTTTTCCGAATTACATCATCACAACATGGAAGAAATCTCATCAACATCTCAATACGGTAAGGATGGTAAGACCTTCTTATGTTAGTTCAGTGATTCTGATTGGGGGTCTATCACAAGTCATGTCAAGAGTAGCAAGGTTTTGAAAGATGACAGTAGTAGAACTAGTATTGTCATTCATAATCCATGTCGATCCATTACGGTTGTAGCCAATGCCCCTGAAGATTGGAAAAGCACAAATACCAACTTGGATGAGGAGCTCAATAAAATTCCCTGTCCTGTAAGTACCAAACAACTTGTCAATGCTGCTCCATCCATTTCTTCTCGAGTTCACTCGTTACAGGCTCATGTTGAAACAGCATGAGGGAGTTTAACGCTCCGGGCAGAGAGCTAACAATCTGTCTGGCTGCTTTCTTAGAAATTCGGATGTCCTGAAGGCACTCACACAAACGAGTCAGAGAGACAATACCAAAGAGGACATGATGTGCCTCAATTTTTGGGCTCAGAAATAAACACCGCCTTTGGTTATGATGTTGGACCTATAACAGTTTATAGTTGCTCGTATGATGAGGAATCCGCCGCGAACAATTCGACAGCTAAGGGTTCCTCCGTTGCTTTTACTGCAAACTCTCAAAAGGATCCATATAGACATTCAGGAATCATACACTCTTTTTGTACTGAAGGATATCATACAATTTTTCAGATGTAAAGATGGAGTACTTAGCGCATTTCTGATAAGGAATCGTGGTTTGGAGCAGGATGATACAGCATACAGCATACCGCGTACATACTCGTACATGTTATGAATAGGTTTTCTTTCCAGCTTCTCAGTCATCCTTTGCAGTCAAGTATGTACTGTATTGGGGTGGTTTCAAGGAGCCGATGAACGTCTGATCGTTCTTCCTTTGAAATCATGAAGGGAGGATGGAACCTCACTATATATATATTCATCCGTTTAATAATAACCCCTCAATGGGCTTCTTGTAGTTACGCCTAAGCATTGATGCTGAGTATCATACGAATGCCATGTCGATGAACTGAATCCTTTTTCTAGCGTAAATGATTTATCTTTTCGCCAGCATCATATTGATTCATCGAATATGGGTGTTATTGAGCAATTAACGTTTTCACAAGCTTCATCAAAAGATATCTCTTCATTTGACATCCAGCGTCACCTAGCGGAAGAACATAACGTGATCAGTCGATTCATTTGTGGGGGTCTTGATGTTTTGGGTAGTGATTCCCCCTTAACGTCTCATGAACTTCTGAAATATAGATCTACGCTGAGATGTCCCGTAAGTGTTTGAGCTACGTTTATGAGGGAGTAATAGTCTATTGACGAAGACACTTGTTGTTCATCCTTCATACGGATTATTCGGATAGACGGAGAGATGCGCAGAAGCTACATGTAAATCTATGGGGTCTAGAGAATGTAATACCAGAATTTATACCTCAGATACAATCACACGATTGGTTAAAGAAAGCTTGAGGAGAAAGTCAATTGTCGATGTCAGATTTAGCCAATACGGAGATGATAGTAATGCTGAAGGGACGACAAAGACGGCAGGGTAGGAAAGAAGCCGACCTGAATAACGCAGGTATACATCCAACTTACCTAATTGTCACCGATGAACATCTAATCTGAATAGCAAGGAAAAGAGCAAGGTAGAACGGTGGTTGTCGCTTCAATAAATGCATTACTGATCTATTCTCTAAACGATTGTAATCTGTCATCTGCCCAATTTACATATTCTCCGCTCAATTCCTGAAGTCCGGCAATTGCTAATCCAGCTATGATTGATCCAGGTCTAACAGAAAATTCAATTAGTTACAAAAGGCATTTCACGATAAACGTCGATATATTTTCTCGGAGAAGAATGCATGACTCACTGTTCAGGTGCGAGAAGTTCACCTTTCTCAAAAGCTGTAGTGAATTTTATCATTTCGTCCGGATGCATATTTGCTGGACCGTTTGTTCTAAGGTGAGCTTGCATCTATGAGGCAAATATCAGCTTTTTGTCATCTTAAGCAATTTTCAATGTATACTCACATCAGTCTGGAAATAGGTTTGTGAAGAATTGGGTGCATAAGTTATCAGCTTGTTGTGGTTATCTTCGTAACATAAATTCCCGTCAAATCACCAACTCACATTAACCATTCCAGGTCTAATTGCAAATACTCCTACACCATTTTCTTTTTCTTCAGCAGCTAAAGTTCTAGCTAAACTATTCATACCAGCTTTAGCCATTGAATATAATCCCCAACCTTGATATCCTGTTGTACTTGCTCCAGAAGAAACTAAAACTACTTTTCCTTTTGATTTTCTTAAATATGGTAATGCAGGTTGAACGAGATATATTGTTGAAAGCAAATTCAATTGAACGTAATTAACCAGAGATTCCATTGGTACAGAATCAAGTTTCTCTATGATAGGAAAAATATTGGGTATAAGCTATAGTTCCTGCAAAAGCCTATAGCTAGAATGCAAATGGTTTCTTACTTGGTTCTATCGTACCAGCATTCAATATCAATCCATCTATCTCACCCCATTTTCTTGAAGTTTCATCAACTGTTCTAACATTATCTTCGGATTTACCTACATCACCTTGTATAGGTAATACTCTATCTTTACCAAATTCATCTACTACACTTTGTAATTCGGGTGTAAGAGTTCTTGATAACGTAGTCACTCTTGCGTTGTGTTTTGAAAGTAAGATCCTCAATACAGCAAGACCTAGTCCACGCGAAGCTCCGGTGATAATTACCACAGGTGATTTAGATGACATGTTGTCTATTTCAAAGTACGCTGATCTGACATGAAAAAGCTGCTATACTACTTACGAGTACTCTGTATACATATTTATCAAGATTACTTCATCTACGTTATGATAGTAATATTAGTCTCCGTCCTTTCCGGTCCGTTAATTCGCTGCGGTGAGATTTTGTTATTCGGCTCACGCCGCCACACTCCTTGTATTACGTCAACTTGTCACTATTTAACCATCATTCATGAGGTCGGCGGCGTGAACATTATTAATATTGCAGCAGTTCCTTGTAGCTTTTTGAGGTGCTTTAGGTGACATGATCAAGTCGGAATAAGTTGGAATTCTTCACCTGTAAGATTCCATATGAGCAGGAAAATCAGGATGTCCTTCATACTATGAAATGAATTAGCTTATACTGTACAATCAAACATGAAGATGAGCCAGAGATGCACAGACTGAAAATTTGATACAGGCTAAACCCTGGTTTTAAGTGTTAGTTCGGATACCGGTAATGTGCTAATAAACTACTAGTGGGTTACACTGAAAACGCGTGACGGAATCAAATAAATGAATAATGAAACCGTTTGGGTGCGGTTGTTGATGATGCTATGCAGTATGAGTACTACTCCTCGTGCTTCTCTATTGTCCTGTCTAATATTATTATTATTATACATTACTCAAAAATTGTCATTCTCTGTTCGGTTCTTACATCCTTTCATTAGTATAACAAGTAACCCTCGATAGCAACAGTCAGCCGGCCAACCTTCGTATCATCATACCCTGGCATCTCTTTTGACAAGATCGCAAACAACTAAGCGGATTAGTTGTAGTGGCAAGGAGTAGAACTGGTTATTGATCAATATCATTGGTATAGATATCGTTCTTGAACAGAAGCAAGGTACCGTTTCATTAGGATACTACGTACGTCAATTTTTTCCGTCATTCCAGCTATACCACGGCATACACCTTGAAGTCAGTGATGGTATATCATCATTCATTGATCCTTACGTACCCATTCCAACAACCTGTAAACATTGGTCATTCCAGTCTAATCTGTATCCTACGTTTCGTAAACTGATCGATCGATTCTGTTTTTTGCTAATCTATAGTCAAACCTAGTGCTACGCCCAGTCTTATCCTGTCGAGCTCAGTAACGACAGTCAATTGTTACGGTTCCACCCAAGCAAGATGTCAAGGATACCGTCCGGACCACCATATCCCCATCAGATACCGCCTCAAAGTGCAGCAGCAGCTGGATATTATGGTAATCCTTCACTTTCTGGCAATCCATTACCACCTGTAATGCAACATCAAGGATTACCTCCTCCCCCTCCACCTCCAGGTACAGGAACACCTTATGCCTCTGATCCAAATTTATATCCATATGATCGACATCCACAATCTCTTTCTCATCCTGGTGGACCATGGAGTAATTCTGGTCCAATGCCTGGACCTGGACCTCCTCCTCATCCGTCAGCTATGCCTTTAGAAATGTATCAGAATAACCCTGCAGCTGGACCATCTTCATCACGAACTACAAGTGCAGGTGATCCATATCAAGCTTATGCTCAGCCTCTCAGATCATCACCTGGACAAAACCTTCCATCGTCTCGTCAACCGTCAATTCAAAAGTTGAATGCCAATGCCAATGCAGCTTGGTCATCAGTTCATCCTATATCAAGTGGAGCAAGTACACCAGGTCGTGTTAAACTTGAAGATCTAGTTTCGACATCCGATCGACGACCCACACCTACGTCTATACCGATACTTCCTCCTGTGCCATCCAACACTCCACAATCCAATATAGCTATCGCAGTTACTGAGAATAATAAAAGACCAGGAACTTCTGGTAATGATGGTGCAGGCTCGAGTGGGAATACAGCAGCTGCTGGTGGTGGATCAGGTAATGCTGCTGGTGGAACACAACAAGGTCCATCAGAGTTTATTAAGAAACTATATAAAATGTTAGAAGAAGAAAGCGTTGCTTTTGGGAAAGGCAAAGCTGCTGGTCAACCTAGAGATAAAGGTGGTAAAAGAGGCTCAGTAGGATGGGGTAGAGGTGGGACCACCTTCGTCGTTTGGGATATGAATGACTTTACCACGAAAGTGTTGTAAGTTAGCTGTAGCGTCCGGCCCATCTTCATCGGAATGATATCAGCTGACAAAATATCCTACATTTGTAGACCTCAGACTTTCAGGCATTCGAATTTCTCCAGTTTCGTCAGACAGTTGAATAAATACGGATTCTCAAAAGTGAGTGCTCAGTTGGGATGCCCACCACCTGGAAATAGCTAATAATTTAACATTGGCAGATCAAACATGTTGATGAGGAGTCTGGCACAATCAAGGAGAATGTAAGCTGTATGATCGCGAGACCCGCGAATGCGGCTAACAAATTGTCAATAGGTTTGGGAATTCCAACATCCAAGTTTCCAAGCTGGTGGAAAATCTGATTTGGAGAATATCAAAGTAAGTTAGCTACCACTTTGGGTTTTCCATCGCAGGCGGAAGATTTGACGACTGATACCTTCTTACGTTTTCAGCGGAAAGCTGTGGCTCCTCGTAAGACTGCTGGAGGCGAAGGAGAAGATACTTCTCCGAAAGCATTCGGACTTTCAGCAGAGGATGCAAGTCGAATCAATCTGATGGAGAATAGGATAGTCTCGTTAGAAGGTAATCTCGAGCGAGCTTTGGAGGAAGTCAGAGAAGCTAGAGCTAGGGAATCAGGTATGATGGGTGTGTTGAAGGAAGTTATTGGGCATCTAGCTGCAAGTGAAAGAGGTCAGTACATTTGTTAGTGATATAGACCACTTCCTACGGCTAATAGCAAATCTCAGCAACCTCTGGCTCGCCCATGAGCGATGGTAATTATTCACCCCGTATCTTGCATCTCTTCAAGGCATTCGATTCCATTCCTCAACCAGGAAGCCGATCAACTCCGTCAACAGGCTACGGTGCGCCCATATCAGCTTTACCATACTCTTCTCAATTCACGGGTCAAATCGCTATGGCTCCTGCTCCTACATTCAATCCGCTTTATGTCAACGGTGGAACTGCTCAAACATCGCCTCGAACCGATGGCACAGCTAGCAGAGGTAGTCGAGGAAGTATGAGTGGACCGACATCAGGTGGTGGTATGCGAGGAGTTTCAGGTGCTCCAAGCCGACTAGGTAGTCTCTCTGGACCCTCAATCGTACCTCCTGCTGCTCAAGTACCAACGACCATCATCCCGCCCACTGCTGTCCCGTTATCCACTGCCACGCAACCACAACCTGACCTAGTACCTAAAGAAGAGATAACTGAAAATCAAGCTGAAATGCCCACCTTGTTTAGTGGAGAACCACTAAGTATGACGCCCATGTTCGCTGAAACTCCCGCCTGGTTGACCGAAGGGAATCAATCTACTTTACCCATGTATCATCGAAAATCGTCTGATGGATCGACTCTTAGAATGATGTATGATGCGTTAAGTGGTGGGACTGTGCCAAACGCAGCTGGACGTTTTGCCGAAGAAGTCAACGGGACGAGTGGTGCAACTAATGGCCTGGAATCAATCAACGAGCAAGAAACTGTAAACAGCGCTGCCCCACTTGATCAACAGCAACAAGCAACTCAAATTGTCGATATTGTCATGGCACCACCTGGCGGATTTGAATCAGCTGATTTATCTGATATACAAGGTAAATCAGCTGTTTCAGTTAATGCACCTTCTTCATCTTCTTTGACTGCCTCTGTAAATGACCAACAGAATGGAGGCATCGTCTCAGTTCCAGCAGCTACGACAACCTCTACTTCACCTTCTTCTGGGACAACAAGTAAATTCAAAAAGCACACAAACGGAAATTCAGCATTAACAATAAAACCTCATTGGGCAACAACGCCAAAGATCTTGGTTGTCGAAGATGATCTAGTTTATAGACAATTGTCATCAAGATTTTTATCAAAATTCGGTTGTGTAACTGAAACGGTTGAAAATGCTCAAGGTGCTATTGAAAAGATGAACAAAGATAAATATGATTTGGTTTTGATGGATATCTTCTTTGGACCTAACATGGATGGGTAAGTGAATTTTTCGTTTTGCCACTACAAGCTTGTTGTGGTCTGACCCGTGAAGCGCTTTGATTGAGCTAAACTTCAAATAATATAGTCGTAAAGCCACTTCCCTCATCCGACAATTCGATAATTATACACCTATCATCTCTATGACATCTAACGCACAACCACGTAAGCTGTTTCTGTCACAACAATGTAATCGAAGTAGCTGACATGATTACATTGTCATTCAGAGGATGTCGACTCATACATCCGATCCGGTATGAATGATATTTTAGCTAAACCATTCACAAAACATGGACTATTCTTGATTCTAGATAAACATTTAATGCATCTTCGACAAGCACAGATATACGAGAAAATCATACCTATTTCCGTTGGTGTACCACCTTTATCCGATCAACATGTACAAGAAGCTTTAGCTATTTCTGCTGCGACGATACAAGGCCAAGGAACTGCTGGATTACTTATGGGGTTAAACGGTGACGCAAATGGTATTGGCGGTGCCAACATCATAAATGACGGTGAAGGTGGAGCCGATGGTGAACATGATGATGTAGTCATGAGAAACCCTCTTGCTGGTAGTGGTTGGAGTGATGAAACCTATCAATTGGTCTTACAAGTAAGTAATCCCAAAATATTGCTTCTGCTGTATAATCTCATGTATGTCGTTGCTGACACCCTATTTTGACTCATATAGCAATTCCTTGCAACTGGTATGATGCCTGATGTGAATAGTTTATCAAATGGATCAATAGGAACAGGTATAATATTTAGTGATGCTTCGACCTTTAATCTGAACCCACCGAATAATCGTAAAAGATCAATTGAAGCTTTGAATGATGATGGTACAGTAATGGTTGATCCATCTAGTGCTACTTTAAATGGAGGAGCATGGGAACAGTCACAATTACAACAACAACAGCAGCAACAACAACAACAAATTAATGGAAATTTGAACGGTCAACAACAACAAGCTGGACTTGGAGTTGTACCTGGATTTGGAATGGTTAATGGGATCACAATCGGGTTTGTACCTTCTGGAAGTACTTTAATGACTCACAATCCAACTATGATGAGTAATGATGGTAGTGAACGGGATCCTAAAAGACCTAGAGGTGTTGTAGGGTGAAGTATGGTAATATAAAAAGATTGAAATGAAGGGTATCTGGATATCCAGAAAATTTTATTGGCTTGGTAATTTCAAAAAGAAAATATGGACAGAGCAGCAGATCTTTCCCTGACACCCTCTTGTAGTTTAGTTTACATTTTATTTAATTGTAGCATTTCGTAGTTAAGGATATATATCTATAAAAAAGGGGAAATTCTTGAAACTTGTAATGAGTAATGAATCATGAAACGTATGAAATCGTCCTTAGAAGATAGCTTAGTGTGCCCGAGCCGATTCTACGTTGTTTGGATGACCCTATATGTATCGCTAGGTTTGAATTTACCTCGGCGTTGTTAGAGTTGAGACTTGGATTGATGCACGAGCAGTGGTGGTGACCTATAACCTATAAACTATAAGGTTATTTGCGGTTATGCCGGACATATGACGTCTCGGTGTATATGTAGAATGTTTAATACCACGCGTCGGATTAATCTTGTACGGTGATGATCCTGAACCTGAATCGAGATTTTTAATAGAGGTTGTTTTCCAATTAGAAGGCAAATAAATCAAGATATTGTGAAGATTAATTCACTTGTTGTGTTGTTTCCTCTTCTATAGATTATACAGTATAATTGAGTTGAAATACATACTTGAGAGTCAACCTCAATTCCCAGCATATTCTACTCGCTTCATCTATATCTGCTGAGGGGCAAATTTTACCCAGCATGTCATCAAAGATACCCAATTCAGCTTCAGCACCAATAAGGCAATTTAAAATATTTGCATTACCTTTAGCTAAAATACCTAAACCACATGTATTACCATTATCACCACCACCTAATCCAATTTATACACCTACATCAGAATCACCAGAAGGAGGATCATCTTCTACTTCTACTTCTACTTCTACTTCTACTTCTACTTCGAGCTCAGGAAGTAAGGATGTTCAGGGGTTAGTATCAGATTTGGATTTGGAATCAGCTAAAACACCTTTATTATTATTTCAAACTATTCAACCTGATTTATCATTAAATGATAAATCAATTTCAAAAACAACAGAATATTTAAATAAAGGTTTAAATAAAGCTTCAGATACATGGTTAAATTTAGGTAAAAAACCTAAAAATTCATGGACATATTGGTTTTATAATAAAGGTGAAAAATTAATGGATAGAATCGAATTTGAAGAATGGTCTTTAAAAAATATTAAAGAAAATCAAGGTATAAAAATTGATTCTAAAACTGGAAATTTGTTAAGTGATAGAATTGAAGTAAGTTCTGCTTTTTTTTCAAAACTTTTGGAATTTTTTTTGTTATATATACCATCAAACCGATATCATGAAAGAAAGCTATTCAAGTCTATAAAGAAATCGAGCTAATTTTATATCTACATTGATCTCATTTCTACCGATACAGATTCCCCTACTTCGTCCAAAAATTAAAGGTACAACTTTACCACCACTTTTACCCAAATTACATCGATTATTGATACATAGAATACCGTATCATAAAAAGATGATGTACAGATCATTAATAGCGTGAGTATTTTCGCTTTTCGTATCACTTCATTGGCTTAGTTATAACCACTTCCCCTTTAATGCCTCTTTAGCATCCCCATCACATGGCCATTTGCAATTATACCTGTCATACCAAATTTCCCATTCTTTTACGTCTTATGGAGAGCATGGTCACATTATAAAGCTTGGAGAGGTGCAACATATATAGAAAGTTTATTACAAAATGGTTTAATCGTTGAAAAAGAATCAAAAGAATTAACAGAAATCTATTCTGCCAAAATTGAGTCCATTGAAGAAGATAGTCAAACTACTAGTAGTAGCAGTAATAAAGATGGAGAAAATAAAGCACCTGATCAAACTTCTTCAGGTAATGAATCTTTATCAAACCTTTCAACTGAACCAGTGTCTTTAGAACAAAATCAAACAAAATCATCTTCGTCTTCGATAAATCAATTACCACCACAAGCTAAAGGTGAAACTGAATCTGCAATCGATGGAACTTCAACACCTGAAAATATGATACATAAACCTTCATCATCAACCACTTCTTCTTCTTCTTCTCCTTCTCCTTCTTCTTCTGCTACTACTTCTGGAAAAGAGGTTTCAGAAGAACGGGAAAAAGAAATCCAACAACCTTATCCAACACCTGCACCAGGACCGATAACATCAAAAGCCAAACATCCTTCTTTATTATTATCACCTTTCCAAATCCCATTATTAGCTAAAGAATTTGATTTAAAACCAATTGAAATTATGGATATTACAAGAGCTTTAGAACAAGCTGATTATAGAGCAAGAAAATCTGATAAAGAAAAATTTGATAAGGAAAATCAAGCTAAAGAGAAAAAAGGTGAGCAAAAAGCCACCGTTACTACTACTACTCAATGGAGAGGTAATTTACATAGATAAAGAGCCAAATTGACTAATGTAAATGATTATCTGCCAGAAGCGAATTGAATCAAAGCTTAGCTTAGATGTTGATTGAGTATAAAGGAATTAGGACATAGTAGCGAATTGGATTCACATTGTAAGAGTAATAATATTAGAGGTTATATGCTTTATACAAAATAGTTTTTTTGGCCGGAAATACATGATTCTTTAGATGTACAATAGACAGAAAATGCATGATCATCTTTTATTGATCGAAGTTTTCTACGGAAGTATGTTTCTTCACCTCTGAACTTGATGTTCATATACCCTTATTGCATTCTTAAATAAGGCTTCGCTCGATCGCAAATGTTGCGCATTGCGCGTTTTCGGACCCAAAGCTACTATGGGAAAACAGATGTTGCTCTTCTAGACCTACAACAACTGTCCTCGCAAGGCATCAGTCTTACATATATTCTTGGAGTAGGCGGTGACTAGCTCCATACGCCTTGCATACAACTCTCGGACCAATTTCTCGGTGGGTCAGTCTCAATATTAAGGTGTCAGCAGGAGCGATAGGAATTGTGCGCGTTTTGTAGATTACATCGAAAACGGTTAGTCACTCATGCGCAATGATCAAGGTTTGGTTAAATTTGGTGATGAACCTATTTAAGGTTAGCACCTGTTGAGAAGTCATAAACTTATTCTTTGCATGTCAAAGCTGTGCAAACCAATGATACTGATATCAGCTAGAGACACATGTTGACGGCCCGGATCTCATGTGCTCGGCCGAGTTAGAGCGAAGATTAAGATAATCTTGCCAAGAGATTCCGGTAAATATGATAATATAGACTGATCTACTAAAAGTGCGTGAAAAGCGGTGCAGCTTATGACGATAGCTATAATCAAACCTTGATTAGTTCCTATCTTCCTATCTACAAGGGTACAACATATAAATACCGCTGACACTTTAAGAAGATTGGTTAATACAGCACGAAGCACTCAGAACACTTTCGACTATACACTGGAGAAGAAAGTAATCTAACACGCATCTCACACACAACTCACGCTAAGCAAGGCTTACACTTAACAATGTCAATTGAAGAACATATCCAATCTGCATCTACGAGAAATGCAGAATTACTTCAGATTTTATCTGATACAGATCACGCATTACCTGATTCTAATCAACAACGGACATATATAACCGAATTAGAAACACAATTGGGGCAAGTTGAAACGAAATTGAACGAATTAAATAAACGTAGAGAAAGGGATTTAAAAGATCATTTAAAGTATAAAGATTCGACATTTAAACGATTTGCTTATAAAGCGACTGGACAAAAAGAAAAATTCAGTTTGAAAGCAAGTAAAGAGGAAAAAGATTATTTTGATGGATTAAGAGAAACTCAATTAAATGAAGATACAAAGAAACAATTAATTGATCAATTAACACAAGCTAAATCGGTTGAAAATGATTTAAAGAATACAGTAGATAAACATCAAAAAGCACAAGAAGAATTAAATAATTTATATAATTCAATATTTAAAGGTTCTACACCGAATTATCCTGAAGAAGATGAATTTGAAAATAAAACCAATCAATTATTAAATGAATATCAAAATTTAAGACAAATTTTAGATTGTGAGAATCGAGTTAAAGGGTTAATTGAACAAGCTTCTAGATCAATGAGAATGTCATTAAATCATTTATCTTCTGCAGAAAGTTATTCAACATGGGATATGTGGGGTGGTGGAACAATGTCAGATATGATGGAAAGAAATGAATTATCTTCAGCAGATAGACAATGGTCACAAGTTCAAATGTTAATTTTACAAGCTAAACATTTATCACCAAATTATGTAAGAGATTTACCTCAAGTTAAAGTTGCAATGGGAAATATAATGTCAGATGTTTTCTTTGATAATATTTTCACTGATATGGCATTTCATGAAAAGATTAAACAAAGTAAATTTGAAATGAATCAAGCTGCAGATTTAGTCGAAAGGAATTTACAAGAAAATCAAATCAGATTAAATCAATTAAATCAAGATTTAAATTCAAAATCAAAAGCTTTAGAACAATCTAGATTAGATTTACAGAATAAACGAAGTGAGATATTTAGAAGGATTGGAGCTTCGTTACCGGAATATAGTAAATAAAGGACTTGAAAGAAAGAAGTAAAAGTATAATAATATCCATGTGACATGTCTATGTATGTATATATATATGAAATTTGTCAACATGATATACCTGTCCATCTTCATGAGGTACCACCCATCTCCCAAGTCATTCAGTTCTAGCTGCATTGGGTGCAATGCTATGCTCTTCTCTCACCGACCCAAGGATGTATGCATTAGACAACTGTCCATCTTCGTTACAGCTATGTATCAGATAGTTGAGATTGACGGTGGAGATTTAAGAATCTCCGCACTGAACACGTGACTTGCAGCATGTTATCGTTGCTTTATTTGTGACAAGAAGGTCGGTGTATAAAAAGTTGAAAATGACAAATACTGGTTGCTGTTTCTTGTTTTGGTGCTCTAAAAATTGATCCAACTGAAGAACCTATAAAAGCGACCACTCCAATCTGGTCACATCTAAGATGCCGAAAGCCACCACAACAGTGAAAAAGCAAAAAACTGCAAAGTCATCCCAGTCAGATACCTCAACTACAGTCAACAATGGTAAATCAGTTACAAAAGGAAAAGGTTCATCGAAATTATACTCAGGATTCTTACCTATCCCACTGATCCTACCCTCATTTGTACCTATGTCAAACTCTTCTTCTTCGTCTTCTAGCAAACCAGTTACTTCAGTAAAACATTATATATACGCTAGACCACATACCAACAAATCTTCTTCTTCGTCTAGTTCAGCTTCATCAAGCTCAAATACAAGTTTACCTGATGGTAGAACTTTATTCGTTACCAATCTACCTGTTGATGCAAGTAGACAGGATCTGAGAACTATTTTTGGTAAATGGGGTATAGTAGAAGATATCAAAATAGGTTCCAATGAAGTTGATGTTTTAGAACAAGCTGTTAGAGGTTTACCTGTTGAAGATTTAGATGATGAAGAAGATTCGGATTTAGATGGTGAAGATGAAGATGAAGTTGATGAGAATCAGATGCAAGGAGAGGAGGACCATGAAGAAGAAGAAGAAGAAAATCAAAAAGCAGAACCTCAATTTCAAGGTGATGGATTAGCACCGAAATTAAGTAAAAATCAAAAGAAATCATTACGACGTAAAGCCAAAAACGCATTACCACCTTCTGTACCTTCAATAAATCAATTACCATCTTTAAATCCTAGATCAGAAGGTAGATTTGATTTTTCTGGTTCAAGATCATGTCATTTAATATATTTAGATCCAATTTCCATAGATAGATTAATGTGTTCATCATTATTAGATTCAATAACGTTAGCTCAATATGGTGAAAAGGATTTAGAAGAAGAAAATCCAATTGGATTAGAATATTACACAAAATTATATGAAACTTGTCGACCTGATTTATCAAGTATAAAATCGTTTGCAGATTCATCAATGAATAGATTCGATTATTTACATGGATTATTATTATCTTCAAGAGCTAAAAAACAAGGTGCTGGAGCTTTGGTTGATGAAGATGGTTTCACTGTTGTAGTTAGATCAGGTAAATATGGTAGAGCAGGTTCAAGAGGTGATGGTTTAGGTAAAGGTGGTGTAGGTGTCGCTTCAAGAGGTTTCGATAAAAAATTACAAAATAAAAAGAAAGGTCAAGGTGCAGGTGAATTAAAAGATTTTTATAAATTTCAAAGAAATGAAAGGAAAAGACAAGGTATGTTATGTTTCTTCGCTTATAAACGGTGAATTTCCATGATCACCACACCTCTGCTTCTTAAGATCTTTTTCCTCATGTGTATCTCTCAAAGCTATTATTCATACCTCGTATCTTATGGGAAGCATCTGAGACGATATGCTAACCCTTTCTATACTCTTTGCCCCAAACAGAACTCGCCGATCTCCGTTCCAAATTCGAATCAGATAAACAGAAAGTTGAAGAGCTCAAAAAGTCAAGAAGGTTTAAACCATATTAAGACATTATCCTTCATAGTCTATAGCTGTGGTAATTTCTCAATCTCATATGTCAATATGCATTTTGGGTTAATTAATATATATCACATAATGTGTTATGTACATAATGGGAATTTCTTAATACTGCCTGATCCGCTTTCAAGTGCAGGAATACCTCCCTCCGATCTTAACCAGTCACTTGATCCCAAATAAGAATTCAACTGAAGACACGCCAGTAATACCTAGGAGCTGAATAATCCTTAGTGACGTTCAGTGAAGGAATTTGATTAAGTTGATTGAAGAAATTCAGAACTATGCACGAAGGTAACTACCTATTTCATATCTAGGGAGAAAAGTCTTTTCCCATAATTTGTCTTGAGTTCGGATTAATTCTCAAACGAGATAAGATCCTCTTCTTCTCCGTCGTTTTGATGCAGACATCTGTAGACTGTAACGCTAGCATCTTCGTCAAGCTCGAGAGAAGCATAAAGCCATTGACTGACACGGGTGGTAGCTTCGTCTTTGGTAGGTTTGAAGTCGAATTTCTGCGTTCACACCCAGCATTGCAAGTACGACTCTCTTAAAATGATCGCAAAATTAAGGTGTCTATTCAAGATATGTAGGAAATAAAGTGATGTTTTGATTCCATCGGATCAAGGGGACTTACTGGACATTTCAGACTACTTGCAATATCAATTTGACTATTAACATCCTTGGGTGCATTTCCAATAATGCTGATAGAATTGCAATCTGAAAATCTCGCAATCAAATATCTTTCTTGCGATCCTCTTAATAAAAGTCTTTCTATAATCTTTCTTGTATCACTAGCTTTGGTAAAAACGTAACTCTTACCGGTTATACCATAGAGGTGGTTCTTTGATGATATTTCGGACATACTGTATTAGCAGAAGTAACAGTGCTATGTGTGGCTTAAGATTGTTTATAAATTCGATGGATTGATTTACAACTATTTATGAACAATATCAAGGGCTATATATACACATTATCAGTGTAGTTTTAGAAAAGAAGGCGTGGATTGACCTACTCGAGTACCTTCGCTTGCCAAACTTTGCTCACTTTCCCCCCCATGATGAGCCTTCCAAACATCACCCTTTGTGTGGAGCTATGTGTGGAGCTAAGACTATAAATTGCGAGAATATGTTGTAATGATTATTGGAAGGACTGACAAAATAAGCAGCCTTAGACTTCGAAGAATTATGGAACCTTTCGATCTTCTATCCCGACTATACCGGATGTAGAGCAGATCCGGTTGTCTTTCGATACGACTACTGGCACCGTGGTCGCCTGAAGGAAATGATATTTTATAAGCCATACGTTCCTCTGTAGCAAGCTGTAATTCAATCCTACCGTATCTCGCCATTGACACAAGCTGTACCATTGCTTCTGCCACGATCAGAATGTGTGTTTGCCTCTATTGGTTTCTGTGAAGGACAACCGCCACTTTGGGACGTTGCTTGATCAAGACATGAACGATGTGTATCTGGTCAGTCATATACAGTATAGATATGCATTCGAGACACACTAGGTTTACCTACTAGAACCTATTCACAATCCTTCCACAACCAAATTCCGTACTGCTCGATCTTTTTCAATGTTAACATATATAAAAAGCTGCTATTATCAGAGTATCACTTAGGATTGGGGAAGGTTTGAAGCCGAGAAATCCTCAATAGTTTTCCCCAGGGTTAATCTTTCATTTTATGATCATGAGTTGTACTCAGAAGTCTCGTGATTTAGCGTCATAATCATTCATATATCTCTTCCCTTGTAATAGGTTGATAGATTTGACTACGGATCTCACAGTAGCTACGGAGGATCCGTTCTTCTTCTTCTTCGTTATATTCTTCCTTAGATGGAGGTCTTGGATGTTTGTCAATATAGTCATCGATCCATTCCAATGACTGTTCCTTGGTTTTTTCTTTGGTTCTGAAATATTTCAGTACCGCTGGATTAGAGTTTCGGCAGGTTGCATTACCGGTCTTTTTTATCCATGAAAATGAAAACAATTAATGTTTCATTTTTTGTATATTTGGTTCATCAATCAGCACTTAAAGTGTGGTGATCATAACTTACAAAACAATTTAACATTTTTGAACCTACGAACAATCTACTTTCTGCATTATCTGGAACGTCACCGATGATTGCAAAATGACCACAATCATATTTGATCAAAAGTGATGTTCCAGTTTCACCTCTAACATGATACTTGATGAAATTATCATAATGTGCGCTAGCATGCTCACTAGTGGATTTTGCTGTTGCATTACAATACTCTACAGTAGGTACACCATAATTTCCTGCATCCTTTTGGGGTTTAAACGGTCCTTCATAATTCACTTCACTATCAAAAGTACCATATTCATTCGAGTGGTTTTCGATAGATTGTTCGACATCTTGGGTGGAATTTTCTGCTGTTCCACTTTGAATATCACCAAGGAAGGTACAGATAAATGTATTTTCTTCAGCCATGTTGTAGATCCAAAAATTGTCTATAGTATCTAGGGTTCAATGAGTCAGTAGTTCAGAAAGAGATATAAGTAGTAATCAAAGTAATAGGTTCAGATGATTATGCAAGTCACAAGTCGTGATATACGGATTTGCGTGATATTTATATTTATTTGTATCCACAAACGTATACGACGGCAATCCAAAAATTTATTACGACAGACGGTCGAGAATGGTGCACACATATTATGTACAGCAGGAGGTAATCGGAGTGAGGTTTCCTTTCATTATGTTTGAAACTCCACAAATAGTTTATCGAAGTATAACTTGTAAGAAGTCAGCCCTATTTTGCAAGTCAGTACAATAATGACCTGCTTCCGACGTGAAGAAGACATAATCATACAGGGGTTTTTTTTTTCCCGTCAAGATGTAAACTGCTAGAACGTTAAAATGCCTATTGGATGAAATGACGACATAAGCAGGCTTCAAATCGAAGAAATGAGGAAACTTTGGATTTTCTAACGTGATTCCGAGAAAGAGAAGACATCTTGTTAGCCATATACCATAGTTCTGACATTAACACACAAGCCTTACAGCACCGTTACCTCTACCACATTCAGAGTATGATTTTGCCACTACGAGTATGGTTTCTGAGAGGGACACACGTCGCTTTGGGAGTTTGAACAATCAAGACATGGATGCTGTGTATCTATTGAGAACATGCAATATAGAAATGCATTTAGAGCGCACCAAGTTCGCTTGCTAGAACCTATTTACAATCCTTCCACAAACAAATTCGTGCTAATCGAACTAGTCCAATGTTAAAATATAGGAAAAAAGCTGCTATGATCAGTATCATACAGGATTGGAAAGACTATAAGCTGAAGAAGTCCCATGGGTTGCCATCAGGGATGATCTCCCAATATCATTTGCACTCAGGTGTCCCGTGATTTAGCGTCATAGGCATATATCTCTTCTTCTGGGATAGGTCGATAGATAAGACTACGAGCTTCACACCACATTTCCAGTTCTTGCTCTTCACCATCATCATCCTCATTGGTTTTTCTCTTTGAATCAGGATCAGGTTTGGGGTTTTTATCTAAAAATTCATTTATCCATTCCACAGACTGATCCTTGGCTTCCTCTTTTGTTCTAAAATATTTCATTGCGGCCGCACCACAATCTTTTCCACAGGTGTCTCTACCGGTCTGTTTTCAATTCATGAGGATGAATGTTTATCAATTCGAATACGAGTAAAGACGAGTTCATTATAGATGTTCAATAGGAAGGAATAGGCACCAAACCAAAAAAAAAAAAAAAAGAAAATATGGCGCAGGGATACAGTAACAATGTTGATGTTGAAAAAAAAGTTAGTAGTTAGTATAAGGAGAAAGATGATAACAACAAGGGAAGAGAAGAAGAATAATCATTTCTTAACTTTTCAAGTTTCAAAACCCAACTCACATGATACCCATTTAATTTTATACCTGTAAAAAACCTACTTTTCGCATCATCTGGAACATCATTTATAATGGCAAAATTACCACAAGCATATTTGATTAATCTTTAATGAAAGGACCATAGAGCGAGCCATCGTGATCATCGATTAACTTTTTTGTTGCACAAAAATATTCTACAGTACCAGTACTATAATTTTCTGCATTTCTTTGAGCTTTGAATGGTCCAGAGTAATTCACCTCAACTTCAGTATCTTGAGCTGTAGATCGTTCAGAATGCTGGGTAGAAATTTCTGTTTCACCTTTGGAAGTATTATCGAGGGAAATCGAAGAATGTCGTTCAGCCATATTTTGTAGATTAAATACAAAGAAAACAAGAGGTTCAGTTGATTATGCAAGCTCAAAAGCTGTAAAAGTTATATTCGATGGAACTCGCATGATATATTTATGTATGATATACGTATATATATGTCTGTGACAGCGACCACAATGTTTGGTATGAGTGACTGTCGAGAATGGACATACATATTTGTGTACTGAGGAGAGTGTTCGGAGTGAGAAAGTACAAGGTGGGGAAGTCCTTCTATCCAAAGCGAAGTCTTCTCAAAGTAGTGCAGAAATGATCGAAGCATCCTCCCCCACCCTGTTCAATTCGTTATCGTTATAGCATAGCATTCCCCTGATTTAAGCGACTAGTCTACGAGACTCAGACGCCAAGGGATCAACCTTTTTGTCACTTCGTATATAGTATATGAGTGCTACTTATTCCCAACTCAACTTGTAAGCTAAAATTAGACTCAACTCACAATGAAAGGATGCCTTGCCAAATTGTCAGTACATATTGATATTCCGCTTTCGTTGATCTAGTCGACATAGGAGAAGTTGTACAATGTCCCATTGAAGCAGAATAGATGCATATGATTTTTGTTTTTATAAGGAAAGTCTACTATTTCCGATCCACCTTGAACGTCCGCTGCTACAACTCTATACTTGACTACGCTTAGTAGATCATTGAGGACATATCTAAATAGAATAACAGGTGCGAGGTCAGCTTCCAACATAATAAAGATAGATATGAATGATATATAGTGATGGCACCATTTCGACACCGTGAGGCGGGAAATGTAGACTTACCAGCTCTGATTCGGTTGTAATCGAAGAGACCTTCAGTTCTACCAAGAGCAGCAATAGCAATATCTTTGTCCCAAAGGTATTGTCTAGCAACTCTTTGGATTTCTTCAGGTGTAACAGCATCAACGTATCTTTCAATTTCTTTTGGTGTGTATCGTTTACCAGTAGTGATCAATTGTCGACCGATCTGAGTGACAATAAAAAGGGTTAGCTTGAAATGATATATAGAGAGCAAAGTCAGGTTCACTTACATCTTCAGCAATAGCGGTTGTACCATCTAAACCCAATAGTAATGAAGCTTTAAGTTGTTGTTTGGCTCTTTCAACTTCAGCAATGGTTGGTGATATAGACATTCGGGTCCATTCTTTAAGTGTGAAGTGGACGAGATCATCAACGTTCATGAGGCTGAGAAAGTGATTGAAAAATTCAGTTATTATCTCCGTAGAATCATGTATAAATAAATCCGAACCAGCTTCACTCACTTTTCAGTTACCATGTAGATACCCCAAAGACCGGTATCAGAGTAAGAAGTTGAGAAAGACATGTATGAATTGGCAAGGTTATTTGAAGATACGATATGTGATAATTTTGAAGATAATAAAGGTGAAGCACCTAAAGATCTATCCCAATTACCGAAAATAGATTGCATAACTAACATTGGCCAATAATCTGGTGATTTCCATGAAACACCTTCAACTGCAATAGCTAAATTTAATGTATCCATTGTATCATCTCTAACTCTAACTTCTGAACCTAAGAAATCTGTTTTTGGATGAGCTTGTCCACCTAATGGAATTGGGTTAGATGAAACTGGTAAAGAAGCAAAGTTTTCTTCAGCCAATTTAACTAATTGTTCATGTTCAATTGATCCTGCACCAATTAATGCCATTCTATCGGCAGTGTAGTTTTTGGAAATGTAATTTTGTAAATCAGATTTTGAAATTGAGTTGATGTGTTCTTTTGGACCAAGAATGGTGTTACCGAGAGGGTAGCCTGTGAAGGTGAGGTAAAACTGTAAGTTTATGTTCAGAACGATACCATTTGACCATTACTCTGATAACTCATTTATCCCTTATTGTAAATCACTTCTACCCAATATATGAAAAACGCTGACTCACCTTGATAAGCAACAGAATGTAAATGATCAAATACAACTTCTTCAAGTTGTTTTTCAACTTCTTCTTGTTCTCTTAAAATGACATCTCTTTCTCTTTCAATTGCACTTTCTTCTAATTTTGAATTTTGTAAAATATCAGATAAAATATTGACTGTTTTTGAAACATCTTTATCAAAAGATTTTGCGTAATATACAGTTTGTTCTCTTGATGTATAAGCGTTCAAGTGAGCTCCAAGGTTTTCAACTTCTAATTCAAGTTGAGTTTGTGATCTTGTTTTTGTACCTTTGAATGCGAGGTGCTGTGAAGTGGTAGAAGAGTTGGTTAGTGATGTTTACAAATATATTATACTATTATCCCACATCCCACCCTAAACCAATACTGATATGCCCCCATCCCACCCCTAGCTACCAAGGTAGTATTGGCCCACCCACCCACCCTTTCAATACTAATCTGCCCCCATCCCACCCCTAACTGCCGTTATAGCAGATATCCCACCCACCCGCCCTTTCAGTACTAATCTGCCCCCATCCCACCCCTAGCTACCGCTTTAAAGAGTTTAACTCACCTCTAAGAAATGAGCAGTTCCACTAGCATTTTCAGCATCTGCTCTTGAACCTGCATCAATCCATAATCCTACAGTTGATGTTTTTGATCCTGGTATAGTTTCAGTTGAAATTGATAAACCATTTGATAAAACTGAAGTTTTTGTTTCTGGATCTTGTGAAGGTAAAGTTACTGGATGTACTGCTGCCAAGTTTCTTGAGAGGGTCTATTAGTTATTAGTTATTACGTATAAAGATGAATATCAGTATAATATGTCATATATATGATAGTATGTATTTGAGGTTTTTCTTTATAGATCGGAATATCATCCATGACTAAAAAAAAAAACCAACTCACAGGTTTCAATACTCTGGGAGCGGGTGGTCGAGCTAAAGCTCTTGAGATCAATCTTGAAGCTACCATCTTGAAACAAGATCTTATAGTGTCGATAGGTGATGATAGATGGGACTGAAGATGGTTTTTTTGAAAGACGTATAGACAAATAATAATACCACCTGAATTGATGATTATCGATTTACCTTGTTAACGATTATCGAGGAATAGCCAATAGTGGCATCAAATAATCTAGTTACAACAATACAGTCAACCAGTCACAGTCAAGGTGTAACGGTGCAACGGTGCAACTCGGAATAACCATACAACCAATACATAACCCCGCTATTCCCGATCACGAGGCAAAGTATTAAATGACTTGACACGCGACGAGCTAGATGCAATGCACGTCACCATGAACAGATTAACAGATTACAGGTTACAGGTTACAGATATATGTTATATAATAAGTTATCTATAAGATTATCTATAGTATCAGGTATTCACTGATTTACACAGCGATTTATAAACAAACAGCGAATCAACAACTAAAATCCTTCTAGGGGCAGGCTTTGGATACTCTCTCTATCATTCAAGCACGAAAAGAACCCCCAACCAAAAATGTCATACTTATCAGCTCAACAACCTAATTCATATTCACCTTATTCTGCTTCTTCTTCTTCTACTTCTTCAGAACCTTTAGCATTTTTTGGAGGATCAGGTGGAAATGGTATAAATAATTTAGGTTCATCATCTTCACTGTCATCTACATCACCTTATTATGGTGGATCAAGATCATCTTTAGAAGGTAACATGGGTAACTCAGGTTTTGGTTCATCATCAGGAGTAGGTGCAAGTGGGAATATGAATACTCAAAATGCAAGAATGTTCATGGGTGAATCTAAATGGTGGGAAGCTTTTGGTACAGGTGGATTTGAAGGTGAACCTAGTTTGATGGAGGGTGAGTATAGTTTGAATCTTCACACGTAAAAGAGGGTATGAGTATGGGTAGATACACGGGATCAACGCAAGAACAAGTTGTAAATATGTTATCTTAAGACATTGCAACTTGTGTGTACTCGTCAAAATAGATATTTGGATAAAATTAGTCTAACGGATGATATTGATGTTTTACATACTTGTACGTCAGTTTATCGCTAATATGTCTTTATGTTGTTTCTGTAGAACTCGGTATAAACCCATCACATATCTTACAGAAATCATTAACGGTGTTAAATCCATTAAGGAGAGTGAATGAAAATATAATGGATGATGCAGATTTAGCTGGTCCTTTAGTGTTTTCATTCGCATTTGCTTTTTTCCTATTACTTGTGAGTTTTTTGTTTTATATCCGTCATCATAGAAATAAAATTGGAATATCCAGCAATACATACATATATATATATACACATATATAAATGAAATCCCTATATCGTGAAATATGGAATAAAAGTTAACTTGTCTTTTACTTTTACTTTTTTTTTTACTTTTTGATATAGTCTGGTAAACCACAATTTTCATATATTTACGGAGTCGGTTTATTAGGAACGACAGCTATATATTTATTATTAAATCTAATGTCAGAAAATGGTATAGATGCATATAGAACAGCATCTGTTTTAGGTTATTGTTTATTACCTATGGTAGGTTTAGGTGGTTTAGGTATGGGTATAGGAATAGATTCACCAATAGGTTATTGTTTATCAATTTTATCAATTTGTTGGTGTACATATTCAGCTTCATCAATTTTCGTTATTGTTTTAAGAATGGATCATCAAAAATTATTAGTCGCATATCCTATAGGTTTATTATATGGTTGTTTTGCTTTATTAAGTATTTTTAATGTTAAAAAGTAAAAAGTAAAAAAAGTAGAATAAAATCAAGTGAAAAAATGTATATATATACAATCAAAAAGAAGAATTAAATATGTCCCAACCTATATATCGACATAACAGCTGTACATGATTGATTTGAAAAGTCAAAGCCTAATGGATGACCAATAAAGGGGAATCCAGAAACAAGGCTTCTTCTACAGCAGAAACATCATTTTGGTCAAATGGTGGATTCTTCATTCTCATTCTGCGTTATGATATTATCAAGTTAAACTTGATCAGAAGCAGCTATTGTAAAGTTTGAGGAGATTATTCACATGGGTACCATATATAGATCATAAGGAATGAATGCATGTAATATCCTTGATACACAATGCTACAATAGCGTTCATGTGAAACCGAAAGACGCCTTATAACGTGAAGCAAACCATCTATATCCATGAAAAAGGAAATGAGAATTGAGAGTACAAGATAATTACCTAATTTTCATGATGTAACCTAGCTAAATCAGAATAATCCAGCCCATTCATCTTTCTTTCCACCTGATAAACCTTTACTTTCCATCTCTGCTAATTCTGCTGAAGAAGGGATATTCAATTGTGGTTTTGGTGCAGGTAAAAGTGATGAGTAAGGTGATAAGATTGAATCAAATTCGTAATCTGTTGAATATGGAAGTTTTGGCGCTATACAATCAAATTTAGAATAATCCAATCAGTATAGTTACCCAGGTTCATATATCGTCTAACGAATAAATCAATTGACAATAGATATAGAACTGTTTTACTCACCATGATCAATGATTGGTTTAGCAGGTTCAGTAGCTCTTGATAATCCAGCTAAAATCAATCTACGTAAAGCAGGTCCATCAAGTGGTGTTTCTTTTTTAGCTGGAGAATCAGCACCTTCTTTAGGTGAAGTAGCTTTGTTCTGCAATTTGGAAAAGGAAACGTTAGCATGTATCCTCTAGTCGATAATTCAGTCCAGTACGGTTCAACAACTAATAGTCATCATATCTGGGTGATTTCTGAAAGAAAACTTTTCCCCATAAACGTGGAATACGGTTACTTACTTCACTAGCTCTCTTTCCACTTGGACCCATAATATCCAAATTCAGTTTCTCTGCTGAACCATAAGCATTTTTTACTTTACCTAAAGCTAACAATACATCTCCTTTTGTAAGCATACCACCTTTACCTGTTCCTTTTAATTTCGAAATTTGTTCTGTAGTTAATGAAGATTCTTGTAACCTATCGTTGTTTGATAAAGGGAATAACTATATTAGTAAAGACAGATTTCATGGATGCTTATGCTACAGATAGATAAGAGCGAAATGAAGTAAATAACTTACAATCTTGATACAGATGGGAAAATAGGTTTGGAATGTTTAATTTCTTTATGTCCATGTCCAATTTCATGTTGTTGTTGGGGGGTTGCATTGTTAGATGATGATGATGATGATGACGACGAAGGAGATGAAGAAGAAGAAGAAGCTTGAGATTGTTTAGGTTGTTCTTTCGTTTCTTCTTTCTTTGATTCTTCTTGTTTTGGTTGAGACTGTTCAGATGAAGATGCTTCTGCATTTGCACTTCCACTTCCAGGTGGTGATAAATCTTTAGGTATAGATATTGAAGATAAATCATCACCTTCTTCAGCTAAAATTGCTATGATTTGTCCAACTGGTATTTTTGATGCACCTGCTTCGACCTAAACCATGGATATAAAGGATCAGAGCATTAACAAAGTGTACTTGATGTTTTGGCAGACTCGCATCATCACACTCCTCAACCATTTGAATATTGGTTATAAAACAAGCTTGCACATATGAGTTCGCCTGTAGCAAAGACTGAAAGATAAGAACTCACAATGATTTTTCCCATAACTCCATCATCTTGAGATTCAACATCGATCGTAGCTTTATCAGTTTCCTGTAGTTAAGCATGGTTATTAGTATATATGATGCAAAAGGTGAATTCATACCGAGGAAATTTGTAAGCGAAATCTCTATAAACTTACAACTTCTAATAATACATCACCTGCACTAAAACTTTCACCTTCTTTCAGTTTCCAACTTGCTATACCACCTTCTGTCATTGTAGGTGACATTGCAGGCATACGCATTGATGTACTTGCATAACGTACATTTCTCAAAGCTAGATCATGAAAAGAGGCATAACAATTTTTCGGTTAATTTCAACTTTGATATGACAAAGTGAAGGGAATATAATATAATACGATACTTACAAATATTAGATGTTCTGGATGAACGTATTATACTTTTGATCTGAGATGATCCTCTCATTTTGATTGATTTTTGTCTTGATTTGTTTTTTTTTGATATGTGAGCTTCAACATGTAGTCCAACAAGAGATCTTGATGGATGACAGTTGAAAACATCGCCAAAATCAAAACAGCTTGGGGAACATGTGTAATAACACGGACGGATAATTCAACACAAGTGACGGAGTAACAAATTTGATCCCGCTTAATTCGAAATTATAATATTATAATTACTGTTGATAGCGGCAATCACCGACGATAGATAAGATCAGCGAACAGATATGACGCGTACAAAGATCAGTGTCAAACAAATTAAAGGTCAATTATTATCATTATTATGCACGTTCAATTGTATAACTAATTATTAATACTCGTATAGCTTAGACCAATAGTAGATTCTAACAAGAATAGCGAGCTCAATACTTGTCTTACGCAGATATGAGATCAAAATGTTACTAGAGAGTACCTACTTTTGCATCGATATGAACCCATGATAACGGCTGTAACGATATAAATGTTTACACCACTTTCCAAAGGCTCCGAAAGAGCTCAAGATAGATTATGGGGTGAGTAGGTTCAGGAAACCGGTACTAAAGTCAGCTGATATACTTGACGCTTTAGATAATAGAAATTCACCTGATCGTAAAAAGGCTAGACCACCTATACCTAACACCTCAAATCCTATAGTTTCTACATTATTACCTCTACCTCCTCCACCTTCACGTCAATCGAGCCAAGTAGACAAAGGTAAAGATAAAGGAAAAGCGAAAAGTGCCAATGGCCATAACAATAATAATCTTGGTCAACCGAAAACCTTAGGAGGTGAAATAAGAGCCGTCACATCAAATTTGAATATCAAAAATCTCGGTCAACCAGGTCAAAGATATAAGAGGAAAACAAGACGCTTAAGTGGAATTGAACACCAGGATACAGAAGAGAAATGGACAAAGTGGTTTTTTCGTGTAAGCTTTCAATGGCTCTTCTCATAGTATTCACTATGACACTTGATAAATGAGTACGCATCATTGATTGATTATTTTTTCTGACATCAATAGCCTAGTAGACAAACAGTTAACATATGGCTAGAATCATGGTGGAAAAGACATTTTGTTCTGGTTGTCTTGCCGTGTATAGTAGTAAGTCGTAAGCTAGCTATAACATGATCCAGAGTGTTTTGGTAACTAAGTGCATACTGGTCTTTTGTAGGTATGGATATGGGTATCTTTACCTTTCCCCGTATCGGATCCATATAAAGATGATCCATTTCCTGAGATACCTTCTTGGCCTAAACGACCGAAAGAAAACTCTACTTTACCTGTGTCAAATCCGGATGACGAACAAAGTAATCTACCACTAGATGTGAACTTTTACTTCTTCTTGACTTGGTGAGTTATCTCCTTAATTGACTTCTTACTACGCATGTCAGCAATGTCTGGAAGCTAAGGCTTGGACATGGTCATAATAGGTATTTTGGGTAAGTCGGATCAATATTTGTGAAAAAGAGAACCATATAAAAGGGAATTTATCTTGATCTCTCAAAGTATTTAGGATGTATCTTGCAGTAGCTCTATTCTTTATCACGAATTTGTTCTCTCTTTATCGACTTAGTTAGTACTTTATCCACAGCTCTTACAGTACTTGACTGCTACTTATAGAGGCAGACTAATATCGTTCATATTATTCAGACTGGTGGCCATCCAAATTAGGTGGAAAAATCTCTTATGCGCTTACATGGATCAGTACATTATTACTTGGTCTACTAGCACACCATCTGGATCTATTCGGTTTGAGGAAAAGGTGGGAAAGTAATAAAGATCCAATTGGCGTGGTAGATTGGGAAAGAAAAAGTGAGTTGGGTGTCCGTGCATTTGGCTCAATTGGCAAATCTCAAATAGGTATAGAAACACTTGACAATCCATGCCTCATCATCTTTCCTTTTCCTTCTTCTTTTCTTCTTTACTCCCTTTTGCATGCTTTATACTGACTATATAGCGTTCTTTTATAGCTTTCTGGGTCACTCTGTCATTCATCGCTATGCTCATGCCTGCTCTGGCATGTTTCTCAAAACTGAAAAGGGACAAAAGACATACTTATAGACAACCTGTATCTACCGTCACGCGAACGTGAGCTGAGAGTTTGGTTCGCATAAATAGCCATACAGCAGCTTACTGTGAATCAACAGCTTCTTAGTTGGCCATTTATCACGACGATTTCCAGCTTCCTGGTTACGTTTCTTATGGTTCATGACTTGCTTAGCTATTGCTTGTTTCTCTTTGATTGCTGGTCAAGGTAAGTTAGCTAACGAGGTACGGACGACGTGTTCCATCAGCTGATATCAAATTTGTAGCTTATGCAAGTTTATACCTCACCACTTTGCCTCATTCTTCGCTGGACGCTGGTACATGGGTTTATTCCTGGGTTATAAGTCAGTTGTCTAAATGGCACACTTGCCTAGAGTATGACAGCTGATAAGAACACTTTTCACTTAGCTGTTCAACTTCTTGCTCAAATATCGTTCTTCATCTTGCAATCCAAAGTGAGAAGTAGAGCTTTGTTGTTTCTTTACAAACTGTTCTTCCAATTGGTTTATCATGTATTCTATCGTAATCTTGTAAGCTAACGCTCTTTTTAAACCGCTCTTTGTTCGGAAGAAGTTGAAGCTGACATAATTGAAATTTAATAGTTCGCTAGACTTCGTTCACCCACACAATATGCTACCGTTCAATTACTTTCATCAATTTCGGTTATAATCATATTCCCCTTACAAATGTCACATACATATCATCGTCTATTACAAATACTCATTGGATATCCAACACCTTGGGAAGAACATGTTGAAAATGTTGCTACTAGTTTTTACTGTAGAGGTTTAGCTCAAAATGTCACCATGGTTGGATTTTTAGGTTAGCTTTCCTATAGTACATATTTCTGATTTGGGAAATTAGCTAACTTACTATTTTTTGCTTATCTGTAGGATGGCTATCAATCTTACATTTTGGTCCGAATCAACGTGAGCGCTTTTTTCTCCATCGATCAGCTGACCAATAAATGTTAGGTAACTTAACAAGCTGACTATGTCAAAATAGATATATATCCTTTCTTCAGATTCAACCCTACACCAGAAGATCCGTATACTTTTCCTTTAACTTTTATAGCTTCTTCGATCATTTGGGTAAGCTTTCTGGACTACCTCTTCCAATTCTCCAGAAGCTTATCATCGTTCGCAATACGATCCTCATGAATTTGCGGACTGCAAAATCTTTGTCGCTGACATGTTTTGCGTCTTTTTTTTTCTTTCCCTCTTTTCAGGGATCCGAGTTAATCAGTTCTTTAATAGCTAGATTATTGATGACTTTGGCATTTGGCGTAAATGTTTCACAAATCGGTTTAGATGAAATGAGAGAATATCCAGAATTAGGTCAGTTAATGATTACGATGATCATGATGAATTTAACTGATTTTCTTTTAACGTGTTGACTTGATCAGTTCCTGCATGTGGTAAGTCATCTACTTGATCCCTTATTAATCTCCTATTCACATAGTGGAAGGAGGGAAATCTACGATGAATCTTGTATATATTGATTTTACTGACTGACCGATTCTTCTTTGTTTCTTTCCTTCAATAGGCTGGGCTTCAGTTCACGTTTCAATGAATATACTTCTATTCCTTATCAAATTGAATTTCAGATAATCAGACAGAAGATTTCATTAAGTGGGAAAATTCAGCAAGATCAGTATACGTTCTAGCATCAATATGGAGTTTTCGACAAAAGACTTGTTCTTCCACATTCAATTTTGCATTCGTTGGATCCTGGCATATTGTATCGTAAATTATCGAGATCCTTAACCTTAAAAATTACCTACTGCATATAATAACCATTTTTCTGTGTAAAAATCTCTACTCTCTACTCTAAAAGATTTACAATCAACATTCTCTACCTCTTATGTCCCTGCCTTTTGTTTGTTATTCTGCTATAGAAATGTATGTTTGTATGATTATTAGCTATCAAATAGATTGTAGATCTCATCGTAACATACCAAATACATCCGCTATAATAATTACTTTCTGATAAATATATTACCAATAATGCAAGATCATTCCATATTTTTGCAAGATCACAGCCGCAATTGTACTGTTCGGTACTCGTATTGTACTTTACATTGAGAAACTAGATTAAAAAAACAAATTCAATAATTCATATCAACATAAATATTATACTATATCAAATTATGTTTTTACTTTTATATATATATAAAAAGGTAGGATTGAACAAGACTAGATATAATTTTTTTTTGATCAGGCAAATTGCTGATTCAATTAAGTAGTGTTGGATTATGTATATAAAGAATATAGTATGTCCACTTTCGAAAGGATATATATTTATATGTATAAAATAGGAAGGCTCTCATAAAGACCAAAAAAAAAGAAAGAGAGCAATTGAAAGGAAAGATCTATTAACAGGAATGAAAAAGAAAAAAAAAGTTAATGGTATGTATGTATACAAGCAACCAAAAAAATATATCAAAGCCAAACCAAAAGGAAGCAGAACTTTTCTCTCTATAAACATCCACCATTCATCATTGACAATGACACCACATTACACTCTCAAATTACGTGGTTGACTAACAGCTTGTCTTAAACTTTTTTTCTTTATTGGGGATTTAGTTTTAGTAGTCATCAATTTAGAGTTTTGTCTGTCATTAGCAACTAGAGGTATCAGCTTTTGGTGTGCCTTGCTTGCAGAAGGCCTTGATAAGATATAGCACTCACGAAATCAAACTATTCTCTTGATCGTTAATTGGAGTAAATATATTCTTCTTTACTACAATTTTAGTTTTTGATGAGGATCTATTAATAATAATATTCGAGTTCATTGTTGTACTTGAATTTTCGTTGTTGAAGATATTATTTGCCTTGTTATTATTATTAATGTTCCTCTTCTTAATTGGTTTTTGGTTCTCTTTACCTTTTTCTTCTTGATTAGCTTTAGATCCAAATATATTCGTATTCTTTGTTTGTAGAGGTATAGCAGAATTTGGCATAGGCGGGATACCATTAGCAACTTCATGTTTTGAATAACCTAATCCAATTACTTTTTCAGGGCCATCGGAATTTCTCTTTCTACCCCAACCTAAAGCTTGTCTCCTTGCTGTACTCGTTACTCTATTTCTCTTTTGATCAATTTCTTTATTGCTTTTATCTTTATCATCATTAGTTTCTAAAAGCTTCTTAATTCCAAAATGATCAGATGCTACTGATTTAGCTTCGGCGCAATGTAGATTTAATGAATCAGCGTTCTTAGTGGGTTGAGAAGATGGAGGTGAAGAAGCTGATCTTGTATTTCCAATTTCATCACCACCAAGGAAAGAAGAAAAGATTGATGCGATTGGTGCAGGAGGTTCAGAAGGAGCTTCAGGAACATCATCAGGGAATGGAAAAGCGAAAGCGAAAGCTGAAGATGCTGATATAGTTGATGAAGTTGAATTTTTCTTTTGTTCATATTTAGTTGTTAATGACATCTTTTTACTTTTATTGTTTACGTTGATTGGAACAGATGGTTTTGGTAAAGGTAATCCATAAGGTGAAGATAAAGCTCTTGAATTACTTAAAGATGATTTACGTCTATGAGCAATTTTACCATTAGGTAATTTATCAATATTTAATGGTTTATATGCTTGAGTTGATTGGGCAAGGAATGCAGCTATCTCTTCATTTGTAGTAGGCATTTTCCAATCTACCAAAATCAGATCAGATGAAAAATTAGCTATATATACCCTTGGAGATTGCAAAGTAGCTCACCTTCTATAGCATGTTTAGATTCTTCACTATCCCTCCAACAATTTTTAGTTTTTCTAAATTCATCTACAGCTTCTCTTTCCCATTCTACCCAATTTCTAATTGATCTCATTCTATCATATTCATCTTCTTCACCTAAATCATCAACACCAACAATGGTAGGTTCTCTAGACTTAGGACTTGCTGAAGAGTTTTTAGCACGTAAAGTAGCCATTGAAGGCATTTCATGAATTGTAGCTTCAATTTTAACTCCAGCAGAAGATTTTTGCCTATAATGACCTGCGCCACTCGGTCTGATTCTCTGACCAAGTGTGATTGATGCTGCGTTGGTATCAAGCGAAAGTCTACTAGATGTTTCTGATGCTGAAGGTGAAGTAAGACCAGGTGTATCAAGAGGAGGCTCAGCAAGAACTAAATGGGCTGGTCTTCTTCGTCCTGGTCGTTGAGGTCTTGACATGGATGATCCAAGCATTTGACGACCGACCGCAGTTCTCATTTTCACTTTGCCGAGAGGGGCTAAATCGAAATCCACGTTTAGCTGAGAGCTATACAACAGGTTGTTTAACAGGTGATGTTGCGACTTACTCATATTGGACATGTTCTCACCCTCAGCTTGTAAACAAGCTTCCAGTTCTCTAGCCATAGCTTTGACTGGAGTGACGACATTTTGCATATAATTGTGAACATGTTGGAAAGTATCGTCACCTTGAGAGTTATTCGTAGCTGTACTGACAGTTGAAATTGGTCGAAGACCTTTAAGGAAGAAATGTTTTTTGGCTGAACTATGTTCAGGTCCAAAAAGGGAATCACCATCTATTGAGGATCTATTGAATGATCTATCAGAATCGAAGATAGAATCTCGGGATTGATGTTGTAAAGAATCATCGAATAAGGAATCGTTGATTTTATCTTGTGTACCATCGAATAAACTGTCCCAGGAGATTTGCCTCTGATGTTGGGGTCTTGAAGTAGAAGGTTCTATATCAGGTGGTGAGCCTGTAATGGATGTAAGTTGTACAGCATTGTCAAGTTGAAACATTCGATCACCTAAACCAGGTCTAGCAATTTGAGATACTGAAGATATAGATATTGAAGAAGAGTTTCTTCGATGATGAGCTGCCCAATCTGGTCTACCAAATGTACTTTCTCCGGAACCATTTCGACGATGTCTACTTATATATCCATATGAAGGTCTTCTGCCATTAAGTCGACTATTAGGTGGACCATTAAAGAGGTTCTGACCACCACCAACTATTTCACTAAGTGAATCAACAGATACGATTGATGAATTACGTCTATGATGATGCCCTCTTCTAGTTGTAGGTCTTGCTCCAGCATTATTGATCATACTGGAGAAGGATTCTTGTGATGTAATCTTTCTTGGTTTTGGTGAATTTTCATCAGATACTTCTTCAATGGTTTCTGTTATTGATTGATGACGAGAGTGGCTATTTATATTATTATTGAAGTTTACCTCGAAGTGATTGGTGTATTCACGATCGTTATCAGTACCGATAACAGATCCAATACTGGACATTGTAGCGATACTAAAACCAGATTCACCTCTTTTATGATGACCTCTTCTAGTTTTGCTGGTTGGAGCAATGTCGGGAACGGTAAGAACAGGTTCAGGAGCACCGAAGGAAGCATGACTTTCTTGACGCGGCATAGTAGCGACATGTTGTTGAAAAGCGAATTGACCTCTAAATGGTTCTTTTCGTGAGGGTGAATTGATAGGTTTAGCGTGTTCTCTCCTGGTAGGTGAAGTTGAAGGTTGTAATGATTCTCTTCTAACAGGTGAAGTTTTGGCGATACCAGTTACATGACCTATGATTGCGGTTTCTTCCATAGTTTCGTTATCGGCAAATTCACCACCATCATCTTCATCATCATAATCGGAATCATCGTGAATTGAAGTACTGTCGGATGGCTTGGAAATATGGAAAGACGGAATAAATTCCGGAAGCGGTTGTCGGGCAGAAAGAGATTCCGGAAGAACAGGAAGAGGCGGTAGCGAGGCAGGTAAGAATGATTGGATGGAGCTGACACTCTTCAAGGCTTCGACAAATGAAGCTCGCTGGTTAACTTGATCAAGAGCGGCATATTCATTGGTGAAATCGAATGAATTTCGTCGTTCTGTGTTTTCGGTAGTGAGCATATCTTCGATAACTGAATCTCTGCAATCATGTGTTTCTGTTGGATCGAGATCACATTTACAAACTGGTAAAGCTTTCTCTTGCGCAGGAGCTGGCATATCCGGTACTGGAGGTAATGACAAAGCAGGTGGAGATGGACCAGGTCGACGAGCGGGAACTCTATCTTTCGGTGGAGGAGCAGGAAGACCAAGTGTATAGGTTTGGTTGAGAGATGGAGCAGCTTTGAGGATATCCGAGGTCTCGTTGATAAGAGCTTTAAGATCGGCTGGTACATCAGAGGCAAGACTACCGCCTTTAATGGATTGTGTTCTTTCTTCGATTATTTGAGGACCCATTGTTTGACCCATACCGACTCTTTCATCAATCACTTTTCCAGACATCAGATCCATATCTGGTTTAGATGGTTTACCGTGTTTAGGTGGAGCTGGTGATGGCGGTGAGAAAATGTTTCGCATACCTTTTCTAACTAAACTTTCTCTTGGAGGAGATGGAGATACAGGTGAAACCTTTTGAGTTTGATTTGCTGCAACTTGTTCGCGGTGAAGAGCAAGTTTGAGTGGACTGACATTGGTGGAAGGAGGTTTGAGGGAACTTCCACTGGCTTTGTTGGATAACATAGCAGATCTTACTCGACGAATAGGAGTAGGTGATCCGGCAGCAGCTTGTTCAAGAGAGGCATTTGAACCCATTCGACGAAGTGCCGGACTATTGTTTGAGGCTGGTGAGAAGTCCAAGCAGGAAACGAGGTTGAACAATTTGTCGGTAGCAGAAGCAACTCTTCTGAGACTCGCTAAAAATCAGTTAGCGACATCCAAACTCGATGTAAACTCACGATCTCTAGCAGGAATTTCCTTTGACTTCTCATCAACTTGAACTAGGATTGCGAATCGACTGGTGAATTTGGCCGAAGGAACAGTCGCGGTTTTGAAAGGTCCAGAAGCTTCTTCAATCTCTTCTGAAAGTGGTCGAAGGGTAGGATTAGCTGCAATTCGTGGCGGCGAACTACCGATTCGTTGATGGGACGCTGATCTTGATTTTGGTGAAGAAGGTTTGATTCTATCGAAACTTTTCTTGATTGTAACACCAAACAAGCCAGTAAGACTCTTCCTCTTTGGAAGTCTAGAAGGTCCCATGAGTGCTTCGATGGCATGAACAGGTGCATCATCGGATATTCTTGTTGCGCCAGTACCTACAACACTTTCCCATACTCCACCTCTACCTGAATTAATAGGATATCTGGAAGGACTACCGTTAGGTGAGATATCATGATCTTCGAAAGTAGATCGGTTGGCTGTATGAGGGAAAGACGTAGTTGATGCAGTCGCAGGCATCACTTGAGAAGGATCATCCAATGATGGTGCTGATATGTGGAGGAAAGGTGGTCGGGGTCTTGTAGCAGATCGATTGGATCTCATGGTGGCAGCGGCGGCGTACTTGTCATCGATATGAGCAGTAAGAGACAAAGTCCCAGTGGGAGGAGCAGCTATGCATACAAAGTTAGCTAATCGTTAAAAATCGTCTGAAATTAGCAGAGAACTTACCCATTGTTTGAGTCCAAGGGTCTTTTGGAGGTAAAGCAGGTACGGTTGATTCTGATGGTACTTTAACCTTTTCTTTCTTCGATTTATTTCTACCAAGTAGACCCCATACTCTTGATTTAGTCTTCTCCTTTTTAAGGGTTCGGATAGGTTGTTCTTCAGCTTCGATAGGAGATTCAACGACTTGTGGTAGAGGAGCTGCCATGGTGGTTCCAAGGAGTTTACCGAGAGAAGCTGATCTAGGAGGAAGATCGGTATGAACATGCTGTGTGAGTGGAGCAGATACTCGACGTTGCTCGACGTTTGTTTTTGCCATTGTAGGTAACATTCTGAGGATATGATGATTAGCACAGTATCATCACTAACAGGGAAGAGTAGAATTTACCTTTCGGAAATTTCCTTAGTGTTGTTAACATCACTAGATCCAGTCTTGTAAGACATCGCTTTACTTGACGATATACTAGCTCTTCTATCAAGAGCTATACTCTTGGCCGAAGGAGTTTCAGCAGAATGCCTGAAGACATGATCTACTACTTCTGCACCTTGTCCATCTCTTACAAAAGGATCATCTCCTATAGAAGGTCGAGGAGCAATGACTGGCGTATGTAAAGTACTGAAATGAGAATTGTTTGATTTGGTTGAAGGTGGTCTATTGAGTTTCTTTAGCATAGCTGGGTTATCTTTTGGAGGTACAACAGGAACAGGAGAAGCCTTTTCAAGCACTGGTGTTATTTGCTGTTGCTGTTGCTGTTGAGGTTGATTTTGATTACTGTGATGATGATTACCCCATCCAAATAAATCCGCTAAAGCCTTTCGTGGCTTTTTAGTTTTCTTATCCTTTTCTCCTATTGCGTTACCAGAAGTATTATAAGAGGAAGAGGCTTGAATGGTATTTGATGTAATTGTGGATTTCATTGGTTTAGGTGATGAGGAATCAATATGAATCTGTAAATGTGCTTTACTTGATTTCTTCTTGATTGGTGTCTTTTCTTTGTTGAACAAGACCGAAGGTATCTTCTTTAAGAATCCACTGCTTTTACCGAAGCTTGTCGGAGGGTGAGATGGTGCAAGGTTGGTTTCAGGTTGGAGGTAGTGAGAATGACGAACGTGATTATTTGGAGAGAAAAGGGATGAATGAGTCATGTTAATTGTCGTTATATATAATCCGTAGAAATATCGTTAAAAGTTCATTAGGGTGATAGGTGGTAAGTTGAAACGTCTTATATTAAGTATGACGCACGGTATAGGAGTGTTTATTGAATTAGGGGGAGGCGATGATACAGTATGATAGTCGTGAATGATTTCTTTTCTTGTCGTAAGGTCGTAAAAAATCGTAAAAAAGCGTATAAAGTTCTATTGGTATATCAGATATTCATGGAGAATCGATTTCCCGTTGATATACGTTGAGATGATAAACCTAGATGAACAAGTTCGTCAGTCAATCTTGATGATACCCAAGAGGGAGTTGATGGGATTGAGAAGTTTATTGATGGGATGATTAGTTAATAGTCGTTGTTGGGTTTTTTTGTAAAAGGTGGAGCTGTTTAAGCAAAACGTTGAATGATGTTCTACGCTGTGCAAAACGGGATTTAAGGTAATCTAGAAAAATTTGAAGGTATGTTTGTTTGGATGTTGATAGAAGATTTACGATCCGAAACTGGATGTAAGAGAGATTTCAGAAAGGGGGAAGCTGTTTGTGTATATGGTGACTGAGCTGTGTGTCGATGAAGTAAATTGGTGATTTATTGATTTTTGAATTTCCTTCTTTTTTGGGTTCGAAAGGTTTTGATTTATAGTGTGATATTCTTTGATGTTACAAGCAATAAGATAGTCAGTCTATCTATCTATCCCAGAATGTCGTTATAAAGAAAATCGTCAAAATTCGTTAAATCGTTAAATCGTCAATTACTCGTTCAAATTCGTCAATCGAAACAAGAAGAGAGAGAGAAAAAGAAAAGAAATAAAGAAGGAAAGTGAAAAGGATGTATCGAGTGTGCAAAGGGGTTTGGTTGTATGCTGCTGTATACATTGTCTGTGAAGTACTGTATAGACTAAATGTCCCTATTACTTGCAGTGCAATTAAACAAAGGTCAGTGTTGGCACTAAGTATTGGCAGAAATAAACAAGCGACAAACATACCTTAACGCACAGACTCTATCATCCAACTTGATAAACACAGTTCCACACTTCTCGACCCATATTTATCCTACAAGCTCGGATCATCCCTCATATCATCTGCTAGTCGATGTGACCTTTGGCTTCTCGACCTGTAAGGTTAATGACAAAATGACGTCTTGGTTGTCAGGACCGCTGGTCTCGAGTCTCTTGCATGGGAATTAGTCTATCGTTGACACCCCAGAAAATACTTCCCTTCATTCAAAGATCCTCATCATGATGAATTGCTCGCTGGTCCTTGTAGCCTCTAGCCGTCAACGACTAGCTGTTGATCATGATCGTTCACATTCTTCGGTATGACCGTGACAATTGTTCGAAGTATAATTCGCTTCTGGTGATGTATTCCGCTTTAATCTGTTGATCGTCGTTATGGTCATTATATCGGTTCAGGTGGGGTGACCTCCTTTCCCGAAATTGATTAAGTTACGGTAGGACCAGTTTGAAACAAGTAAAAGAGAAATAGGGAGAAACAATCATGTTTTGCTTCGGAAACGGACAATCAAGATAGTCGCATAATCCCTCTGAGCGGACTAACGGTAATGTCCGCCACGGACCATGTTTTTCGATTGCCACGCGTGTATAGTATCGATATCAACTCTTCGAGGTATCATATAAACGCATGGGTAAGAGGTTTATCTCATATAAGCCTTGAGGGCCATTAACGTCTCCTGGTGTTAACATGAACATAGAATAGACTGCTGGCTTTACCTCGAGGTGGTAATTCTCTACCATCGGCAGTTGTTCTGATTTCCTTACGTGAGTTTGACTGACTACTTCAGTACAGCTTGTAGGAGTTCGACGAAGTTTGCTGCCAAGCCCAAAGCTGAACTTACGCTACAAGTTCGAGGTAAACTTCGATTCAAAAACGGAGCTCTTCAAGTATGATCTGGATATTTGTGATATAAGGGTGTCTTGAGCAATTGGAGTCAGCAGAATCTGCTGTAAGGATTGCGTGGCTATCAAGCTACTGATTATACCTCTACCATCATGTCTGTAACTGATTTGAAAAACGAAATGTTGGAAGTATCCTTAGGAGCGGTGTAAATCAACTAGCCCTTCTAGTTGTATACTGCATCCCAAGAAGCTATTATACGGTATCGGGTTGAGTACGATATAGCGGCGGCGCTGACCGCTTGTACAAAACGGTCGATCCCAGTGATAGTTGTACATGATCAGGTGAGTTGCCCAAGTCAGGTCCGCATTCCCAATTTGACAATAAACTTAAAAATAGCTTCGGCCCCCGATCCTCTGAACAATTTCAGGATAAAACACAACAGACAGAGAAGGGGACAGGATGATGACCGCATGCATAAAATTTGGTTTCGCTTTACATATCGCTTTTCGAATTATCTGAATTGAGGGCAACGTTTGTTCTCATTCCTGATACATATAAACTTGGTGATTTTCTTTGTCAGCATCAACCTGTTCTCTCGTAATTCTATCAAAGGCTTATTCATTCATTCTTTTGATACAATTCATCAGCGTCATAAAAGACACGATCGGCTCTTTTTTTCGTGTTTGTTCAACAGCAAGGTAAACTGTTACTATTATTATTATTACATCGGCTTTCTCCGAATAAGAAAAGATACATACTGGCCGAAGCATATTTTTTCGCCTCCTGAAAATACGGCCCATACGATCACCAACTGTCATCTCTATCTCATCTATTGTCTTTCAATGTTAAAGATAAGAAATATATCTATATAATCTATACATTCAATATAATCATTGCTGTCCAAGTATTCCCCCTCCAAATCGCCGATCACATCGACATCTATTAGGTCAGCGGAAATTCAAGACGGTTTACAACTGGCGGTCATACAAGGCCGACGGGTATAATATTTAGATACTGTAATCTAGATCGTCGATTGTTTTTCGGGATCCCCCAGGTGATAACTGCATATATATATCGATATTATCAACTCAACCCATACGCAAAGAGGTCAACGAACATGTCATCGTCGTCCAATCTACATGAAGCTTCGGTCACTGCACCGTCAGAACCTCTTGCATCTTCATCGCACAGTGTATCAACTAGAGTAGGTGGTGAAGATGAAGCCAATCTCAACAAGAAAATGTCACAGGGGAGCGGAGAGAAAAGGAAAGCTGGATCTTCAAACGATTATGAAGAAAGAGGCATACAGGAAGTAGAGGATGAAGGTCAGAAAAGAAAAGTTATGGTTGTAATGGAGCAGAAAACTGGTAAAGAGATACTGAAAGATGTTGGTGGCGGACCTTATACACAACCACGATGGTGGGTTTTACGTCTATACGTGAATCCCTCGCCGCATTACTGACGACCTGTTCGAACGATAGGAGACACTCATTACCCTTTGTAAAACCAAAACATCCCCCTCCCCCAGCACCACTTTCACTCGACGACGCTAAAATCACACCTGAAGTATCCGCAAACTTCTTTGACAAAGTCTTCTTCAATTGGATCAGTCCCATGATGGCTTTAGGATCCGCTCGACCCCTTCAGGAAACCGATCTTTGGAAAATGGATGAAGAACGTTCAGCTCATATTCTTTCAGAAAGGCTACTTATCTCTTATGCTGAACGTAAAAGAGTAGCAGCGGAATATAACGCAAAATTATCAGATCCCAATACACCTTTACCACTTTCGAAGCGAATACTATACCCTTTGATGCCAAATCGAGCCAAAAGAGAAAAGGAGTATAGGGAAAAGCATGGAAAGAAACAAGCTTCTTTGGCATTAGCACTCAATGACGTCTTTGGATGGTTCTTCGTTTCTGCCGGTGTAATCAAATTATTCGGTGATGTCTGTCAAGCAGTCACACCCTTACTTATCAGATCCTTAATCAAATGGTCCACGCAATGGCAGATAGCAGAGGCTACCGGTCAGCCCAAACCTGCGATAGGTCGGGGTGTTGGTATGGCTATTGGTTTATTGTTGTTGCTTCTAGTATCAAGTTTGAGTATTCATCACTACTTTGTCCGTAAGTATTAGTCTTCTTTCTCATTTAGTTCGTTGTGGACCAACAGCTGATCCCTTTCCTCTTAGGATCGATGGGTGTCGGAGTGCTATCTCGAGCTGCGTTGATCTCCGGTATCTATCAACAAGCATTACGATTCACGCAAAAATCAAGAGGTGAAATACCCAATGGTAAATTGGTCAATCACATCTCCACCGATACAAGTAGAATCGATTTTGCCGCTGGTTTCGCTCATATCATCTGGACGGCTCCAATACAGATGATCGTTATTATCATTATTCTTCTTGTGCAAATTGGTTATTCTGCTTTACCTGGAATTGCCTTCCTCCTCATCATGACACCAATGCAAGTCATCTTCATGAAGAACCTTTTCTTAATACGTAAAAAAGCCGCAAGATGGACAGACAAAAGAGCCAAGCTTTTACAAGAGATCTTAGGTGGAATGCGAATCGTCAAATACATGGCTTGGGAAATACCTTTCCTCGAGAAGGTTCATGCTATTAGAGGAATGGAAATCAAGTATATTAGAACTCTTCTGACTTTTAGATCAGGTATGATGGCTTTCGCTATGGCTTTACCAACTTTAGCCGCCATTATATCTTTTATCACCTATAGTGCAACATCCCATAACCTTCAAGCAGCAACTATTTTCACTGTCATTACCCTGTTCCAATTGATGAGAATGCCTTTAATGATGTGGCCAATGACGTTGTCAGCTGTCGCCGACGCTCTTAATGCTTTGAGCAGATTGAGGGCTGTTTTCGACGCTGAATTGGTCGCAGATACAATGAGAATTGATAGAACAATGGAAGAAGCTGTAAGAATTGAACATGCTTCTTTCACTTGGGATGCAGCACCTATTGAAGACGATGATGGTATGATGAAGAAACTACAAGCAAGAAGTGGTAAAAACTTTGGTGGTCCAGCCAGTGCAGCTCCTGAGAAGAAGACTAAAGGTCGAGGTAAAGACAAGAAGAAAAAGAGAAAGATGTTCTGGAACAAAAAGACCAAAAAGGTTACTGCCGTTGACGAGATAGAAGCTGAAATGGCTTCTGGTGGACCACATGATGCTGAAGCCAGTAAACAAGCTGTTGGTCAAGGTGCGCCACCTTTTGGCATCTCTGGTGTCAATGACGATGAAGAAAAAGAACATGAACCAGAACAA
The DNA here is from genome assembly GCF_036810415.1 of Kwoniella dendrophila CBS 6074. Classification (NCBI taxonomy): domain Eukaryota; kingdom Fungi; phylum Basidiomycota; class Tremellomycetes; order Tremellales; family Cryptococcaceae; genus Kwoniella; species Kwoniella dendrophila. The sequence goes on from NC_089482.1 coordinate 687,073, forward strand.
AAGATTTTCCAAATTCACGACATCGATCTTAGTATTCCTAAAGGCTCATTGACTGCTATTGTCGGTGCTATAGGTTCTGGTAAATCAAGTTTGCTTCAAGGTCTTATGGGTGAAATGAGAAGAACGGAAGGAAAAGTTACCTTCTCAGGTTCTACATCGTTATGTGCTCAAACACCCTGGATTCAAAACGCTACCGTTAGAGAAAATATCCTCTTTGGTCAACCTTGGAATGAAGAACGATACTGGGCTGCCGTCAGAGACGCTTGCTTAGAACCTGATCTTGAACTCCTCGAGGATGGTGATGGTACAGAAATCGGTGAAAAGGGTATCAATCTTTCCGGTGGTCAGAAACAACGTGTCAACATTGCTAGAGCTATCTATTTCAACGCAGATATCATTGCCCTTGATGATCCTCTATCCGCTCTCGACGCTGGTGTCGGTAAAGCCCTTTTCTTCAATGCTATTATAGGTGCCCTCAACAGCAAAACCCGAATTCTCGTCACCCATGCCTTACACTTCTTGCCCTACGTGGATAACATAATCATGATGGAAGATGGACATATTGGCGAAATTGGTACATACAACGAATTAAAAGCTCAAAATGGGGCTTTCGCAAGGTTAATTAGAGAATTTGGTAATGAAGAACAACACGATGAAGCAATTGAAACCGAAGAAGAAGCTATGAACTCTTCAGGTCCAGCTCATATATATGATCGATCAAAGATGGTAGCCAAAGGTACCGCTCACACTCTTATGCAAGCTGAAGAGAGAAATACTGGTGCTTTGAAGAAAGGTACCTTTTTTAGCTATCTCAAAGCAGGTAATGGTATTTTCATGGTCCCCATTCTCATTGTTGCCATTGCTTTCGCTCAGGCGACATATGTCATCACCTCGTTCTGGTTAGTTTGGTGGCAAGAGTACAAGTGGGATTACGCAAATGGCTTCTACATGGGTATTTACGCTGGTTTAGGTATTTTAACTGCTGTTACCATGTTCTTCCAAGGTTTCTCCAACGCTTTAATCAACTATTTCGCTTCAGTCAGTATTCACAAGAAAGCCATTACACGAGTTATGTTTGCCCCTCAATCATTTTTCGATACTACTCCTCTTGGTCGAATCATGAATCGATTCTCCAAAGATACAGATACCATCGATAACACCCTTTCAGATGCTATGAGAATGGCTATCGGTACTCTAGGTAACATTGTTGGTGCTACAATCGTCCTTGCTATCGTCGAACCATATTTCCTTATTGCTATGGGTGTGGTATCATTACTTTACGTTCACAACGCTGCCTTCTACAGAAGATCTTCAAGAGAATTCAAGCGAATCGATTCAATCTTACGATCATCATTATATTCTCATTTCTCAGAATCTCTTTCTGGTGTAGCTACAATTAGGTCTTATGGCGAGCAAGAACGATTCTTTCAAGATAACATACATAGAGTGGATATCGAAAACAGGGCTTACTATCTTACTATCATTAATCAACGTTGGTTAGGTATGAGATTAGATTTCTTAGGTTCATTATTATCATTCTCTGTTGCCCTTATTGTTGTTTGTTCACACAAAGTCTCAGCCGCTTCCGGTGGTTTAGGTTTGTCCACTATTATTACCGTTCAACAGTCTTTCTCTTGGTTAGTTAGACAAACAGCAGAAGTCGAGAATGATATGGTTGGTGCTGAAAGAATTATGCATTACGCCAATGAATTGGATCAGGAAGCTCCGCATCAAATTCAAGAAGTCAAACCAGCTTCATCATGGCCCTCTAAAGGTAAAATCGAATTTAATAATGTCAAGATGAGATACCGAGAAGAACTTCCTGATGTGTTGAAAGGTTTAACCTTGAATGTTGGAGCTAATGAGAAGATCGGTGTTGTCGGTAGAACTGGTGCAGGTAAATCATCAATCATGGTAGCACTGTTTAGAATGGCAGAATTATCAAGTGGTTCAATCAAGATTGATGGTGTTGATGTATCCAAAATCGGATTAAACGATTTAAGATCTGGTATTTCAATCATTCCTCAAGATCCATTATTATTTAGCGGTACATTGAGATCCAACATTGATCCATTCAATACTAAGAACGATGCTGAATTATACGATACTCTGAGAAGAGCGCATTTAGTTGCAAATGCAACACCTAGACAATCAACTTCAAATGACCTCAATAACGCCACAATCACAGATGAAAAACATGCTCCTGCATCAAACAAGAGATTCACCTTAGATACAGTCATTGAAGAAGAGGGTGGTAATTTATCAGTTGGCGAAAGATCTTTAGTTTCTTTAGCAAGGGCTTTGGTCAGAGGCTCAAAAGTATTAGTTCTGGATGAAGCTACTGCATCAGTCGATGTTGAAACGGATGCTAAGATTCAAGAAACCATCAGAAATGAATTCAAAGATAAAACTTTATTATGTATTGCACATAGATTGAAAACTATTTTAAGTTACGATCGAATTTTGGTTATGGCTGATGGTCAAGTTGAGGTAAGTCCTGAATTGTTACTAGATTCTAGTTCAAGCGTTTATGCTAATTTGCGATTTCATTCATATAGGAATTCGATACACCTGAAAACCTCTTCTTGCAGAATGGTGCCTTTGCTGAGATGTGTGGTAAAGCAAGTTTGACTTTAGCTGATATCAAAGTAAGTTTGATTGCGCTTCGTTCTCGACCCATCGAGCTGAGACTGACCAAACCAACCTCATTTGATTAGGCTGCTGCTGCTTTACGATTTTAGGTGAACGGACGGTCAGATACAGGAATTGGAACTTTTTCGAAAATGTATATTAAGAAATGGTAAAGACCACGTTTATCAGGATACAGACATTCACATCTATAATATTGGACTGAACAAAACAATTGTGTATATATAACGAATTTCGGAATGTCATATTGCTTAATGCTTTTTTTTGGATCATGCATTGCATTATCAAGGCAAGTTCAATGAACGGCTAGATCAGGTTCCAGGTATCTGTGTCATACACATACACACTGAATTTCATCGGATTTTACCAATGTTTCTTCTTAGGTAGTCTATCCTGAAAGCGATTTGATAATCGTGTTATCAAATGCACAGTACATCTTCCGCTGTGTAGTCCCACAACCGCACTCACTGAATCTATCCGTGGTGATTCTGTTTTATCAGAGTCAATATCCCAACATTGTAAATGTACTTCTTTTCTCTGAACTTGAATATTATGAAGCCATAATTGATCACCTGAATAATCTCTATCTAAGGTATATGTCCATACTTTACCCTTTTTTTGAATTTCGAAAGGTGTAGCTGTGCACTATCATTTCAATAAAAACGTAAAAATTGCACTTATAAGTTGCTTCTACAGTAAGTAAATGACAACAACGGTATTTACGATACACATATAAATAAAATGGGAGATGTTGATATTAACTCACTTTCATAGAATTCAATTTTTCATCTTTTTCACCTTTAGGTGTATCCCAACTATAAAAGTAAAAATCTGTACCAATTTTATTCTCACCAATTTGATCTTTTTCCCATTGTAGTTCTAAAACCTGTTCCTTGTCACTTTTGAGAGACTCAACATCTTCTGGAAGTCCACCTTGATGATATGTCGCTCCCTTTTCAAATTTAATTTAAAATTTCAGTGTAGTTACTTCTTTCTTCTCACCACGTTCAAATACGCTAGCTGATATCAAATCTAGAAGAGCTAATGATACGAATGTGGCGGTTGGAATGAACTTCATGATATAAATATATATATATTTACAGAATGATATGTACACGGATATTTCACTTCCAGATTGTATTATATTTCAACGGTATGCTGTACTTATTGGATATGGTAAGATTGGCTTCCAGCTCGGATATGAGATTGACAATTTATATGTTGCAATACGGCAAACCTGCGTGACACAATCTAGACATCTACTACGCAGAGTCACCTCAAGGTTGCAAACCTAAGAGTTTTAATCATGTCATACCTTTGATTCTAATTCCTAATAAAGGAGAGATGGCAGTCAAAATAGTTACCCCCAGTATAAAAGGATGATTTGTTGATAAGCACTGAACGGAAACAAAGGATGTTACTGTCATGGATTATAAAGGATTATCACGAGGACGTCTACGTGAAAGTGGATGGTAGCTCGTTGTTCTAATTAGAAGACTCGGCTAATAATGTGACCTTTACAAAGCGAAGCAGCTCCTTTCATCCAGGAGAGACTGTAATCGAAACATTGTGATTATCTTCAGCAAATGAAATAAGACCCTTTCTGCATCTGACAGTGCAACATGTAAGTCACAATCTAGCCATCAATATACAATTTCTATGCAATTACAACAAATTTCCAGCTATCCTAGTATTACACAATTGTATCAAGCCAATCCTATCAAATAATCAGGTCAGCATTACAGTCAATCCACATAACGCAAATACCCTTTGATGATACTCACCGAGTCTTCGACCGGCATGGCTGTTTTTATATCATCACCAATATCCCAGCATTGTAGTCGGACTTCTTTCCTAATTACTTGGTCATGATGTAGCCACATGCCGCCTCCCCAATCAGATGGCTCTAATGTATAAGTCCATATTTTACCCTTTTTTTGTATTTCTAATGGTTTGGCTTGACACTACATTTACGATTGTATAGAGATTAGCATAACACGGCTTCTTTGTGGGGTAACGGCGATCTGGCTCATGACGCAACTCACTGTCATAGAATGTAGAATTTCATCTTCATCATGTACTTTATCCCAAGAATAAAAATAAAAATCTCTGGTAGTACCATTTTTGATCTCATTTTCATTCCATTCTAACTCTAAAGTTTCACTCTTCTTGTTTTTGACCGGTTTAAAGTCATCTTCAATCATGCCTTGATGGTATGCAGTACCCTTGCCAAACTTGATCTTGAATTTCAAGGTTGTGATATCTTTCTTGCTACCACGGCTGACCACTGTGGCGGAAGTCAAACTTAACAAAGTTAATATTAGTCCTACCGTCAATTTGAGCTTCATTTTGTACAATGATAAGTCAGTAAGGGATTTTGGCAAATCGTTGGAGTAAAAGTATACAGAAAAGTGGACTCGTTCCCTATATATATTTATGAGCCATAGCTGGGTTCTCGTTATCTGTATGTTTCTGGCCGAGTTTCGTAGGAAACAAAAATTGCTCGAAATCCCCCCTAGTGCCGTATCGTACATCCTTTTAACCCTGCCGTGATCGCAAGTTCAAGTGCTTTTGAAACTACAGCTCCCTTCAAATATTGTTTAATGAAAGGACACCACTTTTGTGACAACCCCTCGCTCTGTGATCGCTCATGATCATGACGATGGAGACACCGCCCAAACGTATGCAACATTCACTCCTTTGACGTCTTATACAATCCTGAGCGGTTCGAGAACGGAGAAACACCATCCTCGAATGTCATGTCGTCCTTTCATCGTATACCTTACGTGTTATCAACAAGGCTTGAACCATCATATTGCACACAGTTCAGCTCGACGGATGTACTTCGGTACGGATTGACGCTTGCCTATGGTCTTAAGGCAGATCTCTCTCTTGGGACAATAAGACACATTGTACAGTATTACATTGACATAGGTGAACAGCACACTGGAGAGTTATCGGGGGTAACTACTAGTACATTCAACTGCATCAAGCAGCACTACAATGCAATTCGTGTTGACGACATTGTTTCAATCCATGGAAGGAACGAGAAGGAAGATCTCATGAGTTGAGAGGTAGACCGTCCTACCGAAAGAATTTCCCAAATGTATGAATCAGCCTTACGTATTGCTCCTCAGAGATTGCGTCCGGATGCAGTACCACAGGAGAACGTGACTCACAGAACTGAAGGAGGGAGATAAAACTTTCTTGTCGACTGTTCCACCATTATCGATCTTCCAACAGTCAAGTCGAGCCTCTTTATGAATGGCAGAATGGAATTTTGAGAAATAACCGAATTTGTCATTGTGTTTACTTAGTTTATAATTCCGGGTTTTATCGTCCTTTTGCAGTTTCAGAGGAGTTACCAGACACTAATATGGCAATAGAATAATGCGTTAGCATTTATAGGGAATGAAGGGACTAGAGTGACATTTTTACATTCCTGAATTGGTAATTATGCATGCATACTCATAGTGAAAACGCGAAACTTACGTGAAAAATCTCATTTTGAGCTTCTTGATAGGTATAAAAGTAGAATTGAACTGGAGCATAATCTTTACCAATTTGATCTTCTACCCATTGTAATGGTAGAGTCTCAGTTTTGGCACTAAGTTGGGGTTTGAATGTTTCCCAGTCGCCACCTTGATGATATCCGGTCCCAGATTCAAACTTGATATCGAATTTTAACATTCTTGCGTCTCTTCGTTCGATCACTGCTCCAGAAGTCATGGTCATGGTAGATAAAGCACCCAATATAGAGAGAAGTGTAAGATTTGTATTGAAAATCATATTTAAAAATTCAAGTATATTTACAGGGTTTAGGAAAAGATCAATCAATGATCGTTGTAAGTACAGGGTTTATCTACAAAGAAATGCGGAAACTGGAAAGACCGAAAACGAAAAGAACACTGAGAACATCTTTTTATACCTGTAGTCACTAAGCAGATAAGATAGCTACAGAGGTACTCGGTCAGATCGGTGAAGCTGATTAGCCAGAATATCTTGATTCCCTCAAATGTAATCCATATTAAGGGGAAATTAAACGCTAATCAGGAGTGAATGAAAGGATGTGGCAGTTTTTTTTTTTGTTTCCACGGTACATATGTACAGTACATACAGTACCTAAAACGCTGACCCTATGTCAATGTGAACCCGAACTTATTGTACTCAGCCGGAACATTAATTACCATGGGTTTATATCGTCATTGTCTGCTACTAGTCCATCAAATTATCATAACATAAATCGTCAAGAGAGTATGAAATTCGCAATATATGCTCTATTAAGCATCCTAGGCCTGACCTCAGCTGCCCTGATCGAACGTGGCAAACCGAAGCTGAAGTTCGAAATTGAATTCAAGGAAGGAACAGGCTATACAATTGGAGATAGCTCAGACATCCAAAAAGTGAGCCAAGACTCAAAGACTGAAACTTTTCAATGGGACCAGAAGGCATTGGAAGACGGAAGAGCAAAGGGAAATTTCAAGTTTTACACTTACAAAGTAGATAGTTCGGACGTTCAAGAATCGTTCAATGTGAGTTATCCCCCGACATGATCTGGCCAGTGTCTCTGTGTTATACCGCTCGATCTATGTAACCATGGAGGCTGATACAAATCCTGTTCTAGTGTACCCTTACAGGACATTTGCCGAAGCGCACAGTGGCGGTATTGGGAGAACAAAACGATTATAGGAAACACGGTTACACTTTAAGACGAGATGCACCTTGGTTATCCGGTCAGAAGAAACATTCATCGGGAACTCTTGAGTGTCACAAACTTCCTCTTCCGAAATGTAAACCACCAGGTGATCCAGACATCACATCGGTGAGTGGCTCGGACTTCAAGGTCGCATTTGTTCGCTTGACTCCTGACGTATGATTGTATACAGGAGTCGCTTTAACGGACTGTGATAAATCGAGCCAGAGACCTAGAACTCAGGTATATTGGTTCGCTTGTATAGACTGTGGCCGCGATCGTACTGCGCATGTATCGTATCCGAGCTGAATGTATATTCCCGTTAGCGAGAGCCTTAATACAGTAGTGACATAAGCCTGTTGCTCGTGATATTTACCTCTGAGATCTGCCCTGTTCGAATCTGCAAAGGTTCATCACAAGAGGAATAATGATCGAAATAATTGTCAGAGAGTAGTGCTGACAAAGGTTTGATTAAGGGTTTGTGCAATCTCGACCTCAAACCATTGTAATGAAGCATCCTTTGATAGACCAATCCGATGAAATGAAAGGGGTTGGAAACAGGTATGCAAGATCGGAGGAGCTGCCATTACTCTGAACAAACAGGATAACTGGTGTTACATGATAAAGCAATATATAAGTTGCAAAAGCACCAGACCTGCCTCAATGTTATTCAGCATTCAGCAAGTTCTTGTAATATACTTATGTATAGATATATATAGCTTTCATTGAAAGAAGTCAGCTTCTTATAATAATAAATAAAAAACAGATAATTACAGATACGATATAAATAAAGATGTACGGCCACTTAAACTTGATCGCTCTTCTAGCCACTCTAGGGGTCTCTTCAGCTGCGGTCGTTGAACGATTCAATTCACTTTCTTTGAGCTTTGAAATCGATTTCAAAGAGCAAACGGGCTATAAACTTAGCAGTGATCCAAGTGCAAATGTCAGTCCAACTGAGAAAGATAAAACAGCCACAAATAAATGGACTTGGTCAACAAGTGATTTACCAAAAACAGATACTTTCACCTTTTACACATACGAAGGTTATAGTGAGACTGTTAAAGATACTTTCGAAGTGAGTTTAGTATTCCATCATCTTGTCTCGTGTTAGGAATTGTGGGTTGAGGAGTCAAGTTTCGCTTGATACTAGAAGGCACTGAGCGCTGATTTCCCTTTTGCGTCTCGTTCAGTGTAATTTAAGAGGACATCGAGCTAGAGTAGATGGTCATGTATATGATGATCTCGACACACACAAATATACTCTGATTGCCGAAGCTCCATATCTTGTAAATCAAGATTGGCAACGTACAGCAGATTTACAATGTTGGAAAGCTGGAGACGATCACCATAAGGAATATCCAGTTATCAATTCGGTAAGTCCAGAATTGTTTTTTCTCTTTTTCGCTGTATATTCCTTTCCGTACAATCATTTCTTACATTTAAACGGAAATAAGCTGAATGTCCACTATTCCTATTCCTTTGGCCATTAAGAACGAAATTGCCTGGACGAGCTAGAAAGATCTGTAATGCGGGGGGTGCATAAAGCCAGTGTCACGTCTTTCTTTTTGTTAGAACCAAGTACTAGGAGACGAGCCTGCACCTGCCACCGTAGTTTGTAATTATAATATCCTGTATCGGGATCACATATATACCCCATATATTTCGAAAAGTATATGCGATGTTCGAACCTGCATTTCAATATGGCTGGCACACTCAACGTATATCATAATGACTCATCCACTCGCTGTATTTTCACTTTACGAAACACATGCCCTGTCCCATGAGCAGCTTCCAAAGAACACCCTCTTATATGTTTGCACGCTCATTTTGCGTATGATAGAGCTATCCTTTCATGTAGCCTCGCTGGGCACCATTCTGTTGTAAATCACATTACGTAATTATACTTAGACGCTCTACGTGTCACTTCATCCTGTATATATATTTAACCTTTCATATCATTTCATACTTGTACTTCTCCTCATCGCTATATAAGACGCTGAGGATTAGTACAGATTCCTACACATTCATGCCCAGGGAGAAATTGTTTATCCGTTTCCACCATGTTGATCAACGGAACCTTTGATAACTAAAAGTTTGACCATCAGGGATCATCAGGGTGACCGCAGTATAAAGGATATCGCAATTTCTCTTGATCAGAGCCAAACGCCAAGCCATTGGGTTGATGCTATAAAAAGGTCTCAAAAATGTAAGCTTTATAACGAAAATTTAGACGACACTTTCGAAGTAATGGAATACTTTATAGTTAATAGCTCGGTCGCCTCCATATACAGTTAAAGTCATAGTCATATAATAATACATATACTCCCAATCGCCCCATAATCAATTCAGCCCATACCCATTTCCCCCGTTATCATGCTATTCATTCAGTCATTGTCGATACTCGCTCTCTTAGGGGTAAGCTCCGCTTTACCATTATTTGACGATATCGGTGATGGTAAATTACAATTCAAAATCAAATTTAAAGATGATGCAGGATATCAAGTTGCCGATAAAGACTTCAAAACTTCTGGTGAAATCATCAAAGGTAAAAGTGAAGTCAAATTCAATTGGGATGAAGATAATTTAGGTAAAGATGAAGCCAAGAGTTATTTTAAGTTTTATGCTTACAATGATAAAGATGACAAAGATCCTTCTGATATCTTTGACGTAAGTCGTGTTATATCAATTCGATATACTGCACTGTAGCACGACACCTCGCTCGTTGTATTCAGTGTACTTTGTCGGGTGAACATAAACAAGGTCATCTTGATCGAACAACAGATGACTATACCTTACAAGGGAAATATAATTGGCTTGACTCTAAATTTAAACATGAAGAAGCTCGTTTAACCTGTGAAATGAAAACTTCTAGTGATTGGGCTTATAATCCTACCATAGATACTGTAAGTTTCATTTGAGCAATTGTCTCTGCATCTTCTACTCCCCATCTCCCGATGAAAACATAATTAGCCGACTAATTTGCAAGACTTCATTCTAAATTTTGTAGAATAACATGACTTACGATAAAAGTGGTTTCAACGACGACAAGGACTACACCGAAGAGCCTATCTAAATAGTTGTGATTCCGTATACTATCTGATAGCCCTTCTATACTTGTTGCACAGCAGATGATGTCACTGCTAAGATTATATGCATATTTCAATCACAATCACGATTCAATACATGCGATCTTCGCAATGATTATATGGGTCGATTGCATGGGATATAACTTGGCTAGCGCTTACGATAGACACAAACTAACCATTTGCAGCAATCGCTGACTAGACTGCACTGCACTGCACTGTTTGATACCCAAAATACTGTACATGGTTCGATTTGTCGAATAATCCAGACTTGGCTTACTCGGATTTTTTAGTTTTTACAACAAATTGTAATATACTAGATTAAAAGCTAGAACAAAAACAATCAAACAATAATCGAATATACTTTTCTTTCTAACTCAAATAGTCAATTTTTGCAATGATAAGATGTACGATACTGTACATATTTGTTTACTTGTTTGTTTGTTGATTTTGTAAACATTACTTATTCAGGGAAATTTCATATGACGAACGGAGAATCGACTGAGACAAAGCCGTAATATTCACTGGAAAGTTTAAACTTTATCTATTGCCTCAATTCCGACTTGGCGTTTACAGTTTTTCACTTGCCTATCTGGTCAATGTTGATTCCGCTGGCGCTGACTATATCATATGTGCTTCTCATTATTGAATTGTGTATATCCAAGCAGCCATTTTGAGTATCTGATCTAAGTCTATTCTAAGAGGTTAAAATTCGGTGGGAAAATGGCATAAGCTGTATCCACCACCACCGCCCAATCGAAACCTCAACCACCACACAGCCTTTTACAACACTGCAGAGAACAAATTACGTGAGTTCACATCAATGAGGAGTCGGATCGGCACGGAACGGTTAGCTTTAGTATTTGTATTTACATAACATGAAGAACGATATCATATGTACATAAGCTATCTAATTATACTATAAGAAGCCGTTGTCCGTTCCGTTACTACGGCATATAATGAACATGTGAAATGATATACATCGATCGGATTCGTGTTTATTTGTCTACAGTGAAGTGATTACAAAGATTGTATATGAGACAACATTGACAGCACATATGTATCGTTTTAAGGTGGATATCCCACTATTTCGGTAGATAGATGATATCATGTACCTTGACCTGTTTCAATTTTACAGCTCCAGATGCTATTTGAACTGCTGAGCGCTTAGGAAAATTGGTCAGATATTCGGTACTGTTCCGAACGATGAGAGACAGCGGAAACTGTAAAAGAGATAAATCATCTGTTTTGTTCGTTGTTAGCTGAATCCTGGTCAGCAGTACTAACCAACAGGGAGTTTAAGGGGATTTCCTACATATCGATGATCTACAGGTTCCCGGTTAGAACCCACTTGACGAAAGGAAGAAATGTATCTTTGTTTTTACAGTACCTCTTTTATGCCTCAGGGATAACTGAGGACAAATTCCCTTTTCTTGATCATATGGCTTTTCTTGTTATGTATTTTTGATCTGATGATTTTATGGTCTCATGTCTCACATCATATAAGTATATTTGATATCCATATAGTATGGCTGTCCAGCATCGTCTCTTTTCATTGCTCCCTGCTACTATAGATGTAATTTACTCGCTTGATAAGTCGATTGATTGTGGTTTCAGCGCCACACTGTCTTTACGTTTAAGCTGAATTCCAGCATTCCCCGACAACTATTATGTTGTCTGTACCAAGCATCAGCAAGCAAGCGTCTAGACTTCTCTTCTACGGCCAAAATGTGGATTGAGACTTGGAGTGATATCCATTTACCTCAAATAGTAAACACCGTCAGACTCTCCGTCGTTGTCTCACTATCTGATATGAAAGCGCATAGCGGATTTGACAAAAAGACGCTAAAGATTATTGAATTGGATGTCATCATTTGATCCTTCTGAATCATTTGTACTCCACTCATCACCACTTATAGCATCGCTGATGTTTCGCTTAGGTGTATGAATACCTTTGATAACAAGTTAGTAAATCAGATATCTGGGCTCGTCATCAGTTTTTCCATGGAGATTTAGGCTTGGATTAGGTTTCTTTGTTTATATGTGAAAAAAAGGCTAACGGACCTTGTTGGTTTGTAGTTTACGGCATTCTGTCCGGGCACACCGGATGCGATCGTCATGAGGAACAACTTCCGCGGCAGTCCTCAACGGTCAGATGCGTAATACGCATTTGAGCCCTACAAGTTTCTTTGTATCAGGCTTCCATTCCCTCCTCCATCGAAGGCAGCTAGTGTGAACTATCGTTCACATTATGAGGTGGTGGAGTTGCAGCGGCGAAAGCCAAAACAGATGCAGTAGCTCAGGTCTTCAACCGGATGCTGAGGGTGCGGGAAGAACCGGCTCGGAAGTGAAGGAACGAAGGATTTAGTTTGTTCAGCTGCTCACTCTGTGATGTCGCTTAATGTTTTCGATGTAATTAATCTTACCATTCTGATGTGCGAGCGATGTTGAGTGTTTAGACTTGTGCAACATGATAAGAAAAATGATCGATCGATGTGATCGTCGCCTTATGGCTTAATCGACCTCCTATTGTCGTACTCTCATCTTTCGGTGATAGGAACCAGTATACTGAGCCACTTGAGCGAACGGCGTACAAAGTGTGTCTATGCTCTAATTAACGGTACTCATACCGTAGCATTAACACAGGTTATAAGCTGAACAGGGGATACTTATGTCGATCTGGCTGATAATCGAACGCCTTTTTCCCTTACGATCTTCGTTGTTCAAAAGGATTTAAGGGTCCGGATCAACTGTTCAACAAGCTACAAAAAGCAAACGAGAGAAAAAGCAATAAAAAGCTAAATTAAATTGAGGTTTTGTACTTTGTTCAATGATTTTCTCCGTATTGTCCGTTGATTACTGTATATATGTTGTAATTCAACGAGAAAGATATAGACTGCTGTAATCCTGCTTGTATGTTCTGTTGAGGGATTTCTGTTCAGGTAAAATAAACTACCGGCTTGAATTACCCTTACATCCGTCCCAGAACCCTGTTAACCCTGAACTGAAAAGTTAATGAGAAAATGAGTCTCGGATCTAAAAGGAAAAAAAAGCCACCATCCATTATTCTTCTATTTCTCACAGCGATTGTAGATGCTGTCTTGCTATCTAGATGCTATCAACTCGCTGGAGTAAAGATAGTACGATAAAATTCAACAGTCTAAATTGTATTCCAAAGGGCTTTAAAGCCAAGGAAATGCATATCCCTATGGGTCCAGATGACGATGTAGGTGTTATCGTAGATATTGCGAGACTAGATGATTGACTGTACCTCTCTGTACACCATTCCCCATTAAATAATGATAATTCATTCAAATACACCCTCTATATTTGTAGGACACACAATCGATTCCCCTCTTTCATCGTTGTTATCTTGTTCATCTACCATTGCTATACTTGCAAACGTTTGAAGCAGTGTAAAGCACACAACATAGATCGGAAACACGCCGATTCCTTTCAACTATCTATATCAACTACGACAACCGATTCATATCAGTAATTTTGGTGACCGATCTCAAGAATCCAGCATATATAAGAATCAGATAGAAGCGCAATCAAATCAAATCTATTCTTTCTCTTAAAACATTATAATTATCTACCCCGTCCATTGTACCATTCAGTCCTCTGTGAGGTCAAAAATCACAAAAGTACCATTTTTACCAGCCATCTTTTATTCTGTATTGGATTACCAAAGAACATCACAATACGAATTGAAAAAATTGTCAAAGCCACACTTTACTCAAAGACTTTTTTGTATTTCTGGTTAACGCCTGGTCTCACCATCGAAAGAGTTATATTCATCATCATCCATCGGTGTTCCAACGTTGTTCGTAGTGTTTTAACCATCCGATAGACCGTTGTTGTCATCATCGGAGATAAAATTCCAGCAAAAGGGTTTAATTATCAACCTTATACACAACCTAACCTCCACCATACAGAACACCCGACTGCTTTTACATCCCAGGCACACCTCATTGCTTCATAGTAAATCCCATATAGAATAACGTTCCTATATACCTCTTCAAACTTCTCCATTCTACATCTATAACCCACTCACACTTACGTCTTCAAGATCGCATACCCTATAAATCTAATTTACGCCTTACCTCATCATAGTCTTCAGCGTTGACCGCTATCCTCCAAACCTTCTATAGCCATATAGGGTCCAAAATCGAACATTAGTAAGATTAGCATAATCTAAAATAGCTCGATCACCTATCTGTAGAACTTTTTGGCTTCAAACTTTGTTGCCGTCTATTCCAACCACATCTAAAAAAGTTTATCGGAAAGGATCGTTGATTGTCATCTGAAAAGAATTAGCAATTAAGTGATCAAAGAAGAATCACAAATAGGAATTATAGCTAGGTAAAAACTGGTACCGCCTGGTCTGAGACCAAACGTGAGTACCGTATCCTCATTCATTTTCGAAAACATTACTTTTCTTTCGACCTATCGGTTTTTTCGTGTTTCACTTCTTTCAATCTTATCATTATCATCGCTGATTTATCCAACATTGTCATCATCTTTATCTCCTATCATCCTTATATACACTGGCTGTACAATCCTTCTACACTCTTAAAACCAAAACTACACGCTCAGCCCAGCTCAAGAGGCTACATAACATATTATACACTGGTAGCTTGAAAAGAAGCTAGTCTTTTTTCTTCAGGCTGAACAGCAAGCCCAGTCGCCGGTACGACTAAAATCATATAATATACATATACATAATATAATATCAATCTTCAACTTCCAGCTCAAGCTCAACAAGCGACAAGCATACTAGCCACAATGGAATCTATATTTGATACTGATTCTTATCTTCTCGACCCTTCCTCATCAAACCAATATGAGACATCAAACTTCTTATCTTTCTCATCTTTTTCCGAACACCTCTCATCATTACCTTCTTCAACTTGGGAAGACTTCTTAATCGATACCGGTAATAGTAATCTTAAACAACCACCAGCTAGATCGGTCTCAGACGCTTCTTCACCTTCGATATCTGATCCATTCGAATTTGTTACATCATCATTTGGACCTGTAACTCCAGCAGAACAAACAGACTTCGGTATATTTCATACTCCTACAACCAAACTATCTAATTCTAGTGGAGACCAAACCGTCTTCTTCACGCATAGATCATCAGCTTCAACAGATTCTTGGGGTGAACCAATAACACCATCTTTATCCGGAAAGTCTTTTGCAGCTTTAAGCGGAAACAACTACACTCCTTTGCAGCAGAATACAACTGGATTCGCTTGGGACGAAGCTACACCTTCCTTGACCGGTTCTTCGTATACTCCTCCGACTCCAGCATTCCAAGCTCAACCACATCGAGTAACCTCAAACCCTGTTATTGGATCATCATCTAGACAACCTCGACCATTGAATAAACCTGCTTCAATGCCTGTGCTTAAAGAAGAAGAAATAACTACACAATGGATGGATGGTACAGGTTTTATGGATACGCCCTTAGAAATTCCATCTGCACCTATAGATTTGCCAACGGATGTAAACGAGTTGGATGATTTCGTTTGGAACTTCAATGACCAAACTTTAGGAGTCGAAAATTTCCCAACCGAAGATACTATATTTGCTGCTTTCAACGAACCAACAAATGCAGTACCCATGATGCATTCCCACTCTCACACTGGAGTCTTCCATTCACAAACGCCAGACCTTGACCTCAATCTACCATCTTATCAAACCGATTTTCCAGCATGGATGTCTGGCTTGCCAGCAACGCAGGACGTTGTCGGACTTGGTCAATTTGAGCTCAACCTGAATGACCAACAGCCAATGGGTTTATTACCAGCATTCACAATTGATCCTACTACTATAATGGGAACAAGTACAACTGGTTTCAGTGATGAAGATGCAAGTAGACCTTCTTCCGCTCCGGGTTTGAACGGTGGAGAAGGATCAAAAGGGATGTTGAGCGTACCTGCAGCGGACAATATGACGAGGAGGTGAGCGTCCTTTCATATTGTCTCTTGAACGTAATGACCTTTACTGATACTTCTACAGTCTCTCCTCCGAAGGATTTGTCCCATCTAGACACGCTCCACCTCGAGATCTCTTCTCTTATGCTCCTCAGCCAATACCTTCAGGCCCGCCCGGACCACAGCCGTTGTACACTTCTGACCCATCACCATCTTACACCCAAATGGCTCCTTCCTCTTACCCTCGAGCTGTGCCACCTACACCTACCCGATCGACATCTAGAAAGATGCCAAATAATCTCAATATCAAAATACATCCTCCTGCTCAATCTACTTTTATTCCTTCACCTTTCCCACCTACACCTCAATCTGCCACATTCCCCGTTAATTTTGCTGTTGCTCAAAGTCAACCACAACCATTGCAACAACAACAGCAGCCTATTGCAATGCAAAGAGCAGGTACACAACCATTACCTAAAACCCGAAAATTATCAGGTGCAGGATTGAATCAACAATCTGGATTACCAGCGCATTTAGCTAGAGCTCAAGCTATTGTGCAACAGCAACAAGCTAGAGAACAAGCTGAACGCGATTCAATCAGACGTGAAGCTGCTTCTAGAAGAGTCGGCATGTCAGAAGCTTCAGTCATGCAGCCTACTGTTTCACAACCACAATCAAATAGAAGACAACATCAACAACCTGCTATAATGGGATGGGAAGGTCCATCAGCACAAACTGGTTCTTTACCTGTTTTAACTCATACACCATTAGTGACTGTACATCCACCACCTGCACAATATATTGTAACAGGTCAACCAGTACCCGTACATAGAGTACATCCACCTCCTCACCCTTCTTCTGTACAACAACAACCTAGACAAATAGCTAGATTACCTTCATCACCTATGAAATCTCGAAAAGTCTCTTCAAATACCTTGACGACAACGCCTAATAAAACACCAAAATCTAGATCACCTTCTTCAGCAACGAAAAGAAAGGCTTCTAACGCTGGTGGTTTCAGTTTCTCCGATCCATTCATCAATTTCACTTGTGATGATGCAGAAAAACTTCTGACTGGTGTTGCACCTTCAGGTAGTCAAAGTAAAAGAAAGAGAGAAGAAGAAGCTGCTGCTGCTAGAGCTACTGTTGGCGATGATATGATCAGAAAAAGATCAAAGAGCGATGAGTAGGTTAAAGGAAGAAAATGTTTTATTGCCTTTTTCTGTTTGGCTGCCTTCTCTTTGTTTCTCGGCTCCATAGGATGAAAGTGTTCAGATCCCGGTTGAAAATAGATAAAGGAATAAACTTGCTTGTACAAATAGATTGTTTTTTCTTGTAACATATATATAATAAATAGACTTCTCTTGCTTTGCTGAAACTTCATTCGTCTTTCGATCTTATTTTGTTTTTTACCTACGTAATTCCTTTTCTTATGCTTCTGATAGACGGAAAATCTCGTGTTAAGTTTTCTCAGGTAGACAGACATAACTATTATATACGGTATATACTATTGAAAGATGCCTTATTGAATGCAAAACAAATAATAAATTAAAGATTCACCGCTACATAATCTAATGCTCTGATTTTCAGCTGGAGGCAAAACAAAATAAGTTACTGGTTTAAATCATGAGTTGGGTTCAATGCATTGTATGCTGATGAGTACAACCACTACATAAGCCGAAGTTTACCTTGTGTTTTCCTTTCCTGGCTCATCGTCAGGTTTTGTTTATCCTATGCTACATATTGAGTGATTGCCCTTCACATTATTTCCTAAGTAGATTATATGGGACGTCCCGTCCTACCCCTTTGCTGAAAACAATTTCCACCTAGGACAATTTGTTCGATAGATCTTGCACATTCCCATCTCTATCTCTTAAAAAGATTAATAAAGCCTCATAGACCGTCCAACCAATAGCTGCTGAAGCTGCTTTTCTAGATATACGCAAGGAAGTTCCTGAAAATAGACCTAATGGACCACGATCCTAGGCAGATTAAAGTTAACTATTAGCATGAACACTCCGACACACAAATTGAAATGGAATCGTTAGCTCACCTGTAATACTCTTACGACAGCTTTCCTCAATGTCGGATGATCAGTTGGATTCACCTGCATTCTTGTCTAACAGGGGGAGGAAGTACATATTCAGCTAGTATCCAACCAGATAGATGATGCGTTGACCTTCGAACTTACTTTCACCACATCGGCAGGTGAAGTTATCAAGGTAGCTAATACAGCAGCCATGACACCTATTTTACAAACAAAGCAATAAGCATATATTTCCCATTCGCTCTTTCCTAAGGGCAACAAACAATACACATATAAACTCACCAGAACCAGAGTGTAAAGCAGCATTAGGTATACCATGTACTTTACCTAATAAATCTTTCCATTTTTCATAAAATACTAAATATAATCCAGCATACGGAGCGTCCCTTACAGCTGTTGCAGTAAATCCTTGAAAAAATCCTCTTATACCATTCGTTCGATATAATGAAGCTAATGCTGAAGGTATAGAATGATAATTTGCGTATCTATTTGACTATCATTATTCGCCAAGAAATATAATCACGGTAAATCAGCTTGAACCATGAGAGGGTTGTTTATGATAGTTCGGTAAAAAAGCTGGAATAGATGCACTTACCTCAAATCTAGCTTTTATAACGGTTATCGGACTAAGTATGAATCCTACAGATGTTCTAGCTATTGCTCCTGCCATTAAATTCCCCGTAGATGATAATTTGATTATAGCGGATCTAGAATGTGATTTTGTTGGAGCGCCAGTAGAAGACAAGAGAGTGGAAGATGTGCTTGGAACAGGTACTGTAACAGCGAAATATGGTATTGAAGATAATCGATGACGTATAGACGATAAGGAGTAAAAGTAAATAGCTACACCTGGAACATTCCTATTTGATCATACGGTGTCGAGTTAGTCAGAAGTTGACTGCACTTTTTGGCAGGATAACAAAAGATGCATATTCCACTTACCGCACTAATGTTGGAACTGTTCCCCTCCATAACCCCTGTACACCATCATCCCGTAATACCTGTTTAACTACACCTCGTATACGACGTCTACAAGTAGAGAATGAACATTATCAGCACTGATTGAAACAATTCCCAACAACAACATTGAACGAGAAGTTGATCGATCTGATTATCTTATAAATATTCAGAATTGCTGAAAGATGTTTCCGAAATTTTGTCATGTTTTCGCAAAAGCCATCCTTGTTTCATGGTAAATGATATATCTCGCTCACCTCTTTACCAATTTTCCATCTTCATCCAAACTACTCTGTTGTAATCTAGTTTTCAGTAAATCTAAAGGCTGTAATACAATTGCTGAGGATAGACCAGATAAAGCACCTGAAGCTAAATGATGATAGGCTTTTAAATCTTTTTTGGATGATGAACTTGATGCTGCTGCTGTAGCTGTTGCTGAATCTGCCATTTTTCCGACCTCTTCCCTTAACTCTGCGTTTTATACGAGTTCGTCTTGCAATATACAGAAGAATGCTTCTCAACGATTTTTTGGTCAGATATGAAGTAAGCATAAAATGAGATCCGGGAGAGGAATGTGGATATGTAACTTCGATCTTCCTACCCGAATATCAGAAAGGAATTCGTAGATCTCAAATCTCAATCTCGAAAGATGTAGGCTACAATTGTAGGCATTTCCGTCGGAGATATCTTCAAAATAATCATGGCCGAAGCGAATGATGTTGAATCAATTTGTTTTTCTTTCATCTTCATTTGACCTGCATATTTCGTATGTATCGATGACAAGGATATGACATATTCAGTAAGTAGAGATCGTTTAATGTATAGATTGGATATGTCTGGAAACATGCTTATGTGTTATGATGTGGGTTAATAGGACAATAGTGCAAATTCGGTTCATTCCCTTCTTGCACTCCTACGATCAGCGCAAGATGGTTCAGCTCCTTCTACAACCTCTTTCAATGCAGTAACCTCTGCATCTACGGACAATTCTCACGCGACTCATCATACCCAATTGGCTAACAGTCTAGCTAGCAAGCCAAGTATACCGTCCAAAAGACAATTAGATGATTTACTCACATCGTTGAATGCTAGACCTCCACCTCCTGCAACAAAGCATGAACCTTCAAGAAGAGCAAGTTTGATTGAACCTTTTGGACCTGTTGGAGAAACCTCTAGTCCCTCAAAATCACCTCATGATCCAAAACAAAGTCCATCACGTAGACGAGATAGTGTAGAAGCCTCAACGGGTAATTATGGTAGAGCTGGTATCGTCGGAGAAGGCGGTACCAATTCACCACCGAAGAAGAAGAAGAAACCTTCGGAAAGGGTCAACGAAGAGGGTTATGATTTGATGTCATTCAGTAAAGCTTTACCCGTTCTATCCGAGCTATTGGAAGATGAAGGATTCAAAGCTGAACTCAAGAAGGTATGTATCCTGCTCACGGATCAAGCATGAAGTTTCAATCTCAGCTTATCCATATTTTACTAGATGAAGAAGGAACAAGACTCGCTAGAAAGAAGATTATGGGCAAAAGGAGAAAAAGCTAAAGCTGAACATGAGAAGAGCATACAGGCTGAGAAGGAAGTGTAAGCTAGCTTTTCTAGAGATATTTGCCGTTTGATGGTGATGTATAGCTAACAGCAGTTGTGTTGCGTATCGTAGAGCTAAAATCGCTAGAAAGGTAATACCGCCTGAAAAGAAGGAAGTGGGTTCTTCCATTCTATATTAACTGCTAAGAGATGATTGCAATTTGCTGATCAAGACATATTTCTGCTTAGGCGTGGGCGAAATCTCTTTCAGCATCCCTGAGTAATTTCTACCTTCAGCAATGTTTGCCAAATATAGATGGCTTAGCTACACGGCAGCGACAAAGATTGATTGAATTGGGTGTACCTGGATTAGGTGATGATGGAGATAAAGGTAGAGACAGGGTTAAAAGGATAATGGAGTTATTAGAAGCTGGACTAGAGGAATGATCATTTCGTCAACTGGTGAGAAGGACATTTAACGCGATGCCATTATCGCTGTTATATTAAAGGCTATATGTATTATAGACAAGAGTAATTGTTGTACAACATGACATCATTAAGTATTCGTTATAAAGTGTATATTATATGTGTAAACTTGCTCGCTTGCATTCTCAAGAAGGTGTTTAGTTCTGACACGAGAGGGAAAAAACTTCGTCAGCAATATGATATGACAATACAGGTAGTTAAGTCAGACTCACTTCTCGCCATTGATGTCCGCAATCACAGCATTTGCTATAAAGTTCAACTACAATCAACATCTGAGATCTCTTATATCGTCTAAACCTAGCAAGCGAGTGAAGTCTAGGCAGATCTGGTTGTTGATACTTACTAGAAAGTCGTCATAGGTTCATCTGCTGATCTAATCTGTAATTGACGGAAATATGCTTTTCTATGATCACATTTCGGACATGCAGCTATAATTTAGGGAAATGACAGTCAGCTATAATTTGTTGAGATGCTATAAGCTGTATC
The DNA here is from genome assembly GCF_036810415.1 of Kwoniella dendrophila CBS 6074. Lineage (NCBI taxonomy): Eukaryota > Fungi > Basidiomycota > Tremellomycetes > Tremellales > Cryptococcaceae > Kwoniella > Kwoniella dendrophila. The sequence continues at coordinate 708,949 of NC_089482.1, forward strand.
CAGGGAAAAATTTAGCTTACCATCAGTTTTATCAACATTTGCCCATGCTTCTTTACCCCCTAATACATCATCTACTTCTTTTCGCTTTAAATGGGTTCTCATTGATATCTAACAGCGTACAATCGGTAAGCTATCACAGTATCGTCATATGAAAACGATGAAGGAAGCGTATTATGAGCTTACCTGTCGCTCGATGATATACTGGTATGGGCAAGTTGGACATATCCTGTAGATAGAGATTTTGGTCAGCGATTGCTTCAATTGATTTCTTGTATTCTCCTGTATGGAACAGTGGAACAGTGGAAGAGCATCTCTATGAGGAATTGAAGAGAGCTTCATGTTGAATCTGTACACTCACCAGCATTTATCACTACTATCCTCTCTATCACCAATAGTCAAATTGTTTGCGCAATATGGGCAGAAAAGCATTTTATGAAATTAGTTTGAATTTGTCGGAAACAGTTTGATTCTAATCGATAAATAACGTAGACTTTTATGCCCTCTTGAGGATAGCTGAATGAATGGGATGGGAGACAGTAAAAAGCGAATCTCAGATGAAGATGTCAATGAGCTGAACGATGTATGAGTAGGTAATGCGAGTGAAATTAGAATGTGGATAATTTATGCATTCAAGATATTTTGACCGTCCTTCAGAAAAATCCCCGTGAAAACATTCTATTATTTCCGTCGGAAGCAGATTAAGTTACCTTTTCGAAGCTGGAAACCAAAAGATGTTATTGTAGTCCATTTTCATTAAATATTTATAGCAATTTTGATATAATTACAACGATCACTACAGGATTACAATTGGAAGAAACAGTCTTAACGAACAGTATAAATAGATCGAATAAAGCTCAGGAGATGACTTCTATAAACCTTCGACCTGTTCAATCAACTTCCTCCTCCTCCTCCTCTTCCTCAAAACCAATACCTTCACCGGGGTCTTTAAAACCATGGGATTTCTCTTATTCGCCTTCATCAGATGGGAATGATATAAATCTTTTGATAATGTTCCATGGTTTAGGTAAGACAATTTCTTTTTCTTTTCAAAGATGACTAAGATAGTGAACAATACTGATCATGCGATTTGGGAAACTGAAATTATCGATCTATTTAGGTGATTCTAAAACTCCATTTTTCGGTTTAGCTAAACAACTGAATTTACCTTCAACTGCTATTTTATCATTATCTGCACCTGATCCGTGAGTAACTTTGACATCATCCTATCTCTACTCAAATACAATACATCCGACGCAAGACATCATATACTAATCATACTGTTGATATTAATGACACGTAGAATACCATTAATGGATCATCCATCTTATTCATGGTACCCAACATTCACATCAACATATGATCCATTACCTATAGAAAATCATAATCCTACTGTCCACTTAGACAAATTGAGAATGTTAATAACGAAGTTGTGTTCGAAAGAAATAGGTTGGAAATTGAATGAAGTTCATTTATTTGGTTGGGGTCAAGGTGGTACGATTGCTTTAGAATTGGGTTTATCAATTGGTAAATCTCCTCTTCAAATACCATCATCAGATGGAAAAACACAAGCATATAAGAGATTAGGCTCAATAATATCGATATGTGCGCCATTACTTACCCATCCAACAAGTTCATTGGAATTAGAAACTCCGATATGTAATTTTACGAGATATAAGTCAAATTCCTCGATACATGCAAAACAAAAAGCAATACTGAATAGAGTATTTAAGAAAGTCGAATTTGTCCATGCACCGAATCAGGGGAATGTAGAAGCTATGCCTAGAAATAAAGATGAATGGTGGGGTGTTATGAAGTTCTGGGGACAGATACTGATCAGAAAAGATCAAGGTTGGAAAGGTTCTGGAGAGGTTTATGAAGTAGTCCAGTAAGATTATGTATACTTGCCAATACAAATTTTGAACATTTGCTTAACCGACGTTATTATTGTAAGGAACTGTATGTTTAACGCTTTGTTAACAGAATAAACGTACATTAGACTCGATTTACATTTCTTAGGTTATATGCTACATATTTCAATCACTTTCTACCTAGACTAATTATTATTTACTACCGAAAATTCTGCAAAAAGCAGTAGAAAAATTCAAGAAAACTATAAGATTCGCAAGATTGTCCATTATAACGAGTAATCAAAGGGGCCTAACTTATACAAAAGCCCTTCAAAAAACCCTAATTTTTGGCTTACTTCCAACTCAATGCTCATCAGCAGCTCTCTTCCATTCTTCTCTGGGAATCCTATATCCGGCGAAAAGGAGACTTGAGGTAGCATTGCCTGATGTTCCGTTAGCTCTAGAACCAGTTCCCTCGACTGAAGTACCGTTCGAGTAGACTGAAGAATTGCCGTTGCCATTAACCTCGATTATCGGGATCATAGGACAGGTGGGTGAGGGTAGGTATTGTCCATATTCACCCGCAGCCCAAAGAACTGGAAAAACAATCAGGCGAAATAAGCCGTTGGAAGCTCAGACTGTTTTTTCCGAACCAAACACTTACCAACTCCGTTTGTCCATCCAAACCCTACTTGAACAGTGTATTCTCCACCGCCCCCAGCTGCATCAGTATCTGTGGCGTTAAACTAAATCCTAAATTAGCTTGCCTCTGTGTTACATCCAAGCCAGAATGAAGCGAGGACTCACTTTTTCGAACATAACACCTACGCAGTTCCTCAGAAAAATCAGCTATTTGCTCCTTGAACGCGAGAGAAATAGCTTACCAGATTGACCAGCAGTATAAGTACCAGTGGCGTTCAGCTCGCTCAAAGGTAATTGGGTGAGTAAGCCATCGATGGCACCACCAGTAGAATACCAAGAGCAGAAAGCGGCACCAAGGTATCTGTTGGCATACTCGATACTCAACGCTAATGGCCATGGTTTACCTTGAGCTTCTTGCGTTTGTAAGGTAACATTACCGATAGTACTGGCAGGTTGAGGTTGTAAATCTGCCTCTTGTACACCTAATTGGCCTTGGGCGACTTCAGAATATGGAATGGTCAGGTTGTTGAGCGTCGAAGCGTCTGGATAGAGTCTTCCCAACGTCTCAAAGGCTTTGATAGTCGTATCTAAGTTATGTAGGCATATTAGTCTCGTTTTTAAACCGATATATTGCCCAGATTGAGGCCGGGTCTTCGATGATAGACTCACGAAGATGAGGAGGCCAAGAATTTGGGAAATCCTATGTTCAGACGGTCATCAGGATGTCAATATTGCATATATAAAGACAGAATATCAATCACTCACCCAGTTCAATCCGGTATATAGCAAACTAGCCACACTCGGGATACCTGAATACTTTCCAAGTAAGAATCTAGATCCAGATACAAAGGCTAAAGCAGCGGTCTCATTATTTGATAGCTCGCTAGGAGTGATGTTCTGCCATAATGGCCATGCACCAGCTGGACTGTATACACTTGACCTTGAGTTGGAAGTGGTGTTGAAATCATAAAACCATGACTGTTTGCACGATGGGCAGTCAGCTTCTAATCGAATGCACAGAATCGAAAGACTTACTTTCTCTGGATCCCAGCATAAGTCTAAAACTGCATCTGAGAAGGCTTGAGCTTGTTGTCGATGATAGAAAGCTGGACTTGATGAATTTCCAGATGAACTTGTTCCAGTAGAATTGTTCTGTACGATATCGGTAGAGTTGCTGCCAGAAGTAGAATTGCTTCCCACCATATTTCCAGTAGAATTTGCGTACAAGTCGTATAAATCGGCAAGCTACCGTTGTGGTATCAGCATATTTTGAACTTCTGCAAAACACGAAATAACCCACTAAAGCATGATCACCAGAGAGTAAACTCAATAAGTCGACAGGAATGATAGCTTTGACATTAAGTGTCCTGAGTGCAGGATTATTGTCGCTGACATTCAATAATGGTTGTTTGGTCCATCTTGAAGAGTAATCCCAGCCGGATTCGGCACCTAAGGGATACCGTGATTAGCAAACGGATACACACCAGATATACGTTGAGACTTACCTGTTGCAAGTTCAGAATATAGTTCTGCCTTCTCAGTGTCATTCAGGGGTGGAGAAGCGCCAGTGACTGTCTCATAATCTTCAACATATCCCTGATGAAGCAGTTAGCATATCTTGGCCAAGAAACCGTATACAACCACTCACTTCTGGTCGAGGTGCACTATTGTTTACTGCATAGTGGGCTACAAGGACGGTCCTGTTTGTGTATGGAGAAGTATAGTTGAAAGTTCGGTTATTTGCCCACCATTCCATTTCGGCCTGCTCAAGGATTAGCTCAAAATCTCCGACGAGTCGTAAACGAAACACTCACTGATGCAAGTGGTAGCGCTCTTTCAAGGATGGTAGTATTTCCAGTGACTTTAATATATGCATCGAGCATCTGACGAGGGGGGGCATATTAGTTATGACATTGGCAGTGTAAGTGGTATGGCTCACTTGAATGAACATAGGTGGTTGAGATCGGTTGACGTAGTATTTTCTATCATTGATAGTGAGTTTTCGTTTCGCAGGATACTTTGCAAAATCAGCTTACCTGCCTCCATTAGGGATATAACCGTAGACCTGTAGCAATGATGGGTAAGTAAAATCTCTTGTACGGAGATAGCCTGTTACGTACATCGATGAAGTCCATCATGTTTTGTAATAGGTTCCAAGCATAAGAGTATAGCTCGGATTTAAGCAGACCTTCGATAATCCACTGAGCATAGAATCGGGGGTTAGTGATCGTGTGACCCAAACGCGATCGTGGTGTTTGACGTACTCTTGAATCCCAGTAATATATCTCACGATATCTACCACCCGGTACAACTACGGTATGATTGAGAGGAATCAAACTAGAATCGCATTGACCATTACAAATGGAAGATTCGTTTGTTTCCCTTTTGATCGGAAATAAGTTTCAGCTTAGAGAGAACATCAGAAGAAGTAGATGCATCTCTCACCTGATGAGTAAAGTCCAATAACTATTGACGATACTTGTCCAAGCTTTATATATAGGATCAGATATATTGTTGAGAATAGCTGGACTTTGAACGAATCCTTCAATAGGGATTTGGTTAAGATCGAGACCTTCACCTTTCTACGGAAGAGGAAAAGCAAATATCATTAGCATCTTCACTCTCACTGTTTGCAGAGAGTTAAAAATCGAGATACGAGACCACTCACAAAGTTGTTATTAACGAAGTTCTCGACCTGTCCAACGGATACATTTGAGCCAAGTGCGTTGAAAGCAGCGAGTGTATCGTTCAATGACCCATTTGTTGGCTAGAGGGAACGATGTATTAGTTAAAATCCAGGTATGGATTATTGGTATAAGCTTACTTTGTCAACAAATGTCTATATATATATGCAACGTAAAAGAGAAGTCAGCATTCAGCTCCGGAGCAGACGTACCTCTATGAAACATACCTTGGAGTCTGGGAAGATACCAGCTAACTGGACGTCTTGTAATAGCTATCATGTATGGACCTATCAGCCGAAATCCTTCCCAAAAACTTGTCGTAGATACATATGACTTACAACGCCAGGACAATAAGTTGTATTCGAGCCATCTTCACATAGATCTGATTCCATATGTAAAAGCGATGACAATATCAGTAAAGCTACTCTGGACAGAACGGATTACATAGTGAAGATGACTGACTCACATTGAACAGGCGGATAATCACCTTGACCTGGTACAGGTGTATCAGCGGGAACAGTAGCTGATGGTACGGCGGTTGATACTGGTGTAGCAGAAAAGGATATTGAAGAAGTTTGAGTTATGTTTTGAGCTTTAACTGATAATACACTTGATAGCGCTGAGTAAAAGATGATAGACCTCATCTTGTCAGATTGAAGTTATCTGATTAAGGATATAACGTTAGACAAAAAGAAAAAAAGATAAAGAAGATATGGAAGATAGCTGATATCATTTCCTTTGCAACATCATACATCTCCCTCATAACCCCCTAGCTCGCCAAGGAAGCACTACGAGTATTGACCATTATAATAGATTGTCGCATGACAGCTTTATGAGACAGCATGTAACTAGCTTCTAGTTCAAGTTTTTAGTTCTGTTTTGGCCCCATGGAGGTGTCAAGAAACACTAAATTCGTGTATTATTATCTATGTGTTGTACCTGATTAAGTCCCGGTACCGCAAACAAGCGAGTGAAAATGACGTCATTTGTACGTCAAGCCTAATGTTCTTGTTGAAGTCTGCTTCCGGATATTTTGGTAGGCGAGTTTCACTGGATAATTCAGATGCAATCATGTTTATATATATGATTGCTATCATAACATACATGCTTGATAGTTTGATATATCCGCATAATGCTAATTGTCTCAGCTCAAGAGATTACCCAACTGGCATTCAGAATATGTGATCGCTTGCCAAATTACAAGATTATGCTCCAGTCCAAGGCCATATCTTCTTTGGCTTACATTGTTTCTTTAACCAGTTCCTCACTTCAGCATCTTCGTCACCCTGTAACAAGGGGAGCAGAGCATCTTTGACAGAGTTATTGTGATCGTTCAGCCACCGTATCTCCGATTTAGTCAATAACTTGTAGTCTACAAGTGAGGTTTTGATTGGTACTTGTGTGATACGCTCAAAGGCAAGGAATTTATCGGATTGTCCCTCGGTAGTCTAATTTCCAGTTGAAACATATGAGCGTGAATCGTATCATTGCGGTTAGAGCGCAGGCGATACTCACCTCAAGAGGTTTGCACAATATGACTGATTCTATTCGTATTCCCCATTCCCCTTCCTTATAGTAACCAGGTTCAATACTAGTTATATTTCCAGGTTCAAATGCTGCATTTTTAGGAAACATCGGATCTTGGCAAACGACAAATCAGTTCATGAAGTCCGTCTTTTGGCGAGATTTATGCGCGAGAAGCCGGACTCACTCTCATGAACAGCAAGATAAGTACCTATTCCATGACCTATACCATGTCCGAAATCCAATTGATCCCTGTTATATAGATCGTCAGTAGGCTTACTTATTCAGATTACTCGATCGAGCGACTTACTGATATAATGGACCTCTGGCGAGCATGTTCAACCGGTCCGCTGGCATACCTCTCGGGAAAGATGCAGAACTAACGGCAAGATGACCTTGTAATACTCTTGTATACGCTCGCTTTACTTCGGGCGAAGGGGATTTCCCGAAATATAAAGTACGCGTGGTATCGATTGTTCCGTCTGCTCAAATATTAGCTCAAAATTTATTGTCAAACGAGGTCAAGCTGACCTTGATACTGAGCTCCCGAGTCACTAGATAAACATGTCAGCGACTCTGTGCACGACACTCATTTTGATAGCTCACATTACATAAGTCGAATCTATATCTACTATATTATCTTCCCCGCGTTTAGGCGCATAATGAGGCAGAGCTGTGATATAATCAGCCGAAATCATTTTGCGATTCCGGCATTACTCACCACCATTAGGTCCTGAAGCAGATATATCGTCATAAGCCAGTCCCCTAAATACCAAATTAGCTCAGAAATATTTGGAAAAGAAGAGGCAGGAAGCTTACGCAAACAATTCCTCTCTTCCCCTAAATCTCGTCAAAGTTTGAGCAGCAGCCCATTCGCCGACTTTCTTTTGATCTTGGACCAGGATTTTTTCAAGCCAATTCATCCATCGGACCTAATCCACCACAAAGTTAGCGACTCTGGTTATGAAAATTTCAGCTATGCTGGTTGGGGCGTACCATTGCTCTACCATCCCTTAGATAAGCATTTCTAAATCCTTGTATTTCAGTGTCATTCTTCACCCCTTTGAGCTTATCAGCCGGACAGGGTATCACATTGACATCAGACTAGATTTGCAAGTTTGTCAGTCACTCTGCTATGACATTGGAAAATACCGGGATTTGAATGTTGCCTGAACTAACCGGTGAACAAGCGTCTCCCAAAGCCCAACTGCATTCTCTCGGTGCCCAAATTTTGATCTTTCTCTTCCCACTATTATTCTGACTGGCTATTAACCTTTTGATGAATTTGCCAACTTCTGCAATTCCATATGGTTTGATGTCTACACCAGCTTGTTTCCAATCCGTCAATAACTCTTCTTGATCTTTCACTTTTCTCTCATCCACAAATATAGTACAGGATTCTGGTGTTAACACTAGATAAGCGTACGCCACTGGACAGAATGGTATATCTGATGGACATCTGAAATTCAATAACCATGCGATTGAAGGTAATGTGGGTAGAATATATATCCAATCTTCTGCTTTTAAGCGACACGAGGTAGAGGAAGCGAGTTGGTCAGATAAGATTGACCTCACACGAGAAAGTTTGGATACTGTGTCTTCTCCAGAAAAAGATATTGAATGATGGTTGATGGGTCCTAGGGATCTTTCAGACGGTGTATGTATTCGGTCAACCAGGTTCGAGGACAACGCAACAAGCTTGGTGGAAGAATCTGACGATTCTAGTCGAGTTTGGATTGACCGAGCAAGGTCTGTTGTGGACAAGCCATGAATGTGAGCTGGATTGATCGAGATGATAATGAATGATCAGACTCACCGATAGAGATTAACTTTGGATCTATACCTACCCTACTACCGTCCTCAGCTTGCTATAACCGGATATTAGCTACACAGTCAAGATAAAAAGAGGAGAGAGATCGTGACTTGCCTTTACCACCCAATCTAACCATCCGCCTACAACAGCATCTTTCCCACTCTCACCATTTGATCCAACTTTTACCACTTCCCATCCTTCTACAATTTGTTTGCCTGCTTGTATCCAATACCTTGAGTCTACAAATAACAATGCGTTTGTATCGCTTGAAGCTGGAATCACTGCAGTTCCAGCTGAACCGGTGAAGCTGTAGCAGCGAGAAAGACATCGTACAGTTAGCCATAATAAATGATGATATGATCCTTCTTGAGTTCTATGGAAGGCGAAGAGTGACTTACCCAGATATCCATTCTCTTCTTTTATCAGATTCTCCGACTTCTTCGGACTGACAATTCAAGAAGTCAGTAAAATCCGTTGACCCACTTGATCTCCTTTTGGGGTAAACTTGCCTGATGCTCATCTTCACTTGGTACCACACTGTGAACATATTATCAGCTGAATGGTTTATCCGTACTGTTTAGCTGAACAAACTTGAACTTACTACCAATCCACTTTTGCATCTTGGATTTCCTTCTTGATATCTTCCAAGCGCTGTTTAAGCTCTTCAGACCTATCCTCATATCGTTTGTAAGTTGGTAGTTGACCATTCTCATGAGCAGCTTTCTCTATATCTTGTACCATTATGATTGAGCTTGTTTCCCACCTCGAGCGGTGATGCAGCAATACAATGAAACAGAAGTAGCTATATGAAGATAACTTATCAACCTGAATAAATGTCATGTTTTGGCCACCATGTAAACCGGATTAGGCCGGTTCACATTTCCCATATCTAACCGGGCAGCTGAAAGTATGTATATAACCGCAGTTTTGTATTCGGTATTTGAAACTTTTCTAATCACCGCACGATTTATCTAATCCTTTGAAACATTATTACGATTTCATGTAAATAAGGGTTAGTAACGCACATGCTTTAATTTCTATATAGTGTATCATACTACTACCGCAAAGTTTTCCTTTTCGCTGAATGATACTGATACTTGATTTGAAACATCGTCTGTATCTCGTATCTATTCACTACCCCTTTGTTACGATCAGTCACCTTGAATCATTGATCATCCTTATCGGGCTAATAGTCAAATTCACTCATAATCGACAAGACAGGCAGACGTATATATAGTAAGAACTAAAAGTCACAAAGCAAGAACCGCCGGTATTCACTGTCTCGTCTGTGGTTTCCCTTGAAATCGTAACCAGAACAACGGAAAAGGTATATTTCAACTATTCACTTCCATCCAATTCTATAACAAGACCTCTCAATCCAAGCTGTACAAGATGCCTGATCGAACACCCACTTCACCACGTCAAATACAAATTGACCCACATTTACCTACACCAGTTCGTAATATGTCTTTAACTTCGCCTACGATCATAACCCCATCACGTCAATCTCTGACGCATCGTAATTCTCATGGTGGTCCAAGGAGTTATAGACCAGCTGATGATGCTGATGCAAGAGAAAGACAAATGCAACAGGATATCGAGAGCGCTATGAGCATGTGTGAGTGTTTTTATAATCCGCATTATACCTTTGGTCAGAGTATTGATATTGACCGATAACGGTGGATGGGTTCTCGTAAATAGCACGAGCTAGATCAGGTTCATTAGCAGACACTTCACCACCTATAGTGAGACCTTCAGCACATCATTTCCCATCGACTTCACCAATCAACGAAAGTCCTTTTCCTATGCTATCAGATGCTGAAGAAGCTGAAATGGATAGAGCAAGATATCATGGTGGTGGTGTAGGAGGAGGTGAAAATGAGTCAGACGATGAAGGTCATCATGGTAGAACGCATTATGATAATCAAGAAGAGAGAGAAGAAGGGATGATGTTAAGCCATCATGAACATCATGATAATAGAGATCATCGACATAGTAGACATGGTATACATGGACATGGAGAAAGTAGTCATGGTGGATCAAGTGGATATGATTCACATTCAAGATTGATGAGTAGTCATCATAGACGTGGATCAGATGGTGATCAACATGATAGAACTCCAATTGATAATTCAAGTATGGGTAGTATGGGTGGAATGGGAAACATGGCAGGGGGAAGATTACAACAAGCGGATTTAAGATCTTTAGGTGGAATGGGTGGTACAGCAAGGAATAAATTTGATTTTCAAGCAATGGAAGAATATGCAAATAAAGAAAGAGAAAATTTATTTAGATCAGAAGGTTCTTGGTCCATAAATAATACCGCTGCTAATAACAACAATGTTTCAAAATTGCAAGGTGATAATTTACCTAGAAGAAGAAGTACACCAAATCGAATTAGTAGACATAGTCAAGGAAGTAGAAGTCAAAGTCAAGAAAATTTAGATCATCCAGAAGATTATGATGACAGAATGGAAAGAACACAAACTCATTCTGCATTTGGTGATGATCACGATCATGATGATGAAAATAATGATAATATAACTGAAGGCCCATTTTCATATTCAACTAGAAATGATGGAGATTTGTTAGGTGATAACGGACAAGAGCAAACATTTCATAGAAGAAGACAAAGAAAATTATCACAATCAAATCCATTATCAAGAAGACAAGGTAAATTAGCATTATTTGAAGGATTTGGTTCAAATTCAAATGCCAATGCAGATGGTGAAGTTTTACCTGAATCAAATTCAACTGCATTTAAAGCTCCTAGATCAGGTAATAAAACAATTACCAATATGCCATTCAATCGGTCTTCTAGTAACAATAATGGTTCCAATAACAACAACGACAATGGTAATTCTAAAAATGGATTTATACCATATTCTGATTCAGCACCTGGACCTGCACCTGGACATGATAGACCATATAGATTCTCATTTTATTCAAATGCAATGCCTGTTACCATACATGCTAGATCATTGACTGAATTACCTGCTGAAGGTCAATCATTTGAAGAATTATTTAAGGGTAAAAATCAATCAAATTCTGAAAAAGGTTCAATAATAGGTACCGGAAATGGCACACCAAATAAATCAAACAACAGTGGACAAGAAACTCCTATACCATCAAGCACGACGACAAGCCAACCATTTGAACCGAGTACATTGGTAAGTAATAAAACTAGTATGTTAAGTAAAGCTATCGCAGGACATAACGCTTCACAACAAGCTCAAAATATGTCGAGAGACAATTCGAAATCTGGTGTAAACGGAGGGAATGGTGATAATACAGCCATAGAAGAAGATCCTGAACAATTCACTTGGTGGCTGGATGTTTTATCACCTACTGATGAAGAAATGAGAATGCTATCAAAGGTGAGTGGGAAGAACGTCTGCTCATTTTAAAACCACTTGTTCGTCTTTTTATCATCTTGACTGATGCAATTATAACCCTAATAAACAGGTATTCGGTATTCATCCTTTGACAACAGAAGATATTTTGTTAGAAGAAACTCGAGAAAAGATCGAATTATTCAGAAACTATTATCTTGTTTGTTTCCGATCATTTGATCAAGATCCATATTCTCAAACATATTTAGAACCTTTGAATATGTATATTATCGTATTCAGAGAAGGTACATTATCGGTATGTTCGAATCTTCGAAATTGTTTATAAGCCTGAAAATACACAACGATTCTTGAACTGATTGTTTTATTCAACTACCAGTTCCATTTTAGAGGCACACCGCATCCACAAAATGTTAGAAGACGTATAAAACATCTTAAAGATTATATATCCGTTACATCAGATTGGATTTCATATGCTCTTATTGATGATATCACGGATGCTTTTGGACCTCTGATTCAATCTATAGAATATGAAGTAGATAGCATAGATGAATTGGTATTGATACTGAAAGAAGCTGAACAAAGTGATATGTTGAGGAGGTGAGTTACAACAACCTGCTGTTTCATTGCAATGATCCCTCAAGAGCTAATAACCGTAAACTCGTTTTACAGAATCGGTACTTGCCGAAAGAAAGTTATGGGTTTATTGAGATTGATGGGTAATAAAGCTGATGTAGTTAAAGGTCTTGCTAAGAGATGTAAGCTATATTCTTCTCTTCCTACATTTCGAGAGAGTCGTAGCTGATTACATCGACAATATTATAGGTAATGAACAGTGGCTTGTTGCACCTAAATCGGATATTGGTCTTTATCTCTCTGATATTCAGGTGAGTATTCGCTTTCGTATAGGGCAATCAGATACATTGCAATTGACTGATATCATATAAACCCAAAAAATTCTCATAGGATCATTTGATCACAATGACACAAAATTTGAATCATTATGAAAAGATCTTATCGAGGTCACATTCGAATTATTTAGCACAAATTTCGATTGAGATGACTGATGCAAATAATCAAATCAACGATGTGTTATCGTAAGTTCAGTCCTTTTTTCCTTTTCAAGTAGACAAACGTAAAGACTAATATGGTCCTTCTACTCTGGAAAAATAGTAAATTGACTGCTTTGGGTACAGTCTTGATGTGAGTCTTACTTGTTTAGAATAGCATGACTATGTAGGAGGGTATATGCTGATCACACTATATGTGTCTTGATCTAGTCCAATGAACTTGGTAACCGGTTTATGGGGTATGAACGTTCATGTACCAGGAGAAGATGCACCAGGTGTGAGTTATACATGCCTACCTCATTATCAGGGAATACGATCTACTTTCTCTGGATCCTTGCCACATCCTAAAGTTTGATTGAAAATGCTGATTTACTTTGTGACTGTTATTACAATAGCTGAGATGGTTTGGCGGTATTTTAGGCTGTTTAGCTGCATTTGCAGTTTTAGGTGCATGGGCAACTGTAAGTATATTCCCATGCAACATGAATTGCGAATTTGATAGGGTCGACCAAAAGAGCTGATAATTCAATCTATCTTCCAGTATAAATGTTTCGTAGTTCGATAATACCGATTTTACAGGACCCAAGTACTCCTCCCCTTTCTCCTTTGTAGCTCTTTCTGTGATTTATCATTGTCTTCTCAGATCATTTGAACATTTACTTCCTATTATGTTGTACTTATCAATGGGGATTTATAATCATAAATACATAAATAATACAGTCCATTATCATGTATTCATATATATATGTAATCATGCACAGCACAGAGAAGCAAAAGGTGGGAGATTTGTAGGGTCATCTCATCGATGAATTGAAAACGTCATTATCTGATTTTAACAGTATTATTCTGGCAATATTGTCGGAGCAACAAGGGGTTCAGGTCTACCATGAACAATGAATTATATATCAGTTGCGTTCATCTAAATCCTTGTTTGCCCCAAATATTTCAAGGTATTGAAAATTAAGAACATCGAAATCACCACTTTTAAAAAAAACTTACCTTAAAGCGAAAACGAGTTTCCTCTTTACGATTCCAACAACTTGATATGATCTAATTCTTTGTTTTTCTAAACCTTTTTCAATTCTTTTCTGTTTTTCTTTTTTTCTTTTTTCTCTTTTATTTATCTTTTCATTATATTTTTTATTCTTACCTTCCAAGTGAGTGGTATTCCTGATTCTTTTATTTGGTCTTTCTTCTTCTTCTTCTTCTTCTTCAACTTTATCTTTGTTATTAGAGATTGGAGAACTAAATTCACTTTGAGGAGGTGAAGAAGGATCAAATTCTAATTCTGATGAATAATCAATTGGAGTTAAAGGTTCATTATTTCCATATCCAATTGGACTTGATGATAAATCTTGGGATTTCCTTCGTTTTTGTGGTGTTATAGGATCTTCTTTTTTTTCAAATAAATCTTCTTCTTCTGATGATGATGATGATTCCGATTCTTCTTCTTCATCCTCATTTTCTTCGTTTATAAGATTTCCTTCTAATTTACTTTCACCGTCTTTCTGTTCAGTCTCGGAATCACCTGTACCTATAGATTTCCTTATTACCGCATAAGGTTTCTGTAAATTTACAAATTTCCCATGTAATAAATGATGTTGACCTAAATGTAAGGTTGGTTTATCCTATTGAATATTAAACATGGTGTATTGGAGTTGGTCAGCTATACGGTTAACTCCTCATTGTGCAGCGAGGTATATAGCCGGAATATGGTTTCGCTTACAGGTCTATCTAATCCTATTAATCCAACTACACCATCTGATTTTTCACCTTCATATGATAATTCACCTTGTAATTCAACTAAAACCAAATCACCGCCCAACTGTATCAAAGGTGATAAAGATGAAGAAGAAGCTTGTGACTCGAACTGTGAAGGATGTATCTGTAGATGTATTCGCATTTCGTGATATTGGTTGTTCAATAAATGTGTATGGAAATTCTCAATTGACGATGTAAGATTTATGATTGATTGAGAATAATAGCAGCAAAATCCTCAATCCTGAACATTGATTTTCTTGATCATATTTATACGCGTTCTTATACGAAAAACGCGTCCATATGAACGGGAATATGGCTAAGCTTCCCACGGTAGTCATTTCGGCTGAATGTATATATACATAAGATCTGTAACACCCAAGTAACCCTGAAACATGACGCTAAGAACCCCCTAAAAAAAGTTGAATGAGATAGATGCATGCATAGTTATCAAACGAAAACAACAACGTTTTATATGTAACTCACCCTCTTCACTTGTAATTTATCATTATTCCACCCAAGAGATAACCCGTTCAACATGTCATCAGAAGAACAAGCTCCAAGATCCGTACTCCCATACCCACCTATACATGAAGATGCTCCATTTGTTGTCTTATCAGACTGGGATGGAACGATCACAGATAAAGATTCAAATGATTTCTTAGTTGATAACTTGGGTTTCGGTTTTGATAAAAGGTTGGTCATCCGTCATCTTGAAAAGAGAGAATATCATAGCTCACACTGAAATGTTCTTGATGTGATTGATATAGACGTGAACTCAACTTGGAATGTTTATCAGGTAGAATGACATTTAGAGATTCATTTAGAGAAATGTTAGAATCTGTACATCATCCATTTGAAGAATGTAAAGAGGAATTGAAGAAGAGTAGGTTAAACAACAGCTTAATAATCCGCGTAATGAATGTATAATTGTCATTCATTTTGAACCTGTGAAAGGATTGTAAAATGAGCTAATTTTAAATTCTATTTGTTTTTTGGTTTATTATTACAGACATAAAATTAGATCCAGGATTTGTAGCATTTTATACATGGTGTAAATCTAAAAATATACCTTTTGTTATTGTATCTTCAGGTATGGCACCAAATATTAGAGGTGTTTTATCAACTTTATTACCTGGACCAGATTCAGAAAAAATTGAAATTATTGCAAATGAAGTTAATTTTACTGATCCTGAAAAAAAAGGTGAAAAATGGGAAATCATTTATAGACATCCTGATTCAGGTTTTGGTCATGATAAATCACAAGCAATTTTACCTTATAGAAAATTAAATCATAAACCTACTTTATTTTTCTGTGGTGATGGTGTTTCAGGTAAGTGGCTTTCTTTCTTTCTTTCCTTCATCATACCATTCTTTTCGGATATCATTGTCATTATCGCTTAAATTGGTATTAATGTCAAGAATAACATCATGATACTATTTTAGATCTTTCCGCTGCTAAACACGCAGATTTGTTATTCGCAAAAGTCATAGCAAATGGTCATTCAGATTTGAAAACTTTCTGTGAAAGAGAAAAAATCCCACATGTACCTTTTAGAGATTTGTAAGTTGAAACCAGTTCTCCTCTTAGTACTTACCAAGCTAATCTTGTACTTCTAACCTCATCATAGCAACAAAGTACTTGAAAAAGTTAAAGAAGTCGTTGAAGGTAAATCAGTTGAACAAGTTTTCAAAGAAGAAGGTAATTAGATACCCCCGACTTCATCATTCTTCCTTCTGTAGGGAAAATTTTTGTATATAGCATAGATTTCATAGACCGTACTTATGCATTGTCAGGCTACGGAATACTGTACAATTAAGTCATTGGATTACTACGATTATACATTCTTATTCATCGGTTACGAAAATACAACAAGGTTTAACATACAATAACATACAAATGCCCACGTCTTTTCCAATATTGACCCTCTAAATTTTCAACGCATTGTCAAACTTAATAACCACCACCATCGTATCTTGTGGTAGCAGCTTGTTTTCTTCTTTGTTCTTCTTGTAATTTTGGACAATCTTGTAAACCATGACCCAAACCACCACAAATTGGACACCCTTTTAATGCACCTCCATGTGCTGCTCTTGGATCATCTATAGATAATAAGAATTCTGGAATTCTATTTGAACACAAAAATAACGGAGTTAGCATATTTACGAATGGTTTCGAAATTTGCAGTTTGACCTACTTTTGTTTAGCTTCCATTAAAAGATATTTCAAATCCAATAAAGTTTGTTCACTTGTATTCATATTAACAAATGTAGTTGCTATACCAGTTTTACCACTTCTACCTGTACGACCAATTTCATGCACATAGTCTTCGATTTCTTTTGGCATTGTGTATACAATAACATGTTGAATTTCATTAAAATCTAAACCTTTTGATGCTACACCGGAAGCTACCATTACATCTTTTGCACCTGTTTTGAACGACCGTATAGCATATTCACGTTCTTCTTGAGCTATTGAGGTATGGCAGGTTAGTATCAGTACAACCAATTCAATACCATATCTACTTACTTTTACTACCATGAATCGCAACTGCTTCAACACCTTTCAGCAACAAGTACTCTTGAATATCTATATCAAAATACGAGTTAGACTCAGTTTTTGCAACTACAGTAATAATTAACTCACCATCTACTTCATTCTTATTATCACTAAATATGATAACAGGTGGAGGAGTTTTTTGTAAACATTCCAATAGATAAACCATTTTAGCTTCTTGTTTGACATATTCAACTTCTTGAATAACATCCATATTTGCTGCACCTGCTCTACCAACGTTGACTAATATTGGATTTATCAAAGATTGTTGAGCAAAATCTTGAATCTTACGAGGCATTGTAGCGGAGAATAAAAGCGTTTGTCTTTGATACTAATGAGAAGTAGGTCAATTCTAGGTGAAGTAGAGGGTTGAAATCAATTAGTGATCAAAACTTACTTTAAAATGCGACATTATACTTCTTACATCCTCTTCGAAACCCATATCTATCATTCTATCTGCTTCGTCCATACAAAGGTATCTAATAGCGAGTTATATTAGTGACTGCTTCGTCAGTCGCGAAAAGTAAAAAAAAATATTACACTTACTTGCAGTTATTAGCATTTAGTTTACCTTTATCTAGCATATCAATCAATCTACCTGGAGTGGCCACTACTATATGAACACCTTTGTTCAAGACATCTTGTTGATCTGACATATTTATACCACCTATACATAATAAAGACCTCAATTCTGGATAATTTCCTGATTCTTTCAAAGAATTACACATAGCTTGACAACCTTCATAAGTTTGTCTAGCCAATTCTCTTGAAGGACAAATTATCAAACCAACTGGACCTTCACCTCTAACAAAAGGTAATTTAGCTTCCATTTCTAAAGATTGCATTATAGCAGGTAAAGTAAATGCTAAAGTCTTTCCTGATCCAGTAAATGCTATTCCAATCATATCTCTTCCAGAAAATGCTGTAGGTATACCTTGAATTTGAATTGGTGTGGGTTTTTTAATTCCTTTACCTTTCAAATATTCTAATATCGGTTTAGGTACTTTCATATCCTAAAAAGAAAACACAATCGACAATGAGCTCTATAATCTATGACTTACCAGATTGTTGACAAAAACTTACTGCAAAATGCGGTATGGGAGGAGGTATATCGTCACCTTCCGTTATTATATGAAATTTATCTCTATTTGCTTGATGTTCCTCTTCTGACAAATTACGTATATAATGAGGAGGTCTCCATCTGTATCGATTTCATCAACAAGCTGTAATGGAGCTATACTTAACGTTTGTACTTACGATGTCTTCAAGCTTTCTGTGTATGATGTTCCATGTGCTAATTCTTGAGCACTGGCCAATTTCTTCTGAGCTCTTTCCATTTCAGCTAATAATACGGCTTCTTTTTCTGCTTCTCTTTCTGCAGCTGATTTATCGGCATCTACACAATCAATTAAATATTAAATCAGTTGCCAGCCCTCGAGATTTCTACCCTCTCCTTTACATTGACCAATCTTACTCGACCGAAGTGATACATACCTTCTTTTGCTTTTCTTTCCTTCACTTCTTGAGCAGCTTGAAGTAAAGTTCTTTCCCTTCTTGCTTTTTCTTTTGCTCTCTCTTCAACTTCAGCTTGTTCTTTTAATTCTTCTTCCATCTCTTTTTCCAGTTCCTCAGCTGTCTTGACTACTTTCTTACTTGGTGCGTCTCGTTTACTACCTAATTGAGATAACATTTGTGCACGTCTCTTTGCCACTGGAATATATGGTTTATAATCTTCTGGTAAAGTCATTCCGTCATCCCCTTCTCCTCCATTGTTAGGTGAAGGTGACCTTGGTCTTCGTAATGGTGCTGATGATACCATTTTGTTTGGATGAAAGGCTCTAGTAGTAAGTCAAGTCAGAATTGTAAAAGATGTAGAAGATCAAGTAGGATGCAATAATGTTCGGACGTAATGTATAGTCTCATTTTCTTTATCTCTTAATCTCTGAAATCAATAAGCCGAGGTGGAATGAAATGATGGGATAAAATATGATAAATTGATTCCGTAAATAATGCTACAGTGAGAATCCTTACCTCCATCTTGATATTGTCTAATCGCGTCTCTTACCTCTCTACCTATCTCTCACTCCTCAATCATAAATCACAAATCAACTTCACTTATTGTTCTTCCTACAACATTGCTTTCAAGTTTCAACGTTTCAACAACAACAACAAATCCCACATAAAACACCTTACGTCCACTTCCAGGTGAAACACAAGGACTCTACATTCTTATACACCTCGAAGAAAACCTTCTGTCATTAATATGTAGGTCGTTCACGGATGAGCAACATTGCCACTATTTAATGTTGACTAATCGCTAACTTCATCAACTCTTCCTCTTTTAACATAGATAAATTACATTCCCCATCGATCATCAGGTATTACATATAACAACTTGTGAATCTGATCACGATGGAGGTAAGCTTTACTATACTCTGCCTTTGTGAGCGCTGAAGCTAACCATCCCAACTATAACAAATAGGGTATTCTTGATTTCTCACAAGACTTGGATATTGGGTAAGTTGACTCAACCTTCTTCGACTATTCACCATGATTCACGTTCCACATATGACACCTTGCTCCATCAGTAGCTTTAGGTATATATACCAGAGGCTGATCATTATATTTCCCGCGCAGGTTGCTCGACAATGTTGTGCAAGCTTTCTACACAAGTGCAGGAGAGCAAGTGAGTTCACGTTTCTTCCTGTTTTCTATCACCTTGAACGGTTTGTTTGTTTGGTAGAACTCGCTAAAAGTACTTTATCTTGCTTTTAATCTTGCTAACATACTTGCCTACTACAGCAACAAACAGCCCAGCGTACACTCACCCAATTCCAAGATCACCCTGATTCATGGCAGCGTGTACCGGCTATCTTAGAAACTTCGCAAAACATCAATACCAAGGTGAGTCAAGTCCGGAGCATGTGTTATTTCTCCTTCCTACAGCTAACAAGATGCTAATTGGCGTTCGACAGTACATTGCCTTGCAGATCTTAGAGAAATTAGTGCAAACACGATGGAAAGCTTTACCCGCAGACCAACAAACGGGTATGTGGAGGATACATCCTAAGCCAAACTGTGCTGATACTGTGACACTACTATCTAGGTATCCGAAATTTCATTGTGCAAGCTACTGTAGAAACTTCATCAGATGAGACTAAAATGAGAAGGGAGAAGGGATATTTGAATAAGCTCAACTTGGTGTTGGTACAGGTAAGCCAACACGAGCTTGTTATCCAGTTCAAGCTGAATTTCTATGCTTCGCAGATCCTCAAACAAGCATGGCCTAAAGATTGGCCACAATTCATACCAGAAATCTGCGCCTCATCACGGACCAACCTTTCTCTCTGTGAGAACAATATGATCATCCTTCGACTTCTATCCGAGGAGGTATTCGATTTCTCAGCAGAACAGATGACTCAAGCTAAAACCAAAGCGTTGAAACAAACTATGTGTTCAGAATTCGGTGAAATCTTTAATTTATGTAATGAAGTTTTAGAAAAAGCAAATAAACCAAGCTTGATTAAAGCTACTTTAGAAACCTTATTGAGATTCTTGAATTGGATTCCATTAGGTTATATCTTCGAGACTCAAATTATCGATTATTTAGTTTCAAGAGTAAGTCGGCTACCATTGTTGACAGTGATGATCAATATAGCTGACAACAGATTATAGTTCCTTGAGGTACCAGATTTCAGAAATGTAACCCTCAAATGTTTATCAGAAATTGGTGCTTTGAATGTTGGACCGGAATATAACAGTAAATTCGTTACCCTCTTCCAAGTAGTCATGACCAGTGTCAACAGAATGGTACCCCCAAGTACAGGTATGTTAGCTGAAAAACTTTGGTCCATTCACAAGCTAATTCTAAATGCCAAACAGACGTAGCTGCCGCTTACGCCTCATCTGATGATGAGGATCAACAACTCATCAAGAATCTTGCACTTTTCCTCACCAATTTCCTCCATACTCACCTCCGACTCATCGAAACACCTGAAAACACTGAACTTCTCATCAATGCTCATTTATACCTTATCAAGATATCCACCGTAGATGATCGAGAGGTATTTAAGATTTGTTTGGAGTATTGGGCAAAAGTAAGCTTGACCAGAATATTTTCTGTTTTCTTAACATTGTGTACAAGCTTATCGATTCATTTCATAGCTTGTCGCTGAATTGTACGAAGAGATTCAATCGTTACCCATGAGCGATATAAATCCCTTGATGAACCTCAACATTGGTGGATTGGGAGCAGGATTGAACGGACCTCACTCGTTAGCATTGAATGGTATGCCTTTAAGAAAGAACGTTTACTCAGACATCTTATCGAATTTGAGATTAGTAATGATAGAGAAGATGGTTAAACCAGAGGAAGTGAGTAGACTCCTTTCGAGTTGTTTCACCATGCTAACTGTTCTTGCAGGTCCTGATTGTTGAAAACGATGAAGGAGAAATTGTCCGAGAATTTATGAAAGAGAGTGACACAATTGTGCTTTACAAGAGTATGAGAGAGGTTTTGGTATATTTGACGCATTTGGATGTGCAAGACACGGAAACTATCATGACAGATAAATTGGCCAAGCAGGTGAGCTAGAGTCTGCAACGTATATTTATGGGTGAATGGCTGATGGCGACGAAGATTGATGGAAGTGAATGGTCGTGGAACAATCTCAACACCCTATGTTGGGCTATCGGTTCTATATCTGGTGCTATGAGTAAGTATATTAGCTTTCATGGGCGCTCTGAGAAAGCTGACCTAGCGCAATTGTACAGACGAGGAAACCGAAAAACGATTCCTTGTAACCGTTATTAAGGATTTACTTGGTTTAACTGAAATGAAACGAGGTAAAGACAACAAAGCCGTTTGTGCTTCAGATATCATGTATATTGTCGGACAATATCCTAGATTCTTGAAAGCCCATTGGAAATTCCTCAAAACAGTTGTAAACAAACTTTTCGAGTTCATGCACGAGACTCATGAGGGTGAGTTCACACTTCCAGTCAAGGTTTTGACAGAAAACATGCTAACCCTAATTGCTCTTTGCAGGTGTACAAGATATGGCTTGTGATACTTTCATCAAGATTGCTCAAAAGTGTAGACGACATTTCGTGATGCAACAAGCAGGAGAACAAGAACCCTTCATCGATGAAATTTTACGGACATTGCATAGAATCACTGTGGATCTTTCACCTCAACAGGTAAGCTGCTTGAACGCATATGTGTTATGAAAGCTAACAGACCTCGATCAATGCAGGTACATACCTTCTATGAAGCTGTCGGCTACATGATCGCTTCTCAACCTAACAAACCTACTCAAGAACGATTGATCGAGAAACTGATGGAATTGCCTAACAACGCTGTGAGTGGTGTAAACGACTGGCGAGCTGTAAATCCTCGCTGACGACGTATTTCGCATAATAGTGGGACAATCTCATGCAACAAGCAGCTAGTAATGTCGATGTGCTTGGTAACCCTGAGAACGTCAAGATCCTCTCCAATATCCTCAAAACCAACGTTTCCGCTTGCACATCCATTGGATCATTCTTCTTACCTCAACTTGGTCGAATTTGGCTCGATATGTTAGGCCTTTACAGGACTGTTAGTGGTATAATAAGTGATCAAGTTGCTCAACAAGGTAAGTTATCCCATATAGTAGAATTCTGGCAACAACTGATATATCGTCTTCCAGGTGTAATCGCTACCAAAACACCGAAAGTACGATCCTTAAGGACAATCAAGAAAGAAATCCTCCGATTAGTCGAAACCTATGTCAAGAAAGCTGAAGATCTTGAAGGTATAAACACCAATCTGATCCCAGGTCTTTTCGATGCTATTTTAGGTGATTACAACAACAATGTACCTGCTGCTAGGGATGCCGAGGTCCTAAATGTGACCGCTACTATTGTATCTAAACTTGGTGTAAGCTTTCCTGGCCTTCTAACCTTTAAAAGTAGTGATCGCTGACATAGCTTTATTGACAGAATATCCTAAACCCACAAATTGCTCCTATCCTTGATGCTGTATTTGAGCCAACACTTGGCATGATCAACCAAGATTTCTCTGAATATCCCGAACACAGAGTCGGCTTCTTCAAGTTGCTCAGAGCGATCAACTTGACTTGTTTCCCTGGTAAGCTAAGCTTAACACAAAATGAGTACATAGCTGATTTGAACAATTAGCTCTTTTGGAAATACCACCACAACAATTCAAACTTGTTATGGATTCCGTTGTATGGGCTTTCAAGCATACTATGAGAGATATTGCCGATACTGGTTTGAACAGTGAGTTGCTGACATATTGGTATAAATCCGTGGTCTTTCAGCTGACACACGACTTGACCCTTAGTTGCCTACGAAATTGCCAACAACTTCGCTGCCTCAACACCGGAGATCTCAAACCAATTCTACCAACAATACTTGCTTAACATGATTGGAGATGTATTCTATGTACTTACAGATGCTGATCACAAGAGTGGTAAGTCAGCTAGCAAGGCAGTCATTGGGTGCATACAGCTAACAAAACGGCTCTCAGGTCTCAAAATGCAAGGTATCCTTCTCGCCAGACTTATTTCACTTGTTGAAACTGGTTCTGTACAAGCACCATTATTCGATCCAGCTCAAGTGTCAGACTCCAACATGACCAACGCTACATATCTCAAGGGATATATAAGTGACCTCTTAGCTAATGCTTTCGGCCACATTCAACCGTAAGCTGTATCCTTCTCCTCCTAGAATGCAATATAAGCTGACACATGGACCCAATGTTCAGAGCACAAATGTCATCATTCGTCAACTTGATGTTCGAGAACTCGTCAGATCCAATCAAATTCAAATTAACAATAAGAGACTTTTTAATCTCACTCAAAGAATTCTCTGGTGATAATGCTGAATTATATATTGATGAGAAAGAAGCAGAAGCAGAAAAGAAGGCTGCTGAAGAAAGAGAAGCAGCCAGTAGAGTACCGGGAATGTTGAAACCTGCTCAATTAGATGATGATGCGGATTTATAGTATCGTCAAAAGGTGTAGCATCATCAAAATTTATACCGTCTCTCTCTATGAGTCATTTGAGACCTTATATTCATTTTGTGGAAGAGTATTCATTGCATTTCTTTTTCTCCTCTCCTATTTTTGAACGTCTACTTTCGCATCAGGTTATACATAATACATCATGTTATTTGACAAGGCCCAAAGACTGTAAACTGGTTAATCTAAATGATGATATCAGAAAACGATTTCTTTCCCTTCTTACTATTATCTCCATTCCGATATAATGATATCTCTTTAATATATAGCTTTATATCCCAATATGTCCAAACAAAGACGAAATGATATACATTTATGACATTGATTGTTGATGCAAAAGGTGAATGCGGCAATGAGACATACCTCTAGAATCCAAACCAACGGTCAAGTCGGAGATATTGCGTTGCGCTTAAAATAGACTTGATCCACGTGGTTTGTTAACGGTACATGCGTGGTTCATATAACTACAATAGGTAGAGGTGACGTCGAGCGCGATCAATGACGTTTTCCAAAGGAGATAAATAGTTGCATTATATTTTACTTCTACATAGCAGAGAAAAACAAGCGAAATCATATTTCGATGGGATTGAGAACAACTTGCTATCAATCTTATATACGGTTTTAATCTCAATAGTAAGCCGTTGAACTCTCGAGACATCTAACATAGTATTCTACAAAGGCTGTACCAGTCAAACAGAGCAAAGATACCCAATATGATTAGACCTAGATTACCTGTTAGACCAATTGGTTTAACACCTCTTCGGCCGATTAAAAGTTCTCTTTCAGCTGAACAACAGCTGACTTTAATTAGACAATCGAGATTCAAGACCACTTCAACTTCAAGATCAAGTATAGGTAAACAATCAAGTATCTCATCAAGTTTCTTTATACCTCATCATAGACCAACTATAAGTTCATCTTCTTCAAGTAAAATACTCTCTAGGGGATTTTCAATACCATCAAAAAACTTTAATGCGAAATACCCTGTGATTTCAATATTAATTAGATTAGGTTTATCTTCAATATTAGGTATAGTAGTTATAACAGGATCGATTTTAATTCATGATGCGTTTACATATTCTGAAAGACATGTTGATAGAGTACCATGTAATCCTTTATCATTAAAACCAAGATTAGGGGGTAAGAAAAATTTACCAATTTTAGAAGTTAATTTAGATGATGAAGAAGATGATGTTAAGAAAGCAATGAAAGATAAACCTAGATTAGTAGTTATTGGTGGTGGATGGGGAGTAAGTTGGATCTTTTCCTACCTGACTGACTAAGTCAAATCTAAATCATACATACTAATGGCTCATATCCCGTTTTCAGGCTGTAGCTTTATTACAATCATTACCACCACACGCATATAACGTTACTTTAATCTCACCACAGACTTATTTCGCTTTTACACCTTTGTTACCTTCAGCATGTGTAGGTACAGTTGAACCTAGATCTTTAGTCGAACCATTGAGAAAATTGATCGCAAGAGTTAGAGGTCATTACTTAATGGGTTCAGCGGAAGATATTGATATGGCAGAGAGATTATTAGAAGTTGAAGTGCCAAAAGATGGTGGTGAAGGTACAATGAGATGCTATGTTCCTTGTGAGTGAATGTTACTTCAATATACATCTTACTGTATGGCTAGGTGGACCTTGCGGTTGAAAGATAGGCGTAGGACATCATGTCATGAGCATATGACCAGACCATTCTTGATATAGATATTGAATGCTGATACAATGCCAATGTACAACGTAGATGATAAACTCGTTATCGCATGTGGATCAACCACAAATAATCACGGTGTAAAAGGTCTCGAACATTGTTACCAGCTTAAAACTGTTCCTGATGCCCAAGCAATCCGAAGAAAAGTTATGGGTGAGTAGTCTCCCTCCTCGATCACCATCACCTAAACCCGTGCATGAACTAATCACTCAATTTCGAACAGCCAACCTCGAATTGGCCTCTTTACCTACGACCACACCTGAGGAAAGAAAACGATTACTATCTTTCGTTATTTGTGGTGGTGGACCAACCGGTGTAGAGTTTGCAGCAGAATTAGCAGATATGATGGCTGAAGATGTTCTCAAATATGTAAGTCATTTTCAGCTTCATTAGCCTTCAAGACGTTGATCGCAAGCTGATGTCTGGAACACCTCCCAGTTCCCTAAATTACTCTCCAACGAAGTCAAAGTGACCGTTGTTCAATCTAGAGACCATATCTTGAATACATACTCAGAAAAAATCTCACAATATGCTGAAAAGAGATTCGCAAGAAATGACGTCGATATAGTCATAAATGCTCGGTACGCTTATCACAGACTTGCGCCTTCCTTGTTAAAAACGCTTACCAAGTTGAACTGTATAGAGTTCAAGAAGTAATGCCTGATAAAGTCGTTTTAAGTATTAAAGATCCTAAAGACAAAGATGGCAAACCCTCGAGTAAGGAGATAGAAGCTGGTTTCGTACTTTGGAGTACTGGTATTGGTGAGCTAAAAGAGTCACACATGACCTCTTTGCTTTAGAAGGCTAATCCAGACGTATTCTAGCTATGCAACCCTTTACCAAGCGATTAGTAGAATTATTGCCTAATCAATATCATTCCAAGGCTGTTGAAGTCGACAGTTTCTTACGAGTCCAAGGAGCACCTCAGGGCACCGTCTATGCTCTCGGTGATGCTGCTACCGTTCACACCAACTTGATCGGTGATCTATACGAATTATGGGATAGATTCGATGCTAACAAGGATGGAACCCTGTAAGTGAGATGTCGATTTGTACCGAAGATCCACTGACCAAGGTTCACCATGTATAGTGATTACGATGAATGGCAAGCTATGGTTAAACATATCAGAAAACACTATCCTCTTGCTTCCAAATATTTCGGAAAGATGTAAGTCACGACGTATTTGTCTTGGCATGAGATTTCGACTGATAGTCGATATGTGTTGGTATAGCCGAGACGTCTTTGACGAATTTGACAAAGATAAAGATGAGAAATTGACTTTGAACGAAGTTGCTGCCATGTTCTTGGGAATGAGTAAAAAAGTTACAAGTTATCCTGCTGTAAGTATCTTTCGTAATGAACTTTTCCAGCTGTGAGATGGCTAGTGGATATTTTAGCTGATGTTGTACGTTGATACCATGCTCTCTGCGGTTAGACTGCTCAAGTCGCTGCCCAACAAGGTAAATACCTGGGAGGAATGTTTTCCAAACTCGCTCACCAGCGTAAAACACTTGAAGTTAATGGAATAAAAGATTTGAGCGACGATGCATATTATCATCCATTCGAGTACTTCCATCTTGGTAGTTTAGCTTATATTGGTAACTCGTAAGTACCATATATCCATGCAAATTCCGATCACGATATATCGTGAATTCGCTAATTGCTTATCGCTTCATAGTGCGGTATTCGATTATGATGGATTCTCACTTGCTGGTGGATTATTAGCTATGTATGCTTGGAGATCGTAAGTTTGCGCGATGGATATCTAGATTTTGGCCGTTTTCTGATGACCGATATGACTATTCGTACTCAGTATATACTGGTCTGAGCAAACTTCAATGAGAACACGAATGTTATTAATGCTTGATTGGGTCAAGAGAGGTATTTTCGGTAGAGACTTATCTAAAGTGAGTTACACCTTGTTTGAATGTCCGATGAGAACAATCAAATTTGGGCGAATTTACCATCTGGGTTTTTTTTTACTGATTTATTCGACTCGCTATTTTACCAGTTCTAATCGATATATGCTCATGCAGAAATAGATAAAAGACAAATTGGTGAATTCGTTCCAGGTGACGTGTTCAACCATATTCGTTGATAGGAAATTATATAGATGTCGCTTTTTCCATAAATGTAGGGATTCAGTTTTATGCCTTTTATATAATGTATATAACAATGAAACAGGTAAAGAAGTGGTCAATCAAACAAAGCATGCAATATATATAGCAACGTACTCCTCTTCCAACTACGTCGAACAAATGTTTGAGAGCCAATACTTTGATAGCTCTTTCCTTTTTGCTGTTGCCTGACGTCGATAATCAATTTACGTGTTTTTATTTACAAATTTTATGCATATATTGTGAAGTGATGTTTCATTATATCACTTCTATGGAATTCCTCCGCCTCTCATAGATTGCAGGATGTATGTAATAAGATACAAGATTACTGATACTAATGACTACTCGAGTCTCATTTTTAACCTTTACAAGCAATAGCCATCATATGGATTTTGTAAACTGCTATTATATGGTGCCCATACTTTATCTTCAACTAACTCAAATTTACCCGTGAGATGGTCCACCTTGTGGTCTAGCACTGACACTAAACAAAAGTTGTTTACCTTTACCTTTTTTCTTTCCTCCTCCTCCTCCTCCACCTCCTCCTCCTCCTTGTTGTTGGGACGCCTGCTGAGAAGTACCACTTGCCGTTGATGCTACCGAATCATTAATAGAAAGACTTGATATAGTTGGTGTATTTTCATTTGAACCCCAACCATTACTTGGTGGAGGAGGTGAAGCACCTGTAATTCTTCTTATACTTTCATCTCTTCCAGTAGGTTTTGAGAATAATGATTGTCTTTCTGCTGCAGTCATATTTTTTGACGATGATGATGATGATGGTAAACTTGGAAAAGCACTTTGATTTAATGGTTTTGCTTTAGAGCTTGATTTGGCGGCAGCAGAAGGGAAATTAACTGATCTAATTTGTGGTCCAGCTAAAGCTGTAGGAGTTTTCGATGTTGATCCTGATCCTCCACTTGCCCATGGTGTAGAATGTACAGGAGCTTTTGAGTTACCTGTAGATGATGGTCCAGATAAAGATGGGAATGCTGATTGTGATGATATAGGTACACCAGATCCTGGTACGTGTCTTCCATTTAATCCTACACTTTGAGGTCTATTTACTGGATGTGACGCTGCTGCAGCTTCAACTCTACTCCATACTGTTCTAGATCCACCACCTCCACCCCCACCAGTTCTGGTGGTTCTCTTAGCGTTAAGAATTTTACCAGATGTGATTCCTGCATAATTGGATCCTAAACCTTGAGGAGTAGCATTTCCCAATGAAGGGAATTGTTCTTGTTGCTGTTAATGAAAAGGATAATACTTAGTATACGAACTTTTAGACTCCACTCATCCAACGTGTCACTCAGCACTGGGTTTGGGAAGACTCACCTCAATTCTGAAAGCGTTTAATGCTTCCAAGACATTTCTTTCTTTTTCGCCATCTCCATCTCCACTGAATAAGGTAGAAATCTCCCTTACTATGCCTGTGGTAGTATCAAGATCTCTATCAAATACATGGAAAATGGTATCTACCATATCTTTCGCTGTAGATTCGTTGTTCTTGTAAGATCGAACAGCTGATCGGAATGAAGATAATTTATTCTGTGAATCTTGGACTAACATAGCTACTCTGGATAAAAGTTCGGCATGTCGACTATATATGTTGAAAGTTAGCTATCGTTTTGCTCCTATTCATAGTTCTGTTAGCTTACGTTGCAGTAGCCTCATCAACATCTTCTCTAGGAGTAGAAAATCCACTTGCACTTTCTTGAGCTTGTCTTGTGATATTTCTAGATGAACCGTTTGATTGATCTTGATCTGGTCTAGTTAAACCTGTTGCAAAAGCTTTCTTCCTTCTATTTTCTTCTTGTCTATCTTTGTTCAATTGTCTTTCTTGCTGTTGTCTTTGTGCAGGTGTCAAATTAGGTTGATCTAGTTGTTGATGACTTGGTCCTTCTCTAATTCTTGATGGACCACCTCGGGAAGGATCAAATGGTTGAGCTAAAGTGAATCCCCTAGAACCTTGTTGTCTATTTCCATTACCTGATCGTCGATTGTTATCAGCAGAGAAGTCTACTGCTATTTGTCTTGATTGTGCTCTGTCTCTAGCTGACATCGATTCTGAGTGCTGTTTCAAGGAGATTGCTCGTCAGCTTGATTATGACGCAATAATTCGCGGCGAAAGTAAAAGATGAGACTCACCTCGGTGATCATATGAGCTTTCAAATCCATATCGGTTCCAAATACCACAAACTTCTTCTCAAGACAGACTGGTTGGGAACAAGGGAAATGGTCTTGGCTGTTGAATTTTAGATTTGTTAGTCATGCACAAATGTACATCAGCAGCGCAGCGACTCACTTGAAATGTTTTTCAAGAGCATTATAATGCTGAAAGCTAGTTTGTAGATTATGATCAGCTATGTAATCACACAATTATCGCTTAGCTGATCTTTCTGCTCACTAAACATCCTTATCACCTAAACTTCTGCATACATGACATTCTTCATGATCCGATCTCATATGCTTGAATAGTTCATCTGGACCAAAGAAAGCTTCGTGACAGAACTACGCATAACATGACTTCTTGATAAGCTTTCTTCACTGTGACAGTTGTTGTGAAAGATAGGATCACTCACTTCACACATAGGATGAGGAGCATCCCAAGATTTAACTAAATCAATTTCATGACCTCTTGGTTTTGGTGGTCTTTGACCTCTTTTCAACTTTGATGGATCATGTAAAGAAATTAAATTTGGTTGATACAATCCTTGCTCATGTGCAAATCTTGATAAAGTTGATCTACATAATGTACAAATCATTAAACCATGAGTAGCTAAAGTATGTTTTTCTAACGATTGCCAATTTGTACCTTGATATGGACATTCTTGATATGGACAATTGAATCTAAGTAATAATAATGTTGCTTCCATCTTTTAAACGTTAAATTTATTGGATATCAGCTTTCGGACTTTATACATCGGAATTGGAAAAAATGCAGAAAGAAAAAAAAAAGTCAAGAGAACATACCATATCTTCATCCTCAAATACAACAGCCAAAATTTCATCTGCATAAGGGAAAGCAGAAATATCCAAAGATCCAGGATGGATTATCCCTTCATCCCATTTCTTACCCTTGGGTAGACTTTCTTCCTTGGCATGAGCAGCTGCAATCACATTAGGTGGTGAAGGTGTTACATGATGTTCAGTTGGGAAAGGTGCTGTGGGCGATCGAGAGAATAGAAGAGAAGGTAACGGGGTTTTGCAAAATGTACAATCGGTTTTCCTACAAGTCAAATCATCAGCATTTGTCATGAATATACCAGTTACAAGAAGACCAATTATGATAGCTCACTTGTAGAACGTGCGCAGACGAACAGCACAAACACTATTCGATGATTATCAAGTCAGCATATTTGATACTGGTCTGTACTTCTGCAACAGTATATAGTTCACACTTACTGGCATGTTCTATGTCCACAAACACCTACACTCCAGAATGTGATAGGTTCAGCACAAATGAAACAAACATCATCATCAACTTCAGTGGGAGTTTCATTTGATTTTCCATTTTCTTCATTATTAGCTACTTTATCATGTTCACTCTGTTTTCTATTCAATTCAGCTCTTTCTGATGTTGTATGTGTAGGTACATGTGATATAGCATGTTCAGGATCAGGTGTAGGTATAGTTGCTGAATTTTTTCGATTAGGTTTTTGTTTCATCTGAGCATTGTTTGTTGATGATGATGATGAAAGTCCTGTATCAAATCCTCTTCGTGACATGTTACTTTGATTTATTAATCCTGAATATACAATGCGTGTTTTGCCAAGATAAAATATTGAGTTCTTTATGAATCACCGATGTTGTAAGATCCAAATCCTTGTTGATGGTTATGCTAATATTGGACCTAGATAAGTTTTGATTATGATTTCTGCTTTGTCCTCTATCATCGATTTTATCAATCTCAAGTCTACTCTACAGTCTAATCTATTGATCTATGACGAATTAACTTTCGGATCCGGTAATATAGCGGGGATATATCCCACGTTGGCATTTACTCGAGTATCTATAATCTTAAAATGATAACCAAACATAGGTAGTCTTAATAGGTCAATGGCCGAGAGTTGAATTTGCCAGCTTACGTAAAACGAGGGGATCAATGATCAACCAGCAGGTCCAAGCGCGTCACTTTACCACCTATACCGTAGAAGAGCGAACAACAACCTCTTATTGTTGTTGTCCTATGTCATTATATCTCTAGCATAAATGAGATAACATAGAATACATAGACTCTCCGAGCTTGAACTACATATAGCATAGCAAACTTCACAATAGTGAACAGTAGAACCGTCTTACAAGCTCATACGGAACCTTCTATAGCTCTAGACTGACTGGAACGAACATCTAGAAGAACGACGTTGACATCATGGCAACCTCAATGAGGGGTTTGACCCAAGTGAGTTTGCTGTGATTCTCTTGTTGATAATTAGCCCATATTCTCAAGCTTCACAGTTTAGAATCAGCTATTTGCTACTTAATAAGCTGCGGGGGATAGCTGACATTACTGTGATGCGCCTTAGTACATCTCCGACTTGAGATCATGTCGTGTTCGAGAATTAGAAGAGAAACGTATAAATCGTGAAATGGCACATATTAGACAGAAATTTAAAGATGGTAATTTAGATGGATATCAGAAAAAGAAATATTTAGCCAAAGTAGTATTTACTTATATCTTGGGATATAAAGTTGATGTTGGTCATATGGAAGCTGTCAATCTGATCAGTAGTTCGAAGTATTCGGAAAAACAGATTGTAAGTTGCATTTTCTCGCATTTGGGTAGGAATTATGGGAAGGATGATAATATCAGATACGAAATCTATTTTGCTGAGGATCGTTATATACACATACTCATCCTGATAAGCTGAATAGGAGATTTGAGATTTGAATGCTTTAAGACGGAGGATGTTGCTCACGCTGATGCTTATTGCTTATTAGGGATACCTGGCATGTACACTTCTGATGCACGAAAATTCGGACATGGTGCGGCTGGTGATCAACTCATTTCGAAAAGATCTTGATGACAATAATGAAATCAACAATTGTTTGGCTTTACATGCTATTGCGACTTTGGGTGGACAAGAAATGGCAGAAGCTTTGGGTGAGAACGTATATAGAGCAATGATCAGTCAGTAAGTATAGGTATAAATCTTGATCATTCATTCAACACTCAAAGGATTTGGCTCACTGCAAAATTTGATAGGACATCAACGACGTTTGTGAAGAAGAAGGCTGCTTTGACGTTATTGCGATTATACCGAAAACATCCAACGGTGTTACCAGCAAACGAATGGGCAGAGAGAATCATTTACATGATGGACGATTATGATCACAGTGTGGTTATGACAGTAACAACTGTGATAACTGCAATGGCACAAGATCATTTAGAAGCTTTCAGCGGATGTTATCAGAAAGCCGTGAATAGGCTGGATAAGGTAAGCTGACATGGACTCATTCAAGTGATATGCCAAATAGCTCAAGAGCGCTAACTTAGCGTACATGTAGATCGTGTTTGATCAAGAGACACCGGCAGAGTATGTTTACTATAAAGTTTCAAATCCATGGTTGCAGATAAAACTTCTGAGGTTATTGCAATATTATCCTCCACCTGGTAGGTACTAGCTATCTTGTCCTCTGTGGATGCAATCGTTAGCTAATATATGTCACATGTAGACAATGTAGAAGTAATAGATATGGTCAACGGGATTATACAAGCTATCATTGATACGTCACAGGAAACGCCAAGAGTAAGCTGAGGTTCTGCTTGGATCCGTAAAGCTAGCTGACCTGTTATTTTAGAACATCCAACATAACAATGCGCAAAATGCGGTTTTATTCGAGGCCATAAACCTCGCCATACATATAGATCCAGAATCTAAAGTATGTCACAATGCAGGAGTACTATTAGGTCGGTTTATTATGGCAAAAGAGACCAATGTCAGATATTTAGGGTTAGATGCAATGGCTCATTTAGCTGCAACTTCAAGTTCTTTAGATTCGATTAAGAAACATCAAAATATCATCATACAAAGTTTGAAGGATCGTGATATATCAGTTAGAAGGAGAGCTCTAGATCTGTTGTATTCCATGTGTGATACTTCAAACTCAAAAGTTATTGTTGGTGAATTGGTTAGATATCTACAGGTTGCGGACTATAATTTGAGAGAAGAGATGGTGTTGAAGATTGCTATTTTGACTGAAAGATTCGCTACTGAAGTAAGTCTGTTCAGCACATGCCTGCTGGGTTTTTCGAGTCATGTAGCTGACGCTGCTTGCAGTATGAGTGGTATGTGGACACCATCTTACAGCTCATCGCTGCTGCTGGTGATCATGTAGGAGCCGAAGTCTGGTATAGAGTGGTACAACTAGTTACCAATAACGAGGATCTGCAAATGTATGCCGCGCAAGCTGTATACAGACATCTCCAAGCTACGGCATGTCATGAAAACATGATAAGGGTGGGAGGTGAGTATTTTGATCTGGATAATATCAATTGTCGTTTTGTAGCTAATGGGTACCAACGATCAGGATATATATTGGGTGAATTTGGACATTTGATTGCAAATGAGCCTGGATGTAGTCCGATAGAACAGTTCCAAGCTTTGCATTCGAAAGTCAACCTGTGTACAGCACCTACACGAGCCTTGTTGCTGACGACGTACATTAAAGTGAGTTGTCCGGGATTGTGATTAGTGCAAACCGCTAATGCATTGAGTTATTAGTGGGTCAACTTGTTTCCAGAAATCAAGGATCATCTGGTCAACATATTTGAACGATATACACATGTTTTGGATGCCGAATTGCAACAAAGAGCTTGCGAGTATCTTGCTTTGGCTCAAAGAGGTGAGGACGACGAATTGTTATCAACCATATGCGATGAGATGCCTGTTTTCCCAGAAAGAGAGTCAGCTTTGGTAAACAGATTACACAAACGTGGTGAACAAGCGCAAGACAAGCGTACATGGGTTATAGGGCATAAAGAGGATAATAAAGGTAGAGAGTTTGAACGGTTCAAGAGTTTCAGGAAAAATACCGCAGATTCGAATACCATTATTTCGGATTTACCTCAACAACAGCGACAACCTTCTCAGACGTCATCTCCGCCACAACCTCAACCTCAACCTCAAACGCAAAGATCAATGAGTATTGGAGCTGACACGATGATGGGAACCACATCTTCTGGTCCTGCAGAAGACATTATGGCTTCTTTAGCTGAATTGGACTTATCTAACGGTAATTCTGGCGGTGGCAATATACAAGATGAGCCTTTATTGATGTCATCAGCGGCAACCGGAGCGTCAGCAGATTTAGCTGGACTGTATGATAATATACCGATTCAACCACTTCAATCTCAACCTCAACAACCAATTCAACCTACTCAGGTCAATGGAAATATAACCAATAGTGCAACCTTAGGAGGAGTTAACCCAGCATTATTAGCGACATTAACAGTTGGAGAACACATTGAAAAATGGTTTGAAAGATTAACATATTCAAATGAAGGGATATTATATGAAGATTCAGAAATCCAGATTGGAATTAAAGCTGAATATCATGGACATTTAGGTAGATTAGCATTATTCTTTGGCAATAAATTAGATAACAAAACATTTAAAGATTTCCAAATTTCTTTAGATAATCCAATTTCAACTTCATTGATAACTAAATTTCATGATTCACCTATAACAGAAATTCAAGGTGGTTCACAAATTCAAGAAATGATTCATATTGAATGTAAATCTTATTTCGGTTCTTCTTTGTCTTCTTCTTCTTCTTCTACAAAAGGAGCTCTAGGTGGATTAGGTCAATTACCTTTAATTAGAATAAATTATACTGTAGATGATGGTAATTCAACAGATAAGAAAGAACCTAAGATTTTAGTATTGAGATTACCTATTGTTTTGAGTAAATTCATTGAAGGTGTTACTTTGGAATCTCAACCTTTCTTTGAGAGATGGAAAATTATTGGCGGTGAGTTGAATCGTCAAAATAACACCAATCGTCATATCTTTATCATCATCACTTCCCACAATGAAGAAAGCTGACAGTCTCGTTTGTGTAATTACAAACAGGCGCTCCAAGAGAAGCTCAACAGATTTTCCCGATCAAACTCACCTCTTCCAACGATGTCGATATTTCGCGTAATAAACGAATAGTTTCAGGTAATAGACTTTCTGTATTAGGTGGTATTGATCCTAAACCTGAGAACGTGAGTTGATCATGCAGCTGATTGTATCTTGCGATGACAATTATTTACTAATTACCATTGAATCCCTCAATTAGATCGTTTTTGCAGGTGTATTACACATGTCACAAACTGGAAAAGTGTAAGTGCCATGGATTTAGTCGTAATATCTACCAAAAGCACTGACGTTGGAATGTTCTGCTATATAGTGGAATACTGGGTAGATTGGAGCCAAACAAAGATGCCAAATTATGTAGATTAACGATAAGATCTACAAATGAAGATGTCTCAAGCGAAGTCTTGAGATTGACAAGTAAACCACTAAATGTGGATATTGCTACTAGTTTATAGTATTCTAATGATAGTTGACATGATTATTTACGATACTATACTTTTGTACTCTCAGAGGGGCGTACATGTTGCTGTCACTTATGCATTTTGAATATCGGTTGGAACTCAATATACAAATCACTTAAAAAGGAATAATTGATATACCTTTTCATATGCGTAACTTTGTGCGGCAAATCGACCTTTTATATGCGTAACTTTGTGCGGCAGATGGCAGATCAACCTTTTCAATCGCGTATCAAGCGTTAATCGCCCGAGAGGCCATACAAAACGGCAAATGATGGGGTACGAGTAGTTATAGTGAAGCTACAATGATATAAACCAAGCGCCTGTCTTTGTGATTTTATTTCACTTCTGTGGATGAGCATCCCCTCAAAGCATCTTCATCTTGTTGTCGCACCAACGAAAACTGGACTTTTGGTATTATCTGTGAAAACATCTTTGATTTTTGTTGGTAAATCGTCCTAAATGATGATAAAGGTCAATCAGATCGTACAAATATGACTATGTGTTCTTCATATACATCACTCTCATATCGACTAGAACTTACAGAGTCTATTTTACGTGTATAAGAATGATCATCTTCATATTTGAATTCTATACAATATAAATGGGCAATTTGACGTTGGAAAGTTGATGACAGAAACCTCCATGATTGATCATAATTACCAATTAAAGTGTATTTGTTACTCAAAATATCAGAAAAGGCTGTATCTTTAGGTAATTTCTTTCCTGATAATGTACACTATAGTACAGTAGTCGTACAGTACAGTAAGTTTTTGGAAATTATGCCAAAAAACCAATAAAAATTATTCAAGTTTATCGATAAATATCAGCATCAGTACAGAGTAATCAAGTACACGTCTACTCGTACTCTTATTAAGTATTAGAGTGAAAATACGAGTAAAATAACCTCTTAGAGCCTAAGACTTACATTAAATTCAGCATAAGGTTTATCATTTAAATTATCTTTATTATAAGCATAAAATTTGAAATAGCTTTTTGCTAAATCAGAATCAGTTCCAAGATCTTTCTTATTCCATGTAAATTGTATTGTTGTATCTTTTTTAATCTTATCATTAAAATTGATCAATGTAAAGTCTTTATTAGTTTTACGATATCCTGCATCTTCTTCAAATTCGATCTTGAATTTCAATTCACCACCCCTTTCATATAATTCTCGAGTAAGTATACCTTCATCCAAAGATGGAGCAGGAGTAGGAGCAGGGAAGGCTTTAATTGTATTTAAACCTAATAAAGCAAGGATTGAAATTGCTTGTAAGAACAACATGTTTTACTGAACTGATATTCAGAGTATTGTAACGTTTGGTCAGTACGAGTAATGATAATAACGTTGGATTTATATGTTATAGTTGATGATTATATCCGAAAAGACACTACTATTTGCGAGTCTGATTATAAGTAAAAGAGTAATCAATATCAATATATGAATATATATATGAAGTGTATGTTCAGAATATGAAAACTGATTAAGAGTCTCCCAGGAAGTTAGACACTCTCATACATATTTATTCCGCTTTTTGCCAAGACCAAGGATTGTAATGAGCGTGTCTATACCTTATCCGTTATCTACAGCTCATCCCATTAAGACTATTGGAACAGTAGCGAAATAAAAGGTAGTCCCCGTCTCGTGTTTTAACAAGGTACGATCATACCCCTTTGGACATGATGATCAAAGGTAAGAAAAAGTGATGAAACGGTTTTGTAAGTTATCACACCGTTCCATATGATTAGTCACATTTATCGCTCAAAGGAGACTGCTTGTATCAGCTATATTACTACCTAGCTTCACTCTTTTCTACCGTTCTCGAATCAAGATTTTGGAGAGGAAACGTTTGAAATGACTAGAGCATCGTTTCAGTAGTATTCCAACTACAACTTGCAAAAGTGTATTGAATCGTATCGCATAAACCAAATCGTTATATTAGAACAACTCGACATTTTCCGCGTGAACGGAACTTGGTTTCCGTAGATCAACAATTTGAGTGGTTGCAACATTAACACTCAGAGGAATCCAGACTGATGTCCTAACAACAGAAAAATTGTATCTTCCTCTCTTGACATACGAGTAGAGAAGGCTATGACCTCGTACCATTTTCCATGTCCGAGCACCATTCTAATACAGATATAGATAAAAGACATATATATGTATACATATATATATATACATCTTTACATCTACTCAATTTGCTATCTATTTTGTTGATAAAGTAAGCGCTTACGGTAAGCGTCGCTAGGTTTAGATTCTCGGATACTAATCAAAAATTGATAATGATAATAATTATTGGAAAATCGATGTCTTCAACGTGGCTAGCTTTTGTTTATCTGACGATATAGATGGATGATGATACGAATCATATATATTATTATTTATTTATTGCGCACGGTGACTGGACTGTATCAAGGTTGACTCAGCTCATATTCACTCAACGGTGGATTACTTTACTTATTTACCCTGAATTACCAATTAGTCGTTTAGTCGCGATATTTTTGATATTTTTGATATTTTGGATATTTCCCAGAGCATTGACCGGCCTTATCCGACTTATCGGAGTGTAAAGCTTTGAGCAAATATAAAAATATTAATTCGAGGACTTTCCATCATACCATAATTGCCAGGATAACAGTCCCCGATTCTTTGTTTTGATATATTTCTTTCACCAGTCATCTTTGATTTCCTTTTCTTTTTTTCTCTTTCTCTTTTCTTCACAAAATTAAAAACGAAAACAATCAA
This sequence comes from Kwoniella dendrophila CBS 6074, assembly GCF_036810415.1. Taxonomy (NCBI): domain Eukaryota; kingdom Fungi; phylum Basidiomycota; class Tremellomycetes; order Tremellales; family Cryptococcaceae; genus Kwoniella; species Kwoniella dendrophila. The sequence goes on from NC_089482.1 coordinate 748,353, forward strand.
AAATGTCTCTACCACAAATCCAAAAACCAGCTCCGTAAGTTTCTCTATCTACCACACGATACTGGATATATGTTTAGAGGAAGTGAGAAATCAACGCTCGGATAATATCGGCCGAATGTACTATTTCTTCCCATATTTGAGAACGATTATACTGATAATAAATAATGCTATCTTTGGTAGTGATTTCGCCGGTACCGCCGTCAAGGAAGGTGCTTTTGAAGAAATCAAACTTGCTGATTACAAAGGAAAATGGTGAGTTTTAACATTGTCTTGGATCGAAGGAAGGAAGGGAGACATCATGATGCTGGTGATGGAAATAGATGCTGATTGAGCAAATGGCGATACCATAGGACTGTCCTTGTATTCTACCCAATGGATTTCACTTGTAAGTATCATCCACTTCTCTTCAGCTTCATGACCAGAACCATGGACAAATAAGCAAGCTGATTTTACATAACCAACTCGATCAGTCGTCTGTCCAACTGAAATCCTCGCTTTCAACGCCGCTCTCGATAAATTTGCCGCTATCGGTGCTGAAGTCGTTTGCGTTTCAACCGATTCAGAATTCACCCATTTAGCTTGGTCACAAACTAATAGAAAAGAAGGTGGTCTTGGTCCAGATCTCAAATTGACCTTGGTGAGTAAATGGATCATGACAGAGCACTTCAACCCATAATATTCTCCGTTGCATGAACAACAAAAATGCTAATTCGAAAACACTATCATTAGCTCGCCGACAGAAACCATGCCGCCTCAAAAGCTTACGGTGTCCTCTTACCTGAAGAAGGTATCGCATTAAGAGGTACTTTCTTCATTGATCCAAAAGGTACTCTTAGAGCTATGCACGTTCACGATTTACCCGTCGGTAGATCAGTTGAAGAATCAATTAGATTAATCAAAGCTTTCCAATTCACTGATGAACATGGTGAAGTCTGTCCAGCAGGTTGGGAAGAAGGTAAAGATACCATTGACACTTCAAACAAATCAAAATACTTTGAAAAACAGTAAGCGAGCTTTTTTGCTTCCGAAAAATTTCTTTATCTTAGATTATAGAATAGATGGGGAAATTTCACTTTAAAAATATACAATTAGATCATAGATGAAGCAAGTTCATATTCAGTATTCATAGATATATCTATGTATCGAATTTTGTTCAAACCCATATTGAGTTCAGTCTCTCTGGTCCTACACCTATGGCAATTTCTTCCATCACTGTGTATCCTCTGACTGCCCTTTTAAGAGAAGAATCCGTTCTGAAGCTCTTCTTTTGCACTTTCTTCGTAGGGCAATACAAGAAGAATCATTATCGATGCAAATTGATGAACGACTTGATGATGGTCAAACCATAAAGAGAAAAGGTGAAGCCGCCTCAGAACCCATAGCTAAGAAAGCAAGGCAGTAGGGATGGAATTGGTGTCTTTTGGCTTTGTACAAGAATATCCAGTTGTCATTTCAGAATTTGTACACTATGCAGTATCATTCTCGTTTTCTGAATGGATCCGACACAAGAAAACAACGATAAACTAGCTGACCAAGGTACAATGTAACGTGATTCATTGACTGATCTATTTATGCATTTTTTAGTTCGACCTATGATCCCCCAAAAGAGTTCGGATATACATTTTTGATCAACCTTGACGTGTTAGTCCAACTTCTCATGTTCAATAGTTATAGGTTCGATCTTGGCCCCTTGTTTTTCTGATTGAGTTGATGAAGGGAAGGGAGCATTGGGTATAGGACCGGCTAATCATGTACATAGATATAAGCAAATAATCTTAGTAGGTGCGCCATGTCAATAAATCGGATAGCTTACCTGGTACAGAAGGTGCAAGTAGAGCCTTGACAATTTCTTCCAAAGATACTAAAACTCTCGTACATATAGTTGACCAAGCACCTGAAGATACAGAGCCTAATAGATTTAGGAGTTAACAAAATCAAATTAATTTGAAAGTTTTATTAGCTAAAATGACATTCGAATGAGAAAGATATCAAACTGAAACAAAGATACACATACCTAAAGGAGCACTTGGGAAACTAATTAACCAAGCTATAGGATATGGTACCCAACCTTGTGGTAACCAAAATATTGAAGATTTTCTAAACCACCAAACTAAAAATAATTTTGAACCTGAAGTTAAAATCCAAATAAAAGTTTTAAATTTGTTTATAAAACCAGATTTTGAAGAATTTAATTGATTATTTAAATTTTCTAAATCTGTTAAACTTTTATCTAATCTTCTTTTAATTTTCGCCCATTTAGCAAATTCATCTTGTGATGAAGTTTTATTTAATTCTGATTTATCTTCTAAAATTGTTTTACGCAATTTATTTTGTTGATTTGATAATCCACTTAAAAATACTTTAGAATATATCTTGAATGCCTATATAAACCAGTATTAATTGATATACTCTGATTGATCTTCCAGAGAACTCTCTTTGTCTGGCTATATTTAGAAGTTGAGGTCGAAACAAAAAACGCAAAACTCACTATATCTTGAAGTACTGTTTGTCCTACCCATGATACTATCTGAGTTAGTAAGACTACTAAGAAAATAAGAAGAGCGAGATTGGGCATTTTAATCTTTGCCTTCTATATATATTACCACTATGTTCACCTGTTGTGAATGTTGATGTTCTGATATGTTTGTATTTTGTATACCACACATGGATAAACAATAAATAGCGACCTGTTACTGCCTACATCTAACTCCTACGTACTATATTACTAGATAGACTGGAAACGATGACGTGTAACTTTGTGCATTCTAGGTGTGATTCAGGATAAATTCCGATAAATTGAAAGTGGAAATAATAATCGGTATCATAATAGTCAAAGTTACCCTGAAAAGCAAATCATCATGTACTCATAATCTAAACAAACATAAACAAAACGGACATCCCAACACGTGAGTATTCTTCTCCCCTTCTTTCCATAAAGGCTGATGTTATCAATAACTCACGTCAATAATAGTCTTACCAGAAACATCATAGACATCATAGATGAATTTGACTCTCAACATCCGACATAACGTTGCAGGAATCCAAGAAAAAGCGACATTTGTTCAACTTTAAAAAGGAGAGAAATTGCGAACATCGTTCAAGAGAAGAATAACCGGAAACAAGAGATAAATAAAAAACAAAAATATCAATAACATACGAATGGCTACTAGAACGTCCACGAGACCATTAACGCTCAACTTGGATTCTATGAGTAATATGATGAATGGGAAAAGGAAAAGTATGGCAACAAATAAAGTAATAGAAGAGGAGGAACCGGATAAGAAAAAGAGAAAACCTGCTGTAAGTGAATCAGTCAATTGATCCATTTGACTACGGTCTCAAGGAACGTCGACTAATGTCCTGTTGATCATTGTTATATTCGGTTTCTTCTGATAGACTAAGAAACAGCGTGAGTATATCAACTATCATGGTATTCATATAAAACTTGGATGTTAACGATGTATTGATCCAAATTGATAGCTGCATTCAAACCTCAACCTGTACCTATAACGAATTCATCTGATACTCCACCTGATGATAACGATGAGGATTTACGTTTACTACCACCACCTTCAGAAAGAAAGATTGCTAGAAGGAGAGAATCTACGAGGGAATTGAGAGAAAGACAAGAATCACCTACACCTGGTGTACAGAATGAATCAAATTCTTCAAGCTCTAGATCAACTTCAAATAATTCGAAACGAATCAAAACCTCCTCGAATGGAAGTGGGAAAGATAATAATAATACGACCACCATAAGATCGAGATCAAAATCTGTAGACCCGATCAGAGCGGCTATAAACACATCTGATGATCCATTAGAAGGTGTAGAAGAAACTGAATCAATGAGAGCTACAACGACAACAATTGCTACTACTTCTTTATCATCAAAAAGTGTATCAAATAGAAAATCAATGATATCAACTATAACTAAAAGTTCAGAGATGGAATTATCGAAACCATCTCATCCTAGACCAAAATCACCACCTAGAAGAACATTTTCATCTGGCCCATCAGCATCGACATCAACATCTTCTAATTCTAAGATGGAACCACCGAAACAATTTATACGTAAAACTAGACAATCAATGGGTAGAACTAGAGTACAAGAATTAAGTAAAGAAAGTGTTATACCTTTGATGGAAAGTGAAACTCCAGTAATAAGGAAAAATCAACAGATAAGAGGTCAACAAGCGAGAAGAAGTTCTTTAGATCATAGAGGTAGTAGAGCGAGTTCAAGTTGGGGTAGAGGTGAAATAAGTAAGTCAACCGGTTTTTGAACACAAGCAACCTACTACTCGTCGCATCGTTTGATGTTGGGGTGCGCTTTCGATCAGATGAGCTTATATTTACTTTTTGTAATTTTTATAGCTATGCCTCATAAGAACGTTGATTCTAAGTTATTCTATCGACATATCCCATCATCTTATCCTGAACCTATCAAAGCTCGTATGTTATTGGTTTGGTGTGCCGATCGTGCGTTACAAGAATCTTTACATGTGTCATCCTCATCAAAACGAGATAAAGGGAAAGGAAAAGCGAAACAGGATGAAGGAAGAACGGAAGAAGGTGATAAAATGTTAAATGAGATTATGGATGAATTTGTAAGAGAGATGAACAGGGGTGGTGTGGATACTAGTGTTTTTGGTGTACCTGTAAGTTTGGCTTCCTGTTTCATCACTATAATAGGGGAAGAAGAGCTCCTGCATCGAAGAGGGAGATATGCCATCGGAACGCTGTTCTTATATCAACTTGCGATGGAGTCGTTGTCCGGCTCGTATCATGGGTGACAATGAGACCAGATCATTGTTTTGATACCGGTGTATGGTACTGATTGACTTTCGCCGATCATAGGGTCAAGAACCGACTGTAACCGGCTTAAAACCGCATCCGAGAAATGTATCGAATCGAAAAGTTGAGGCTGCAACGAATGCCGATATAAAGAAGTGAGCGCTTCAGCTTACAAGCTCGTGTTATCGTTGCGAGAAATGGACAGCTGACCTGGTGGTTTCCAATGATAGATTCAAAGGGGAAAAATCCCAATGGACTGAATTAGTTTCAAGGACCCGTTTGAAACAGGAAGAAGTGATAAACCAACTAGAAAAGAAGAAGGCGATTGGATATTCAGATCCTGATATGTCTCAAGCGGAAGGATGGATGAAAGATGCTTTATCTGTGGCAGAAGGTATACTCGCTCAAGGTGATAGTGAATTAGAAAGTAAAGGTGAATTTGACGATGTTGAATTTAAGGTGAGTAGTACTAGTCCGACATATTGGAATCTGCCTTCAAAAGGACGACCGTGATTTGACTGATATGTGGTAAACTGACGTTGTGCTTCACTTCTTTTCCCAATACTCAGGTCGATACTCTACACCAGACTTCTCATGTGGCCTTACAATACGTTCTACAATCATCAAGATTCTTAGATGGTATATTCTCATCTTTGACAGCAGATTTACGTACAAGAGATAGATTAGGTTTCGGTTCAACATCGTCTTCTGCGACAATATTACCTGAAAATACAAATGATGATGAAGGACCTGATACGATATCATTATTATCTAAAACCATGAGATCAAGTTCAACTTCAATCCCTATCAACGATAGTAACAGTGATTTCAGTCAAAACATTAAATCCGATCCAATTTCATTATTGAGATTATTAGCATCGAAAGAAATAAATAATGATGAAAATGATGAAATACTTCAGAAAGCTATGCAAATCCCACCTGTAACTTTGACTTCTACCACTGCCACATCATCAAATAGTAATGTTAATTTAACTAGTGCGACACCAAGAAAACAACTACTAGGGAATAGTATTATGACGCCAGGAAGAAATACTGGATTGAATAGTCAGACGCCAAGAAGTAGAAGAGGTTTGACTCCTGTTGGTCCAAGTGGAAGTGGAAGTGGATCAAACGAGTAGTCGCCGTTCATAGTAGGAACCCGTCAAATCAATAAATTTAAGCTGAAGCAAGAACTGCGGGTATATGACAAACGGTGCAACAGAGATTAGATTAGACGGAGCGGTAGGAACAGGTGGAGGATCTAAGAGAAAAAGTTTATCTTTAATTTTCAAATACATAAAATAATCTGTAATATTTATACATTTTCACGACAAAAGGGAAACGAATATGGGTTTTGGTCTTTCTTTTCTGAATTTTAATCTTACATTTGTATATATATAGTTACTATAATTTTGGGGTATCAGGTTTCGGTTTCTCTTTCGTTTTCGTTTTCGTTATTGTTCCCTTTTTCTGGCTTTTAATTCTTCGTTTTGTCTTGTTTTTGTTTCGTTTACACTTGTTCTACAGGTTTCTTTCCATCACCTAGATTTGAAGTCTTTCTTTACTTTCTGCGATTATTTATAGTTAAGTTACGAATTAGAGAAAGGCTAAAAGAATGAATTATAGTGTTCAGATGATTGAATGATAATGAAAATAATATACGATCGTTTGTTAAGCAGATCCAGATGCACACAATTCAACAGTATTGTAATTGTAATAATGACTGTACACCATACGATGACCGGATTTAGCATGATATTGTAGTCTTCTTTTACAGTGCATGATTACAAATGCACTCGAGGTAAGAATTTGCTAGTGAAAAAGCTCAAAAGTTTTTCCATATATACGTTTTTTAGATGACGATATGACCATTTAATTGATGAGGAAATGATGAATTTCATTTTTATTATATAAATGGATACCTTTTTACATAAATCTGTTTTTATGTTTTAATAGGGCGTCGGTCTACCATCTAAAGGTTTACCTTTATTTTTCTTTATTTTATCTAATTGTCTAGCCTATTAGGTGGAGAAAAAAAAAAAAAAAAAAGATAAAAAGATTTTGTATGATCAGTCAGTTAATCGGTATTATATTGAGAAAAGATGTGTTCTTTTAATACAAAGACTCAAAGACTGAATGAAAGATCTTTTTTGAGATGATCAGGTCAAACTTTTGGGATAGGATAATTCCAAAACTCACTTTTCTATTACCTATTGAAACAGTATCAATTTTACCATATTTATCATCTTTAATCTTTGATAATCTAATTGGTCTATTTCCAACATATTTACCTGAAAAAAAAAATTGTTGATTGTTTGAGAACGCGATTACGATTTATTCAACAACAAGCCTCATAAATTATTGAAAAGTGAAAGATCTAAAAAATATATAAACTCACCATCCATTTCTTTCCATGCTTTTAAAAAATCTTCAGGATCTTTAAATGCTATAAAACCATATTTTGCCTACATATTTTAGTGGGAAAATAAATCAAATTTAGTTGCTTTTAGTCTTTCTGATTTGTTTTTTTTTATATATATGTGTATATATATATTATTAATATATAACAAATTGGTTTACTGGTATGAACCATAAAATTATTGGATGAAATCTCGACTAGATACTCACCTTCAAACTTAATCTATCCCTTACAACTTTACATTTACAATAACTGGCATATTTATTAAACGCTTCATCTAATGTACGTTCATTTACATCATTTGAAACGTCACCGACAAACAAACGAAACCATTCTATAAATAGATGGTTGGATAAAAGTCAAAATCAGCAAGAGATATTGATTATATTCTGATATACACATCTAAATACATAGGACATATTCCGAGAGCCTTGAGCAAATGAGCTGAAAGAGGACAGAAAAACTCACTTGGATCCCAATCAATCAGAGATTCATCTTCCCAAACTTTACCATTACCTTTTCTTATAACAGTTTCCCTCTTTTGACCTTGACCTGGAATGTCAGTTTTATTTTTCTTGTTATTACTTTTATCTTTCTCTTCTGCTGCTGTGAGCTGATTGGGGTTATTAAGATCCTGAATTGCATTTGGATCATAAGCTGAAGATTGTGATAAAAAATCTTGATCATAAACAGGTTGAAATTGACCTGGTATAGCTGCTGCATAAACTTGTCCATTACCACCTCCATAACCATATGCCGAAGCTGAAGATGAAGCAGAAGCTGAAGAAGATGTGCCTAAAGCTGCTTGGATTTGATCTTGAGTATATCCTTGTTGAGCATAGTACTATGATGGAAAATGAAGGTATATAAGCATTATAATCAATTTAGAACGAGAGTGTAGGTCTTTCAACTAGAAGGTGGATATATATACTTACAGCTGCCCACTATTCGTTACCATCCATCCAGAAAAATCAGTCAGCCTGTAAGCTCGATATCTCTCAAGAACGATAGCTAGGCCACTCACTGCTGCAGCTTGTTCCTCAGGTGTATAGTTGTATCCGCCTTGACCGGACATTGTGTATTCTGTTCTTTTCCTTTGCGTTTATTGTTGGTGGACAAATTTCTTCTTTCCTTATGTTTGCACGGATGATGATATTTTTTGAAGACTTCTATCGATAGAGCCGGATAATCTGAGAATGCTATGGGCGAGGTTGATGAATAATCGTAATGTAATAGTACAAAATAGAAATGATGAAAAGGATGATAATTGTTGATTAATTGACATTATTATCGAGATGAGATTTCAGTTACCGTTTTAAGTAACGTTAAACCGGGATTTGTTATTGTTTCTCTTTTCAATTCCTTCATACGTTATTATATCGCTACATCTCACTTTATACTCATCTCTACAAAACTACCAATCCCATTCATGGGAGAAAGAAATCACACGAAATGAACATATCTAGTTAGGATTGATTTGATCCAACAAACATATCAACAATCGAGGAATTAGGAATTTGCACCTCGTCTTCAGTTAAAACCAGCGGTCTTGGCATTATTAGGTCATCCCCTTCAATAAGTCGGTCATCTTCAACTTGAACTGGGATTCGATATTGAAGATAGATATTTTCGCAAAGTCCACAAGATGGATCTAGATATTATACCAGATATACTTGAAACTATAGTAGAACCAGATCCATATTTACAATATCAACCTACTTTTGCATATACTTTACCTATTCAATTGTTGGTTAATGGAATAACATTTACACTTTTATGTGTTTTATTGATACATCTTTTGTGTGAGTGATGACTGTTAAACTATAATCTTTCAAATGCTTCAGTATAAGGAGAGAGATCCTTCTCCAATTCAAAATACCTCTCAAGTCAGTTAGGGTGTATGAACTAATCACGTATAATAGTTACAACACAATATCATTATCCCCTAGCACCCCTCAATTACATTCTTCAGTTCTTTTCAATATTAACAGTATTAATATCTGTAGTAATCAAAATTATAGTCATATTACAACATACAGCTAAATCTGCAGATATATGGCCATATGATTTAGATTATGTAGCTGTTTCTATACCACCTCCAACTTGGAATACGGGTAGATGCGCTGCTTGGTTCCTCTTACAAGCTTTGAACAACGGTTTGAGTAATGTAAGTGGAACTCAGCTCTCCTCGAAACTGCTTGAATTTTCTGAAGAGAAATCATGATGAACTGAGCAAATAACCTTATGTATAGATCACTCATATTCAATTCTTGACTATGTTATATCCATCAAGAACAGAAGCTAGATTAATAATGTTTGTCTTAGGTAAGTCAGCTCAGTCGTATATATATGTCCATAGAATTCCCATCAAATCACAGCTGATATGATGTTTAATTGTTTATAGGTCCATTAGCTATAGCATCGTCAGCATTAGTATTTTCAGCTTTATCACCTCATCAAACAGTATTAGATATTTCAGATGCTATAAGAAATGTTTTCAATTCGACTTTATTATTAATATTTACAATATCATTAATAATTTGGGGTTTCTTTGTCAATAGAAGAAGAGCTTGGAGATTTGATGGGGGTACAGCTGTTTTCGGATTTGGTTCTTTATTATTAGCTTTAATTTCAACTTCATTCAATTTTGTTGCTGTGGCTGAAGACGGTATAGACTGGTTACAACATTTATTATTTGCTGCTATATTGTGGCAAATCTGGTTAGGTTGGTGGTGGTGGGTCGGTTCTGGTATGGGTATAGGTGAAGTCGAGGTGAGTGTAAAGGCAGTCTACAGAATCATATATGCCTAAGATAGTGAAGAACGTATCGTATTACGGTTTGTCGCAACTGAAACTGATTGGATTATGATTATCGCTTATAGGATATCATGGAACGAGCAGAACGTAAAAAGAGAAAAGCAGCAAAATCAGCTTCAAGAGCCAGAGCAGCGGCTGCAGACGGTGCTTCAACTGGCTTTAACGGTAATACCAACAATAGCAATAGAATTAGAGCAACCTCATTATCAGGTATAGCAGATAATTTTCACACTGGTGTAACATCAATTTTGAAATCTACTCGAGTGGCGGCAAGTAGTGCATCAGGATCACTGACAAGAAGAAACACCAATAGAGAAAGAAGTTATAATGATAACGATAATGATCATCATAGAGCTGAAGAAGGTGCAATTGAATTAGATGATTTAGGAGATTCTTCTCATCATCAGCAGCAAAACCGAAGTCGAAGTCGAAATAGCAACAATAACAATTCACAACAGCAACATGTCGAATTTGACTCACAAGCAATGGAAGAGAATGAAGAATCTTTATCTAGAGGTAGAAATAATGGTTTATCAAATATACAGACACAACAACCAGGACAAGCATCAACAACTTCAGAAACTTCTTCAACGTCTGCAACACCGTCATTACATCCACCGAAAACCTTTGGACAATTAATCTCATTTCCAACTACATTGATTATCATATATCTAAGAAAATTAAGAAAAGCTCATGAAGAAGCTGCAAAACAACAAGCTTTAAATAGAGCTGAACGTAGACAAAGAGTTTTCCATGATTCTGTTTCACCACCTAATGGTTTAACTCAACTTGTAGATAATGATAATCATGATAATGATGGAGTTAATAAGGATCAGACGCCTACAAATAACAATATACCAGCAATCAATATTATTAATGATGCTGGTAATAATACTAATAATAATAATACAAATAATAATACAAGTAGAAGAAATTCAAATACAGTAAGGTATGAAAGAGGTATAATGGATAGTGGTACAGAAGATATTGGATGGGGTTTAGGTAAATTTGGAATTAGAGAACATGAAGAATCATCAAAAAGATTAAGACAAGCTGGAGAAAGATTAAATGAAGATAGATTATTACCTGTACAGCCTGAAGCTGAACCTAGTACAAGTTCAAGTAGAAGACAAAGTGAATTATCAAGATTGAATATTACAAATGATCAAAGAGAAGGAAATGGTAATTCACAATCTCAATCATTACCTCAAGCGACTACACAAACTCAAACTCAAAATAATGAAGAAGGTGAATGGGAAGATATAGATTCATCAAATTCTTCATCTGAACCTAATTCACGTCGTCAGAGGAATAATAGAAGAACTAGTAGATTTAGAAGGGGAAGAGGAGGAGGAAATACAACTCACGATCCGGATCAAATTGCAGATCAATCAAATACAGCAAATGCAGGTTCAGGTTGGAGTTGGTGGGGTCCATTGAAAGATTGGAGATTGAATGATAGATCGGCATTTTAACGGTCAATGGTTGACTTTATATTGTAATTTACTATTGATTTTTTTCTCATTTTCGATTGAATTTTGGTTTTTTTCTTGGTAATTCTGTATGCACAACACTTCTGAATGTAGCTTTACAAAAAAGAATTATGTCGATCATACTGAGAAATTCACGATGCGCACTATAATGACTAAATGCATTTTTGTACTTTGTATGGAGAATTGAACCTACTTCCATATAAGCGTTACATCGATTCTCTACTTAAAGGGAGCGGGAGCGGATGAGGTGATATGTTACAACAACTATCTTGTATAGTTAGAAATACATAAATGTGGGTAACCTTCAGTTGTATATGGAAAAGGGTTGTGTAATATAATGATAATGTGAAAAGTCAAGAGGTATTATTTCGATTTTGATTTCGTATCTTTCTTTGGAAACATCTTAGCTTGTAAAGCTTCAAAGTCGGCGTCGCTTATTTCCTTATTAGGGGGAATGATCAAAGAGAAATGCCAGAAATCAGCTATATATATATATATATATATATATATATCTCTTTTTCATCACATCATTCACTTGAATAATCCTTGATAGGTATACTTAGTCTGAACAAGAGCAAAAAGAGCAACTTCTTAAATAAACTTACAGGCATTTCAACATTTTCTTCTAATTTCTTTCCTTTTCCTTTACTTTTACTTTTACTTTTTTTAGCTTTTTTATTTGCTCTTTCTTCTTCTGCGATCTTCCTATATTTCTCTTCTAATGCATTTAATCCATTTTCCCTTTCTCTTTGTCTTTTCAATATTAATGCTCCTAGACCTTCCTCTTCTTGTTGATTATTCCCCCCTCGTTGATTATTCTTCTTTCCCTTTTTCTTCTTGTCATTATCATTGTCATTATCATTGTCTTCATCTCCATCTTCGTTTTCATCTGACATTCGTTTTCCTTTTTCACCATTACCATAAAATTCATTCCATAAACCTAATTCTTTTGCTTGTTTTTCAGCTTCTTTAGCTTGTTTTTCACCAGATTTTTTACGTTTTTCTTTTGCTTTTAAATCTTTTGATGTTTTCTCCCATTTAAATGTGCTTTCTATACCATCTTCCCCTTCTTCTTTAGATTGAATTAACTCATGTATTAATTTAATTATTCTATCTTCATCTAAATATGTTGAATGTGGTATATAAGATAATATATCAGGTAATGATCCTTTACTTGATTTGAATGCTTTTATTATATCTTGCTTCTCCTCTTCGGAGTCTATATTTGAAAGCAAAGCCAAACAGAATTAGCAGAGTTCAGCGTCTAAATTAATTAAAGAGAATGTAATGGAGAAGAAGCTGTCTACTTGAACCACAATAGAGTGTGCTCGGAGAAAGCAGCCCTTTGAAGGAAAGCTTTAAACTCACTCTGATACCTTTCCTTATCTTCATCTAAAATTTTCCTATCAACTCTTTTAAACAAACTTTCAAAATATCCTTCCCATCCACCTTCACCTTCAGATATATCTTGAAATTTATCCGATGTTTTACCTGATTTATCATATATCTTTTTCGTTTTCTCATCACTTAAAATCGTGTATGCAAATCCAATTTGTTGGAATTTTGAATTTAATTCTTCTTTCTGGTCTTCAGTCTGTTTAGAATCATGTGAATGTTTATCAGGATGATATTTTAATGCTAATCTCCTATAAGCCTTTCGAATTTCCTCTGAACTCGCTTCTACTGCCAATCCCAATGCTTCATATAGTACAGTTTGAGGTTTAGAAGAATTGATCGATTCTGGAAAGAAAGTGTATATAGGATCTGAATCGTCCATGTTTGCTGATATTTTCTGGGTAATTTTAGATCTTCCAAACAGGTTGAAAGATTAATGTAGAATTGCTGGTATCTGTGAATGACTTATCAATGGAGGGTTTGTATAAGATTATATAGTGTAATTTAATCATGTAAAAGAGATTTGCAACGAGAACATTAATTGAGAAATCACTCGACGCGTCGTGACAACCATACATTGTGAATTACCACTCTCGGTAATTTCCTATTCAATTAATATATATATGACACTCTACTCTACTTGGTCCACGTTGACTTTGTCTCCACCACTTTACTACTCTCAACTCATCTTCCTTCTCCTTCTTCTTTTCAATACCATTTCTATATTACATTGGCATAGAACACATAGACAAAATGGCTAGACTATCCCTCCTATCTCTTCTTGCTGCCGTATTGGTTGCCATCTTCTTCTTTATGGGAAGTGCGGATGCTGCCAAAGGTCCCATCATTACCAACAAGGTAAGCTATCTGTACCTCTGCAGGTGGGATCAAGCTTACGTATTTCCGATAGGTTTACTTCGATGTTGAACATGGTGGTAAACCTCTTGGTAGAGTTGTAATGGGTTTGTACGGAAAGTGAGTCCAGCTTTCTCAAGTGTGATATCGTCAAGCTGACAATGGGATTTGTTGAATAGAACTGTTCCTAAAACCGTAGAAAATTTCAGAGCTTTATGTACTGGTAAAACTGCCGATGGTGAAGAATTAGGATACGGTTATCAAGGTTCTTCTTTCCACAGAATCATCAAACAATTCATGTGAGTGTTTATCCTTCCCATGGTAGACTATCATTTGGTTCTAGGTATTCACCCGGGCAATGCCTCCTTTCCGTTGCCGAAAGCTGATCATCCCATATCCAAATAGGATTCAAGGTGGTGATTTCACTAAAGGTGATGGTACCGGTGGTAAATCCATCTACGGTAACAAGGTATGTGCAGTGCAGAGTCAGCTTTTGGAACCCTCTTGAGGTCTGTTAAAGCTGACAGATCGTGTTCTTCAGTTCGAAGATGAAAACTTCAAATTAAGACACACTGGTCCAGGTGTACTTTGTGCGTATATTCGGTCATCTTACTCACAATGGCAATACTGATTAACTCGAATTATCGTAGCTATGGCCAATGCTGGTAGAGATACTAATGGATCACAAGTGGGTTGAAGGATGCGTTTTCAGTGAAGGGTCAATTAACTGACAAGCGTCATTTATAGTTCTTCATCTGTACCGTCAAAACTTCTTGGCTCGATGGTAAACACGTAAGTATTCCGCATTTCCATTGATTTTGACGATTAGCGAGAGCAGTATGGCTGACCTGTTCTTTTCGTATAGGTCGTATTCGGCCATGTCATTGAAGGTATGGACGTTGTATACGCTATGGAAGGCGTCAAGACCGCAAGGGGTGATAGACCCGCCGAGGCAGTAACCATTGTTGCTTCAGGAGAGGTAAGCTATTTGTTAGTTATATTATGAGTATCAATAGCTTACATTTCCAATGAATAGTTACCCACTGAACATGAGACAGATGAACAAGGCAACCAGGTACCTTTCCGTGTTGAACTTTAAATGTCATACTCCATAATCCATAAGCGGTAGGCGACTGTCGAAAGTGAGGTGAAATTGAAAAGAATAAATATTGAAGCTATGCATTTTTTTTTTATCCTTTATCTATGTTTCCCGATTTACGATTTATCGAACGAACGCAAATCATTGTACACAATAATATCATATCACAACGTACATAATATCATTGCACATACCATCAACTGGATTCTTTTTCATATATATTCGATTTCGGAATGGCTCAACCAAAATTAAACGATACAGGATGAAGATGATGTTGTGCCGGCCATTTCGCATTCAGAGTCAAGTCAAGGTGAAAAGGAATATACAGTTGACGAAACTGAACTTGAAGGTGAAGATGAATCGGAAGAATATCCAACATTATCTTCACCTCTTAAATACGGGATTTTTTTAGTTTTCTTTATTGTTTTACCAGTTGGTGCGGGTGTTTACTTTTACGGAGGAGGTAAAGAAAAATTGAGAAGATTGAGATCAAATAGTAAAAGTAAAGGTAAAGGTGGTATTTATGAGAAAATTGAAAGTGAACGTGTTTAAATAGTGATCAGGAATAATTGTATGACTATTTTCACAGGAAATGTATTTTCTTGCACAATTTCGAAGCATTGCTATACGTTAAACATCAACAACATCAAATTTCTGCATGCTTCACACCACACAACATACACCTGAATAATGATCGAGACTTGATGATGGTCTCGATTTCTGTCGATTATCGATCTCTTATCGTCTGACCCAAATTCATGTACTTATGAATAGCGTGTAAAACCGCTGAACAGCCAGCTAGAACGCATGACTGGTTCATTCGAAATATTCATATTATGCGCATTCCTTTATCTACCTCTCTACCTAAAATCTATTTGCTTTATTTGCTAAATTGCTCTGCTTCGCTTGAAAGCGAATTAAATATCTCTACTTTCATCAACATTCACAATGAAATTCGCGAACCATCTAACTTGTTCTACGAATGCGTTGGCGGGCTGTAAAAGGGAAATGGCAGGGATGCAGTATTCAGCACGAGCCATATCTTCTTTAAGTAGACTATACTGATACCAATAATAAACATTGTAAAAAGATGGCAGAAACAACTCACCAAATGCTCATCGATAGTATGAATATTATTATGATTGGTTTTTTTAGCTTCAACTAAATAAGCAAATCGATAGATGTTTCGAGTCAAGTTCCAATAATGTCTAGTATCGGTATTCTATATTCAAAACAAGTCATATTTAGTTATATAAGCATAAACAATCAATCGATAGAGGTTGAATATAATGACATACACCAGTAGATATTGATGGAGCCATAATGATAGTTTTTTCAGCTTCTTCTTTACTTGATTTAGCTTCTGGTCTAGTGGCATAAACACCTTTGACAGTTCCTGATAGTACTCTCCATGCTGCACTATCAACTGTAAATGGTGATACTGGGGCTGGATCAAGACTGTTTGGGTGAAGCGAAGAATACAAATCAATAACTCTTGGCATGATTGAAAATCAGCAAAGGTGAGGAGAAAACATACGTCATATTGTGAGCAACGTTTAAAATAACTTTTCCTGCTTTTGGTCCTGTAATGTCCTTGGCACCGTGCATATGGCATTCATGGAATTGGATTTCTTTACCGAAAGCTTCCACTTCCAGATTGAGTTTATGAGCAACAGGGTAGATCACATCAACAAGCTGTTGTTGAAGTTCAGCTACTGATGATGCAAGACTGATACGATGGTTGACTATGGCTACCACATTTTCAGGCTATACAGGATAGCAAAAACACTCAGTGCGACATCGTGGCTGAGATTTAGTCAAAAGAATCACTTACTAGAGCATTGACTTTCAAACCTCCATCAATGATATCTACAGCTTGAGTAGTACCGACCAACGCTCTACCGGTTCCTTTAGGTAAAGTACCGTCTTTGTAACTACCTTCGATCCACCAATCTTCAAGCTCTTTCAATGCCTTTCTATCTACTTTGCCATTCTTAGATGATAAAGAATCTTCAACTTTGTAAACTGATTTCTTGAGGTGTTTTGGGAATTCGGGAGAATTATCTGCACCGCAAGCTAAGTAGTTGACTAAGGGCGATTCGACATTAAGATGTGGCTCGTGAGGATGTTTCTCGAGTGCAGCAATGAGTAAGGCGATATAACCAATACCAGTATGTTGAGCTATTTGTCCATTAAATATCAGCTACGTTACTATTGACGGACAGAAGTACAGCAGCGTACGAGGAACCGAACTGTGGCCACCCAAAGTCTCAACTTTGAGTTCGAGATCCATGTACCCTTTCTCACCGACAGCTGGGGCAGCGAATAGCTATATAGAATGCTTAGTTATACTGTTTGTTTCATCTCGTTGTGCAAGTGAAATTTTGTCTTACCTGACCCCACGCTTCCTCCAGTTCATTACCCTCATCGACCAAAATAGCGATTGAATCTTTTCCGTATTTTTCTTCAATCCATTGGCCAAGATGGGAAGCTCCCTATATTGTAGTAATGATCAGTATTCGAGTATGTTGTATGTTTGAGCCAAAGCTCGAAAGAAATACGGACAACCTTGCCACCTGTTTCCTCATCGCACCCAAATGCTAGAATGACACTTCTGGTTGGGGTGAAATCACCTGATTCGAGCAGCAATTCGATCGCGGATCTGTTGCATATGACCATTAGCACACACCTAAGGCATAAAACGATAGTTGACATACAAAATACCGATAACACCTGATTTATCATCACTTGAACCTCTGCCCCAGATGAATTCCCCATCATATTCTCCGCCAAATGGATCATGGGTCCATAAGGCTCTAGTGGCAGGTAGTACAGGAACCACATCTAGTTCAATTGTGAGCTGTCATCCCCTTACATCAACAGATAATGACACCTAATCTCACCTTGGTGTCCTGTCAATAGGAGGGGTTTGAGTGATGGATCAGAACCTTCCCACTCAAACACAAGAGCATGAGTGATGACTCTGGTTCGCTTAAGATGTTGATGACTGTATATGGAAATCTGTTAGTCTTTGCGATTGCGGACTTAGGAGAGGGAAATCAATCAGACCTACACTCGAGGGAAAGAGGTTTCAAGATCTGCACAAAACGTAAAGAAGAGCATTAGCCAGTACTACTTAGGCTCTCCCGCTTACCTCCTGATTCCCCTCCTTGCATTATCCCAAGCCACTAATATTGATTACACTTACATTCAGAGAATTTATAAAACACATCCCATCTTTCATCTTCACCAATTTCACCCATAACATCATAAACTTCAGTTGGAACTCTAACTGCACCACTTAACCAATTGACAATTCTATCTTTTTGACCCTCAACTATAGATGATACATTATGATTTTTAGGATAAATCGGTTCAGCTTGTTCACAACTTGATTTTCTATTCCCGTGTCCATGTCCATGTTTGAATGAATTCTCTTCCCAGAAATCTAATAAGTAAGGTGAAATTACGAAATGTTGTAAAATCAAGAACAACCCAAACAATACACCTATAGATTTACGATTCTTCGAGAACCAATTTGATTCCTTATCCGATTGTTCTACACGATAAGGAGCAGAAGAAGATGGTAACAGGGTTTTCTCGTTAGACATGCTCATACTGACGGTATCTCTTGATCTATGATCCACGACCATAGTTCCTTGTACGGAGATCTAGCGAAGAGATGTAGTTGAAGTAACTTGCGGGACAAGTATTTATCTGTGTTGCACTTTGCTGGTGGGCATTAAAGATAAGCAGTAAGCAAGCATGCGGTACAAAATCTCATATGCTCTCATCACGTCATAACACGGTCGGATATGGCCGAAGGCAGATCATGAGTTGGCGGTATACTCCGCCTTTTGAGCTAGCAGTACGTAATCTATATAGATGTAACAAACATTCCGATGATCAAACGCGAATGATTTTCAAGATTCTGTACTCTTGGAGGTCTCGAGACCTAAGGTTATTCTCCATGATTACTGCATCTCATCATTCAATGAGTAGTAGAGGAGCTAGATAGCCCAGCTCACACCTTCTGTCATTATTAAGATTAGTTTTTCCATAAGCATGATTGACCGATATCTACGTATTCGAGGGTTTACCGCTTTTTGGCGGATTATTCAATCCTGAATCTAGACCAATGTTCAGAGTGGCTGGTTCATCCCATCGGATGGGATCAAGGTCTATCATTCGGTCATCATTTGGGTTTTTCTATGGTAATTACCATGAATGCATCCTTGTACCCGACTTTTCACGTGGTCAAGAATAACAATAACAATAACATCAAAAGTTGCAAAGGCTACTATGCATTCCTTGATATTCTAAAATTCTTCTTGTAAATGACATCTTGTAAAATCAAAATCGCTCTAAGAGAATTTTGGTAAGATATGAGACATAATAGCTTGATTGTCTAAGATTAATACCTCCGGTAATCTTCAAGATTTTTTTCACCTTTTAAAGATTTCTTAGAAAATAGGAAGGAAGGATTATGGCACTTCCAATAGGCACAGCAAGACCAGCATATTCAACACAGCCCACATCAACGACAATAGTATCTTCGACATCATATAATTCAGATTACCAATCAAACGCAACTACTTTGACATCGATAACTGTTCCGGATATAGATAGTCCTGGAATAGACAACAAGAAACGGAGATTGGAGCCTATATTAGACGTCTTTGAAGAATCTAGTAGTATAATAGAGATGGCTGATAGATATGCGGAAGAAAGACCAAGGAGAACAAGTATGGATTTAAGTAGAGGACCCAGTGTAAGAGATCGAGCATCTCAATTCGAACAATCCCAACAACAACAACAACAAAAATATGCTTCATCGTCTAAATCAAATACAAACACACCCAGAGGTCGACCATTACCTCAACCTTTTGATGTAGATATGGGTAGGACTAGATCTACATCACCATTAAGGATAAGTAGGAAAATATCATCAAATCTATCTACACCCAATAGTAATAATAGTAACCAAGTTAGGAGAATACCTGTACCTCCAGCCACAGCGCCGTTAGATAGATTATCTACTCAGAGGAGGACATATGAATTTGAAAATGCACCTAATACATCTTCTCCATCGGATAGATTACCACAGAAAACAGGTAAATTGGAAAGAGGTAGTGGATCAGCAAAAAGGATGATTCAACAATGGGAAAGTTTACCTTCAACACCTCAATCTAAACAAACGTTCGATTCTACATCAACCAATCCCGGTGGTGATGCTGGACCCAGCTCAATACCCATGGGTGTGAATGGTAGATTAATGAGTAGAGAATATTTGGATCAAAAACCATTACCTATACCAAGAGCGAATCAATTACCTGCTTCAGCTAAATTTATCAGCAATCAAGCTGGACCAAGTAATTCATTTTCGATAAATCCATATTCACCTAATAAAGGAACAACACTCAATCCTTCACCTTTACAGCAACAACAACAACAACATTTACGTACACCTACACAGTCTAATACTGCTGCTAATCGAAAACGTTCAGCAACATTATCACCTACACCTTCATCATGGTCAATATCATTATCACCTAATAGTCCTTCTGGAGGTGTAGGTGGAGGTGAAAAGAGAAATAAACGTAATGGTCATTCACCAAATACAGGAGGTGGAAGATCACCATTAAAAGAAATGTTAAATAAATTTGGCGGTGGTATACAAGCTATAAAAAGTAAAGCCAAAGGAAAACACAAAGAGAAAGATAAAGATAAATATTTTAGTAGATCTCCTTCATCATTCGGTTGGGGTTCATCAACAGAAAATGTTGATTATTTATCAGAAGAAAGATTAGGTACAAATGGTTTACCAGGTGGAATTGTATTTAGTGATAGAATGGGTGAAGAAGAAATGGGTTCGTCTTCAAAAGGTTTCTCAGATCCAAATGTGAGTTTTTTTCCCCCACAGATAATGATAATAAGATGATATCATCGAAAATGAAAAGACTGTATTTACCGATTCATGTCTCAAATGAATATAGGTCATACGATCATCAGCTGCGATGTATTTGATACCAACACCATGTTCTTCAGTATCATCATGGGGATCATGGTTAACTTCATGGGCAATATTGACTTCAAATCAATTACAAATCACATATTGTCCAATATTTCAAAATCCATCTTCTGGAAACTCAACACCAAAAAGGGTTCTATCAGGTACAAACCCTTCTAATCATTCAGGCTTACCATCAATCTCATTTGATCAAATTCCGCAACCTGAAAAAGGAACAACATGTGATGTAGAATTAGAAATGAAAGATTGTGTTGAGGTTAGAAGTTTGAGAAGGGATGAAGTTAAAGGTAGA
This sequence comes from Kwoniella dendrophila CBS 6074, assembly GCF_036810415.1. NCBI lineage: Eukaryota > Fungi > Basidiomycota > Tremellomycetes > Tremellales > Cryptococcaceae > Kwoniella > Kwoniella dendrophila. The sequence goes on from NC_089482.1 coordinate 769,545, forward strand.
GGTATTCCACCTGTTCCAGAGGGTGTAGGTACAGAAGTATTGGAGATGACTTGGTCAGATGGCTCAAAAAGATATATTGGTGTTGAAGGAGTAGCTGGTAGATTAGGTTGGGTAAGCGCAATATGGTATGTGTATTTTACAGAGGTTTATCTGATGTTTCTCCGATGCTGACGATGGGAAAACTCAATGTTAGGGATGTCCTGTTAGCTTGTAAATCAACTCAACCACCTGCTTTACCGCCACCTTCACCTTTATTCCCACCTACCTCGTTATCTAGAGCATCAACATCACATATACCACCATTCCCACCTTCTGTGCCAATACCTTCATCTCCATATTCTCCATCAAGTCGAAATGGGAAAGTGGAACAGTCAGAATTTCAATCTAGATTAAGAGCCTTAGAAATGAGATCATCTGGATCTTCTTTACCACCTGTACAGAAAATTGGGGATGAATGGGTTGCAGGAAGTTCATTAGGTATACCAACAAGTGATATTGATTCTTTACCTTTATCTTTACCTAATCCCAATGTGGATTTAATAAGGCAAAGATCCGCTTCACCTTTAGGACAACCAAAACAACGTGCAGATAATATAGGTTTAAGAGATAGTGTACAAAGAATGTTTGATTTAGGTCCAGATTTAGATTTAACTCTAGAAAGACCAAAATCTACTTCGTCATCATCAAGACAATCTTCAGAAATGTCAGAACGTATAAGAGCTTGGCAACCTTCAGCATCACCTTCAACATCTGGTCATGATAATTCTCGGCGTTCATTCAATAGAATGAATTCAAATAAATCAGAAACCTCAAATACTGAATCAAAATCGTTACGTTTACCTTATGACGATGACAATGTAACTGATATAGCAGCTGGAGGAAGAGAATATTTGAAAACAGAGACCATGTTATCATTTGATCCAAATGATTTGAATCCTTCAAGATCAGCTAGTCAAGTACGTAAACCTGGACCATCTTTGTTGATTGAACAACAAAGTAGAAGATATGGTATGGTAGGTTACAAAAATCAAGAACAAAATCAATTACCTATTTTAGAGGAAAATTCAACTTTAACAGATCAAAATAACGATAACCATAATAATGATGATGATGATGCCGAAGTTGATACGTTCCTTATAAAACCTGGAGGAGCAGCTTTGACACAAATTAGTCATGTAACTTTTCCAAAACCTGCTATAGGAGGAATTCAAATGATTACACAATCTTCTTTACCTATAATCAAATCTTCAGGAGTTTCTGTAACGTCTAGATCATCGGATGAAACTAGACCTTCAACAGAAGAAATGATTATAACACCACAAAGTAGACCTTTAAGTAGATTAACAAATTCAACAGAGACTGGATTGACAAGTATAAGTTTAATTGATCCTACACCAACTGTTATAGCAACTGCGACTGCAGCAAAATTAGAAAATCAATCAAATGATATATCAAGTAAAATCGATCATGTTCAATACGATGTTCAGAATATTATTGCAAATTTGGGTGAATTGATACAAGATTCAAAAGAACCAAAAGAAATGGTAATACCAAGAGAATTAGATGATAAATTAAATTTATTAGGTTTAGATTTGAAAAATATTGAAAATTCTTTACAATTAAATAATTTAGCTAATACTAAACATGAAGACCTCGATAAATTTTCCTCGGAAGAAGATAAATTATTACAAGTTAATGTTAAATTAGATAATATTGTTAAACTTTGTGAACAAGTTTTATCATCAAAACAATCTAACCATAATATTATACCTTCTGTCAACACTGCTGCGATCATTCCAGCTGGATCAGGATCGACTGATGACAGATCAAATTCACCGCCCACTTCTAGAGACACTTTAACTGCCTCACCAAGTGAAGAAGAGAAATCTGCCGGTCAGGAAGTAGCTCAAATCATGGCTGATCTGGTAAGCTTTTTTCTATTTTTTCTGTTTCCAAAGTTGTCGTTTAGTTTTTTTTGAGAGCAGAAAATGGAGTAGTACCATAGTACAGTAGCTGACGTTTTTAAAATTTCACTGAAAAGACCGGAGGATCATCTAAAAATTCACCTAGATTAGTAGGATTACAAGTTTTACATAATGTTTCAGCACCCCCTTCACCGAAAGTCGAGAGTGATTCTACTCTATCACCGCCTCCGGCTTCTCACAAATCACCTATTCAAGACGAAACAGATAATAACAATAAAAATAGTATTGGTTTACCTGAAGAAACAACTAAACAAGTTAGTCAAGTTTTAGAATTGGTTACAGAATTGAAAGAAGCTAGAACTTTACAAACTCAACAAACTACTGATATAGCCAGATGTAAGTTTAGTTTGAGCTTTTATGGTTTAAGGACAAGTATCTAAAACGATGAGAAAAAAAAAAGATTATAACGCTAATCTAATGATATTCATTTCATATTATCGTTAGATCTGAACGAACTAAATTCATGGTTAGAGAAATTTGTCGTTAATTCTTCAGGAGAATTATCGAATTTATCAAAAAGATTAAATATCTTAGTCGGATCTTCTGCCGATGAAAATCCATCAGGATCTTCAGTAAATGGTGAAACATCTTCTTCTTCTGCTTCTGTACAAAGTCCAAATTCAGGTCAACCTGGATTACCAGATTTAGTGGCAGATTTACATAGTATGATGTCTGAACAAAAGAGAAGAAATGATTCTGAAGGTTTAGTAGGTCAAAGGTTAGACGCTTTATTAGGTATGATGGGTGAAGAAAGAGAAAGAGCTTCAGGTCAACAAAATAGTAAGTATCGGGGTTTTTTTTTCCCCTCCAATTATATTACTGTTCCGTAACTAACCACATTCACTGTCATGCTAATTACATTTGTGTGGTAATCATTTATAGCTGTTGAACAAGTCGTTGGTATACTGGAAAGACAAAGACAAGATAATGAAATGTTATTGAGAGCTGTAGCTACTGGTAAGTTTAGACATCTCTATCATCACCAAATCATTCATATGCTACGATGAGATAAGCTATGTGACGCTAACGTTTATCATTGAAAATAGACTTGACAACTGAAATCAGAGGTGAAAGAATGAGATTTATTGAAGCTATGCAACAAGCCACATCAGTGAATGTATCGAGTAAGCTTTTTTTTTTAGTTTCCCCTCTTCCTCGAAGACCTTTTTCCATATACTCGTGCACAAATCATTAGATCCAGCTAACAACGAAATTTTTGTAGTGCACGTTGAAGAATTCAAAAAACTCTTATCAACTGAAGTAAATAAATCAATGGCTGAATTAGGTCAAATGAGAGAAGAGAAAAAAGTATTAGAACAGCAAATCAGTGATTTATTCGCTTTAATGGCTAAACATGGTGGTAAAGTGAGTATCGAAAATTTAAGCCTTTAACCTTACAAAGCTCCATAATAAATGATGAATCATAAATGAAACCATCTTCATATGAACCCCAAATACTAATTTTTTATGCTTTTTTTTTTTTTTTTTTTTTTTAGGGAAAGAAAAATGTCCAACCAACTCAACAACAAATGAGAATACCTCCTTCACCATTAGGTGGTATTCCACATCAATTATTAGCTAGTCCTATATATGGTGGTTCACCTGGACTACAAGGTCAAGGTCAAGGTAGAGGTCTACCATTACCACCTCATTAAAGATGTACTCTGTAAGCTTCTCAAGGAATCCACAAAAAGTTTCAATAAGTTTAGGTATTCCTTCTCTCGTATTCTTACTTCCTTTGGTTGTCGTATTTTCATATTTTCATATTTACATGTTTTGGGGTTTTCGACACTTAATATCGGACATTCAATCGTTATAATGCTTTTCCATGCTACGGACTTTATATAGTGGAATTTGGATCCTCAAGTACAGTCTATCGGACACGAAGCTCAATGCAATGTTTGTACTACTATTATCATGTATATTATGAATCTTTTCCCCTAATGATGAACGAAAGTTGGAATACAGTCAGTAATATATGGAAAGGGTAGATCAAGTATGGCACGTTACTTCAAAGTATATAATATACATGCATTAGAAAATTATAGGAATTTATCTTACAAACAACAATAATATGAATTTCCAAGCTTCGATTCGAGCCGAGGAGTCGATCGTTGAATCGCTTTCTTACCCACAAACAAATGTAGAAATCTAGTGAAGCCTTGTATCTCTGACAGTTCTATATACTATTTTAAATCTATTCTTTTCCGATCAAATGCACAATAACATCACCCTCTTTATCGCCTAATTTACCTTGCTCATTTTTTACTAATCTACCTTGATCAGGTTTTTTTCCTTCAAAGTCAGCTAATTTACCTAATTTCCCAATTAAGAATGCTGTTGATATATCATGTATTTTATTTAGCAACAATTTTGCCGAGTTGTGTGATCGAGGGTCTAATAATGGGAAATCTGAGAAAGATTGATCTGTAAGGGTCAAAAAACGTTAGTTTAGTTAGCTCACCTCTTCTTGAACCTCTTTTAACCAGATTCCAAATGGCAAATTTTGCAGCCTAATAACAGAATGACACGGGGGTAGCAGATAAACTCACGTCCGACACCAACTATACTGACTAAACTACCTTGTGCATCTTTGATCATGCCCACTAATCTGTTGAAATGAGTTGACCATTCTGTGAAACCAATTGAATTTATGACTAAAATAGGTGGCATGGAAGGATGTGATTTTGTTGATGAAGATGGTAATGGAATTGGTTCTAACCATGGATCTAATGCTATAGCTTGTTTGATTGGTAACGAAGGTAAATTCTTAGCATCAGGTGAAGGGGTTTGAAGTATATGTAGCTATACGACGATTAAACCCATACGCATACGAAAAATCAGTATACATAGTTCCAATAACATCGTGAAGGAACGTGTGGAATGAGGATGGAGAAACTTACTACGGTACCACCACCGAAACTATGACCAGTCAATCTTAAATCATCGAAATCGACCTTCCCACTCAAACTCTCGACCCATTGTTTTTTCTTTTCCAGATCCTTTTCCTTTTCTTTACTTGATCCTACTTCTTGTAGTACAGACGAGGTCGAAATTGATGTAGATGATTGTTGAATTAGGTTTTTAAAGTTATAATATGATTCGTAAATTTCCCTTGAACGTATATCCAACTGTAATGTTCTGAAATGTGTTAAGGATTTATCTTCTCCTTGTGCCCATCTTTTAAAGTCAAAAAACAGATTATCAGCTCAACGATACCAAAAAGAGAAGCGATATGAAGACTGACTTGATATCACTTTGTCTAATATAATGCAATACTTTGCTATCTTCCTTTTCACCCACATCTGTAGAAGGTAAACAAACCGCCGGACCACTTCCGTCCCTATGTTCTAAAGCCAATACCACATATCCTTCTGATGCTAATCCGGCGCAGAACTGTGAATATGTATGCCTTGTACCTGCTAAACCATGTGAGAAGATCACCAGGGGGTATTTACTTGAGGAGGGTGGTGTGAGCAATGTCGAGTAAGGGTGTACGGGTATCTGTCATAAATGTCGTGATAAGAAATAGACTCGTGTGACCACCACATTTGTACAGGTTGACTCACTCTTAATCTTCCAGCTATATATCCTACCGTACTAGCTAACAGGTCAGTATGCAGGATCCATCAGCACATAACGTTTTTTTTTGCCTCATCAATGATGATCCTGTATTACGTACCCAAAAGTTTCATCGATCGCGTACTAGCTTGAGTACTACCACCAGTTTTACCTTGTAAAAACTTTTCATAACCTTTTATGACACCCCAAAAAGGTTCAGGTACCCAACTTACACCTTTTGATCCAAAGATACTAGCTTTGGCATCAGTAGGGTAAAAGACTGAATATGAAATATCATGTACTTTTAATGCAGGTAAATTAGTTTCAACATGAATTGGTTGTGAATGTGAAAAAGGTGATATTGGTTTATGTGTTATTGGTATATATCCAACTTGATATGGTCCTGTAGATGATGGCAAGTTTGAAGATATTAATGGTGGTAATGGCATTTTCAATAATTTCGACCAGGAAGATATCGTTATAATCAAAGCTATTGATAGTAGGAAGGTGGCAAAGATGGGTTTTTGATAGCGAATCTTGGGCAAAGTTGAATGAAAACAAGTGATAAGATGAAAGTAGTATTGACCCTTAGAGCGTTCTATATATAGTCTATCCTCTATTGTCTATTAGAACAGAAACGATGATGAGTCGAATGAGATGTTTAGATCACTAATAAGGTGTATGAGACGATGAATTGAAATGAATAGACAAAATCAACACATATTAGATTAGATTTTGATGGTAATGACGTTGTTTGATCGCTCGAGCCTTTTTCCGAGTTTACCGCACAGATCCTGTCCTTGATCGCCGGAATCGCCAGGCACTATCATTGGCAGAGTCAGATAAGTTACTAAGCTAAGAGTGGTTCTTAGTTTTTGCCATCTGACTAGTACATTCTCAATCTATACAACCGCTACAATGTTATACAAATGCTCCAGAGGAGGGACAGTACTACTGAATTTTCACACTAACGATATATCCACAGCTTATTATCATCTAGTTTATTCAAAGTTCTTGCCTCCCGACAACCTTGTCCTTTGCAACTTTCAATATCCTCCATGCCTGTTCAGGAAGATCCAATCCTCTACCTCCTTCTGTCCAATTAGTTGGTTTATACACAGCTTGATACATATTACCCAGAGTGTTAGCATCCACGTAACAACCATCATAGTCAGTATATTCTTCCTGAATATCTTCGCTGGGATAAGCTTGAGAATCTGATACGTGAGTATGATGAGCAGTATAACTTGTACAGTGAGTAAAAGTATGTTGATCGTCAGTTGACGTGTAGGTCCTCAATGTTATACCTCTTCCGACTTTCTTCAGTGACTCTTCAGGTGTTAGGTACTCTTCGTGAATAAAATATTCGTCTTCAACTTGTGCGGGAAATAGGATGAGCTGCAGCTTGCTCGCCTTTTCGATATCAGCTAAAATTGTGGGATTAATGGATCGAACAGGAGCTGGAAGACTATGAACCTCTTCATCCCAAGCAAAAGAGGTGGTAATTGGTGGCAAGGTCGAATTGCCATGAAGATACAAAATCGACATTGTATCGCACGGAGGAATGATATCGCCCTGTAATCGATATGTCAGCTTAGAGGCAATACTGCATTTAGAGCAAAAAGTATATTTACCTGTAACAACGACAAGTTGTATTTTAGCCTATCATCAGAGATTGAAAGTATATCAATACTTGGAAGGTTACCTGATAGCTGAAAAATATCGAAGGTCTTCCTGTTAAGAGCAAGATAGTCTAAATGCTTTATATCTTTCAGAGCCAGTACAACAGGATTCATCGATGAGGGTTTCCAGCGATCTGCTGGATCTCTTAATGCCACATACTGGATGGATTTCGATTGAAGTAACACATTAGTCACCATTTCTTCTAATTCAGGATACATTTCATCGACTTCCAATCTCTTCAAATACTTCATAATTGGCCAACATCTTCCATCGGGAAGGTCCAACATAGTTTTTCTTCCCCATCCACCAGCATAAGCACTTGCGGAACTGATTGTGAGTGATCGTACATGAGGCATACACAACAATCCGGAATGTAACGTATCTTGCCAATCGTCTTCTAGAGTTATTTGAAGATGCCTAAGATTGGTTAATGGTTGATGGAGCATCTGGAAAATCTGTAAGGGACTTAGTAAGCTTCGAAAATCATCACATCCGAATGGATATTCGGGATGTAATAATTGTAGACTAGTTAGTGTTTTTGAGGTTAGACGCAATAGCTGAACAAACGGTTCGCAGAGTAGTTTGTCTATATCTACAGTGATTCTTCTTATATGTTTCATCCATCTCGGATGCAACTTGAGATGATTTAAGAGATCTTGCATGAAATTGGTGTAACTTGAATCGGTATCAGAACAAGTAGTTTGATTGTTAATATACTTCATTCGCCATGTTTGAGCTTGTTGAATTTTGAGTAATCTAGCCTTGCCAAACGAGTTAGCGGTAGATGTCAGATTTGATTGATGAAAAGATAGATTGATATCTGTCCAAAGTGCTTTTTCGCAGTTTGGCAAGAGCTCTTTACATGTCAATCCTAAATTCAGGCAGGAGGATGAGTCAAGGCTATGAGAGATGGAGAGAACGATATGAGGTGGTAAATCTTTTACCCCAATGATCATCTTGAGTTTTGATTTGGCGTTTAGGATTATGTCAAATATTCGATATATACAATACAAGTACAAGTCAACAGACAACGATTCTCCCAAAAGTGCGAGACCGATCATTGCTACAGCATAGTCCGGATACGTTGTCCATTCTTGCAAGTCTCTCCTTTATTCTCTAGCTATCCCTTCCAAAAAGGACTGATCGAGCTTTTTCATGTGCACAAGTGAAAAGATATCGTTTTCCCCCACCTTCAAGTCTGTTGTGGCATGTTGAAAGAGGGGAGAAGGAACGTGCGTCAAATTATTTCTCGTGTAGATCGCATCACATCTCATCGCTGCGTTACATACATCAAGTAACACATCCAGCGCTCATAGCGTGCTGCTGATATCAATCGAACAAGCACTTTTACCTATGCACAAGGCATTTGAGACACCTGCACTCAACGTTGTGGGCCTAATCGATTGGGAAGCGTTGGCGAGCACTGTAGCACGCCTAACTCAGTAGCACCTGTTCGGTCGGCGCGCCAAGATCTAACCTGGGTGACATCCTACAACCTTGATATCCGACACGTTAAACAATTATTATGAACTTGTACGTATGCTGTGTGAACTATTCTCAATGCTATGCTGAATATCATCATATCTTGACGTATTAATCAACGAGCTCATTGCATCCAAACTACCATAACGATTCAAGGATATCGGTCTCCGGCACATCAATCAAGCTTGATTCACTTTTTATTCACGACTTCACGGACCTTTGTTCCTCACACACTTTAACGAACCAACGGGTCATAGTACACTTAATCAACCGAAAATATCTTGTAACCTACATTCTACCTACAAAAATCTATCAGCACCTTATGTATCGACATCATCATAGTATTATCATATAATCAACAACGATCATCCAAATATAACCAAGCGAATGTCCCGCCAATCACCGCTGTAAAATCGTTGAATATATTCTCCTACTATGGTATCGACTGCATTGGAGCCCAGGGAGTTGGGTACTCTAGTGGTAGTAGTTGGTAAAGCGGTGAGTTGAAAGCTCAAGGTCTCACGAAAGCAGAGAGCGAGATGCTGAATCTTTTTCCGTTTATCAGAAAAACCTTGTAAACAAATCTAGATTCGGTAAACAGGATCCTTTTTGTACAGTTGCGATTGGAGAGGATAAACAACGTACTCAACCTATAAAGAGGTAAGTTGTGATTTCATTCAAAAAGTACATATTACCAGGTGTTAGCTGATATTTTAATATGTAAGGGGAGGACAACATCCAGAATGGGATAAAGAATTACGTTTTGCAATTTTAGAAGATTTAGATGATGTTTTAGTTAGATCTGAATCGCAAAGTGAATCTTTAAATGCATCTTTAAATGGTAAACCAACACCACCTTCCAAAGATTCTCCAGCTGGTGTAATTACTTCAGCAGCATTAGCAAGTAAAAGCAGGAAAGGCCCATTAAACAAGAAAGGAGGGAAAAGTATGAAAGTGGCTTGTTATGCTGATGATGCTAAAGAACCTGAATTAATTGGTGAATGTGTAGTGAATATTGATGAAGTTTTGAAAAAGGGTGAAGTTGATGGTGAGTATTGTTTTTTATGTTTATTTGATTGAAAGCTACTAATTACTACAAAAAATGTCAGAATGGTATGATATAACATACAAGGAAAAATATAGTGGAGAAATATACTTAGAATTGACATTCTTTTCGAACGTGAGTCCATTCCAGCTAGAATAAAGCTTGACATGACCTTTCAGCTGATATGCTTTGATAGGATGCTCCTCCTGTACGAAGAAACGTACCACGGCCTGCTGTACACAATTATGGGGGAGCAGGAACATTTCAAGCCAGTCCTTCCGGCTCACTATCTTCAGCAGCAAGTAGAACTAACTTGAATACTGGTTTGACTGCGTCTGGAAGTGTATCTGGTATGAGTTTATATATTCCTCCATACGCTCAACAAGGTCGTGTACCTTCCCCTTCACCAACGCCCCAACCTTATCCTCAAACTCAAATACCTCCTTCAAATAGTTTTGCAGAATTAGGTTTACCACCTGGACATAGGTTGAATCAAGCCTTACCAGTAAGTGCGATTGTGTATACCGCTTCATCATAATGAATGCTGATGATGCAAATGTTTAGCCCACACAGCCAAATCAACCTACTTATCCTCCAAGTCAGCCGTCTTCATTCTCGTCTGTAGATTCCCAATCCTCAATCGAAACCATTACCGGCACACTGTCATCCATGTCTCTAGGTCACTCTTTTTCATCTAGACCGTCGACCGTAACTCCTGCTCCACCACCTTTGACAAGTAATCAAGGGCAAGGACATGCATACGGTGCTCATGCACATCGACATTCCGTCAGTGGAGTGCCAACAGATGCACCTTGGGCCCAGCATCTACCTCAGAGTCAACCTGCTCCTGCACCTACACCGCATCCTCGACCAATGTCAACCGATGATGCCATCCCTTGGGGCCAAGCAGCAAATAGATCAGAACGTGAAAGGTTGCAAGCTGCAGCTACGCCTTTACCTCGTCCTACGTCAGGACAAGGCTACGCTCAATTGGGGAATCAAGGTTATCCTCAGCAGTCATTCGGTAATACGGGACATAGAATACCTTCAATGATACCTGAATCTCTTCGACCGGCTGCTCCACCTCAACAGGATCAACATCTTCCCCCAAGATCGCAAAGCTTCTCTACAGCTACTCCTGCACCAATGAGCAACGTCTATCCACACGCTCCACCTACTCCTGCTCCACCACCACCATCTAACTCTGCTCCGCCAATCAGCCCTTCTACTTCAGCTCACTATCAGATACCGACTAACTCTTTCAGTGCACTTACGCAACCTGTCGTGGATCCTCAACGAGTTCCAAGTCCTGGTCTGGGACATTATCCTCTTCAACAGAATGGAACGTATTATGATCCCAATGTTCCGTTGCAAACGACCGCAAGTCAATCATACCATACTCCTACGAGGACTAACACCTATTCGTCCCAGCATTCGGGACAAAGTTACCAACAGACGCCTCCATCCAACCAGCCTTACCCCCAAGGTTATACGCAAACAGATCAACAGGCTTACCAATCTAACCCTCCCCCTCAGCCGCCTGCCAACGACAGTGGATATGTACCGTGGTATCAGCAAACGCAGTCTGCTCAAGCACCACCTGCCACACAACCCGCATACGGACAGCAAGACGGTGCTCAATATGGTCAACTAGCTTCACAGCGTTCATACGGTCAATTACCACCTTCGACGACGTCGAGTTATGCATCACCCCCTCCCGTATCTCAAAATCGACCGCAACCGCCTGCACCACCAAGTCGCCCTTCGGTAGGGTATTACCCCTCCGATGAACTATACGCCCAGCAAAGGCAAAATACGCGAACTCCACAACCATCCCAGCAGGCGCCTTGGCAGCAAGGCCATCAGAGCCGTACGTCATACGATCACAATGCATATGACGCTCAACGTCAACAAGCTTTCTCACCAGTACAACCATCTCCATATTCCCCTCAACCACCTCAACAACCATCATATCAAGGTGTACCCCCTGCTTCACCACCTAGACAACAAAGCTGGGGTCAACAGAATCAGAACCAGTACTCCTCTCCTCAACAACCCAACCCAACAGGATACTATCCTCAACAGCCACCACCTATACAGGGTCAATACGGAGTTTCCCCTCAACCTCCTCAACATGATTACAGAACGACTTCCCCACAACCTCCACCGCAGAATGACTATAATCGTGCTCCTTCACCGCAGCCTTACGGACAACCTCCTACACAGGTTGGATATAGTAGATCACCTTCACCTCAACCTCCCCCTATACAATCATATCAACCACCTTATCAGCCTGATACTTGGCAAAATCAGAATCAAGTGCAGCCTCCTTCTCTTTCTGCTTTAGCTCAATCTTCATCTTCACATCAGTTGATTCCACCTACACAATCTACTTCACCTCATACAGTAAACGATAATGGAAGATCACCTTCTCCTGCAGGTAACGGAGTAAAGAAAGATTGGAGATCGTATATGAATAGTTTAGCTACTACCGGTTCAGGAGGAGGTATGATACCTGCTAGAACACCAAGTCCACAACCTCCACCTAAAGATCCAATACAGCAGCAGCAGCAGCAACAACAACAACAACAATGGTATACACCTCCACCCAATTTACCAAACTCTATAGTCCCCCCAGAAGGTTGGAAAAGTACTTTACCAGCTCAAGGAGGAGGTCATGCATGGAGAGGATAAATAGATCTTAGTATCATGATACTGGATTATTGAACGTGTCGTGAAAAAGGAAACCATATCTCACTGTATACAGTAAAGGGGAAGATTGCTTGCTATTTTGTCGCTTCACATTGTTGTAACACTACAAATGGAGATATAGACGAACAGATACAAATACGCACATATATATAGGTATAAATGTCAAATCAGATGCAAACTATGCCATAAAGAGATGAATAAACAGTCGATTTTGCAGGATTGATACCGGAGTATGAGTACTGTAATCATGCAAATCGATTATGTGTGATAAATGCAAGATGCTCATATACTATTACGTGCATCGATATGTCATGTAATTCATCATGAACATTTAACAAGATCATAGCAATGCTAATCCCTCTTTGGGTAAATACATATGACTGATTATAATGCAAAGATGATCATGTACAGTATCGCATCACAAAATGGTTTCTAGTGATTGATTTCCGATAGCGTCTAAGTCTTTGATAGATGGTTCAACCTTACCTCTGGGTATATACCTAGGTTTAGGTAGTATCCCATTGTTACTGGTATTCCTCCTACCGGATTGAGAGTTTTTCAGGTATTTCAGTCCTTCCAAAATATCATTCTGAATTTGTTGAATGGGCGCATCGAACAGTTCTGATGTTATTGAAGCTATATAAGCTTGTTCTGAGAATAGAATAAAGACCGTAATCAGCTTTTGGTGTTATTGTTAATATGTCAACCATGATAACTTTCAAAAAGAAATTTGATAATGGTGTTTCAAATACGAAAAAGAGAATAATGGAACTTACCAGGATTGATTAATGCTCTTCTTTCCATAATACCTAAGCCTAAAATCGCTTCTTGTTCTACTTCTTTTTGATTATTCAATATAGCATCAAAAGCAGATTTAAATTTTCTTCTAGACTTATTCCTTTCAAAAGCTAATTTACTAACTTGACTTTTACTTGTTATTGCTGTAACATGAATCAAAATTTTTCCTTTATTTGTAAATTCAGTATTTTTGTATTCATGTATTTGGTTTATTGGAAAAGGAGGTAATTTTCTAGGTGGTAATTGATTAAAGGGAATTGATCTAAAATTGAATAAAGATGATCGATAAACAGGTAATTTCGTTTTGAATATCGTTGGTAATGATGTGGTTAAATCAAATCCTACCATTTCAATCTATACCATTATCGTGAATATATTCATTAGCTCTTTGTCCGTGTATACGCCTATCCGTATGTCTCTAGACCATCCTCAAGTCTACGAGAGGAACGCAGAATATACATAGCTTACCCTTTTAGAGGGATCCAAATTTTGTATCTGAAGCGACAATGGGCCGGTCTGCTTATCACGACTTGTATCTTTATCCGTAATATCTTGAAATCCTCGACTATACCCAGCGTTCTCAACGTCGTCGTGATTTACATGATTACCTATCCTCATCGATTGAGGCCTTTCGGATCCTCGCTGGCTGTGAACGTTTGAAGAGGTAGACCAGGTAGATCGATTCTGAATTATATCGGAGAAATTAGGTGCATCGTCCGTCCTTCGTCGACTTGAAGTTTTCACTTTATCGCCATATTGATCTAATGATTTTCGTTCAGCCTTGACTACTTTTCTAGACTTTGTTGCTGTTGTTGAAGATAAGATACCACCTCTAGTCTTAATCGGTCGAGGTCGTGTGTGAGATGACTCGCCTAATTTAGGTGGATTCGATAATGTATAGCATGTGGAACAGAATGAACGGACTACAGTAAATTCAGCTTGTTGACATCTTACTGTTGATTGGCACGCTGAGATCCGCCAATACTGAGGTCATTCACATACCTGTGCTTTGAACTGTTGATCTGCTAGCTGCTGCTGATAGACTAAATAGCATTTTGTAAAATGGGTATCAATTTCACATAACCATATATTAAGTTGGTTTTGGTTAATCTTATCGCGAATTCCTCCTTACTTTAGCTTTGAAAGCCGACAATACAGCCAGAAAGCGGCGACAACCGCTTTAGGATTACGGAATGGTAGCTAGTAGGTAGGTCATAACCCACATCCTTCTGAGCGAACCTTCCTAAAATACCGACAGTGACATGCTTGTTTTGAATGGTTTCATTGTGCTTCTATCTTGTCCGTCAACGATATACTTGACATATAAGATCCTACCAAAAGAAGCTCACAGACCGGACTTATCAGATTTGGCGCGAACACAAGATGTCAGAGTTTTCTCCCGTCGATGTAAAATCCCTAAAAGTGACAGAGTTGAAAGAGGAACTTACAAAAAGAGGATTGGAAACAAAAGGTTTGAAGAAAGATGTAAGTCTGAATAATACAGCTGAAGGAATCTTGATGGTGATGGTAAATCAAAAATTTATCACAGCTGATGTAGGTTCTGCCTTACAGCTAGCAGATAGATTGCAAGCTTTTCAAGATTCTGCTGAAACATCCAAAAACGAAAAGACAACAGCAGAGGCAGATGCGCAAACAGCTTCGACCGAGAAAAATGGTAACGAGGAAGCAGAACAGCCGGAGGAGGGTGTAGGAAGGAGTATGTTAGATGGATATCCGGAAAATTCATCTACTCAACATCATCCAAAACCAACGGATGAAGAGGTACGAGAAGAAGTATCTGTCGAGCCAGCTGTGTTAGATGAAGAAGTAGCTAAAGTAATTGCTGAAGAAGAAATAAAAGAACTAGAATTGAATTCTACTCCAAGTCCACCAAAGAGATTATCTCCTTTACCTTTAGACCAAAAAGAAAAGGATAAAGAAGTTGGAAAAGTTATGGTTGATGGATATCCTGAAAATCCAACTTTCAAACATCATGAACCACCAAAACCAATAGATAAAGATATTATCAATACTGAACCGAAAATATTAGATAAAGAAGTAGCCACAGTAATTGCCGAAGAAGAAATGAAAGATTACACACCACCTACTCCCAGTCCTCCAAAAAGAATATCACCACTGCCAAAAACAGTCGATAAGGATGATGATGATCAAGATGAAGATATGCAAATTGATGCTGATGACGACGATGATGATAATGTTAGAAATCCTACAAACGGTGAACAAAAAGGCGAATCAAGTAGAAAACGATTAAGATCAGGTTCTAGATCACCTTCGCCATCATCTTCCAGCCGTGTCGAGAATAAAGCCAAGAAAGCTCGAATATCCAATATCCAACTACCAGAATCATTATCACACATAAAAGAAACACCTAGTTCAGTACTGTATATTGCCAATTTGAAAAGACCATTATTACACTCAACATTACATTCGTATCTGATACCTTTCAAATCTAATTTGGCTGAATTACCTAAAGCCAAAATGCCATTTAGTCAAGATGAATATGAAGGATTATGGTTATCTGGTGTAAAATCACACGCCTACGCTACTTATCCTTCGGTGGAAGATGCGATTCAAATAGCAGAAAAAATTGAAAATCGAAAATGGCCTGAAGATACAGGTGATAGATTGAAAATACATTTCATACCTGAAGATAAATTGAAAGAGTTGATCGAAAAAGAAGAATCAGCTTGGTCAAATGGTAGACAAAAATTGACATTAAAGGTTATTGAGCCACAGGAAAATAATGATGGTGAAGGGGAATGGAAATATGAATTAATTGGTTCAGGTGGTTTAGGTAGATTACCAAACGCATCAACATCTTCTAATAAGAGAAATGAAAGAGATATACCAGGAAATCTAAGAGGTATACCACCTAGTGGACCTAGTGCAAGAAATGTTGGACCAGGATTGGGAGGAAGAGCGACGATACCTTTAACAGGTGTAAATGCTATAAATTCTTCCACTTCAGACAATGGATTTGGTATAAAGGGTAGAGCTAATAATTTGACTGGAATACCTAATCAACCTAGAGGATTGAGAGATGAAAGAGACAGAAGATATGGTAGAGAAATTATGAAAAATGGTCAAGGTGAAGGATTAAGAGGTTGGTCAGATGAAAGAAGAAAAGAAAAAGAATTATTAAAAATGAGACCAACTAGATATAGACCTAGATTATTTTGGAAAAAAGGTCCGGGTGCCGTGCTATAGAAAAAGGTGAAACCACTAAAGGCTTTTTTTATCGATTTTTGAAGATATATATTTATGGGAAGAGTTAATGCAAAATGTCCCAACTTATAAAAAGTTGTATTATCTTGTAGTGAATAAATAGATAAATTACAACACATATCGGTGCTGAATGAAAGTGCAAATCCTATATGCGAGCTATCCCGTTCATGACTGATAAGAAGTCATTTAATCATATCGTGTTTTTAAAAGTCATTATGTATGCTACAAATCGACGAATCTACAAATCTACAGATCTAAAAACTACAAACCGATATGAAATTCGAATTTTAGGAATATATATCTCGAAATATCCCTTGATGGCAAATGGAACACCAACAGGAATACAAATACAACATTACCATATGAATCATGAATCAATCATCCAATTCCTATTCCTAAGTTATAGATATATTCTATTTATGTAAATGAATTTTTATTTACTTATCATATGGACAATAAAATCACCATCTTTTCTACCTTTGACATCGATTTTACCTTCTTCATCAGTCATAACAATACCACTATCTTTATCACTATCAGATTCACTATCTGAATCACCAGTATTATTGTCATTGCTGAAATCCACCATACTTGGTAAATCACCTTTTAAGAAAGTCATTGACAAATCATGTATTTTATCTAATAAGTTTTTAGTCGAATGATGTGATGTTCTGGGATCTAATAAACTGAAGTCTGAAAATGATTGATCTATATATTTCAAAAGAAAAAGAAAAAGAAATAAACGAAAAGAATGATCAGTCGATTGATAACTTCACTTTAATAAGGGAATTAGGGAATTTGTATTAGAGAGATGATTTGTTGTAATTCTGTAGTGTGAACAACAATATGAAAACTTACGTCCAATTCCAACAACAGAACATAGATTACCATTTGCTCTTTCAATCATTTCAATTAATCTTTTATAATGTTCTGACCATTCTGTAAATTTAACTGAATTTATTGCCAATAAACTTGGTATTTCTTTTGAATTATCTAATTTCGTTGTTTTAGTAGTGGTAGTAGTAGAAGGTAAAGGTATTGTTTTTTCTTCAACATCACCTCCATTTTCAATATCTTTTTCATCGTTATCGTAATAATCAATTGGTTTCAATTCAGGTACAGCTTCTAACCATGGATCAAGAATTAACACTTGTTTAACTGGTAATTCAGGTAATTTCTGTTTATCTGGAGTAGGAGTTTGAATGATGTGTAACTAATCATTGGAAAAAAAAAAAAAAACAAAAAAAAAAAAAAACAGATTTTCAAGTCAATTGTCAGAATTTGATCAATCTGTTTTAGATGAATCAAACTTACCATTGTTCCACCACCATAAGAATGTCCAGCTAACCTCAAATCATCTATATCGATACTGTTTTTCAGACTTTTTATCCAATCGACTTTCTTTTCAATATCATCTTCACTTTCATCAATTTCTATAATAATGTTCAATTTGTTCAATACACTTTTATTACCATCATCATCTTGATCATTATTATTCAAAATGACATCCATATTCACCAATTTCTTGAAAGAATGATATGCTTCATATATTTCCCTTTGACGGATCTCAATTTGAAGTATACCTATTCTAACTAGAGTATTTGGTTCTCCAGGTGGAAATCTGAAAACAGTATATCAGTATATACGTTATTATTTCATATACGTTCATAAATCCAAGTAGACGTAAATGTGTTGAACTTACTCTAAATCCTCATGCCTTAAACAATGTAAAATATCATATTCTTTTTTCGTTTGTTCCGAATTTCCATCTTCAGTTTTATCTTGTTCTTCTTCTTGTCCCTGATTGATAGCATTCTCTACTTCATCTTCTTCAACTAATTCATTATCAATATTAACAATATCATCATTTTCGATCATGACAGCAGGTCCACTACCATCTTTATGTTCAATGGCTAAAACTATATAACCTTCCGAAGCTAAATTTGAACAAAATTGTGAATATGTATGTCTTGTACCACCTAACCCATGTGAGAATATTATCAAAGGGTATTTCCCCTGTCTCGCAGTTGAGATCAATGAGTTTGGTGGTGGGATCAGTATGGGTGAATATGGTGCGACTGGAATCTATAAACGTTTGACAGAAATCTATTGATCAGCTGATGTGATGGGCAGTATATTGAGGTTCTATTTTATTGATTGAGCAACTTACAGTAATTCTACCAGCTAGATAACCTAAAGCTCCAGCTAAATTGAGTACACATAAGTCAGTTACTGGAGATTCCGCTAATGTTTGGATTCTGTTATTTTCGCCAACTTACTAAGCCACCTTAAAGCATGATCATTAAATCTACCTTTTAAGAATTTTCTATAACCTTGCATAATATCATTAAATGGTTCAGGTATCCATCTTATACTTTGTGTTTCCGTTTGCGCTTGTGGTTGAATGTCTTCATTATATTCTATATTATCTTCTATACCTGAATCTGATGATACCCTTGGCGTAACAGATCTAGAACTGGAACTTGAAATTGGAATTGATCTAGATTCTGAACTTATTGAAGTAGGATAAAATACAGAATAACTAATATCATGTACTTTTAATGCAGGTTGATTTGTTTCTTTATGTATTGGTTGTTCATGTGTAAAAGGTAATATTGGTTTATGTTTCAAAGGTATATATCCTACATTAAATGGTCCATTTGGTTTAGGTAATTTTGTTGAAGTTGATAATAATAAAGGCAAGTGCATTTTTCTAGGTATTTATGAACCTAGCAAGTTCAAAAACGAGATGATATAGTTCAGCTGAGGAATTCAAGTTGTTAAAAAGAATATCAAATGAAAATGCGAGATGATGATAAAGAAGTGGGAGGCAAATTCTTTGTCAGTTTCTTTGGCTTGGTAAAGGGAGATACAAGCATTTATAATATTCTTCGCATATCCAAGCTACATCTTAGCTATATATTATTTAAAGTCTTTCTTTTTTTCCCTGAGGAATGCTAATTTCAATTCCAGCAAAAGTGTGAATGACGATAAAGGCATGAGTTATGGGGAGGATTAACAGATTGATGAGTTCATAGGAATCACCTAACGATTAATAAGGCTAAAAGACGATGGCAAGTTTACTAAGATTTTATGTTTTACTTCTCAAAATCGTGGAGTCCCCTTTTCCCTTTTACTGGAATTTGAGGAAATAATCCGTCTATTATGACGATTAAGTTTACTGGATTCAGGATAAATTACTGGAGATTTTCGGCTGATCAGTTGAATTGCATAAGTTTGAGTAGGAATAGCCTGTTCGGCCAAATGTCAAGGTGTGCGAGGGGGTTTTAAGGCTAAGTAAGTTATTAGTAGTAGTCCTGCAGTATCGCGTTTACCTACTGTACAAGAGGTTAAGCCGTTGGAAGTAATTGTGACGTATTTGTAGCTTTGTAGGAACGCTTAATCGCTTTCGCTGTTGAAGGGATAACCTTTTATGGCGCGTTTAGAGAGAACCTGGAAAACGATACAGGTTGTGCTGATGAGTAACATGTAGATATCACCCCGTTGATGCCGAGCTTTTAAAAGTGAGGATCGATGCTAAACACTTACGATATCTGTCACTCGGCCAAGTTGCAGCAAGGGGGGAATAGTTAGCTCTGGTAGAAAGAACGCATAAGATCTATATCGGTGCGTCATTTTGTCGACGGGTGAACAGGAAATATATAGTAGATTCGAATTACACACAGAGTTCGCTTTCTATGACCATGAAAGAGCCTTTTCTCAGTAACAGTACCGATGTCATGTACAGTAGTATCCCCATTCACCTCCCGCATGTACAGGATACTTTAAAACACTTTGTGAGCTCCCAACCATCACTTCGTATAAATAGCAATAGTATCTCTTGCCATCTTGAATCCTGATTCAGGTCGCGATAAAAATTGGATTACGATTATTTTGTTATTTTCACCACGCTCATTACAAAACAGTTTGTTACTCGTTTTGTAATAAACTTACTTACATCTTACGTCATCCCGTCGCGTATCGTGCGTATGGTGGTGGCAATCTGGCTACTCATTAATTAACTATCATCTTGAAGACATTTTGATCGTCTCTGAATTGATCGCTATTCACTGATAAAGATAGAAAATAAACTTATAGACAGCTTGACCATAGAGATCTGATAGATAGAAATAGATTCAAATAGATAACAATCACAGACATGGCACCTTCAGTCCCAATTGGATTTACACCTAAACATGCTCAACCTTTTTCTTTGGAAGAAGCTATGGGATTAGAGGTCGAACAACTGGTTAATGGTCAGTCATGTATTCTGAACTCACTTACAATCAGTTTCAATTAAGATATAATTCGAGACAATAGTTATATCGGAATGAAGCATAATGATTTTTGGTTGGAAGAGATATATAACGGTGCTAGAAGATCATATACTGAAAAGCGGTTACTTATGAATTGAATTTTTGCTTTATTTGCAATATATAGAAGTCAAACGATTACAAAATTCTATACAGCATTTACAGCGTACGCAGAAAGAATTAAAATCATATTTAGATTCTGAAGAAGGTAAAGAAGATTTAAATCAAGGTGAAAATGGAGAAATAAATAAAGCATATAAAGAAAATGAAGAAACGATGTAAGTCCAAAAAAAAATGAACGTTTGAATCACTTATAGCTATTAGGATTAACCTAATTTGATATGTTGCATTAACGAATGATGTTTTTTTATAGATCAAGTCAATCAGAAAGAATAACTTTGATCAAATTAGCATTATTGAATAAATTAGGTTCAGATGCAAGATTGGAACATTATGGATTATCATTAAATCAAGATCAAACTACGAAATCACAAAAATCAAATATTACACCTACACCTATACTCAACGGAAATTCATCGAGCTCGACGAATTCCAGTTACAATTCTGATCATTTAGATGTCAATGATTTACCAAGAGAAATTACCCAGATACAAGGTGGTGGTTCCTCTGGTGTAGATGGTAACGATGGTGGATTGCATTTATAATTATCATCGAATGGATGTGCATATCTGATAATTCGGCAGGGAAGATCATTCGCAAGGACAAGCCATCATTCACAGATGAGGTCCTATGACTATAAGTTATACCACCTTGAGTAGAGTTCTGAGGACTGAACAGTTTTGCACACCTTGCCCTATACTAGAGGTAGTATGCGAAGGTTTTGCGATGTCAAGGCTGTTAAAGCTGAGGAACAGATTGCCGCAAGATGAATGTATAGCTACCTCGAACAAATGTCACCAGGTTATTGTAGAAGCAATGACTATGCATGTATTATACTATAAATCTGAATGATGCACTATGGATACATATGTTACTATTCTTTCCGAACTATATTTCGTGTGTGTCTATGTGGGAGATAAATCTATCGGAGAAAAACATTGTCCGTCCTCTATATGGCTCAGACCAACAATTTATTGTTGACCGATCCATCTCTTCTTGACAGCAGTAACTGAAGAACCAGCAGCTGAGGCAGCAGCTGAGGTGATTTCAGATTTGACTGAAGCTACTACACCGGATGAGGCTGAACCAGTAGCTGAAGGTAAAAGTTGAGTGGCAAAAGCAGTGATGTTTGATTGAGGTAAAGTAACGTTAACAGGGTTTAAAGTTGAGTTTACAGCTGATTCAGTGATGTTTGTTGGTAATGAACCATTGAAACCACCTAAGTTGAAACCTGATGAAGTTTTGTTACATACACCTTCTAAACCTTGGTTCAAGGTGTAGTTTCCGTAGACAGTGATATTACCGAGTTGTGGGTATTGTTCTTCAACTAAAGCTAAAGCCCCAAAGATACATTCATCACATAAAGCAGTTTTTGGGATGTTTTGAATAGCTTTTGAGGCGGTTGAGTTTCCACCTAAAGCGACTGAAGCAATATTCTTTGGTGTCAATGGTTCACCGAGGTATCCTTGGAATTCATTGAGTAAAGCGACAGCACAGAATGTACCGTTTCCACTGGAAGTGGAGTTACCTGATGAAGTTGAGTTGGCAGAAGAAGAAGAGTTGGTTGATGAAGTGATGTTTGGGTTTGAACTATATAGTAGATGGATGAATTAGTAAATTAAATTCAGCACAAGGATTGCAGGTCACTCACGTTTTCAAGCATAAAACGTCTCTAGCTAATGGATATTGAGCAATAGCCCACTCGATGGTTTGGTTTGTTACTCCGAATTTTTGTAAGTCGGTGGCACATCCAGTGATGATGCTTTGAGTAGCGTTGGTAAGGGTAGCGTTTGAACATGGTTGAGATGAACAGAATGTGTCGAGGTAATTTCCGACAGGCTCAATGATTGATGAGTTGGAAGTAACGATTGAAGCAAGTAAATTGCCGTCTAGACATTGGTATAATGGTGATTGTGAATTCGCTATGTTCAATACAGTGGCGATACAACCTCCAGATAAGCTAATCAGAGAGAGCAAAAAATCATCAGTACAAAGAGCACGGATGGAATAGTTATAACATTGATTAGAATAGATATACTCACTATCCTAGAGCATTTTGAGCAATTGAGGTGACATCTTGAGCAGAAACTGAAGCTGCCAAAGCAGAAGCGGCGATGATAGCTGATGAAGTCTTCATTGTTAAAAGATTTGAGCCTATTTTATGGTTTAATGGTGAAGTGGCAACAATGATCTGACTTTATTTTGATAATTGAGTGTAAAAAAGACTGAAAATTTCGAAATATAATAAGACTAGTTATATATGTTTAAAATTCGATGAGCGTCATACCATCATTGATGCATAGCATTTGCGTAGTGCTCATAGCTCTAAAACCTTGCTCAACGGAAAACTGCCGAACATCATCGAAAATCCTCTCGCACAATGATTTCATAGCAGCTAGAAAAACTTGAATATTTTTTTCCGAACATCAGAGAAAGCGTCATCACCGTTTTGTATAGTCCCTTAGCTTACACTAGTTTAAATTTAGACTGCGGTCATTAGAGTAGATCATGTCTAGATAGGGGTGGAAAGGATACGGGAGTGCGGAGAGGAAGATTAATATGGTGAAGAAAAAAGGTTAATTCATATAACCTGGGCAGACTTGATTCATCTTCCTGTAGGCCTCGGCTTAACAGATACCTACCTCTTCATTCAGGTATGATAGTCTCGGCTTAAAGCACACTAAGTAAGGGGTGAATTGATAAACTGTTATAGACAGGGATGAGGGGATCTCCACTTTGTTTAACATATGTTGACAAACCCTTTTCGCCACTCCACATGAAAGCAAGATAAAAAGAACCAAGTGACGTTGTATGATGCAAATGACGAAACAAAATTGAGTGAAACCCTTAAAATCCGATATTCTATTCAGGGTATATATATAGCGTGTGGCGGTGCGATAAATTTAGTGTAATGTGTGGTGCGCGTACATGTGCCTAACAACAATACAGAGAGGTATGACGGTGATGACCGATCAAATCTCCCAAATTTGGGTTTGACTGTTTATCCTGCGTAACTCAATTTTGATGAAGATGAAACAGTCTAGTATTCGATTGAACCCTTGACGGAATGATTTGACCTGCATACAACATACCTGATGTAGGGTGTTCATCTGTTTTCTAGGAGGATGGCTAATCCACCATACAGTGCCTAAAACAAAGAGAAGTTTGAGTGATGGTAAAGGTCGCTTGCATCTTACTTATAACTGCTTGATTTCGCACGCTGGGCGAGCAATCTGGAATTGAAGTTCATGTATAATTAGACCGGCGCTTTGACCGACTGATGGACAATCTAGCCGGGCTGTTATGGGTACTATTTTCAGAAGAAAAGGCTGTTGTTCATCGGATGTAGTCGAAAATGGTATATAGATATATGGTGCAGTTGAGCACGAGAAGAAATTGGCTTCTTGATATCCGGCGCTGTACTCGGATCTCCTATCACGGCGGTACCCGGAATTCGACATCGCGAACCAAGTTGCTTATCAGCAATTTCTTTAGTCATCGATCATGTTATACGAAAAGAACATCAATGTGCATGTAAGCGTATGGAATTCTGTGCTAATTCTTGGCATTTTGTATGGCGATGCATGAGGTATTAACAGGACTTACTTGTACTAATCTCAACGTCTCATATAGCGATGAGGAGTGGTACATGTTTGAATTAACATAAAGGGTTATAATACTATATATAGGATGAAGTGACATGTAGAACGTTTAACTGTAATTACGGAAAATTTGAAACAATGCGTTCAGCCTGATGCTAGAAGACCAGTAAAATCCAGTGCCAAATTATAATTTGTCGCTTCGTTTTTGGAAACGCCGTTTGCAATCGCAGTCCATCAAGCAGATCGGCGCATAGTCTATCATTCGTTGGCAACTCGGGACGTTGCTGCAATGTCATAAAGGAGCGCTGTAAGCAGCCGTCGATAGATAGATTTGGCAGCGCATCACAATGTTACGTCTATTTCGGCTCTTCTCCGCGATATCTCTTTCAAATATCCAGACAGCATACATATGATATTGTAACAAACAGTTCCGCATTACGATTGTAAACATGAATACACTCCACGGTCTCTCATGCGAAAGGGGACGTTCGACAGTGATTGATTGGGGAACAGCTGATTTCTAAATCTGGCTAAACCTCTTGAGGAAGCATTTTTGCAAGGGGACTTTGCGGCGGGGTAAACAGATTGCAAATAACCGTGAGATAATGATCTATCGAGCACCTGTACCTAATATAACGAAAATATGGCGACTATCGCTGGGAGGCAGCGTGTTGCAAGATATGAGGTTTATTTCCATCTGCCACTCTGCGTAAATCGCCTATCTGACCTGGTCATGATCGGGTTTTACGACAAGGAAATCATTTTGGGGAGGTTTGGAAATCTTTCAAGAGCCAATCAAGACATGCTATTCCTTATCTTGCAAGCGAGTAATGTGTTTTTTCTGATATATATTTCGAATGCGGCGTTCCGGTTCACGTAGGCGGTAGCTTGTTATCCGGATCTAAATAGCTTAGCTCCGGATAGATTCCCCGGATCTAAAGCTCAGCTCCGCGCTCTATATCGTACTTGTATATAATTCCCCCTTCAGCAAGAGGTTGTGTGGCATACCTTCCCAGAAAAGTATAAAGAAGATGCTTGCATAAAACAATCAATCTTACTTTTCTTCTCATCGATCTACATAGTATTTTATCTTGATCTTAATTATCCACTGGAAATACCTATCAAAAATTGATTATTAACTTAAAATGGCCGAATCATTCAAATCATCAATCGCATTCCTTAGAACTGCTAATAGTACTGCAACTCCTTATTCAGGTAAAGTCGATACTTCTAATGATAAATTAGGGTTATCTATACCACCTTTATCTCCACCAAGATCAGTTACAGATTCAGATAAACAATCTGATAAAGATTTCCCTATTCATCTACAAAAATCTGCTGACAATGTTATCCCGGTCAACAAGGAGCCTACCGTAGATTGGGAAGGAGGATATACATTCGCACCAATAAAAGAATGGCAAGTTAGTAGAGCAATGACAAAAAGATATGGTGATGATTTATATCGAACAGCCATTTCAGATGTAGTTATCATTGGTGCTGGTTCAGCCGGATTGACATGTGCTTACGCATTAGCAAAAGAGAGACCAGGTTTGAAAATCACAATTTGTGAAGCTGGCGTTGCACCTGGAGGTGGCGCTTGGCTGGGTGGTCAATTGATGTCTGCTATGGTGGTTAGAAAACCTGCTCATGAAATTTTAGAGGAAGTTGGAGTTCCTTTTGAAGATGAGGGTGATTATGTGAGTGTGATTTGATTGTCAAAATTTATGCTTTCGCCCGTTTTATGTACCTTGTGGCTCCTTCCAAGCTCACTTTACTCCAAACTTTAGGTGGTCGTAAAACACGCTGCGTTATTCACTTCAACAATCTTATCAAAAGTACTCCAATTCCCAAATGTCAAATGTAAGGATCACCTCAACTTATGTTCAAATGCCTTACTGATGTCATACTTGTATAACAGTGTATAATGCTACAGCAGTAGAAGATCTTATCACCAGAGCGGATCCAACCAGTCCAACTGGTGTCCGAGTAGCCGGTGTTGTATCTAATTGGTAAGTAGCGAGAAAGTAAAGTAGCGGAAACCGTTTACTGACATATTCCGTGCAGGACCTTGGTCACCCTTGCTCATGGGCTGCAAAGTTGTAAGTGCCTTTCGCAACTCGTTGCCTCGCATACGAAATTGACATCAACACAACTATTCATCAACAGGCATGGACCCACAAACCATCACTGCTCCTTTGGTCTGTTCCTTCGCTGGACACGAGTGAGTGATCGGTGGTCTAGCTTAACGAAAGGATTGGTGGGGTATAAGCTAACTCGCTGTGGTCATCGTAGTGGACCTTTCGGAGCATTCTCCGTCAAGAGGTTAGTAGCCACTGGCATGGTTGAGAAGTTGGGTAACATGCGAGCAGTAAGTGGATGGAGGAATCAACCCGTTCGTGCGGAAAAGATATGGATAGCTAAGAATGAATTTGATCATCATCGTCGAAGCTTAACATGAATTCAGCTGAAGATTACATCGTCAATAACACCAGAGAAGTTGTCCCTGGCTTGATTACTGGTGGTATGGAACTTTCAGGTAAGTCTTTTCGAGCTAATCATAGACAAGCTGTGTAGCAAAAAAGCTAATGAAATACATGCTTTTCAATAGAACTTGATGGAGCTAATCGGATGGGTGCAACCTTCGGTGGAATGCTTGGTTCAGGATACAAGGTCAGTGTAAATTGGCTTTTAGCTATCAATATCGCCAGGGTTGGGCTGACATGAGTTCCCCTTGACTGTTACTGCAGGCTGCTAAGGAAGCTATTAAAGTACTTGATTCACTAAAAATTGTTGATGGTGAAGTTGTAGGTAGAAAAGAAGCCGTTTAGGATGGTTGTTATACATAGTCATGACGAACTTACATTCATTCGTACACATGGCCGGTCCGAATAGAAAGATTGACTTTATCTGATATGCATGTAGATACTGTACTTGACAACGAAATATGCATAAAGTGTCCAATCAAGGATAAATTTACATGACAGAATTATTTCGGAATGCGTGTATATGAGATATCAACTGAATTGCATCTATGTTATTAAGCATTTATATATGGGGAAGAAGTTTAGTAATTATATAAGTTCATAGGAGAAAACTGAATATATTTGTTTTTCCATTTATATCGTGGTTGAAGGTCGTTAATTGGTATCATTGATGAAATTGACGCTGAGTTGTTTAGAGGAAACTAATGAATCTTCTTTTGAGATTACCGATATTTTTTCTTAATAATCTTTTAGCTAAACCATTTGTATTTGGGAAAGTTGAATTTTTAGCTGATCTTGTAATTCCTTGAGGTAACGTACCATCTGCGATATGATATAGTAGTTGATATCATTAGCTAAGCACATTATTAGAGACATTTTTTTTCAAAGATCGATAACTTACCAGTTGAAACTTTGATATCACAAACATCATTAAAATATTCATCTAAACTTTTACCTTGACCTAAATCATATGAAGTTAATTCAGGATATTGTTGTTCAATTAAATCAATCGATGCTATAATACATGAATCACATAAATATTCTTTTGTAAATTCTTTAATTTGATCCGATGTTAAATTCCCATAATTGATCGAGGTAAAATCAATGTTTGAGGTTGCTAATTTATTTGAAAATTCCGTTAAACAATAATCTTCGTCACTGAAACCATGAAAAGACTCTCTTTGTTAGTTACTGCGACATCGCGATGGAATAAAAAGAAAAAGAAAAAAAAAAGGGTTTAAAGACTATGTATAACACATGACTTACGTTTTTAAACAGACAATTTCTCTTTGTAAAGAATAACTTGCAAATAATTCATCAACAATATCTTCTTGAGTCACACCTGAATAACCTAATTCTGTTGACCAACCATTCCAAATGTCTTGAGAACCAGCTTTTAAAACATCATTTGAACAAGGAGTTAAATCACAAAATCTTGATAAAAATGAATTTGATGTAGCTGTATCATTAATAGCTAAATGCGAATAAATTCCACCAAATTAGCTTTCAAAGACTTGTCATAAAAGTTTTGTTAAAACACTTACTATCAATTTGATCATATAAATTACATTTACCGATATCAGAATCAGCTGAGAAAGTAGTCTTTATTGCCTTTTGACATTTATCAGAAACACTAGTTTCAGTCATATAGGTCTATTAGCTTTTGTTCCATCACAACTAGAAGTTACGATTGCATTCTAAATCCAGTATCCGAAACACTTACAGTGCATTCAAGGCAGCTGCTTGCCAATCACTCCAATCAGCTTGAGCGTTTGATAATCCCATCATACCAAGCGCTGCAGCACCGATTAAGAAGTTTGATTTGGTGAACATTTTGGTTTTACTGTTTATTAAGCTGAACTTGAGGTGTTTTACAGAAAGCGTTGTGGTTATCGATTTAATGTAGAAACGATCAGATGCCATGAAATTGTGATTGCGTTGAGGGAAAACGTTTGAAATCCATCAGATGTTCGTCCTTATATATCTTTCTTTCTCTCATTTAGGTCTATCTCACCACGACGAAGAACCCTTATCCCCAATGACGATTTGCGGTGCGATCGAACATCGCCGAGCTAAGCTGTGTGAAACACCAAGACCATCTCCTTGGCTTGCTTGGTGATTGATCCTATTGTTAGGCGTACATTGTAGGTATACACAAGCAGATGAAGCTAGCGGATTGATCACGATCTTTAATGCATAGCCTACATTAGCTCTGTGCTCAATGTTAGGGTTGTGGAAGAAGTGACGATTAGCCTGCCAAAACATAGCTTTAAAGAACATCACCGACGATTCCACTCAGGGATAACGTTATAGTCGGTCCGGCAAGGCGGTGATAACGGTTTTTTAGCGCGATATCGCTCAGTGCGATCGAAGATACCAGGAACCACATACTTTACTGTACACATGCATAGCCTAAAGGACATGACACCGATCATGCATAGCTATGAAAGTGAGTGATCTGACTCCGACACCAAGTCGACCAATATTATTGATTGTACTTGTTTCATGATTACTAAACATCTCGCTCAACCGGAACATCTCGGCTACTCCTTCGCCTTATTTGTCATTATCATTGCGCTCAGGCTCAGCAGGGATTTGGTGAAAGATATCGTATCTACAGAAAAAAAAGATTGTTATTCTCAGAAACCAATCATGAGTACGCCCGATATTCGCAGGAACGAGGGTTAGAGACGAAACAGTCCGACACTCACTTGCTGAGCACGTAGGGGATACCGGCGAATTGGGGACCATATCTTGCCGCATTATCATAGAACTCGTAGACTGGGATAGCATGGAGTTTCATGTTGACAGGAACAGCGAATGTCTCTACAAAACCGGATTATGGTCAGCTTGATTCATTTCTATCAGCCATATACTTCTTATGATTCTGAACCTACTATTAGGAGGCAGTTCGACTATGTATAATTTCTTACATTCTTTAGGTTGAGAGATATGAGCTGGAACATAAGGATACTATACGTTGCGGTCAGCTGATATTCAGTGTCACAGTGTTGAAGGAGAATCACTTACAAGGAAAGTATCATAGTTAGGTCTATACCAAGTACATAACAAGTCTCCACATTTCCAATCGCCACTTGCAGGACTAATCCAGAGAGGTCCATCAGTTCCACCACTGGAAGCAAGCTTAGTTTCGCCGTTGACTTGGGTAGTGATCCCCTTGATATCTGTGTATCTCGCGGAGTGAGTAGCTGAAGGAGTGAATGGAACTCCGAGTTGCTCATTGAGTCGAGTGATAAGACCGGAAGCATCCGTTTCGATAGGATCGATGTAACCCCCAGGACTAAATAATCCATATTAGCCTTTCCGTTCGCCGGTGTCAGGCAACACAGTCGTACGCGTGAATGGGATGTCGAGGTAGCTTGTGTGGTGTTATGAACTTACAGCTTGTAGAATGCGTTTGCGACTTGTAATACCAAGATGTGTGGGAAATCGTGAACCTGATTTAAGGGCGATGGCGATCAGCCTAGCTTGATCTCTGTCTGGTGTAAAACTCTCTTACAGAAACCAGCATAATAGCTTCTACTGATCGTCTGACACCTGATTCGTCATTTTGCTCTTCAAGTCTTTTAAGTCTTGTGGTGACTGAATTATCCTCTTCAGGTTGTGATTCTCTCTCACTGAAGGGTGGAGCAAAGATTATTAGCAGATGAAATATATGGTATAATGACGGGATTTCAGTTATGACAAATTGTAAGCGAACATGTGAGGAGCTTTTCGGTAGAGCCATTACCATGTAAGAAAGTTCGCAGGTGACTTTGTCGAGGACGGTGAAGGGGAAAGAATACTTACATCAAAGTGTAACCTGAAAGGGGATGACTGTATCAGTCGAATTGTTAGCTGGAAAGTCCTACCACGTGAAAGCGATTGGCTAAACAGCTTACATATTGAGTTTTTCGAGCGTCATTATGCTGATACCGTTTAATGCAAGAAAGATACGTGATCAAAAGATATTCTGATCAGTAGATAGTAAACAGAAATTGAGTGTGGTGAGAAGAAGAAGAAGAAAAGGAAGAGAAAAAGGGCAAATATGAATAGGTTGGGGTTTCACACTTTTACTTTGATTGCAGGTGATGTAAGTTGACTCAACCACGGTTGAATGTTATTTGTCATTTGATGGTAAGGACGCACGGACCCTTTTGTATCATGAGCATCATCTTATTTTGACATGCATCTACATGAGACATTGTACATACGCTTTTTACAAATCACTACAGCTCTACCCATTGATAATTTGTCATACTGTCGTTATTGTCGCGGTCATTATTGTCGTTATCATAATGATTTCTAAGCCATCACAAGCTAAACCTTGAACCTGCCTAATCTTCATCACTTCTACAACACGCTTTTATGCATAAGCAGCTAATGCACCTTCACCATCTTTGGGTTTCCAACTTTCATCAACGTAAATAGATTTATGAGATTTATGACATCCTTCAACAGGACAATAAAAAGTATATTCATCTGGCTTTTTCTCTTCAGGTTTTTTAACTTTTCTGGAAGCATTCTTTTTTCTTCTTTTAGGAAGTTGATCTTCATTATTTAATAGATGTGTATCTGGTTGTTTTTGTATTGATAATAATTCTTTTGTTGTTATTGGGGTTTGTAATTTATTTAAACATGATTGATCTAATAAATGTCCACATCTTAAAACCCAAAGTCTATCTTCAGGTGTTTTATATGCTGAAGAGACTAACAAGGGATTGGGACAATTTGAACAAATTAAATATGGTTTCTTCTTTTGTTTATTCATAGATTGCTTGATAAGATTACCATCGTCATCTAATTCGATAGGTTCTTTTTCAACTATAGAATCCATATCAAAATCCATGACGTATTCTTTATTAGTTGGCTTTGAATATTTTGGTAATTCAACTTTTGATAATATGGCTTGAAAATCTTCTTGTCGTCTCCCCATTCCTCCTAATCCTGCTGGTCGAGGAATACCACCTAATTCAGCTAACATACCTAATGGTGCATCCAAGCCTAATCCACCAACACCATCAGCACCAGGTGGACCTCCCCATCCAGCTAAACGTTCTCTAAAGCCTAAAGCATCCATGAACCTTGCATATATCGGGGGTACAGGTTCTTCTTCATCTTCGGAATTATCTCGTCCTTCCAAATGTACTCTTCTTGCTTCGATTTGTCGATGAGCCGGACGTGAATTTGGGGGACCAACGGGTCGACCTCTTGTGAATAATACTGCTCCACCTAAGCCTATTCTTGGTCTTGGTCGAGGTTCTTGTATAGGCGGAGATAGGATTTGTCGTCTTCTCTCATCTTCTTGATCATTTACTATAGCATCATGTCTTGCTGATCGTTCCGCAATGATATCGTCTATTTCTGAAATGAGAGAAAGTATCTGGTTAGCATCGTTTGACCTTGTGAAAATAAAGATTCATTGTGACTCTAGTAGCTCACCATTCATCATTATCCTAAATCTACCAGGAGAAGGTCTTCTGTTTCCATAATTATCTGCGTTGGCTGGTGTCCAATGTGGCCTAGCTACAGGTATCTGAGGTGGATTAGGATTTCTATTTTCACCTGTGAATACTATGTCATCATCACTATCGTCTTCAATTTCAACTATACTTCTAGTTCTTCTTCTATCGGTATTTAATGTTCGAGATTCAGAACCAGATGCATTTGCGTTATGATTGCGAGTACGAGAAGGACCTGCAACGGGTATGATTGTTGAGGAAGAAGAACCTTGAAGCTGACTCTGACCTTGACGTCTATCTGTAAGAATTTGCGATAGCCCTCTTTGATCACCTCGTTGTATGTTCAAAGCATCTAAATTCCTTCTTCTATTTGATGATGCGAGACGTGGTGAATCAGGTGAATCTGGTATAATACCGTGATTATCTCTGTGTATGTTTGCTGTTAAATCTTCTGATGCTCGAACATCATCTTCGTCGTCTTCAGTCGTATATGAGGTTGATATGGGTGAAGATGGTCCTCCACTAGGTCTATTTCTTCCTGGTTGTATAGGTGAAGATACCTCAAAAGGTGCTGTGTCACCTGAATTTAAGCTCCAGTCATCCGAGTCTGAAAAGATGGAACTCATCTCGAGGATGGTCTGGCTGATGTTTGAATAATGAGAAGGAAGGAAGAAGAGGATGTCCAGGGTTTGAAAGAGAAATATCAAAAGGTCTAATCTTATAAGCAGGATGTTCAGAATGTCATTCAACGTTTGTGGGGTGGCAAATGCGTAATTCGAAAACACTAAAAATTGATCCCGTCTGGTTCTTGATTTCACAAGTTCAGAAACGCATAATGTAGAGAGATCTTTGACAGATTGGGAAGAGAGAGAAGTGACAGTCAGTTGTGATATAAGGTGATATCCGTGATGCTTGGTTCGTCCAGCCAATTTATATTATAATTCATTCTTCACATCATACATGATACAGTAAATAGCAGCCTATGAATCTATATTCCAATTTTCATCCTCATCTACCTCTTGTCGTGATCACTGTCAAAAGCGATAAATGTCCATAATTATATTTTGTTTTGATTTCTGACGGCAAAATGGCTCGCCATTTATGAATGATGTGCTTGATACATTGGTGAAATATGATGATGATCTTCCTTGCGTAACTCCCTGTGCTCTAAAATTCCTTATATCCCCAGACTTAGAACTACATTTTTCCTTCCTCACTAGCTTTATTCCCGGTACCTCACTGAGTGCTCTTAATTTTTTGTGGAACTGTATTGTTCACAACTTGATCAAGCTTAATGAGCAGTCTTGTTGGGTGAGAATTTTGATCTAGCTCTCAATTTAGGTCCGAAAACCATTAAAACCATTGGAATAGGAGCTAAAAGAAGTGCCAAGAAACCAAGTAATGCTGATGCCCATTGAGCTATTTAGTAAGTTGAGGTGTTATCAGTATTCGAGAAAGTTGCAATTATAGAGCGATGGTAAAGGCATTGATTTTAAACTTACTACCTAATTTTTCGTACATTTGAGTGGCGAAAAGAGGGCTATTTGTGGATCAGTCATTAGTATGAAGACATATCTACAATAGGGTAATATTCAATCTTTCAACTCACAAAGCGGCACCGAACAATGATCGAACGATAGCTAATCGCACCAATAGTCAATATGGTACACTTCTACGCGATGATATAGATAGAAGAACCGAAAAAAGTTGCAACTCACTTGCACCAGCTAAAGCACTAGCAGCAGACCAAAGATAAACATCGATAATATAATTGAATAAAGAAACGAACATTCCTAAAGTTCCGACACCAATTAAAACAGCAGCTAAAACAGGTGAAATCCAATGAATCGATGAATATGATGTCCAACCGAACCAGAACATTGCAATAACTAAACTCCATCCTGAAATAACACATAATTCTAATCGTTTTTCTGGACTAGGTGGTGCAGGTGCTACTTTTTTGGCATGTCTTTGGAATCTTGGTTCAATTACTGTCATGAATCTATACGATGAGAATCAAATCAATCAGTTCATTCACGCTGTACAGATATCTAGAAAGATTTATGTATACTCACAATATAACACATAACAACCCTCCTAAGAAGAATCCTAAGAAACACAATCCATTTTCAAGAGTGTTGAACCCATGGTTTATGATGAACTATTGGAACCAGAGAATTTATTTCAGTCAACCGTCCTATACGTTGACGAACTCCAAGAAATTAACGTACAACGAAAGGGAAGGCCTCGAACAAGAGGTAAACGACTCCGTAAACAAACGACATGTACATTGTTACAGCTAAAAGCATTGGTTCAAGGGCTAAGGAACGAGGATTAGCGAAATCATGAAGTCTCTTCCAAAGCTGACTTACCAAGAATCACGAAAGGCTTAGCTAAGATATCATACAATCTAGCTTGCCATCTATGGTCCATTTTTTCGACTATAAAATCGGATTACGTGGTCAGCTGTATACGTTACATTTGTCAAGCAGGATATAGTGTAAGATCAAAGCTATGAACTCTGTGCCCTGAAGGCCTTGTGTTACAACAACCACCTAGAGTGTGGCGAGGAGCGACTTACGAGGTGCATACCATCGTTCTTCTTGAGTATCTTTTCTCAATTTTTTAGCTTTATTTGCCAAGATCTTTGGAGCGTATGTTTCTGGTACAGCAACGACGATGACCACTAAACAGAATCCAGCAAACATAGTTAAGATCCAAAACATCCATCTCCAATTTGTACCTGAAACTTGAACTGTCGTATTCATACCAAATAATGATCAGCTTTCAGCCGGTCCAAAAGTTACTGGTGCTTACTTACTAGCACCAGCCACTATAGGTCCGATTGAGGGGCCAGCAAAAGGAGCTAAAGCAAATAAACTCATTGCTTGACCACGATGATCACCATCCCAAATATCTGCAATTAAAGCACCAGAATTTGTTAAAGGTGCTGAAGCGAAAATACCACCTAATAATCTAAATATTAAGATTGATGCTGTATTTTTGGATAGAGCACATCCGACTTGCATTCCAGTGTAAACGATAAAAGATAGAATAAATATCGGTCTTCTTCCATAAGACTCAGAGAGGGGTCCGAATAAGACGGGTCCGATGCAATACCCAGCGACGAAGAGCGAGATAGTGAGAATAGCAACTTCTTGTGAAAAGCCAAAGTATTCTTCCATATCTTGAATAATACCTGAAGGGGATGAAGAAGCAAAGGTGGAATTGAGTACTAAAAGACCAGCGATACCTGTTAGACCCCACCTGTAACCTACGCCCCAGTTCTATCGCGTGCAGGAAAGCGTCAGCCGTGGAGCTATTAAATCACGCACATTGGATTGATTATAGCGGAAAAGATATAAAAAGGGGGAGAGGATCGAAGCAGGAGAGGAAGGGCAGGAGGTGTGTGAATTGACACTCACCTTGGGGTTTATCTTTTCTCCTTCTTCGAATTTGACTGCCCATGGATCAGGACCTTTTTCTTCTCTTACAGCATCTCTTTCCTCTTCTTCCTCTCTTGATCTTGCAGCTCTCAAACCTGACTCCGCATCTGTTCCTGTAGGTGCGACACCACCAAATAAACCTACAGCTGGAGGAGTTGAACTTTGTCTTGAAAGTGAAACCATCCCTTTACCTTGAGTTACTTCACCACCTGCACCTGTATGCGTATTATGAGAAACCTGTGTGCCACTTGAG
This sequence comes from Kwoniella dendrophila CBS 6074, assembly GCF_036810415.1. Lineage (NCBI taxonomy): Eukaryota > Fungi > Basidiomycota > Tremellomycetes > Tremellales > Cryptococcaceae > Kwoniella > Kwoniella dendrophila. The sequence goes on from NC_089482.1 coordinate 805,736, forward strand.
GTTCTTTCTAATTTTTTAGGTTCAATTGAATCTGGTAACCCACGTTTTTCATCATGGTTATTCTGGTGATGTGAATGATGATGATGCTGATCGTGATGTTTTTCATTTAAACCCAGTTCAGTTGCAGCTAAAGCAGCTATATCTTGACCTTTGGCACCACCTGTCGTACCTGCTTGATGATCTTTCTCGTTTCCTTGTTTCCCTTCAAATGCTTTCGTACCTGGATGAGGTTGTCCATGTAATCCACCAATACCTGCTGAGACCCCTCCTCCAGATAAAGTCGGTGTGGGACTTTCAGAACCAGACTCAGATCTATCTTGTCTTTGTGTATTGTTTTCCTGTTCCATTTGATGTGGTGGCTTCTCAGAAGTCATATGTTCGTGAGCTAATGGGTTTATAGGAAATGTAGTTGGAGCTGTTCTCGTATGCTGTAATACCGGTTGAGTCGGGTTCAAAGGTGTAGGGTCGACATTCAGAACATCGTTAGATGAGTGTATAGGTTGAGAAGTTACATATTCATCTTGATTTAAGGAAGTGTGATCACCTATGGGAGCACCCAGGTTGAGTGGATTTGTAGACATTCTGGGAAGAAAATACCCAAATGACGTCGAGTTAGGTATCTAAGTTATCCGTCTGAATTTCTTCGGCAAAATCCTTCTTGACGAACCGTGATAAGCAGATTGAGTTGAGCACAATCTGGTTTTAAGACGTAAATTTACAGATTCCTATAGAAATATAGCTATGAACTGATTCAAAGCAAAACTGTAGTTGTTGGAAAAACTTATGTTTGTTTTCGATGCGATTTGAACAATTTTTTTCTATGATGGTTTATTTACGTTAAGGTTAATTTACACGGTGAAATGTTTGTCAGCAGTTATTTTGGTATTTGAATTGTGTGTGGCTTGGCTGACGAAGATTTAATGCTATTTCCGGAAATTTAGGCTTCTACACTTTACCGAACGGAAAGAGTAAAAAAAAATCGTTTTAGATGAATATCTTGAAAGGTATATTATGTTGTATATGAATGAAATTCTTCTTCTCATTTGAATTATATAAATATAAAATGCTTCAACGTTGCATATGTATGCACCACCACTCATATGACTGATTTACAAGTGTCTGACTCATCAAATCACAGGTTGTAGTTCACCTTTATGTAAAAGTTTATTATGATATATAAATATCCCTCTCACCGAACCGTACTACTACATGACAACTTTGGATAGCAGAGGCTCGGGCTCGGGAATGGATGATACTTGTATTGCTCACTCTGACACCTTTCACGTAAGTTAAAAATAGACTAGCACCAACAACAAACGGATTCGTCCGCCTATCCGGCCGTAACGGGGATGCCAATTGCGGATCTATCAGATCCAGACCATCAAACCCTTCGACTCCTTTGATAAGGTTACAGACATACCTTGTATCTTGTGAGTCAAGCTGTCGGATGGCAAGCACGATACTGAACTTATGTGCCAAGGTCCTTCGAAGGCTACATTTGTCGTCTAAGTCTTGATACACTCATGCATGAAGACCAGAAAAGGAAGAGCGCTTGGAGCCGAGGCAATCAGTGACCGGAGTCAGTAACGCTTGAATTTGTGAATTAAACACATGTACTACCATGATGCAGTGATACCCTCTACCATCCTCAGTAATATAACCAAGATTGGTCAACTTATGGAGTATCCGTTGACGCTTTTGATAAATTAGATGCTAATAATATCAACTTTTGGTTATCTAAGGTCTCCACAGATTTCAGGAACGCTATGACGTCGAAGACAGATTCCGGTTATTTAGGTGAAGGGCTTTTGGTACTCACTTGTGATCAGTATTACTGGGGATGATCGAGTGCATATTCTTTTCATTAAGCTTATCTTCAATCTGTTTTCTGTTCACAACTTACAGATATACTAGCATATATAGACATTACTACATATCCATCATGAGCAATACTAACAATTCCGGAGAAGCACCCCCTCCTTATCAATCAGGCGGAGGAGGTAGACCAAACGTTTCAGTAACTACACCTTTGGGCGATGTAAGATCAGCTTCCTCTGATGCTGTAACTCAAGGTAATCGACCAGCACATCAAAGAAACATATCAAATGCTTCTGATGTCAGTGATTTGACTGATGAAGAACCTCAACAACTTGATCCCAAGGAAGTTGACATTAGAAGAAGTATGGATGATGAACAAAGAGATCTACCTGAAGGTTGGGTAAGATGTTTCGATCCAAAGTTAGTAAAAAGTCTTTATATACAGGTTAAGCGTCTCAATCATAACTTGATGCTGACCTCCACGATATAGACAACAACATGCATTTTATGTTGAAGAAAAGACTAAAAGATCAACATGGTTACATCCATATGATGATCCAGAGTTTTTGAAGACTCTACCTACATCACATCCTGCTCATCCCGATTCAAAAGAAGGTAGAGCAATCCGAAAACAGTCAGAAGATGAGAAGACATTCCTTGATAAAAAGAGAGAAAACAAAGATAGTAAAACTCCTATTACCAATAAGACCGACAAAAGTGTGGTCAGTGGTGGAGGAAACAATACCAATAATGGTGAAGAAAGGAATTGGTTCCAAAAGAAAAAAGATCAATTAATCGGTACTAAAGAAGAAAGAGCTAAAGCCAAGGAGGAGAAACGAAGAGTCCGTGAAGCGCAAAGAAAGAAGATGGCTGTGAGTAATATTGTCCACATATTCTATGCCGACAACACCCAGAAGAGAAGCTGATTATCGCTACAATTTGATAATATAGGAAGCACAAGCTGCTTATGAGAAGCGAAGACGCGAATTGATTCAACAAAGATTGAACGATCCTAGTATAAGTCGCATGTACGCAAGAGATCCATACATGTACGCTGCACCATCTACACCATTTGTCCGAGGTGGCGGTTTGTATGGAAGTCCATACGGATACGGTAAGTTCACTCCTACTGGATCGTGCCTTTTCAACTCACACAAATTCTCTTCAGGTTACGGTGGCGGATACGGTCGACGAGGATATGGATACGGCGGTTATGGAGGTGGATATGGTGGAATGGGTATGGCTGGTCCAATGATGTTGGGTGGAGGTGCAGGTTTATTAGGTGGTATGCTGATCGCAGATAGTATGTCAGGCGGTAAGTTAGCATACAAATAGTTATGGATTAGACATACCACCGACAATTTGCTGATTATTACTGTTTATATACAGGTTATGGAGGAGGATTTGGAGGAGGTGACTTTGGCGGCGGTGGTGGCGATTTCGGAGGAGGTGGTGGGGGAGGATTTTAGAGACAGTAGACATATACTACAGCAACAACCTAGACCGGGGGAATTTTCGTAACTTTCATCTTAATGTATCTTTCTTTGTTTGTGTGCTGTCTGGATCACCTCCATCATCCAGCTGTTCTTGGATGCTTGTTTTAGCAAAGCTCCATGAATTGGACGATTCGTATTTGCGGGGCTCCAGCGAAAACGTTTGTTGACGAAGTTGCGGTTATCTTACCGTTAGGAACTAATTGCTTGTGCAGTATAATATGGACCAATAAATCAATCAAGGATTTGTTGACTTTAACTAGCTTTGAGTTGAGGCTTTTGGCCGAACAAGATCATATCGGATAGACTGGAGTACGTCGAAGACAGATCAAGTACAATGCAATCAAGCAATAGAGCACCGACGTTTCGAAAACCTTCAAATTTATCAATTCGACCACCTTCACCTAATCACAATCTCAACAACAACGGCCCATATCCACCTGCATTGACAACACCAACGGGAACATATCAACATCAATATACATATGGAAATGTATTGAACTCAAATACGAGTTCACCACGAAGAACAGCTTTACCACCTTCACCTACATACTCAAACGTATCTTATGCGAGTAAAGGTTCTTCATCAGGTTTAGGTGTTGGTCCTAAATATCCTGAAGAACCTATCCCACCTCCCCCTTTACCAAGTAAAAATAACAATAACAACGAAAAGAGATTACCTACTCTACCAGGTCAAGATAAGTTTAGTCCACATAAATATGTCTTGCCTTCTGGAACTGGAAAAGGTTGGGCAACAGGTGCTTATGACAATAAATTGGTAAGTCCTTCTTTTCACCAGACAACATCATCAATTACTCCAGTTGGTCTCTTAAATACAATCATAACATGTCCAAGGGTGTATCGGCTCGTGCACGATCTTCCTGCGAACGGAGTAATTCTTCGCTGTCAGCATCTGAAGACATTCTTCTTGGATATATCGCTTTTATGATTTATGGTGGATCTAGTTGTTCGATCGATTTGATCGGTGCAGGCGATATATAACGTGATCAAGCTGACATGCCAACTCCATCATCTGATCTACAGGTTTCCTCTACACTGTCTCATTTACCACCCATACCACCTCTGTCTCCTGCACCGAATGCATCCTCTTCGTCGTCGTTACACCCAACTACATCTTCAACACATTTACATCCTTCACCTCGACCATCTATATCGAACCAGTCTTCAACGGGAATAGTAGTTTATCCAGATGGTACACCAATAACGGATCACCATGATAGTCATCATCATGGTATAGCTGGGAAAGTAGCTGAACACATGACAATGGCTCATTCAAGTCCTAATTCACCATGGAGTTTATTGACTGTACATGTATTACCCCTTTTCGCCGGCAGCGCGTTGAAAACACCGCTGGAGGACCTCAAGTGAGTCTATCCTGATCACCTGCATGTAGGCGAGATTGAGAACATGATAGCTGACTTGCAATTAGCCATCTATGCCACTCGCATATTATCAGCACATCTCAGCGGTATCCTCCTGCCAGAATTGTTTCACTACTTACAGCAGATTTAAGAGAATTTATCGCCTCTGGAATGTTGACTCTAAAAGCTAAATTTGAGACTTTGGAAGAGGGAAAAGTTGTTAGTAGAGCTGCTGAGGTATGGATCTTCTTCTGGGCGCAAGTTTTACCTGTGAGTGGACCGGTCTGTAATATTACAACAGCCGTTACGAAATAAACTGTCCCCGAAAGTGCTAATTTGGCATCCCATTGTTTCTAGTACGTGGAAGGAGTTTTTCTACCGTTCACACAACTTCGAGATGTCCCTACTTCCAGCTCATCATCATACTTGACCACATTATCATCATCTATACCTGTACGACATTTGATTCTATCGGGATTTCTTTTACATATCCTTTTACCCCTTCTTCCTCGACTAGTACCTCAAATCACGAATCCACCTTCACCTACACTGAATTCTTATCCACCTCCAACTACGACAGAACTGTCAAAAATCCTACAGATGTCACTGGTTCTATCAACACAAGCTAGATACTCTACATTTTTCCCTTCATCGGGACAAGAAGATCGTGACGAGGAAGTAAGGGATAATGTGGAAAGTTTGGGTAAAGCTGTTAGATGGAAATTACAACAAAATGAAATAGAATCACAACTGCCTATTGATAGTGATTCACCTATCAAAGCTTCACCTAATACGAATGGCGTTGTAAGCGGAAGATCAGCTGGAGGTGGATTACAGAGAGGACCAAGTTTATCCCAGTCAGGTAGATATAGACGTAAAGGTTGGAGAGCTTCAGCGAATTTGGGTATGTTAGGCTTAAGCCAATATGGTAATCCTAACGAGAATAGTAATGGTAAAATATCAAGGCAAAATTCTGGTGAACCGAATACAAACAACAATAATGCGTACTTTTCCAAGGATAATGCTCATCGAAATAGATTAGATGAAGAAGATGAAGATGATAGTGAATTGGGTTTACCACCTCAAATAAGGGCAAACACAAATGACTCCTTAGCTGTACCTAGTTTGAATGTTATTCCAGGTGGATCGATGTTGTCGTCAGTAAACGATTCATCAACGATTACTGGAGGATCCACTATAGGTGATACAATTGCTAGTTCAACTATAACAGGTGGAAGCACGATAAGAGGTGAAAGTTTAGCTAGTTATGGTGAAACCCCTTCAGCATCGATGACTCCAAGTGTATCAAATGGTATAAGAGGAGTACCTTCAGGTGAAGGAGTAGGAGGTATGGATATGATGTATGGTAGACCTGTAAGAAGAGGAAGAGCAGAAAGTGAAGGAAGTGAAGTGGCAGGAACAAGGAGGATTTGATGAAAATTGCCACCAAAAGTTGACTGTATTGTCAATCAAAGCACGGACCATGTGTTTCTGTTTTACATCAATCTTCACTCCTGTTCCCACTACAAATTGGTATTGTCGTCCATTGTTTTAGCATTGCTATGATATATCGTTGATCAGATCTCTTGTAACATGGCCGAAGAAGCGGGCAATAGAAGTGAAGAGAGCTCTGTCGCAGTGGAATTAACAGCAAAATATGGACAGAGTAAAGGAGTTTTATTTGACGAGGAATTAGAAATCAAAGCGGTACGACATCAAGGTGTAGAAATCAGTAAATCACAAAATGAAGATATACCTTTCTCAAACTCAGATGAAGATGGAGAAGACAACACCTCAAAAAATCAGAAGCGAGCGCCAAGAGGGTGGAGTAAAGTACAGAAGACCTCGAATGGTTTTCTCCCTCCCATCCTCCGCCGACCGATTTATCACCGACTCAACCAAGTATCTGTCGAGACTATGTGCGTTTGACATCTCTTCTTCCTTATATAATATCGAGGTTTTGCCGCTAATGTTTCGCTCCAAACAGAGCAATTATCTACCCTTATATCAATATCCATAAAGATCGAGTTGCACTCGGTCAAACTTCTTCCAATAGCATACAAGCATACTTCAAGATAAGATGTACCAGATACAAGTTCGGTAGACCACTCACAGAAAGAACCAGAAAGACATGGATTACCATTTGGAACGAATTCTCAGCACATTGGAGGTCTTGCAAAGTACCGTATTGCACAAGTGAGTAGCTTACCTATCGGCGATGTATTATGAAAAGCTAGACTAATTGACGTCAAGACGCCGGAAGAACACTTGCTGCTTTAACTGCGCCTTCAAGTGACACCTCTAAATGCTATCGCACGCAACCAGAACCAGTCAATATCGGTATCCAGCATTACATCCAGCAAGAAGGACAAGTAGGTCCAGATAAGTTTCTAAACGGACAGTTCCGAACTATATGGAGGCGTGTTGCTAGGGAGGAAATAAAACGTAAGACCGTATTGCAGTCCAACACTACCCTATCTCTTGCTATCATATTGCTATGTTGCCTCTTTGGCTCTGTCAGCTCTGCTTGTTCTCTTTATCCTATCTTTTCTCCACTTTGTCTTTTACCTCAGGCTGGCTGTTCCTCTCATGCCCATTGGACTGACTGACATCATCCTTGTGATACAGAACGACTTCTTGCGTTTCTACGGTCGCAGTGGTATGACGGCCCAGCAAGACCGCTAGAAGATATACGTGATCATCCTTGTTTAGCTTGGAGCTTTGTTCATGGCTATCCAGCAACTTGTTGGATTATCAAAGTAGATGTTCGGTCAAGTCATTGGGGTCAGATCAGGTACGGTCATTACCATCTATTCAATCCGGACGGTATAACCTTATTTGACCTCATGCATTCAGTGAATTTGAGGTAAATTCATCTTCATATATACAGCACGTACTTGATGCTCATCACAATATGACCTTCGCAGCATGACACAGAAAATTGATGACCCCGCAAAAATCCCTATATATCACCGGATGATTGATGAAAGTGAGAATCGAAATTTGAGGGAAGTTGGGGCTTATGAGTGCATGAAGAGTTCTTTTGTGAAGATTTTACACCGAGTAGCTTTACGTACTCGTCCTCGGTGAGCGCTGGTACCTGATAATCCCCATCGAAAGTTTTTGACCCGTATGTACATGTTCAGATCGGTTTTTCTAGACATTACAGCCCTTCAGACGACCGATGAGACCAGAATAAAACGGATCAGGAAGGATTATACCAGATGGGAGAGGACGGAGATTTGGCTGTCAACTCAGCCTGAAATTCGTGAGTTAATTCTTCAGCACCTGCTGAATTAAGCAACCACAAGCTAACTTGTATTGAAGCTGTTATTGATAAGTTCTCACATTGGTCTGGCAGAGTGTTCACAAGAAGGGATCCTTGGGAACATATCCGGTTCGCAGATGCGGAAATGGAGATCCCTAGCTCTTCAGCTTGTAAGCTTTAAGGCCGGTTCTATCTGTGATTGTGCAAATTTAACATGCGGATCATCCTGAATTACAGTACCCAATTTCGTGCTACCACAAATGGAAACACCACCACCAACTGAGCCACTATATCATCAACCTGCAACTCCTACAACATTCCAGTCTACACCTTATACCACCCCAGGATCGTCCTTACCGCAAACTCCATTTAGTTCAAACGCAGCACCTGGACCTTCCTCCTCTCGGCGTGCTCCAGGGGGATTCGGACCTATAATTGATGCTGAAGACGACGAGGAACCCATCACGACCGGTTACGCAAGTTCTGGAACACGATATTCACCACCTCAAAAGCCAGAAGGTTACGTTGCTGTACCAAAGAGACGAAAATGGACAAATATACAAGAGATCTTCGCTCTAGGTCCAAACATCCAGCCAGATCCCTTTGGATCACATAGTTTCGGTGGTCCATTAGACATTAAAGAAATCAGTAATCCACTCAGTGATGAATATTGTGGAGCCAACGTCCTTTTGACTTCCATGCACAAAGATACTTCAACGACCGTTACTGCGTATCCCTATGCGCCGCAAGGTGGAGGTCATCCTGGATGTTGTGCTATTTAGCTTTTGGAGTTATAGCAGAATCGTGTTCTTATGTCATCATGATACTATGTTCTTGGTTGTCCATACACTTCAGTCGTAGCTTGTAGCTCTAAGTCAAGTATAAGTAGTCTTGTAAACCCAACTTTGTTCCGTATGATCCACCAGCATGCCACACAAACAGTCATCTGTAATTATGAATTATTTGGCTTGTACGGTGGGAATTGACCCTGAACGCGTTATCGTTGCATCCCCTCCACCACACCAAGTCTACATTGATCTTTTGCACTACTTTCGTTTTTGATAGCAATAAACGCACAGTTAATCACTAACGAGTAGTATATATAAAGACTCAACAAAGAGTATTCGCGATAATGTCAGGTGGAGCTAAGCAGTACAAAGCTATTGGGGTGAGTCGTCTATGCTTGAACCTTCCTGCTCAACAGAGATCTGGGTCATGAATACGTTGTGGTCAAAGCGTTAGTACTGATTACTGTGATAGGATGACATATGGAAGAGGACGGACAAAGTTGTGAGTTTCCTTCCTCATCTTTATCGTCTAAGCAAATGAATGACTTCCTCACGGGTTGTTGACCGTAAAGCTAATTAATGCTCGCTCTACAGAACGCAGAGTTGTTCACATTAACGTATGGAGCATTGGTTGTTCAGCTCATAAAGGTATGTTGTAACATATTTTGTGCGAGATGATGATCGGCTGACATGTCTATGCATTGTTAGGACTACGAGGATTATGGAGAAGTGAATAAACAGCTAGAGAAAATGTAAGCTTGACCTATACCTTGCTATGATCAGAAGACAATCTTTATTTGTTGAAACACGCACATTGCAGACAAAATTATAAAGCAAATTACAGCGATATGGAGCTAATCATATTCACATGCATACAGGGGATATAATATCGGGACTAGATTAATAGAAGATTTCTTAGCTAGAACTGGTTTACAAAGATGTCAAAGTTTCGCTGAAACGGCTGAAGTGATTTCCAAAGTGAGTTTGGGATTTTCTCTATTTATTCGATTCTACGTCGAGTAATTATATATGTTCTCGTATAAAAATGGTATATACCAAACCTTTTCACATCGCCCCTTGTTAAATCCTGGATGAAACCAGTGGCCATTTGCTGATCCATAGCGCAAAATCAGGTTGCTTTCCGAACGTTCCTTGGAATTTCACCAATATTATCTTTCCCTCCACCATCATCTTCATCTAATCAACCTAATACCACAAACAATTTACCTCAGCCTAATGAATTCATCTTAACTTTTGATGAAAATCCTTTAGCTGAATTTGCTGAATTACCAAGAGATGCTAGAGAAGGTGGTTTGTGGTTTAGTAATGTGCTATGTGGTGTTGTTAGAGGTGCTTTAGAAATGGTAAGTCACAAGCAATTCAATGTTTTTTAAGCGATTCTTGTTGTCTGTTCCTAATTGTTAAGCTCACGCTGATTCTGCTTTTTGGGGCATCTTATAGATTCAAATGCAAGTTGAAACGCGTTTCTTATCGGATGTATTGCGTGGAGATGATTCGACAGAGATGTATGTTAGATTAGTAAGGCTTTTAGAAGAAGAACAGCCCGAAAATGATGAGTAATATAACTTCAATCATGAAGAAATGAGAGAACTGTGTGTATATAGCTATAGAAGGACGTACACTGTATGGCAGACAAGCTGAACTTTGCTTTATAACAATGTTCGATGGGGTCTGCATATGCCATAAATGGAAATTCCTACCTAGAATAATTTAGCTTAGCTATATGACTTGCTATAGCGAACCATGCTATTTCACTTTCCACTTGTAAATATAATCTTCCTCAGAAAACGATCCCGTGCCAGATGTCTTGAGCAGAGTTTATGTGAACTAGCAGATGAAGCCTCTTCTTCGAATAAAAGCCTTTGGATTGTGTAAGTTCAGCTTAAACACCAGCACTATATCTACCCACTCTCAATTAAAACTGTTCTATCCTAGCGATCACAAATGTATACTTCTTCCTTTACTGCATCTCTCAGGAAGGATTGTGAACCTCTAACAGCATTGAATCTCCCTTGTTTTGTAGATTAGAACGCATCTTCTTAGAGATAACAATTGCTTGCATCTGTTGTGTCTGGCAATAAGGCTGTATAAGGTGATCTTTGAAATGAATTGGGGCCTTTCTCGTCCATACTCTATTCATATCGTAGTCCCTTCGACATTCGGATGAGTGAATCATGGTGTAACTAATTAAGCAAGTATATTTGTACGCCTAATAATCCGTTGGAAATTGTACCGCTACCAGAAAAGCGAAGTACGAATTCTATTTTTAGGCTTTCAGACATCTCAACCCTGAAAAAACCGTCACGTCCATCATCTCTTTCTTTTCTCCCATTTTATAGCTGACACGTCATTATATCATCAATGATCCCGTTCTCATCACTTTGCATTGCACTGCTTCTATATTTATATCTGGTTACTAGGAAACGGGGGATCAAATCGCATCGTCTTGTTCTATTTATAAAAGATATCCTACCGTGTATCGGGATTGACATGCCAGAACGAAACGTTCCTTTGTGTTTATTCCTACACAGGATTTATCATATCATCTAAACCACATAGATACCGTTCATCGTCATACGTAAGGTGACGCAATTGTCTGTTGTTGAATCATAAAGAGAGATGTTTCAACTTCACAGTACATACCCTGATTGAATCACCAGTCATTTCAATAGACTCACCATGACGACGTTCTTAATTGCTGCGCTGGAAGAGTGGAGATTCTCTGGTATATATAAGTTGATCCATAGAATTGTCAAGCCAGTTTTTTTCTTTTCCATCGACAACCTAACGATAATTACGATTAACGAATACAATCAATAAACACAATACAAAATGGGTAAGCCTTACATCCATCTATTCATCATGTCACGTAGAATGTCAGGAAACGTATTGATCTAGTTGATTTCTAGGCCTCTTCGATTTCTTCAACAACGACGACTCTGGTAACCAACAAGTCTAGTGAGTCAATTTGATCTAACCACGATTCACGATATGGAATTGACATTGTCATCATGTTTTTGGCCTTATCATACCATGCTAACGTATTTATATAGCAACCTTGACCCTAACAATGAAGAACACAAATCCAAACTTTCTCACGAATTAATCGGGTGAGTAATTGAATCACCCCATTACGTCCTATCATACTCTTTCTGACTTATCTTGGATAATAGTGGTGCTGCTGGATTCGAAGCTATGAAAGCATACGAGGATTATCAAAGAAGAGAAGGTAAACCTGCAAACGTGAGTACTGCATTTTAACGATCCATGCATTAGCTGACAAAGATCCACTTCCTTCCCTTTCAATCCCTTTTGTGATATTTTATCCTAACCAAATTATCCTTAATATCTTCTGATACTTTTTATTGCGCTATTACCAGCATGCTATGGCCAAGGAGATCCTTGCCGGTTTCGCCGCCGCTGAAGTAGATAAGCTTTTCGAAACCAAAGGTAAGTTCGGAAAATCTATTCTTCACCAAAATACTTATACTGCGGATTATTTCTTCTAACGCCTACCGATCAAAGCCTAAATGTATATGTGCAGCTGCTGACATACTGCGAATCATGATTTTAGGTCTTGACGCTTTCGACAGAGAAGAAGCTAAGAGACACGCCAAACAACAAGCTGTTGAAGCTCTTAACCAATCTGGCGAATACTAAGTCGTAGTGGACTAGGTGAATAAGAATTATTGGATACACAAAGGCGTAAAAGAAGGAAAGAAGTTATAAGAATGCAGATAAGTCGACAATATGCATAATTTGAAAATCGGGCCAGAAGCTGCACTCCGTGCGCATCTCTGCAAGCTGTAACCTTCACATCGCGCTAGATGCATTGGAATTCACTTGAGTTCGGCGTGCATCATCATAGAGCAGTGACAATGAGGAACCCAATCATCTACAGCGTGAATCTGTGTTCAATCGATAGCAAAAATCTGCAGTTTATAGTGTGGACCTTTGTCGAGTTCGAGCATGCTAGCGGAAACCATATATTGATGACATACGTTTATACTACAAGGTGATTAGAAGAGCGCGTTTTTTACCACTGGGTCAAGAAATTCACGTCACTCCATCTTGTTTGAAATAGTCGAACCACAAATTTGACCTCCTTCTGCCGTTGGGCAACTTATGTCTTACACTTTCTGGAATCTTCTCGTTCAGGCTTTGTGTATACCATAATTCAACGCGTATGTCAGCGATATACTCGTCGTAGCATCATCTTTTGGCTTCCACATACCCTTGGTGTAGACCCATATAAATATCGTTTAGGGTCAGCCCCGATGGATTAAACAGACGCTTGACCATCTTGATGTCTTCAGTATGGTCGTTTAACTCTATTACAATTGAAGATAACGGTGGTTTGCAAAAAAACTCCCAGCCTACATGTTGACAATGTTCGCGATAATAATCTACTTTAGAACCCCAAAATCTTTCCATCCACTCTGGGTGATTTTCACCCCAAGGAGTAGTGATACGACGCAGTGGACCGGGAGGAACGGAATATCTTGATTCTCGTCAGAGATTCCACAGAAGACATATTTCTCCCAGTACCATGTGTTTTGCAGGCGATTTCTCGGTGCAACTACATTTGAAGGAAATCTTCAGCTTGGTTCAAGCTAAAGGAGGTTGAGTAATTATCACTTACTCCAACAGGGATTTCAGTGGCCTATGTAAAGCATCGACTGACAGTGGTGTTTTTACTGTAACGGACTGAAGGATCAGCCCGAATATTGTATAATGCAGTAAGATATAAGATCACGGATTTAGTTAGGAATACTCGCTTACATGAGACAACGAACCAACTACATTCTATCTGTTTGCATTTGCTCGAATGGCCTATACACCCTGAGAATAATTTCTGCCATGTCACACTCTTAGTATCCTTGATTGACCTTCCATACCCTAGTCTAATACAGATCAACCTGTACACATTAGGGGTGTAAGCTTTATACACATTCGCATATGATTTACTGAACGATAAGTGATCTTTAGGTCTGTCTATACCACATACGATCTGCTCACTACGGTTGGCCAAATGATTCAGATAGTATTCTTGAAAAGCATGAGAAGTTATAATTATGGTTAAAGCAGACTTACATGATCTCGAGAGGCAAATGCTCTAAAGTCCTAAACGACCTCTTTTCCTCGGTTGTTCTTGATCTTGTTAACATGCCAATTAGATCACTTGCCCTCTATGGAGAAACGCAAGTGAATTTCTGATGTGTTCAAAGTGAAGTATGTGATCAAGGGGAGTGGTGAATTTATGTAAATATATTAGCAAGATAATAAAATGCATGAAAGAGAAGTTCTTCAATCAAGTCAGTTGAGAGTTGACTGTATCTTATTTTGACGCGTACTTATACTAGCGTAATCGGCTAAATTGTCTTGGTATTTAGCCGTAGTGGGAATCTAAAGCGAAAATCAGTCGCGCTCTAACACTATCTTGGTTAACGATCTTTAGTCTGCATCGCCATACTCTCTTGAGCATAGTTTCCCAAGGAGCAGAATATCGTCCAAGTTCTCTGTTACGATGAAGTTATTCCCTCGGGCTTCACAATTCTAATCCCACCGAGATCGGATGATCAGCTATAACAAGTAGATCCGACTGTTAAGATAAAAAAGGCATTCTTCGCCTTCTTGCTTTATGGTGTGGGATCCTTTCTACTCCGATTTGCAAGGGGAAGCAGAGATTGAACCGTAATGATATATACCTTTTCCTTTGACATTCTCAATAGCGAATCCAGCTTTCAACCATATAAAATACCTCTTGGCCATTCGAATGGTTAATTTTTGGGTGTAATCTGGTATTGCTTTCGCCACTCTATCGCCAAAAAAGAAAGAAACAGAAGAACCCTAATCGCTCAGATACCACAAATTTGCAAAATGACATCGCTCAGTCCAGTAGAGAACAAAATCAGCCCCACTACTACACAAGAGCGAGGTCAATTTATTCTAGCTCGTAGATCAACTACAGCACCTAATTCACCATTATTGTCACCCAACAGTAAGATAGCCACACCTAACACAGTCGTACAAGCTCAAACTGCTCATCGGGAGATAGCTGGAAAACCTATCCCTAAACGAAAGACATTGCCACTTCCGCCCGATAACGTAGGTAACGGTATACCCATCAATGCAGCTAGTGTAATCATGGGTTTAGGTAGAGGTAATGGTATTCCTGCAAATAATCACCCTCATGCAATTACGCCAGGTAACACTTTAAATAGTTTAGAGCAAATCACAAATAGAATAGCTAATAATCTTGGCGGAAGTGGATTTTTAGATGATCAGGCAGAAAATAAGATAGCTCCAAGTTATGAGAGAAGATTCCATGCTGGACTTGGCGATTTAAAGTGAGTATGAAGCCTTTAACCAGCAGAAGCAGATATAAGAATGGTCATGCATTTTCACAGCTAATTTTGCTTTTTATAATTTTGATAGTCGTCGTCTTTCATCACCCGGAGCTATGCTGTAAGCCACTTAATACTTTATGTGTTGTCATTGATAGATACTGATAACAGTAATATTTCACCTGCTAGTTCCCGGTCTTCCAGTCCAATGATCGCTCCTACAGCTTCTTCAAGCGTAATGTATGGTGATCATGTAAACAATAATCCAAGAATGAAGGATTGGCCGTCTTCGTTTTCTGCTCTTGATGCCAGCACGCATTCAATCAGATCAAATAGTAAGTCTGATCATCACTTTCTGTACAAAGTTCCATTCATAGACTACGTGAGGTGATGTAGAGTTTCTATAGGAGATATACTTGCCAGAATTTCGTCTAAGGACCCGTCGGAAGAAGATGAATCCAAATGAAAGTTATACAAGCAATTCGCTTTATATATCGCTCACCCTCTCTATGAGTTATATAGCGAATTGTGTTCATTTTGAAACTTAGGTGTGGTAGCAGAATCAGTAAATAGCTATGTGAATTACCTAGGAGCTGGACATGATATGGCTAGCCAAATCAATTCATACATAAAATTCAGAAAACACAAGGAAATTGCAAGAGAAATAGATATGACGAGATGGGATAATGTCGATTTTGCGAATTACTACTTTATATGCATAATTTACGAATGTATACTATATATAGGTTGAGCCTATCTAACGATTAAGCTATCAATGAGCCATGACGACCCTATTCTCCTCATCTCCGTCTTCCTTCTTTTGAGGTTTATACAAGCACACAAATATAATAGCAAACAAAGCTATCCATCCAGTAACGAAAATAAAACTAGCTCTGGTATTTGTGAAATTTTGTAAACCACCTTCTTTGATGGTAAGTAATCCAGCTTGAACAGCAAAAGCTATTGCGGTACCTGTTTGGAAACATAGTTGTACTAATGCTCCAGCTACGCCTCCAATAGAAGGTGGTACAGCTGACATTGCACCGGCACTAACAAGAAATGAATCCACAAGATTTAGTTCCGACTCACCATGAAAAATTCCGATTAAATAGATTGAGATGAATCAAAAAAAAAGAAGAAAAAAATGAAAAATTATTATAAACTCACTTTGTCATATTAAAACAAATCATCATACCAGCTGAACCTAATATGAAACCTGGGAAAAGAAATTTCCAATAATTTAATCCAATTTGATCTTTTGAAAATATAAATAAAATATAAGAACCTGAACCTAAAAAACAACCTATTGAAACCATTAATCTAGGATATTTAAAAGGTTTTGACCATAATGATAATAAAAGTGAAATTAAAAAACCAAGACAAGCTTGAGGTAAAACTCTAACTGCAGCTAAAATTGGTTTTTCATTATTTGGTTCATTCATCCAAATTTCAATAAAAGCTAAAAAATTAGTTGACGACCATGAATATCCTAATAAAGCTAAAAATAACCATAAAACAAAATTTTCATGTTTCCAAATTGATTTTGGTAAAATTGCTTTTTCTTCAGGTAATTTAGTTTCATATATCAATAATAATGGGAATAACAATATTGATATTATAAAAGGTACGATAAATCCTGGTTTATTAAATCCTGATGATGCTCCAAGTGTAAGACCTAAAATTAACAAAGTGATGGCCACGAGCATACTATGTAGAAATTAAAACATAATTGAGCGATCAGCTTGAATCAACCAATTAATTCAGGGGAAGAAAGAGGTTTTCAAGTTAAAAATGAATCGACTAAATCGCTCACGTTCCACTTCCTATCAAATCCAATCTTGATTTTTTGTTCGATACATTATGATCATGACCTTGTAAATTAGGTATGCAAAAGAATGCACCAATACCAACTGGAACTACGATCGCAGCTACTAATCTAAAGAACCATCTCCAAGCAATTGCTTGACCATGTGAAGGTATTAATTGAATTATACCTGCTAATAAATTACCTGAAACAGCAGCTAAAGCACCTGAAATACCATATATAGAAAATGCTTTATTCAATTCTTTAGGTTCAAATATAGCTACGATTAATCTAAAACTTGATGGTACAGATGTAGCGCCAGCTATACCTGATAATGCTCTAATAATGAAAAAACTATATTTTTCAGGTAAAAAACTAATTATTAAAGATAAAAAACCTAAAGATAATAATCCCCAATCAAATACCAAAGACGCAGAATATAAATCTGATACTCTACCCCAAAATAATAATGTTGATGCAAATGTTACTGTATATGATGTTATTACCCAACTTTGTTGTTCAACTGAAACGTTTAAATCTTCACTTATAAATTTCGTGAATATGTAAAAAGCAGCTAAACACCATTCTATAAAGTAAATGTGGATCTCGCCAATCAGCGAAAATCGTACATTATTATACTGTATAAAGCATGATGGGAAACCATCAGACAATAAAATGAGAATTGCCACTTACGATCAATAACCAGGGAAAGACTAAAAACAGCTAACAAACTCCATTTTTTCCTTTGCGATAATTTGATTTCGGCACCTCCACTACCATCATTTGATATCTTTTGCTGCTCTATTCCAGCTTCTATTGTTGATCCTACATTCCGCTGGTGGTCGTCATTTCGTACATCCACATCGGATGACTCTCGAGTATTGTCTATCTGTAATGCACCTGTACCGTTCGAGAATTCGTTGTTATTTGGGTTTACAGCTGACTTGATCTCGGTGGTTGATTCTCGAAGTGTAGGCGTAGGTGAAGTCGAAGAAGGTGATTGAATCTCCATAATTACGATCTACTGTATCAGGAAAAAGTCGTCTCCGATAATATTGCAAAGAAAGTTATTTATCTCAGGAGTAGGAAAGGGGGTATGCCCAGAAATCATTATTCATGGTGCTTATATATCTTTTGTCCAAAGTTGAATAAAATTCGGATTACTCATCACCAGCTAACATTATTTAAACCCACAATAGCTTCCGATCATAATCATTCAACATAACATTCAATTATCCTCCACATACCTTATACATAATTTTTATCGCATTCCGAATGCTTCTTTTAACGCTAAGATTATAGGCAAATATGCTTGAAATTTGCGGTATTGATAAGTTAAACCCTGAATCATCTCAAAACGGATAAGTTGTTAAACTGTTAAATTCCCAAAAACTTGAAGAAAATTGGTGGAGGTTTGGAGGGTTTCATCGATAAGAAGTGGAGGATGAATTCCCCTAGACATCCCCACGCAAGGTAAGGTAGCCTGTAGCTGACAGAGGGAGAGAGGAACAAACATCTTTGCATCAACATATATTGTCCCAGAACCATCGATGACGCCAGCAAAGTACAACATGGTCAAAAGTCTGTTCATACACCTGACCAATCCATTGTTATGGTTATACAGTGCTTAACGAACTTCATGGCAATGCATAATATATTTAATGATAGCAAATGTACAACATAGTTTCTTTCAGTATAAAACGATATTTTAAATGATTATCATGCGGTAGACAGGAATGTCTGTTCTTCGGAAATTATATCGTCTGAAGAATTCCATTTTACTTATCCTCTTTTACCGGATACCTAGTTCTAATTTTCAAACTAGCTTCATGTAAAGCAAAGAAAAGTGGACCTTTTCTATTTAATTCATCTTGAGGATTTTCATCTGTTGAATATAAGAAAGCTTCTCTTATAGTGATTAAATTAGCTTGCATCTCTTCGATCTTGTATAATGGTATTGAATTTAAAATTTCTTCAATTCTATCTAATTCTGTTGGTGTAATTCTAACTGAAAATTTTGACCAATCTAAAAAATTTACAAATGGATAATGTGATCCTTCTGCAATTAATACTGGTATACATCCTGCATAAATCGCATCAGTTGTTCGTGGTGACCAACCTAAAATAAACACACATCGATAATATGATCAGCTATGAGAGGTTGTCATCCTCGTAATGATGATATATAGTTGGGTTTATACGGCGAATACACTGCACTCACCAGCTATACCTCTAGGTTGTGGACAAAATCTAGCATTATTTAAATCTTTAATATAATCCCAATTTTCAAAACTACTTTGTGGACCTTTACCTTTAATCAATTCTTTTTCACCTGCACCACCTCTATTACAAGTTAATCTTAATCTATCACTTTTACCTGTACCCCAATATGTACCTGACCAAGTTAATAAATGTTCCCTCTCCCTCATTGGTTTTATAGATTGTACATCTTGGAAATGCTCCATCAAATCTAACGATCTACATGTTCTTGCCGGTATAACTATATCTTGATGTGGTCTATAACATGGTGAATCGTAATCACCCATAACACTCCATACTAAAACATTATTCAAAATCCAATCTGGATATAGAGGTTGTTCACGAGCTGACCATATTTCCCTGCAAGATTATATCGATTATGAGTTAGGGGTTTTTTTAACAGGTAGAGACAACACTTACCATGCAAAAGCAACGCAAATTCCCCAATCATGAGTTAAGACTAAAGCCATAGTTGTTTCACCTGATTTTACTCCGGGAATAGTTTCCATAGCATGATGTATACCATCATGTAACAAGAATTTTGTTCCTTTACATTGTTGATAAACAGGTACGATGATTAATTCAGCTTCTTCAGGTGAAGAAACTTGTAAATGTCTTAAAGCTTTATACAAAATTGAATCTGCTGAAAAACAATGTTTATTTTGTAATTTATGACAATCTGAAGATTCAATTTCTTCTTGACCTTTATATCCATCTGCTACATATACTTTTAAGAAATTTGGATTTTCATTGAGATAATTCCTTGCAAAAGGTAATAAGATATCTTTCCAATCTGTCTTATTAACTGCATTGACTAATACATTAGAATATCCAGCTAATGATCCTAAGTGTGATTTGGTCGACGTTGAGCCAACAGAACTAGGTTCTTCGCCAAAAGGATATAAAGACAATATCGGATTTTCACGTTTAGGTTGACAATGATCAGCTTGAACACATTTGCATTCACCTGTTTGTAAACATATTGCAGGTGAATTACAATCGTTATAACATGCTGGTAAATCTTTCAATGCCCATGAATGTGGTGATTTTTTGGTACTTGCTCCATGATCTCCTTTCCACACATGTGCTTCTTGTCCATTTTCAACTTTATTTACAGCTTGTTTAGCTGCGAATAATCTATCAAAGTTGTGCATTACAGCTTGTTCTGCTTGACCGCAAAGATGAAGTCTTCTTGAAGCGTTGAATGGGATTTGACCAGTTGATCCAAATCTCATGTCTGCAGATTCATAATCATCTAATAATAATGGCCAATCTCCCTCAGAGGGACAGCAAAGAATGTTCATCCTCATATCAAAGTGAGGGTGGAGCCATCTCGTAGTTGGCTCGAGAGTAAACCATGTTGAAGAGTCGGTATCGTTAGAAAGGGCATGTATCTGTTTACCTGTATCAGGTATAAGAAGTCGAAGGGATGAAGAGTGTGGATTGACCTGTAGACTATCAGTTAACATATCACAACATTCTGGTAAAATGAACTTACTTCAACATCAAATTCTACCTGACCTTCATCGGTGAATCTGTCGAAAAGCTCTAAACCCACTTCTTTATCATTTATCAATCTATATCCTAAATATCCCATTCCCTTTTCCTCTTCAAAAACAACTCTCACGGTTCTTTCCGAGTTTTTATGTTGTTCCACTTGATGTATAACGAAAACACTTTGATTCCAATTCATAGCTGTCACTTTATTCGTATCGGCTTTACAATGTTTACCATCTTCACATTTAACATGATTGAGCCAACCTTGATTATCAAAACCCATATTTACTGTACATCCCTTTAATTTGGTCAAATCTTTATTTCTTTCATCTTCAACCAAGTGTTGTATTAAAACATTATTGTCAGATGGGAAATCTTCGGTAGGTGAACAATGGTTTTGATGCCATTTTCTCGAATATTCAGCTATATCTTCAGATAATTTCTGTAAAGATAAACCTAATCCCACCGCAGCACTTATTTCAGGTTGCCAGCCTAAAACTTCTTTAGCTAACTCATTTGAAAAATCTGGCATTTGTGGTGAATTTCTACTTCCTATATCCCTTAGTGGTGATAACGAATGAGTTTCAGTTCGAACTAATTCAACTATATCTTCAATTTGCCATCTTTTACTATATACCAAATTGAACTCCTCAACCTCCTTTCTAATACCTAATTTTGAATTGTCTTCTAAACGGGAAATAGCTTTAAGTATACCTTTTACGGCATCGTCTACATGAAGTAAACTCAATGAAGGGGTATTTGAATTATATTGAATGGGTAAACTAGTGAGAGCGTTGTTGAGAAGAGATGGGATGAATGCTTCAGCTATAGAAGTGGACTGAGGATAACCATAAACTTCTGGAAAGCGTAAAATCATTCCATGTATGGTAGCTGGATTTCCGTTTTCTTCGCTCGACAAGGAGTCCTTTACAGCCTTCTCTAAAACATGTTCGGCAGCTAGTTTAGTTCTACCTAAAGCCGTTGAAGGATTTTTACCACTTTTCTCACTAACACCTTGTTCTTGTGGATAAACATCCATTGACGAACCTAGAATAATCCAAGGTGTTTTATTCTCTCCCCATATTCGCTTTCTCTTTTTTGTTAACGTATTCTCAATTTGGTTAATAACTGCTTTGGTTCCTTCCACATTAACCTCATGACATTCATTTTCTTTGGGTTTACACCATGATTCTAAGGATACTGCCGCAAGATGAATTACTCCATCAAAGGAATTTGAAGCGAATACTTGGGACAAGGATTCAGAAGAAGGAAGAATACATTCTCGATGATATATAACCGTTTTCGGTAAAGAGGTCGGACGAGGAGCGATATCTATAACATGTATAGTATATTCTTCTGACAAGGAGGGTATGAGAGCTTGACCTACGGTCGCAATCATGCACACTCAGCTTTATAACAAAATTTATTGGCATGAATTACTTACCAAGTTGACCTGCACCTCCTGTTATGAGTATAGTTGTCCTTTTATCTTGTTTCCAATTCAGCCAATCTCCTACACCAGGTTTCCAAGTCGTTCCATCATCATACTCGTAATCCTCTAAATCAGCTAAGCCTTCCCAAGGACTATGTGTCGTTCCACCAGTGATCTTGATTGGACGAGTAGCTGGTGAAGTTGAATCTACCCATTGGTGGTACAGCAAGCTCAAAAGAGGTATAAGAAGAAGTACCGCAAGATAACGTGGTTTGTGTAGTGTAGCTGATATCACTTGCTTTATTGAAGGTGACATTACGTTGTGAATGAGAAGAATCGAAAAGGATAACTATCGATATAGTGATATAGGATACCAAGTGTTTGACGAGCCAGTGATAACTAATGTTACAAATAATGGTTATATGGTCGATGAGTACATTGGAAGCGAAGGTAAGACAAATGACCAGAGTGAAGCATATAGAAAGATTGACGAATAGTTGAAGCGCTTGCTTTCGTGACAGAGTCAAAGGAATGACTTGCTATGGGATTCTAGTATATTGTACACAGCTTATCAATTTAATCATGTTTGGGTTATTATTTAATGTTTTGATGATACCGCTGTAGCAACGGGAGATTGTCGAACCGCAGCATACAGCATGTAGTATAGAATTAGCTTACTTTTGAGACACTAATTAACCATCTTTAACCTGATCTAAAGATTCCAACATCGATTGTTTACTAATTATGCTCGGTTCATCTTATGAGAATAGTTCATGCTGTATACACAGACTCCAGGAACGAATCATGGACGACTGTCTTCCATCCATATCTCTAGTTAAATGGTGTCGCTTCTGCTGTTGTCCAAAGGATCATGAAAGTTGTATGTGCTGCCTCCTACACTGCAATAATAATATACTGCAGTATGTATAGACAACGCTTAAAGAACATGATTGAGAAAGAGCTTCGGACCCTGTTTTACATTCAAAATATCTTTGATACGTAAAATACAGGGAAAGCGGCAATGTAAACCAACCCTGATGTTTCACGATCAAACTGAACTAAAAGCTAAAGTGTCCGTAATTTCCTTCGCAATAAAAATGAACAATTTGTTCAACACCACTAATTCTGTACGTTTCAGATAAAATACATAATCGAGTCAATTGAAAAGCCTTACAACAGAATGCTTTACTCTTTCTTCACACCACACATACATCAGTGCGACAGAATATAAACAACAACACATAGTACACAGCTCGAGATGACTTGAAGAAGTAAAGCAAAATTGTCCGAAGGATATTCGAACCGATGACAGAAGTTGTTATGAAATGGCATAGCTTCAACAAGTCTTTCATCGTATCTCTTGGACACCTGTGTTCGTTTCAACAAATGGAAACAAGGAAGCAATACTGACTCCCTAAAGCGACACTATAGCTCTAAAAAGGAAATAGGTCAAAGCACTCTCTGTGAACAAAAGTCAAACAGACAAGTGATTACGATTGATTCGCATGCGAAAGTCAATTGTGAATGAATAGGTAAAAAATCATCTGACTGATCTTCGGTGGTCTCAGAAGCCTTTAATACAATAGACAGAATGATGTAACTTATGTGAGTGAGACATCATTTGATGGATAGAAAATCTAAATGTGATTCAGGGGTAACTGACGTATTCTTTACATTCCATTTCCATCAAGCAGGTATGCTGCCAATGGTACACAAGGAATACATCGATTATATAAAAGAGGTTCTCCGATCAAGATCTCTTTTAACCCCCTACCTTTTATTCTTCATCCATCATTACGCCAAGCACGCACGAGCCTGTGCATACACACATACACATACACACACCCACACTCAACATCCTTTCGATAAGGGTTTTTAATCACACTATCTTTTACATCAAACACGATCATTACATTACATCGCCGTATCCACTTTCGATTGTTTCTTGTGCCTTTGTTTGAAATCACACATTACACATTACACACATCCTTTGAACATAAGACTGTATCAATAAACTCAAAATCAAATAACAAATTAGATCATTCCTTTCTCCTCGATTCTCGGTCTTTTATCTCTGGGTTTTGATTAATCTAACCTTACCTCTACGGCGGTGCCGAACACTAACATCAATTTGTGAACAATATCATACTGTACCAACGCGTGCTTCTTTTCATCAATCATCATCAAATATTTATACAATCTTTTTATCAAAATGTCACCTTTTACTCCTCAATCTTCATATATTCGTTTACCTACCTCGACTCCTTCACCTACACCTACTTTAATATCGTCACCTGAATCATCTAGATCCAATTCACCTTCACCATTCTTATTAAAAGGTTCACCTATAGTCCTGACTACTATGTCATCAAACAAAAGATTTCGTTTCACCAGTATAAGACCTATACAAGGTTTTTTGATTCTAAGTATATTAGCTATAATTACAATACCTTTCATACATTATCATCGTGAAAATGTTAATGATTATTTCAAAAGTCAATATGTTTCTTATGATTTATCACAAAAACATATACCTATAGCATCAGGTGGATTAGAAAAACATTTAAATATACCTATCAATTTGGAATCAAGATTACATTATTTATTATCTAGACCTGCATTATTTCAATGGGAAGCAGAATTACAAAATAGACATTCATGTCCTTTTTATACATTTTCAAGAAATACTTATTTTTTTCATGATGATAAACCTGAAAAATGGGAAAAAATCACACCAAATGAAATTAGAAGATATCGTTCAAAAATCGTTGATTATTTAAGATCTGTAGAAAGAGAAGGTGGGAAATTAGTTTGGGATAAATCAATGGAATCTAATGTTCCAGAAGCAGATAGAAAAGGTATAATTCTAACTGGTGGTGAAGGTGTTAGTGTATCTTCTTATATTGAAAATAAAAAAAAAAAAAAAAAAAGAATTCCAAAGCTGATAAATGTTGATCTACATATGATAGAAAACACTAGCAAGAATGAAAATTTCCTTACACATGTTAAGAAATGTACTTCATTCAACTTTACCTATAGAAGTTTATCATTTCCCAGACGAACTTCAGGACCCTATCGAAAGAGAAAAACTCGAGACGGAATTTGATGTTAGATTGAAAGAAGTTGGAGGCAAATCATCTGATGGTAAAAGTTGGCATATCAAAAATTCTGCTTTCTTAGCTAGTAATTTTACGGAATTCATTTATATGGATAGCGTGAGTCCTACTGTTTCAGCTTTCTCCCTTCTCCCTTAATTTATCATTCAATATATGGAATGCTCGATAGCTGATCGAATGATTCAGGATAACATACCTCTGGTTGATCCTAGAACGCTATTCGATTCGATAGAATATAAACAAAGTGGAAGTGTATTCTGGGCAGATCTCAATAAAGATCATCGTGAGTATCAGCTTTTCAACATGTACACTGTAGACCGCACCAAGAGGCTGATCTCAATTGCCTTCAGCCGATAATGCGATCTTCAGAATTTTAGGCAGAACATGTACAGATGATCATTGGCCTGCAGAATCCGGACAGCTGTTATTCGATAAACGTGCAAACAATGGACTAAATCTGGCTATTTTACATCTATCGAACCACATGATGATCAATCCCGATATGTACGGATTCTTGAGTTATGGTGATAAAGACACTTTTGTGAGTTTTTAGTTCCGAACAGAGTCTTATCTCGATTTTGAAAACGGATGAATCAGGGGAGAGCTGATCAAACATTCACAGAGATACTCTTTCTATGCTTTGGGTTTACCTTATCAACAAGCACCTAAAATATTCGCTACTACAGGTGGATACCAAACTCAGAATGGTGAAAGTTCCTTGGATTTCTGTGGTCATTCAAGTGAGTCCTTGTTCCTCTTTATACACACAAAATTACCTGTTCGATTCTTATCATTTTTTACTTTGCGACTGTAGTGATACAATGGGGATTAACACCTCAATCGGCTAAACACGATCCAACATATCATCCACCACCAGCATTTTTACATACAATTCTAGCTAAACATAGACAAAATTTACAACCTTCAAAATTATTCAGTCATTTGAAAAGACCAAGAAAAGATGGTATTTCGGAACCTTTATTAGTTAGAACGTTATATGAATTCACAGGTGATTGTTTTGCATTAACCTTGAAAGGACCTGATGGAGCTCCTGAAGCAGAAAATTCAATGATGGATAATCAAGGTGTAGATACTTATCAATTGAAAGATGTTTTAGGTAATGGTCATATATGGAATGAATTGGAGAAGTTGAGTGAAGTATTTGTTAAGATCAATGCGAATAATTAAACAAATATGTGGAATAGGTTAGATATGTGATGTTAAAGTTAGAAAGGAACGAAATGTTGCGTTACCTTGCAACGGGTTTGATGACGATCGTTCTTCAGACTGATAATTGATAAATGAGAAGTATACTTGTTGAAAATCAGGATTGATTTTACTATAGGTATGGTATCTAGATAACATATAACGCACATTTAGGACATTCTGGACATGCTGTACTATAATACCTGCTTGTATACATTTATACATACATTACATTTGATTCGCATCTCAAGCAACCATCACCGGCTAAGCTCATTCGCATGTAATACTTTATGACTATACGTTATGCATGAAACCATATATTGGACAATACTGGTACATGCATGCTTTACATCAAATGAGACTACCGTGAAAGAGGCATGATATGATATGATATGTAAAATGATCTTACATTTTATGTTACTTCGATGTTATACTTTATGAATCCCTGACAAACATATAATAAGCAGGTATTTGCTCAGTTATCGTAAAATTTGTTTACCTTTACCTTTCCTATCAATAACTTTCTGGCCAGCAGCTAAACTACTATATCTCTCACGTTCTTCTTCCAACCATTGTTCTCTTCTTTCGTATTT
This sequence comes from Kwoniella dendrophila CBS 6074, assembly GCF_036810415.1. Taxonomy (NCBI): domain Eukaryota; kingdom Fungi; phylum Basidiomycota; class Tremellomycetes; order Tremellales; family Cryptococcaceae; genus Kwoniella; species Kwoniella dendrophila. The sequence continues at coordinate 832,760 of NC_089482.1, forward strand.
AATCTTGGTTTCTTCATCTTCAGCATCTTCGTCTCGTTTGGTGGAGTTATTGTTTTGACTTTTTAAACCAATATTAAACATCATATTTGACCATCCTTTATGTTCTTCTTCTTCATCATCGTCGTCATCTTCATTATAATTCTGTTGGATTTCTTCATGATTTTTACTATTACTATAAATTAGGTTTGGTATATTCTGTTTCCATTGATCAGGTGAGTGAATCTGTGCAGGTGACAATAGCCTATCGTTATTTGTTGTAATAATAGGTCTCGGCGCAGGATTGACAAAAGGTGATTTACTTGTCGTCTTTTGCATCAGCAAATCATGCGCTGAAGTAGGTGATATTGATCTACGTCTTTTCCTTAATGGTTTTCTATCTTCAACGACGTTAGGTGATTTTGGTGTAAATACATACGAAGCCGGTGTAGGTGCTTGAGGTGATGGACCAGGTGTAGGAAATCCATATGGTTGTTGTGAACGTTGGGTAGGTGGAGGAGGTGGGGCCACGCTGTGCGATAGATTAGCTTTTTGATGAAATGATTGTTGTGGTCCTATTTGACTGAAACTCCCTTGATTGAGATAAGAAGACGGTGAATTAGAAAGGATACTTGAATTGAATTGGGGAATGAAATTCATTGGTATTCCCGGATTATATGACAACATTGTAGGTTGATTAGGTATATTTCTAACTTGGCCTTGAGCTTGAGCTTGAGCTTGAGTTTGAACTTGAGAAGCTGATCTTTGAGCAAATTGTAATAACATATTATTGAACATTTGTTGAGCTTGAAATTGAATTTGAGCTTGTATACTCTGTTGACTGATTTGTGTATTAGCATTCCAGGATGCTGTAAATGGTTGTTGATGTTGAGGTTGAGGTTGATTTGTTTGATTATCGTGTCGAACTTGTGCTTGTTCTTGTGCTTGAGGATGAGGATTATCCATATTAGCGAAGAAAGGTTGAGGCATTCGCACTGGCGCTGATGATCCAGATTCAGCTTGATAACCATTTCTTTCTTGATTAATCACTTCTTTGACTCGTTTATGTTTATCAATGTATTTATTCATACCTTTCTTTTTCTTTGCGGCCATCAATTTTCTCAAATATAGATAATTATGACAGGCTTTACCTAATGGAACATCCATATCATCTCTATCTCGATTCAAGTGATTTTTTCTTGAATCTTTAGGTAGTTGTTGTTGTTGAGATAAAATCCTAGATAATGCAGTTGGCATTGGTACATCATCGTCTGAAGTAGAATACATGTGTTTTCCCATTAACGAAGAAGAGTTCGAAGGAATAACATTCTCTCTTTCCGGTAATTCACGTGGCCAACTTGTATTACCTTGTGTTTGAGTCTGAGAAGTTTTAGGATCAACTAATATTGGTTGAGGTGACCACGATATTGCTCGACCATCATGAGCTGGGACAGATCGATTGGATATATTCCTGTTAGTGAGTTGAAATTCAGGCGAAGACAAGACTTCAGATGTTTGAAGTATAGGTGCAAAAGGTGCGAAAAGAAATGATTCCAATCCCAACATCGATTGTTGAGGAACAGTGTTATTGTAAGACAAGTCAATTTGTTGTCGATTCGCGATACTGGCTTTGTCAAGATATGATAATCCTGAAAGGTTATTTGGGACAGCCGGTCGAGGTGTTCGTTGTGGTGATCGTTCTGTGCGTTGATAATCCCTTTGCATAGGTGTCATAGACCTTTCTCTCTTAATCTGTTTCCCTTTATCCTTTTGCTGAGTTTTCATTCTTGTTCGTTTTACTTTACTTCTCCGAATTTGTTTAACAGTTCTTACACTGGTAGCTTCAGATATATATCCATTATCACCATCACCAGAAACATGATAATTATCACCCAATGAGGATTGTGAATGTGCCTTTTTAGGTGATGCGGGTGGTATGAAGGTGAATGGAGCTTGATTTGTTTGACCTAAAAATAGTGGTTTATCAGGTTGCTTTCTACGATTTTTGAAATTTCGAAGAATTTGCGATGCTGATTCGGATGGTGTTATAGCCTTTGTAGTCTATTTATAGAATATCAGCATGTTGTTAATATAGATATATATATGACATGTATAAAGACCGCAAATTCAATATTTCAAAACTCAGCTGCTAGATTTAATATATTCCGGCAGACTATATTAACTTACCTTGAGAAAGTTCTTTACATCATCCTCCTGATCAGCTTCATCGGCATCCGTATCATCGTTCCAAAAACTAGAGACGACATCCGAGACTACATCCCATGCTGGACCTTGAGTTGCGATAGGTTCATTGATTTTACTAGCATTAGGGATTGATGTGTGAATCGGAATGGGTTCTTCATGGATATCGTCCAAAATGGACAGTAGTTCATCTGGTTCATCTTCACCATAATCATCAACACCGTTGTTATCGTTATCACCGGCAGGACGTGTGCTTTGATGATTGTTGGACGTAGCTTGATTGACGGAAAGAGCGGATTGAGTTTGGGTAAATGGTTCGACTAGATCAGATTGTATCCAATCAAATTGACCTTGTTTACAAGATGACGCAAATGAATATATGAGTAAATTGTTTTCATCCTGGTTCGGATCCTAATGGCATCCAACAAGAGATTAGTCGCATATTAATGCAATGATGATGAGGTCAAATACGGTGTTCAGAATGAATTGTACTTACATCATCATCCAGTTCCCCATCAGCAGATATTTTACCTATTTGTTTAGTCAATTCCAGTAAATCCTTTTGATCTTTATCTACATTCTCAGAAAAGTTTGATAGCAGTTCCCATTCGCTTGATTCACCATCACCATCACCATCACCATCATCGTTGTCAACCTTTTGTCCTTGTTGCTTATGTGGTTTCAATAAAAGCAATTTCTTATTTTGTCTTCGTTTTCGTTTTTCTTCACCCGTCTTGTCTATTTTATCGCTTTTAGCTATTAAAGGGTAAGGTAAAGAAGTTGTGAAAGCAGTTTTACCCTTTTCAAAATTAAGAGTTTTGTCATTATCGAAGAAAGGGAATTTAGCTATTGACGTTGACGCTGATGATAAGGGACCTGATTCTATTGCAATTGGATCATTATTGATACCCAAAGCCGAAATCAGAGGTACTGTCGGTACTGTAATACCTGAGTTGGATAATACTGGAAGTGATTTTGAAGCTGTAAGAGGTGGTCGAGTGACAATAAATGGTAATGGGTATGGTGCATGTAGTACAGCTCTCGCTGGTCTATGGTCTTCTGGAGGCGCTTTTGGCATTGGAATAATTATCAGCTGAAATCTGTATTACTATTCGGGGAAGCGACATGTCAGACTTGACGATAGTAGAATTGGATAAAGGGTGGAATAATAGGGAAAAGGTGGAAAATGACAAGTTGCAGAATACTTACTATGACTATATCCATATATTTCATTTCACATCTTCTATCGAACATCAGAAGTAAGGTCACTTTGATTGCTGAATGGGGTACATCTTGACGAGGTGGTGAAGTCGAAGCATGTTTTGAGAATAGGTACAGCTGAAGATCATTGTGTATAATACATTCACAAGTATGATCGTCTTTTATTGTTTTGTCACCATCATTGTTGTATAGTAGTTTAGTTTAAACAGAACTATACAAGCATGTTAATCTTCTTACAAGACACGATCAAACACGTTTAGCTCCGGTTAGTCATTGTACCATCAGTTCTAGAACATAAAGAACGACTTAATATCGTATATTTTTTACATTCCCCATTTGTTGAGGGAGCTGTCCACACATATCTTCAAGCACTCAGCTTGCTTTGGTATAATTCATATCTTCGCATATTCTCATACTGATCACTGATGCAGCGATCTTTACCCATGTACGGTCCAGCTAGATAGCAGGCGTTCTTCAATTTGACACGACAATTCGACCTTGACCATTGTGTCGGAGACGAGGGCGTGTATATTTTATGCTTCGTTATACACATGTTTCTGGTAAGAATCGCTTCAATTTAGCTGCTGTTTTCCAAGCGTGCCTTTCTGATAATCGTACAACTATCGCTCATCCGGTCCTTTGATACTGACACGCCATATAGTGAATTATAGAATAGCAAGATAGATTTATATGTGTATTTAACCTCTAGCGATTATTTTATTGAAGAGAAAGAATAACAAGTTACGATCAAAGCATTTCATCGTCTTCCTTGGAATGAACAAAATGAAAGTATGCATGCCCGCAACAGGGGATCTAACCCTGAGTGAGGTTTACGATAACAAGGTAGTTAGCTGATCGACGCGTCGCGTTTCAAGTTGCAAAATGTAAATTCCGTTGTAACGCTTAATACACTATCTGATGGGATGTACATGATGTTATCATCCATACACGCCGACAGATACAGTACATAATCCATATACGGGAGTGCTTGTCGTGCAAGTAAGAGTAGCTTAGTGGGGCTATGAAGAAGTCACATTCACCGTTAATTGCGGGAATGATCAAACGGCGGATTAATAGATTTTCCATGATCCCAAGTCCGATCGATCTGCCTTCAAGACGATGTCCAGCTGATATCAACCGCCGTGCACTGCAATCTTGACTATCACGGTCACATTGATAGATATAATCTTAACAAGCCGAATAGTGAAACATCGTTATCTTATAGACGCAACTTATCGTCGTTCTAGACCACATATCTGCGTGCTATAGAGTTGATTAAGCGTATATGACATGTGAAAGCGCTAACGTACTGTACTACAAGATTTACCTTATACCTTATCATCTCTTCTCATGCTATAATGCAAAAGAAATGGAAGTCCAGGGGCAAAGAATTGATAATAAAACATTTAATTTCGTTTTAGACTAAACTATTTGCCGGTACGCGTTCTGTCTACTTTGTGAAAGCCATACATACATACATACATCATCATGCTGCGATGAGATGATTGTACCAAGCCTGCAGGCATAAATCAGAGGTGTGAAGCACAAGGGGCTTAACGGACATCGCGTCTCTGAACATAGCATTCTAAGTTATGGTTCATACTGATTCCAGATCTGGGTCTGCAGTCAAGTGTCTACGTCCACTTCAAACCCGCCTCCATAAAGTGGCATCGCGCTTGCATTGTACGTTTATGGGTGATACCGTACAATTTGTTCAAATGGTAGCATGCAGGTGATCAACAACGAGACTCTTTGTGAACAATTAAAAAGGTTCAAAGCGAACGTGCAGAATATCCAAAGAAAAAAGCTTCTTCACCCTTCATCCTCATCAAATGGTCAATTAAACTTTCTTTTCTTCAGTTCTTCGTGAGTTTGATCTGATTAGCGGACTAAGGCATCGTGTTTCGTTTCTTCCCGGTCCGTTCATTCACAAACGTAACATTCCTTTACCAAACTCTTTCATAATTACTCCGTACTGATATCATATCATATCGTAGTACCTATTTAAAAAAAAGTCAATTAAAACCCTAGATTGGGCCAGACAACGACAAAATCCCAAACTTTCACTCTTCATTTCATCTCAAAAAGTCTTTGATAGACTTAGTTTTTTTCACTTCGATTTCACCCTGCTAAAATTACAGCTAGCTTCAACTTGACGTGACCCGTTACAAAAGTCCTCTTTCCGATTATATTCTGGAGACCCCAAACGTTGGAATCAAACTTTTTGATTTGTTCTCTTGTCAAGTGCCGCTGGCGTCACTTAGTAAATTAAGGTTAGTGCAATCTTGAACCAACAGCTGAGATATATAACCCCTGAATCTTATTAACCGTTACATCTTCATGTTATCATCTTCTTTTACCAGCCTTTCACCGAAACCACAAACAAAAATCCCAAAAGAACATTTAACCTTTCTTTTTCCCCTGATCATCGCGATATTTAGTGGCGCTCGTTTGGAATTTTCCATCAGAAAAAGTGCGTGACAAAGTTTTTCCCTTTTCCCTTCCTTCTTCTCTACATTTTAACCTTGTTTTTTTCCTATCATTCACATTTCCCGTTCAGCCCATCTACAGTGGCTGTAAAGTGGTAAAGTACAACCATATTTGATTTTGACCTTGTAGCTTTCGACATAAGAAATCAAGAACGTAAGACGCGTTTCAAGATTACATCCAGCCTCGACTACGGTGACGTCTTAACGGAATTACTTTAATCTATATTACCAAATCCCACCTAACTCCCTCATTTCGTAAGGAACTTGTAAGAAATATAGTTAAAATATTTCACCCATAGCTGACCCAGAAAAATCAAAGAAAGACGCGACTGCCCTTTCCTTTCTTTTTTTGACTTTCTCGCTTTGCTTTAATTTCCCGTTCCTTTTTCATTCTTGCGTTCCAAAAAGAAAGCATCCAAGCATCTTTCTTCTTGGTGGTGGTGGTGCTTTACCCGACCATTCCTAATTAATCACCTGCTTGTTAACTTGACCTGTTTCTGACGCGGTTTTTTACTTTGTTAGCTTTGTTTATACTTTTTGACTTTCCAAGGTGACTTCTTTTACATCCTTTTTTAAACCTTCACGTTTGATGTCTGTTTAATCTTTTAATTTAGTTTAGCTCACTCTTTACCTCACATTCCGAACGTAAGAAAATCAAAAAACCCCTGGTGGGAGTTCCGAGACGCGACAAGACAAGACTAAAGACTTAAAGACTAGACCATCTATCCCATCAATCTAAGGTATCAAAAGGTAAAAGTATTAAAAGATCTTCAGCAAGAGTACCACTACAACTAGCGTTGAACGCGTTATCAAAGAAATCCCGTGTCACACTTTTTAGTTACTTATAAAGAATAAAATCTCGTACGTATATATCTCCTTCCCCTATTTAGGATCTTTATATTCTTAAAAAGATATATCTATTCTCTGTTATTATCATCATCATTATCATTATTCACCATATCAATCAATAACTTCCGATTTCCCACTTAATCATCCTCATTTCCCTCTACTCCTCATCCCATCCCCTCCCTCGCGTCAAACAAACTCTCCAAAAAATCGAAAGAGGATCATAATCATATAACTAATCCTCCTATCCTAAACAGAATCAGTTCTTTCTTTTTATCAACTACCTCGCCGGTCTTTCCTTGAATCAACCTAAAACTTACAGAAAAATCAACAACATGTCTTCGACAGCCATGTCCTTCTACCCTTCCGGTACACCTTCATTCGAGCCTATGTCCCCTTGTTTCGAGGACAGAACTCACCCAGCCTCTCTCTCCGTTTGTGGTATCCATAACCCTGCTCTTCTCGAACTCATCAGAACTGATGTATCTCGTGAGATGGTCTGTAAGTTATACTCAGTCACAACAACCGCGTCAGATTGTGGACTAATCTCATTCTTTGATAGACTACCTTGCCGACCGAACATCATCAGTTATTGCATGTTCAACAAAGATTGCTTTCCCACCTTCACCACCACCTACACCATCTAAAGATGGATATCAGTCACAAACACCTGGATTACCATCATTAGAAACATTTATTGCTGTTGTATGTGAACAATCAAATGTACAAGTTTCAACATTATTAGCTACATTAGTATATTTAGAAAGATTAAGACACAGATTACCTAAAGTCGCTAAAGGTATGCCATGCACAAGACACCGTGTGTTCTTAGCTACATTGATAGTAGCAGCCAAATATTTGAATGATTCCTCACCAAAAAACAAACATTGGACAAAATATGCTCAAATGTTCTCAATCGCTGAAATCAATTTGATGGAAAAACAATTATTATACTTATTAGATTACGATTTATCTATCAATGAAGATGAAATTGTTGAAAATTTCCAACCATTCTTATCAAGATATACATTCGATTCACCATACGCTTGTTCTTCTTCTTCTGCTTCTACACCAGAATTACCAAATACTCCACCTACACCAATTAGATTACCTGCTCAACCTACTCCAAGTAGTATCAAAAGACCTAATGGTCATAGACGTGTATCTTCAAAAGGTGATATCACTTATATTGCACCACCACTCGATAGATCAGGTTCTTCATCTTCTTTAGAATCAGATGATATGCCTTTAACACCTCAACAAGTTTCACCTCCAGTCATGTCAAAAGGACACAATAGTAGATCTGTCTCATCTGCTCATGTTCAATTACCGCCAGCTATTTACGAAGCACCTAATTCAAACAGTTATAGTTCTTTACCTAGATCAATGACAACTAACTCTTTTAGAGGTTATGAAGGTAAACAACAATCATCTGTTCCTGCACCTGTTCCTGCTCCAGTAAAAGAAGGTTTCTTGAATAGATTATTAAGATCAGATAGAAGACAAAAACCAAGATCAAGATTAGAAGAAGATGAAGAAACTGTTGCAGCTCTTTCATGGACTGCTATATAAGCAGAATCAATCAATATTTGGTATTGAATACAAAAGGAACAACGGTTGATCTGTATGTTTTCATTGGTTTCAATCATTAGAATTAGAATTAAAAGAATATTTTTGGGTTTTTATGGTGGTCTTTCATACGTACATATACATACGACATCTTGTAGCCTTAACGACATATATTATTACATCGCATACAATACGACAACAATAGCAACAATTTTTAGCATAGATTTATTTTTCGGTTTCCTCTTAGTCTCTCAGTCTTACCAACGATTAATTCACTCATTTTATCGTCTGTTCAGTAGAATTTACATAGATATGCTCGTTTATCAACAGCTTTTTCTTGAAACTTGCCCTGGTGGTATACTTTTTTGTAGCAAATTGACTTGGATATATATTTAGAAATACTTGATAGATAACTTATACATGACCTCCATATGACATGCAATGACAGGATCTTGAAGTCTACTACTACTACCCGTTACAACTTGCAAAGCAAGCATGAACTGATGGATCGAGCTGTGTCTCTATAGCGAATGGATGCAAGCTTTTGATAACATTTCTCGGAAATAGAATATAATAGCGGGGTAATAATGATTGGTGCCTGAATGCTCAATTCCAATTTCATGAAAATCAAAAAAGTTATTGGAAAAACAAACGATAAGAAGCATGTAAGGTTAGAGATAATGGAAATACAAATAACAGATTGATTTATTAATGCATGTGCACATGCTATCGACAACATAGTCCCATCGCTTGACTTGATCCTCTTCTTCTTTCCTCACATCACCCTTATCATTCTCAGCTCCCTTTGTTTTTAGCAGCAATCAACTAATCTCGCTTCAAAATGTCTGAATTGTTATCGCCTCCAGCAGACGGTGCGGGTTTACCATTAACTCAAACTCAAAAAGATTTGATAGGTGGTTCTATTGGTGGTATGACACAAGTACTTGTTGGTCAGGTATGTCATAAGGTGTCTGTTTGCAATGAACTCAAGGTATACTGAAACTGATTTTATTATCTCTTCCTGAATCCCCTTGAATAGCCGTTTGATATTGTCAAAGTTCGAATACAGACAGCTCCAGCAGGAACATATGCTTCACCGTTAGATTGCGCAACAAAATTGTTGAAAGCTGATGGTCCTTTAGGTTTCTACAAGGTGAATAGCTAGAAACCTTAAAAATGCCTTTAGATATTTAGCAAGAATGGAAAGCTGATTTACTTCTATTGGTTTATTTTAGGGAACATTAACACCTTTATTAGGTATCGGGGCTTGTGTATCAATCCAATTCGGTGCTTTGGAAGGTGCCAAAAGATTCTTTGCAGGTAGAGCAAAAGGTAGAGATTTAAATCTCGGTGAGTAGCTAGTTCTTACAAATTCATCAGTGATGATCTTACAAGCTTGGAATCTACACATACATCAAACTGATAAAGCGACTTTTTTTTGAAAATAATAGGCGAATTATGGTTAAGTGGAGCATTTGCTGGTGTAGCAAATACAGTAGTAGCAAATCCAGTTGAACATATCAGAATTAGATTACAAACTCAACCTGCTGTAATACCAAAATTGTATAATGGACCTTTAGATTGTGCGGTGAAATTATATAAACAAGGTGGTGGTTTAAAAGGTATTTTTAAAGCTCAAGTACCTACAATATGGAGAGATGGTGTTGGATATGGGTAAGTAATCTTATTTCTCTATACAATACATAGTAGTGCAATTGTCAGACAGATAAATATGACATGTTGCTAATGACTGTTCATCCTCATCTACAGATGTTATTTCATGGCATATGAAGCATTAGTACAAAAACACCTAAAATCAACTGGAATAAAAAGAGAGGATATTTCACCTTTATGGGCTGTGACTTATGGTGCGGCAGCTGGATATGCATTATGGTTTTCGTAAGTATAATTGTTTACTCTATTTTCCAAGTATCATGGAATATCCCACTGATATAATGTATATAAATCAACTAACAATGTCATTTTCTTCTCTGCTGTTATAGCATTTATCCTGTTGACGTAATAAAATCAAAATTACAAACTGATTCTTTAGATTCAACGAAAAGAACATATAAAGGTATGATAGATTGTACAAGACAAACTTGGCGTTCACAAGGTATAAAAGGTTTCTTAGGTGGTTTAGCACCTACTTTGATCCGGTAAGTCCTGTTTTCGAAGAAGAAATATGATATTATATCAAAATCGCATAAAGGTAGCTGATGATCTCTTGTCTTTTGTTTATTTAGTTCTCCTTTCGCAAATGGTGCTACTTTCGTTGCATTTGAATTAGCTATGAGAGCTATGAACTAGAGTACAAAGATGATCGTTCGACATTGTATCATTCAAGTGAACATCATAGGCAGGGAAATAGTATTACCTTCGAGGACAATGTTTCGTAGCAATAGAAGACCCAAAAGACAAGTTAGATTTCAGATAATTTCAGATTGTGACCAAAAGCCGGATATGAATGGTTACAACAAGACACATAGCTATGCTTTCAATATGCATAACAATGTAATACAATGTACAGAATTCATCTCTTTTGATTTAGAGGAATAATTACAACATGTTTCGTGATATTGATTCACACTCCTTACTTTCAAATGCACAATGCGACATTGCGATGCTTACTTCGCTTTATCTTTCTTGAAGACTAAGTGACTTTTCTGAAAGGTACTCGGATAAAACACAAGGTTACACCATTGTTCATCTTAATCAGTCCAACGTCAAGACACCAAAAGTGGTTCAGCTATTGACAGATTACCTGTACCACAAAGAATTTTATGATCAACTTTATTGATATGATCGTTCGACCGACTCTCTATTGATAAGGCTTCTCTAGTATGTACCGTTTCGATTTATTTCGGTGTGGAAGTGGTATTGGTAGGAGGCATTCTTAAAACAATTCGAGTTTTGGTACCTGCACCTGTTCCTGTACTTGCGTTAGAATTTGTACTTTGTGGTTTATTAGCATTTTTATTGTTGGGCGAAGGTGTTGAGAGTGATGATGAATTACGTCTGGAACCTGACAGGGAATTTCGAGTACTCCTTCTTCCATCCGGAGTATGTGAAATACCCTGCACAGCCAAAGGTTTAGAAGGAGTATGGTGATTTTGATGAACCGTTGACTTCTCAGATTTTGATACGATTTTGGGATGGAATTGTTCATCTGACGCAGACGTTTCTTGGACTTTCGGCGGCGACGTAGGAAGAGGCGCTGCTGCTGTTGGGACTTGATATTGAGCTTGCGCTTCAGATCCCAACAATGAGAGCACTAGATTCGCAGCTTCTATATCATCTTGACTTGGCTATTCCCGTCGAGAGAAGAGTAACTTCCGTTAGCCTCTGAACGGGTAATGTCATTTCGGCGGGAAAGTGATTGTAGGATGAAATGAAACTCACATTGATCTCAGGGATGGTATCAGATTTGACAACATTGTTTTGGTTTTTCACTTTTTCCCAAAAATCTAAACGTATGATTTTTTCAGGTACTCTAAATTTCTTTCTATTTATGATTAAATCTTCATAATCTAATGCAGGACCTTTGAGTGTAGGCGTTTCAGGTTCAGGTATGATAGTTATATTCCCATTATTTGGTTGATTCCTTGATTCAATGTCAATAGTTTCTAAATTACTTCTGAGTGTCCTTTTATGCGGCTATTACCCCAAATCAAAAAGTTTCAATAATCAGCACAGGAAAGTAAAGTGTCAAGTAAGTATCAATTATAAGTGGATATAACTCACTAAAGCTTGTTCAGCATGATTTGGACACATCCATTTTCTTTGTGAATTTGGCATTGAAGATAATGGTGGATCCAAGCAATCCAAATGCCACGATAAAGTGCAGTAGTCACATGAAACGATTTGTCTCCAAGTTGATTCTGGATCAGTTGTTAATGAATGATTAGGTAAAGACGTTCCACCGCAGTGATAACATGATATGTGTTTATTCTTCCCATCTCTGAAACGTAATGGATCACGTTCTTCTTGAAATCCTTTCCGACTAATCAGCCAGGAATAATCAGCATCAGACACTACCCTGTTAGGGCATGAACGCTATAGGTAGGCTTATAATGAATGACACATACTCAAATTTGGTTCTAGCTTCATCAGCATCGACGTATTCACCTTTGGAAGCGGTACCGACTGAAAGGTAGAAAAGGTCAGTATAAATCCTACGATTACGTGGCCGGATTGCTTCTATGCTTAACACTCACCTCCTGCAAAATACGTCCTTATGGGTTGTGGTAATCTGAATTGACAAGGATTTTCAGCATCCACTTTTTTGCTTAATTGTTTGAACACCATAGGAATAGGTTTTAGTTCCTTTTCCTTTCCCGGGGAAGCGTTTTCGCCTGATTCTTTGAGCTTTAGTAAGACAAAGAACAAGATCAGCAAATTATAATATACTAACGAAACACTGTAACAGCCTGAACAACAGCATTACATGCTTTTCATCCAAATCTTCCATCACCTGGGCTACCGCAAGATAAGCCAGTGAACTGATCCTTCCCATTCAATTTCCTTCTCCTGAAAACGATTTTGCAGTTACGCCTGATGTATGAAAGAAAAGTTAAGATCCGAAACTCACTCTTTCAGCTTTACACTTTTTACAATACCAGGCATCTTCATCAGGTAATTCATCTATCCTCAATGGTGGTTCTAAACACATGAAGTGGAATGATCTTGGGCATCCATCGCAACATAAGAACCTGCCTATACCTCGACATGCTGAGCAGAAATCTTGATTTGGCTAATTACAAGTGAAATCGATAAATTAGTTACATCTTCAGATAAGCAAGATCTGATGAGAACGCATTTCAATTGTTTCGATAAGGTTTTGACTTACAATATCCACATCAGCTTTACCTTTACCCTTCTTCTTGTTACCCGTACTACTGCTGGTGTTATTACCATTATTATTGTTGCTGGTATTATTCGGTTGATTTGCCTTTTCAGCTGTTCTAGCTGTACCTCCAACTCTCACGTCTTTCCCGCTTGCTGAAACACCAGTTCTTTCACCTCCATCTCTTCTCTGGATATTACTGGCAGTCAGAGCACCACCTGCATTTCTTAGTCTCAACCTAGATTCAAATCCTACTGCAGCTTCTTTTCTGAGTGCGTCAGCGTCTACTATATTCCTTGTTCCTGTCGGCGTAGAAGCAGAAGTAGTTGCAGTTGTATCATAAGGTTGTAAGACCGAAGGTGTTGTAGATGATTGTAATGCTTGAGGTAATTGATCAGTTGGAGGTGGTGGTGCGAATATTGACAATGCATGTGTATTCGGAATGGATGGTCCTGGTGATCCCGATAACGGCGTATTAGACGGTGAAGGGCGATTTCTAGTTGGGCGTGAACTCGACAAATTTGATCTATGAGGAAAATATCATTAGCATGCAGTGAAATGGTTTGAGCATATGCATAGGCCTGACACAATGGTGGTGTAGCTGTATGCATTAAAGAGACATAGCATTCGCTAAATAATGTGAAATAACGATCTTGAAGATCATGATGAAGGATGTTTGATAGAAATGAGAAGGTGCCACACTCACTCTGACTTCCGTTTCTTTCTTGAACTTATATCAACATTACTATCAGGAGTACTTGCTCTACTTGTATTCCCATCAACCACGCCATCTCCAATTGCATGACCTGAACCTGAACCAGAAGCTATATTGGAAGAATCGATTTGATGATTTTGGGTAATGTTTTGATTTGATGATCCAGGTGGCATACGAAAAACCAAACTGATACCTTTTGTAGTCATCAAAGGTGGAGGACTCTGTTTCCTTCTACCTCTTTTTTTGGGTTGACTCCAACTTGGCTGCATAGGGGTACTAGTTGGCAAGCTGGAAGTAGATAGAGGAGGGGCATTATCATCTAATAAAGGTATAGTAGAAGTTTCAGGTGTCATAATGATATCCTGTTGATGGTCTATTGTGTTTGCTGTATTTGAAAGCTGAGGTACTGCGTCATGACTATCGTTACTGTTGCGTTGATCAAATTCAGGTAATTTCGATGATGAAGCCTGGGGTGACGGTGTGATTTGATGCTCAACTTTACTAGCAGCTTCTTTCAGTTTCCAATATCCATCTTTGTTCTTCTTTGCTGAATCCGATGAATCCATTCTTACATTTTGTGGATTGGATGTTGGTTCAGATGAAACTGGATTCGACTGTACGGTGACACTTGAAGGTGGCGGTTTATCCTCTATCATAATTCCGTTTTGAGCATTCGATGCTAACGCTGATGATGGAGGTGTATCTATATCCATGGTGTATGCAAGATCTGTGTATTTAATGGTAACGATGTATGTATCGCTCGCGACCGGTGTCCGGTGTGTGAACGTAACGATTGACGCAAATTATTGTTGTTGTGAAGTACAGAAATACGAAATGCTGATTTAGCGGATGTGGCGTTATGGATTTGATGGGTAACCTTGAATCGTATAGTCGGGATGCTGTAATTGAGATTAGCGGAACCGATCAATTGCTGTCTTTCTTTAGTATCGACGATAGATGGCGCGAGTTGAGGAAGGATATAGGAGATGGTATCAGGATCTACAGGTTTTAGGAATAACGTATCAAGGAATCATGGTATATATTTTAAATTCAACTAAAGTAAAGAATAAAGAGTAAATTCAAAATGGGTTCAAAGTAGAAGTATGTAAGTTATGTATGAGTCATTTGTGGACAGCATGATGGTAGTAAAATGAGGATTTTTGTTCGAGTGACGATTCAGAATTCAAAAGTGCCACAATTGATTGACAGGACATTTTAACTTAACCGGAAGGGAGGACGGGCAACGACGCTTTATTTTATTGGGTATATGTTCTACACACACATTATCATCCTCTCTTTCCCTTCCACCTTTTTATTCGGCGGTATACATCCTTACGCCGCAAGGTTGGCACTTTCTAATAGCTTGATGAGAAAGAAAGACTCTATGCAAATAAGGTTAATCATTCTGCTTTGAAGTGGAAAGCTGTGTTATTTTGTGATTCAAATTCACAAAGTATAGCATGTTCCGCGTTTCGCTTATGAACAGAAAACGTTTCAACCTTACATGCAGAATTTTATTCAAGTTCATCTTGTGATTTTATACACCAGCATTCGAGCGATATCAGACTGATATTACTCTGTAGCAGTTTGAAGCGGCGATACTAGTATTGTTCATGTCGATGCATAGACAGGTTGGAAAATGAAATAATGCACAAGTATGTTCGCCCCTCTTCGACCCATCTCCCCACCAGTTTTCGTAAAAACCAAAGGAGACGGGAGATACGTGAGCTATGGATGTCTAGTCCTTTCCTTCTAACCTTCTTTCCCGCCTATCTAAAAGATCAATCACAATGATAAACTATCAATCCTTTTTTATTGAAAGCAAGAAGGCCTGAATAAGAAGAAAGGAAGGTTGAAAGAGATATATTCAAATTTGTTAAATTAGGGTCGACTGAAGCTGTAGCCTGCGTAGCGATAATCTGAATGTGTCGCATGTAAACCACGAGGAGAGAACCATAGCGGAGTTTTGTTTGGATTGCTTTGTGGCGGTTGAAGCTGTTTTTAAAATTGAGAATAGATCAGGTACCGCTACGGCAGGGATCGACAAAAAAATCAAGCTAACTGCGTACCCTCATTCTGCTTGTCATGTCCGAAGAGGAAATCAAATCACACCATCTTAGCGAGATGTCAATTAAGCTTGTCGTTCTTGCGAGCTGTTTCATGTGTGTTCATCATCGTCTCTGTCGTGCTCATTCGTGCAAGTGTGTATTTGCATCACAAAGGACCATGGTTTTTGTACAAGTTATCATCTTTACGTGATTTATAGCTATTTTGGCGAGGACAGATTGGAAATGCCATAGTTGTTACAATGGAGACCCCCTTGTACGGTGAGAAACCCTTAAGGGCTTGTGCGAGATAATAACCAATCCCGAAGTATATCAGGGATTTATGTTGTTATCTATTCCAGATAATTTCTGTTGTTTTTATTAAATCACACAGTCCTTGGCGACGCTTCAGAGATGTAACGGCTACTTAGCTCCAGCGTGTGCGGTAGGGATACATAAGCATAGGAAGGGTTTTTGGAGCTTTGACCGTGATTCTGGATTTACAACCCTTGTCCGGCCGATGGGTCTACTCGGTATATCTGTAGAAGAGAAAGATCTAGAGCTGAACATATATGCATCAAGCAAGAACGTGGGTGATGTAAAAAGCCAAGAAATATCCTTTGGAAAAAGACAAAAACAAAACGCACACGACAATAATGAAGCTGCACTCTGGTCGTGCGATATGCTCCTAAACCATATAAATGTCGAGAAATGGTGTGATCGATTTTTTTTCACTTACTGTATAAGCAATAATTTTAAATTTCCCTTAATATGACAAAAGTGAATTCACCTTGATACGTTTCCCCTATTTACATATATAGTCGGCGATGACTATATAGAAAGTAAAAGCATGCATGCATCATATCTATTTCTCATTATTCAAATCTCACTGCATAATTATATTTCACTGCAAAGAGAGTATATTCATTTTTTAGTCACAATAGAACGAAAAATAGAATCACAAAATGGCCACAGCTACCGCTACAACCACTTCAATTCTTGAACAAGTACCAATAGGTACACTCAAATTAAATGGTCATGCCAAAAAACCAGTTATCAATGATGATAACGAACATGATAGTGGCCACTCAACAGATAATGACGATGAAGTAGTCATTGTTGATCCATATAACTACGTTGTAAGTGTTTTTTGCAACGATGATATTCCTATCCTTGCACAGAAGTGATTAATCATACCATTGTGGGGTCAATATGCTTATTTATTGGTATCTCGCTTAGGGAGAGACATTCGGTTCTGGTCCTGGAGAAAATTATCCATTTGCTCAATTCCTTCGTAAGTCATTTATTCATCGATCTTGTTGACTGTATAAAGTTATCTCGCAGAGTGGGATGCATAAGAAAACGTTTAAAGCTAATTCATCGAAACTTTTCTTCTTGATCATGTGACTTGATTTATTTTAGCTCATAATCCCGATAGAACTGAATCTGATCCAGTATTACCTCATTTCGATATTCAAGATAGAGGTTTGAAAGCTCATCCTAATGCAGCAAGATTAAGAGCATTCGTAGAGGCTAGAGGCGGTAAAGTAAAAGATAAATTAATAGCTATTGGTACTGTGATTGAAGGTGATATCAAATTGGAGGATTTGGGTGAAGAGGAGAAAGATGATTTGTGAGTCATACATTGACATTTCGCATTGTCCGGTTCTATGGTATACAGCTATATATACTGATTGTCTAATCTTTCACATATAGAGCACTTCTTGTAGCTCAACGTGGTGTAGTCTGTGAGTTTTAGATATTCCGAATGATCCGCACATGTTTTCTTTGAGAGCTAATCAAAATCGTACATGTAGTCTTCCGAAACCAACATTCCCTTACCATTGAAGCACAAAGAGATTTAGGTAGACATTTCGGTCCTTTACATAAACATGCTACATACGCTACACCAAAAAGAGGTGATTTAGACGATGTTGTTGGTGAGTTTTCTGTGTTCTGTGTTCTTTTGTATTCAAAACGTTGAAGGAGATGAGAGACTAATCATATCTATCACTAATGTGTTATAGTCGTTTACGCCGATCACAATTCAAGACCTGATCCATTCGCTTTTACAAGAGCAGAATTATTCCACTCTGATGTAACTTACGAAGTTCAACCACCTGGAACAACAATTTTAAGATTATTAACTACACCTGAAGTTGGTAATGATACCTTATGGTCATCAGGGTGAGTGAAATCATTCAATTCCAGCTCTCATGGACTGGTCCTTGTGTTACAAAATAGACCAATTACGATGATACTGATAATGATATATCGATGCTCATAGTTACGCAGTATATTCATCATTATCAAGACCAATGCAAATATATTTAGAATCTTTAACAGCGATTCATTCAGGATTTGATCAAGCAGCATCAAGAACAGGTATCTCAAAAATACCAAGACGTCAACCAATTGAGACTGTTCATCCTGTTATTAGAGTACATCCTGTAACAGGATTAAAATCAGTTTTCGTTAATCCTGGTTTCGTGACTAGATTAATTGGTGTACCAAAAGCTGAATCAGAATTAATCTTAAATTTCTTGAAAGATGCTTTCGCTCAACAAACTGATGCTACCGTCAGATGGAGGTAAGTTGAATTTTGACTATCGTCCATCATTCTACCTAGATTTCCAATCCCTCCTCAGTGATCTGACGGGCTTTATAATGACATAAAGCAAATACTGACCTTACATTTTGTTGTATCACAGTTGGCAATCCGGAGATGTAGCTATTTGGGATAACAGAATCGTAAACCACTCAGCTACTTTCGATGCTTACGTGAGTTTTTGATCAGCTTTTTGAATCTGAATCCTATCGTTGAATAGAAGAAACACTCAGCTGATACTTTACTTCAACTCTCACAGCCATCACTCAGACATGGTCTCAGAGTAACACCACATGCTGAAACACCAATCTCAGTCGAAGAATATGAAGCTCAAACAGGTCAAAAAGCTAAAGATTGGTTAGAAGAAAGACACAAATCTTTAGGTATTAAACCAATCAATAGAGATGATGGTAAAACCAAAAAGAGAGCTTTCAGAGATTAATCGTCTGAACGTGAACAGATGACTGGATAAGTTATTCTCCTCCCCCCTTCAATAGGAAATAAGGAGAATCAGGGAATAGGAAAATATAGTTGTAAAAATATAATATTGATATAAGTACGCTCAACCGCCTTTGCTGAAAAAGTTGAGGAATGTTTCTGTGTTGTTTTGTATATCAAATCAAAAGAGGATTCAACATCTCACTTCTACTTTTCACGAGTTTAATTAACGATTTCTCTGTTTCTTTGTATATACTTTAATTCATACTTAATCAAGGACTCTTTGTATATACATTGACATAGAATGATATGCAGGATAATGTCTGATATACAGTGCACAGCATTCGACAACCTTCGCAGTGATTAATTACTTTGTACCACCTCTTTCCTTAACTGTTGTCAACATGATTTGGAATGAATAAGTGACCAATTCCGATGGAATGAAAGAGATCGACCCGGTCTGCACGCTATGACGTTAGCTTTGTTGACAACAAATATAAATAACCATCTTGAGACCATTTGGACTCAATTGACACATAACATTTTGATTTTTTTGGGGCTACTATTTCGACCAGATCATATTCGAGTCTATCAATTGTCCTAGACGACCGAAATATCACCCAAGCTCAAGCAGGAGCGAAAGTGGGCAGCATCAAGCAGCTCAATTTGACCAACCAATCCGACTATGGAAACTCCTACAGCTTTATCAGATCCACCAGCATATCTATCATTACTGAAATTTAATAAACGTTTGAAAAGATGTCCACGGACAAACTTATCGGTAACATATTCAGATATAGGTGATGAGAATGGTATACCGTTGTTGTATTTACTACCCAGTGGTTGTAGTAGATGGATAGCTGCGGCAATGGGTGAGTCAATATAGCAATATGAGTTTATGAATGCCGAGAAAGAGTGATTATGCTGGTATGCACAAGTGTGATATCCGATATTGAGCCTTGTAGAATAGAGAACACAGCTGATACGTACAGCTCATCAGATCCCCTACTAAAAGCTTATGGGGTAAGGATGATAGTGGTTGATAGACCTGGGTGTGGAGATACGGGTGAAGTAATATTAGGCGAAAGGATAGATAGATCTTGTGGTAAGTTGGTATTTATCACTAGCTTAATAGTCTCATATCAAAAACATACGACTAATTTGTCTATGATTGTACCTCTTATCCTATATTTGCCGTATCACAGAAATGATTATATCGGTGTTGGAACATCTAAACTTGAAACCGGCAAATATATTAGCTTCTTCAGCTGGAATATAGTAAGTTGATCGATGGTTTTTCGGCTGTAAATCTCACTTCTGCAATGCTCTGATTAAAGCTGAAAAAAGAAGAGACGGTGAAGTGGATAGGTTATAGACTAATGTTTTGTTAATTGGATAGTTATGCACTTCATCTTTTGACTAGACATCCTTCCGCTTTTTCAACGAGTCTGAATCCACCACCAAAATTATACCTACTAGCACCATGGAGTCCACTCCTACCTGTTGATCATCCTGAACATTGGCCTTTTAGATGGGACTGGATACCTAGTCCTTTCATTGCAACACAACATATAACGGTGAGTAAGGTAGAGAGCATATATCTGATTGAAATTAGAGTGAATCGGTGTTTAATGATAGATCCTATTTGTTCATAGACTCCACATCTAATCAAAGCTGCAACTCAAGCTCAAAAAGCTTACGATTCAAGTGTAAAGATTTATAATACAGGTAAATCAATAGCTATGAAATGGTTTAAAAGTATAGCGGAAGAACTTGAATTACCCAGTCCGTCAACATCCAGTAATACTGGTTCTAATGTAACTTCAAATTCCATATCTCGATCATCGACACCTGCAGTACGTAATGATAATCCCACGGTAAAACCTGACAATGAAAATAAAGACGATTTGGTTAAATCAGCTAGCGACCTCTTGAATAACATTAGGGGCAAGAATGTAAAACCTTCAATTGGTGAAGGTACTGATATCCCCAATTTAACTGAAACGACTTTCAATAAAGAAGAATCGGATGACGCATCCATATCCACATCCTCAACACCTAGAAATAGAATGTGGGGAGAATGTGAATGCTGTGTTGCATGTGTAAGGGCATTCTCCTATTGCTCGTTGATTGCCAATTCAAGAGAAGCTAATTGGAAAATTTACCTGTGTTTCCTAGTTGACTAGCTCATACATGAGTGCAGAAAATGCACAGGGCATAGGACAAGGTGAGCAAATAGCCGAACTACGTCTGCACATTATCAAGCTGATCAGAAGAAAAACCTTTTCTTACGTAGAACACCTCATATGTCTCAATAGAGGACCTGAAGAAACAGGTTCACAATGGCTACAAAACTCTATTAGGGAATTGGCCGATACTATCGAATTTGCTCAAGTGGAAGACAGATTTAGCCACAATGATAGAACAAAAAACGGAAAAGAACAAGAACAAAGAGGAAACGAGAAGACTAAAGTGTCATATCCCATTGAAATCAATGTATGGTGGGGTTGGCAAGACGATATGGTACCCCGTAAAGGACAGTGTGAGTTCTTATAGTAGAGGATTAATAGACTTGCTGTTATTTTCAATTTCCTATATACTTGCAGCTGATATCTTGCTTATATGATAGTATGGTTCAACAAGGTTGTGGGAGCTTATCCAGAAGCGATACATCTGAAGATACATGATGTTGAAGATGGGGACCATACAGATCTGTAAGTTGAACTCCTGTACTATGCATCCCATTCTTGTCTTAATGTCATATGACTTGGTGAAGGACAAGTGGTATTGATGGGACTAACTAACTCCCCACAATGTAGATTATCCAGACAGGAAGGTATACATCAAGTGCTATCAATGATCCAGGCGCAAAGCAATTGCACTTGAGCCATCAATTCCATTAGAAACGCCCTTGACATATTCGTTCTCAAGCTTAACGACGCCGAAATCGCATTTTGAGATGTCTATAATTATAGATTTACATTGTTATTTGTACAATCTCTAGTCTAATGATATTTAACGAACACTCTTTACGCCATGACGATACAGATGAATCTTCTTCACCTGAACGCTACGATAAATATTTGTGTATATCTTTTTTAGCCGTTACATTTTCGAGCCAATCTGCATCGCTATATGAAGGGGAATTGGTTATTAGTAATATGTACTGAAGCAACCTGACATTATACAGAATCCCAGCGTTAGGTAGTATTTTGATGGATGCAAAAGCTTATGATGAAATGTTCACCCGGGCGAGGATGTACGGTTGACCATTCGATATGATTGGAAGGAAACGAGATTATGTATGACTTACGGATCTTCTAAATTATCATCAAAATCACTTAAACTTCTATGTATTTTCTTGGCTCTGATGATTTGTAATAATTTCGAAGGTAATTCTGCAGAAGATAATCTAAATGTTTCTGGTGATATCTGTTTGTACGCTGATGAAGAAGAAGAATTTGGGATATATGGCTATTTTTGGGGGAAAATCAATCGATCAGTAAATATCCAAGTAAACGCATTGTGTAAGATTGCTTAGGAGATATTGTTTTCCAGTTTTTTGACAAACAAACAAACTCAATTTAGATGAGATATAAAGGACATTCATTACTTACAATATAAGCGAATTGACCTTTAGCTAAATTATCATTATTCAAGACTAAGCCGAATAGACTATTATTCGAATCCGAGCTTTCTTTCAATAAAGCATTCAATATCCTTTCACCTTCTCTACCTAAACCTTCTACAGAGTCATTCTCTTTAGCGATATAAATTCCAACTATCTTCTTTTGTCTCAATTTAACATATTCTGAAGCTAATGATAATGAAATTTCTGTGATAGGCGATAAATTCGTGTATGAATGTATTAATGGTATAGCATCTTCAACTTCTAATATTCCTTCTGATGAATCTGTTGATGATGATGATGATGATGAAAGAGAAGATAAAAATACACCTATCACTGTTGATGAGGGATGTAAAGCTGCATGAAGTATCGGTATTGAATATGCGATATTATTCAGCGTATATGTTTGTTGTGGACTGGCCATATCAGGACAATGACTCTCTCGTTGCTCTTCTCTTGATAGCTAGATTCTGTACTGGTCTGTGATATAGTCAATATTCCTTGCTTCTTGTTCAGTCAAAGAAAGTGATGATAATAAGCTACTCGAGCTATCATGATCAAGTTACACCTTAAGCTGAAGCACGTCCGGGTCGCTATCCAAGTTTATCTCGCGTGCTAAACACGTGCTTTGCCAAGGTATATTAGCTTCGGTTACTTCCAAATAATGTTCGTCCAAAACCAAAGATGCAGCTACTGTACTTCTGTTTGCAATGATATTCGTAAGATTATATGACATAGAATAACGATAACTTCAAGCTTAAACGAGCTCAAGACGCAAGACCAACGATACGATAGAGCTTGCCAAATTGCTGAAAGAGCACCTCTAGCATGTCAATAATTAGACCATTTGATCCTACGGATATATTGAAATTCAATAATGTTAATTCCGATGCTTGGACAGCTACGGTGAGTTAAGATGATTCTCTCCCTATCCGTATCGTTCTAAATCAATATCCAACATACTAAAAAAGACTCTTATGATGATACATACGTGAAAAAGAATATGGACTAATCAATTGAGTCTCGTTTATTCAGTATCATAATGGATATTACGCATCGTATGCAGCTCAATGGCCGGATTTTTGCGTTACTGTAGAAGGAGCATTTGATGAGTCTATAAAAGCTTATAGTAAGTAAATGAATTTTCGTATAATAAGAAGAAGAAGTTTGAAAATTCGAAAAGGCAGGTGAATTATCATGATTGATTAACTTGATATTATTGTTTGTTCATTTGTTCAGTGATAGCTAAACATGAACCACCTTCACCTGATCCACAACATCATGGACATTTAACTGCATTATCAATTTCACCTGAATATAGATTTTTAGGATTAGCTAGAACTTTAATGGATTTATTAGAAAATTTATCTGGACCTTCACCTAGAATACATAATCATGATAATTGTAATGGTCATCATCATGATCATGATCACAACCATAATCACGGACATTCACATGACCATAACAACCCAGAGGAAAAAGGTAATTTAGATGCAGTCGATGCATGGTTTGTTGATCTTTTCGTAAGATGTAATAATAAAAGAGCAATTGAAATGTACGAAAAATTAGGTTATAGTGTTTATAGGAGGGTAGTAGAGTAAGTCTCTTTTTTTGCCTTTTCCATAGGAGCTTTCTTGTACTCATCAATAAAAAAGAGGGAAACTTTTGCTCATATTCATGCTTCCCCTCATTTAGTTATTACAATGGTATGGAAGGTATAGGATCGACAAGAGATGAGTTAGATGGGTTTGGTTAGTGATTCCCGTTTAGGACACAGTGATTCAGTCAAATAGAAGCTTATCCTGCTTTGTCCTATTTCTTAGATATGAGAAAATCAATGCCGAAAGATACTGTAAGTACCCTGCATCATTGTTTGCCACACCACTACAATCCCTACTTTTTCTTGATAAATAGGTCACATCTAGAGTACTAATGTAAACCCCATGTTTTGAATCAATTACAGACAAAACGATATGTTCGTTCGAACGGAAAGGATATCTTAGTATCTCCTGATCAAGTCTGGTCATAGTCATGGGTCGCTTGCGTTCGATTGTCTCAGACGAATCTCAGTTGTATTATTAGTATGATAGAAAATGTATAAAATCATTGCATTACTCTTCATCATTATACTCAGAACAAACCACCTAAAAACAACACAAGGTACAATATACACGAGAATGCTGTTATATGCACACATATAACAGCTCGATCAATCTACAAGTTAATGCAGAGACTTAACTTCAAGTTCAAATTTCAATGGTATTGACCTTGAACTATTTCCAACTCTGAAGATAAATATGCCTTGAGGAATGGTCCAAAGTTGCTTCTTGACATCCCAAACTGACAGGTCCTTTTTACGCTACAGCCGAGAAAAGGAAGTTCAATATCAGTCTTTCAGCTTTTTATTCACTTGACCTATGATCAGGAAGATATTATTGTTGGTCAAGCAAGAGTCACCGTTCAAGCTTACTAGAGGAAACTTAATAGTAGTCGTCTGCCCAACTTCTAGATACTTCTTACCATACCCTTTCAGATGTTTGGGAGGTTGTTCTACTTCACTTTTTGGGAATGTCATGTACTATTTGAACATTGAAGTCAGATAAGCATTCGTCAAGGTGCGGTACAGGTTATCCGGATTACACAAAGAAACTTACAAGCTGTGCTATTTCTGCTCCCGGTACTTTGCCGGTATTCGTAACGTTCACTTTCGCAATATACTATACATTGGGAGGGATGTTTAGCTATAATCAATTAATGCAGGGTCGAGAACTCACTATAGTATCGTAAAGATCATTTCTACCTTCGAACCTCTCATTTGTTTTTTGTATGGTATCTTTAACTTTTCCCCACTCTTCCTCAATTTCAAATCCAGAGTATTCAAATGACGTATAGCTGTATGTTCAACCGAAAATCTCAGGCTCCAAATTATGCATAATACACCTCACGTTTAACTCACCTCAAGCCGAAGCCAAATTCATATCTAGGTGTGGTGTTGTGCTCATCAAACCATTTATAATCTATCGCTAAACCCTCAGCGAACTTTGATACCGGGTATGAGCCTTTGCCCTGATGAGGTTATTCAGAATCAGTGAAACTGTTGCCACATCATGACTGATGGATGAGTATATGAGGAACATACCATGTGTCTTACGATATTGTCCGTTGGCCAATCCTTATGCGATTTGCCCATCGTAAAAGGTAACTGCAAACATTCAATTGATCAGTCTTTTTCCTCATTAAAAGCGCCCTTGTATGCTCACTTTTGCAGAAGGATTTACGTCTCCCCACATTATGTCGACCAATGCATTCCCGGTTTCTTGACCTGTACACTTGTCAGCCTGCAATTTGCAAGATGGATAGCATTGCGTACCTGGATATCCAGCAAATAAAACGGCACCGATCTTAGGTAAATCAATCTAGATTACAATAATCATGGTAAATCAGCTAACAAGCAAGTAACCAGCAGGACAGTGGTACCTACCCAATCCTCGACGATCACTTGACCACCAGCATGGATGACTACCACAACCTCGCCCGCGCAATTGCTCTCAACATGCTTAATTAAATCTTCCCCATTCTTGTCCAACCTAAGGTGTTCCCTGTCCCAACCTTCGACCAGAAAAAGTGAAACGAATACTATGCACACTTCAGATTGATATGCTACCCAGCCCATCGATCCGAAATGAGCCGAATCGTCATGTAATACATGGTCAACTCGAATACCGTGCTGTCTTGCTTTCATATTTATTGCTTCAATGGGTGCTGCCTAAATTTATCATTATCAGCATTATGATGATGGCTCGTCTCAGATAAGCAGATGATATCTGTACGATCAAAGCAGCAAGTATGATCCAATAGCAACCCACGATATAATCTGCATATGCAGCTCCAGATCCACCACCAATAGTCACAGTACCATTCCAATACCTTCTTTTAGAGTTGACCATACAGAAAAGATCAGGACCGCATCCGCTTAGGGTGGATGGATAATCGGCGTCTGTACCGAAAACACCAATTCTTCTGATATCCTTTAAAGGGAGTATGCCTGAGTTTTTCAGTAGACTATTATGTAACAGTAAGTGAATCGGCATCATTATATTCCATTGTACTAGTAGATGATAGTCTTACACGGTAGATTCAGCGGCTACTTTTCTAGCATAAATCGCGTTATCTGCTTTAACATTGATGTGTTCGTTCTTGAAGCGATGGCCGTTCACCGTTTTCGAATCAGATAAATCGTATTTTTGATAGTTGATTTGGGGGTAATCTGTATCCTGATTTGAAGCGTACCAAGGTGTAAGGATTCTAAGGTTAAAATCAATTAGCATCACGATGTTAGCGTGTCATGGTATGGGAGAATCCGCTAACCTGTGCACCATATCATCAAGTCTTGATTCCGGGACAGATCCCTTCTTCACCGCTCGCTCAAGACGTTTTCCATCTATCAAATACTAATAAGCATACCTAGTCAAGTCTCTTGGTTAAAGAGCCCACTGATGTATATAAACTCACAATAGTGTTCACCAGGCAATTCCATATCCATACCTCCCAAAGCTGATGATACCGTAGAGTGCGTCGCTCCGAAGTCGCTCTATACCAGTTGTTAGAATCCGCCAGACTTATTACTGTGAGACATACCAGTACACTAAGATATCGTATATCGATAAGCTAAGTCCTCCATGACTACACGTATAGATGGTAAAAGCGAAAAATATACTCACAATCCGCTGAAACCTAATTCGATTTTCAGTATCCGATTTAAAGCGTCATTACTCTCGCAAGCGGCAGTTCCGTTAATCTTGTTGTATGAACTAAGAATGTGGTCAGTTTCGCCGAAAACATATTGCTGTAATATTGAGCTCACCACATGATAGCCCCTGTCCCAGCTCTAACGGTTTCGGCAAAACTAGGTAGATACAGTTCTTTCATTGTTTTATCTATAATCACAGAAATCAGTTTTTCTCGTTTGAAGTCCCATAAAAATGACTGAATATACCATAAACATCACTTGAAACATCTTTACATCCGGTTCTACCTCCTTCGTCATCCAGCGGTCCATCACATACCGGTTCTTGTTCGTATAAGATGTAATGCTTGGCACATGTGATAAGGCCAGATTCTTGCATTCCCTTCACTGTCAGGAAAGACATCGTAGAAGAGAGATATGGATCGGGACTAAAAGCTAGGCAGCAAAGATGGTTAAAGTCAATACCGCAAGGGCTTGGACTGCTAACATTTATAAACACACCTTCCCAGTTTCTGCCTGCATACGGTCTAACGAGCTGTGAGCTTTAAGGAGGAGACCGGTAAATATTGTACATACGATCTTCCCAGAGGTCCGCCCGTGACCTATAAAGTAGGGTATATCACCTTGTGAGAGGAATTTATGACAAACGCAATTCGTTGACTTACAGGTCCAAGTTCGACATTTATACCTTTTCCTCTGAATTCTCTGCCTATCCTCCTAGCTCTTTCTTCGATCAGATCTCTATCAAAAGAAGCTGCAGCTGTAAATTCCGATGGCCATTGAGTGACAAAGTCAGTGTATCTAGGTCCGGAGGCTAAGCCTCACATCAGCAATCGGCCATCAGATGGATGTCACGCGAACTCTTCATTAAGAACAATTTTCAGCTTACGTCCGTCATTAAAACATAACCCTGATATACCTAATCTCGGTACACCGCCTGAATTAGCTTGACATGGGCCGATGACAGCTGTCGTCAAGTTGACCTATTGAGATCATCGATAACATTAGCTTCCTTTTAGTCTCAAGGCGGCTATAGAGCGCCTTAGATCGATGGGACACAGAAGAGTTAACGATCAGGTGTCCGGATCTGAGCACAGATTCTAGGAGATCATCTGCTCTCTTATCAATCGGACTCACCTTCTCCTCCAGGGTCATCTTCTTTGTTATATCTTTAGCTCTCCCATATGCTTCTGACCAGCTGCCACCATCGGTATACGGACCATGTTGTCGTTCAGGCTTAAACTGTTGGGGGGTTGAAGGTGATAAATACGAGGGAATCAAAGGAGAAAGCAGTAAAAGTGAATTCCGAAAGATAGACCACATCTTGCTATTCTTCCAACCAATGAACCGTATGCCTGCTCGTCGATCCAGGATCTCGCAGAATCAGCTCTAACATAAATCGGAATGGGATATGGTATAAGCACGTTAAAGAAGAAGACATCATATGGTATCCTGCTATCTTATCTTTCGTCTCGGCGCCGATAACCGATCTTGAATCTCACCGTGGGAAAGTCATCATCGAGTGATCTGAAACTAAGATTATAGTAGTCAACTTGAAGGGGGTGTAGAAGAAGTCAAAGCGTAAGTTACATATAGTTATCGAAATCTGGTTATAATCAAATTGCTTCTTGCTATCATCGATGAAAAGATTCTTACAGTCAAGTCATGTAAATTGTCAGATCGCTAAGCTTAAGGGTAACAGAAGGACAGAAGCGATGAGCGATGTTCAGCTTCTTCGGACATACATCTGTTTGTGCCAAACTCATGGTATGAGCGTCGCTGACCTAATCAACTCACGGTACACATGACTGTATCGTGATATCTGAAGTCACACTTTTGCTTGGATTATGGGGGCAATCAAGTAGAGGAAAATGAATTTCAGGTAGCCCTTCAGAATGATGAGATGGAAAATTAGAAATCGTTTTGATGCTGGGGTGACCTTCAACCTAATAAGCCAAAAAAGCGAAGCGATCAATGCGACATGGTCATTATTGTACATGAAACATGGAATGTGTGTATTATTATCCACACAATTCAATATCATGACAATGAGTGTATCGTGATTGTGTATCTCTGATCTATCTTTATAATAATTCTTCTCCATAATCATTGTACCTGTAACTTCATAGCTTCATCAACAACAGTACTATCCATCAATAACAATACTATCCATCAGACAGATCCAGATCAACCGTTATATCTGAGATTGTACGCCCTTATTGTTGTTGGGTACAATTGTGTATTTTAGGTAATGATTGCTTCTCGACAGTATAGAGGTACGAAAATCAATCTTCTTCGTTAACAATAGAACTCCAACACACTTTTTCGATTACAAGATCAAAAGTGAAAAAACGTTTTAGAAACCATGCTTCCTGTCCCGGCACCCGAAACCCCACCACGTCGACCATTGTCGGTTCCACCTTCACCCTCAGTTAGTTCTCCTAATCCTTTCGATACACCCACGACCAGCCGTTTTCAGCTGCCTATAAATCCTTCACATACCACTCCGGCATCCTTGCTACCAGACTCAGTGTCGACTACAACAGCTGATTCTCCTGATACAGAGGTAATAACGGTTGATATAGCTGAACGCAACTCATCGGAATATATCTATGCTCTTGATTTAGCTACATCTGAGAAAGATAAAGAGAAAGGTCGCAGGGATAGGAGCATGAACATGAAGGATACAGTGAAGACTACTTCACCTACTAGTGGGACCAAGTTGGTGCAACGGAATGGACTGACTAACGGATCATCTCGTCCACTTCGACCCTCAGTTGCACCTTTGACTCTCAATGAGGATGACGAGGGAATTGAGGAAATGATCGATCAATCACACCCACTATCGGCTTTCAAGACCACGACTTCACAATTATCAAGTCCTGCAAGTCAAAGATCACCTAATCAAATCCATTTAAACCTAGATCAATCATATTGGAGATGGTCAAACGCTACATCGTCAGTCGCTCAAACCGAACAAAATCCATTTCAATCACCTCCCGCACCTTCATCGACATATGCTTCTTCAGGTACCACGCAACCTCCTGAACAAGATAAATCATTTTTGAGAATGACAAGAACAACTATATTTTCAGATTTTTCTGCTCCATCAACTGTTCCTGACATACCTGATCCAACTACTTTACCTATCCCTTTTCTTGAACCATCAAATTGCAATGGTATGACTTTACTTTCAGCTATTCCTGAATCCGCGATAATACCAAATCAAAGACCGAAAATAACACATTATTCAACTTCTCCAGCGAACATAAATGTTTGTGAGGAGGATGACGATAAAAATGATGGTAAACTCAGATCAAATAATGAAAAACGATCTAGTGCAGGGACATTTGGTTATAAAAATCCAAGATCAAGTATGGTAACTTCATTACGATCAAATTCATATGAAATTTCTCAACAAATTTATCCTAGAATAAACCCTTTTCAAGCTTCATCACCACCACCTGTAAAATCACAGTTAGTAAATATACATGATCGATCTAAAACCAGTAGACCATTATCGATGTCATCGGCAGGAGGTGAAACTATAATGAGTGATTCAGCTTATTCAGGTAGAGCATTAGATGATACAGCTCTGGAAGCTCGTAAAGCCTTAGGTGTGTTTACACCGCCAAAAGGTAAAGTCATACATAAGCATCAAGAAACCGAGGTTGAGATCAATAACTATCTTAAGAAAGCTAGTGAGATCAATGAAAGAAGAATCATGCCTACAGATATCTGTGCGTCACCTCCTAAAAATGGTATGAAATCAGCGGTCGAACTTGATGAGGAGAATGAAGCGATAGCCCGAAAGATGCAAAATCGTGGGAGTAAAATAGAGAGAATGTTAGGTAAAGATGCTGAATATGCGAGGACAACTATGGAAATAGATAGAAAAGCTATTGCAAGCGTGATTGAACAAAATGCAACTCCGTAAGATCTTACTTAGCTTTCAATTGCAAATGAAGCTAATGTTTCAGCCGATGTTCTCAATTCATAGATCAAGTCTCCCTCCTCCACTGCGTGCACATAAAGCTTCTGCATCAAACTCGAACGTTGTCAATAGCTTATCGCCTACTTCTCTCCCTCGTCATAATCGATCTCATACAGTTGCACAAGCTGAATCACTCGCGTCACCCGTTCTTACATCCCATACTAATTCACATCTTCGATCATCCTCAATTGATTCTTTACCATCTTTACATCCATCCATTAGCGATTCTGTCAATACACTTTCCGGTCTGATATCATCTACACCTTCTAAGCTTAAACAAGATGATAAATTCGTACCTTCAACCAAGATTAATGTAGGAAGATTTACAGATATTCAAGCTAGGAATGACTTGACACCTGAACAAAGAGCAATCTTACTGAGAAGAACTAAAAAACTAGAACAAATGCTTGGTGAAGCTTTACCAGAGAATCAAGTTGAAAAATTGGTGATAGAACCGGTTAATACAGGTTCAACTTACATGACAAAAAATTCAGAAGATGCTTGGCCGAAAACCCCACCATCTTCTTCCAAAGGTGGAAGAAGGACACCTGAATGGGAAAGGGATGATTGTATACCTAATAGAATTAAAGATTCTTCATCTGCTAATCAAACTCACAGTAGATCAAAGAGCTCCTTGGCAGACAAAGCTAAAGCTGCTTTGGGATTGGGACCAGATCGATCGATACCAAATGGCGGAAGATCAGATGAAGGAAAAGATCATTTAAAAGTTTATGTTTCACGATCATTACAAGAATCGCATACTGTTTCAAGAGGTAACCCATTCAATGGTAGATCAGGGGGTGGAATCAATCGTCAATCAAACAGTCCACCTGATAAAGGCAATAGTCAGACTAGCTCACCTACTACTCCTGGTACTGCTACGACAATGGGAAGCTCGAATTGGCCTGGAAATGAGCATGAAGAAGAAACTATAAGGAAGAATCGAAGACTTCAGCTAGCCAAGGTAAGTCAAAATTCGCTTCTCCTGATCCGCAACAGTTTCCTTGGCTACTTCCATGACACAGACTTAACGAGAGATCTGTTCATTAACATGGGTGTTCATAGCTACATCGGCTCCTCGGTACGCCGATACCACCAGAACTACTCAATCCTTCTAACCCTACATCACCTTCCTTTGCTTCTCGTTTCAACTTCAACAACCCATCACCTCAAAATCACATCAGCAATAGATCACCATCACCATCGGAATCGTCTTATATATCATTTGAGGATACAACCACACCATCGAAATGGTCTTCGAGATTGAAGGTACCTATTAACTCGTCGTCATTTAGGAAAAGAGGTAATTCTTCACCTGCACAACTTGTAGCTGATAATCAAAGCTTTATCGATTTCGATCAATCAAAATCGAAAGGATCGTTGAGTAAAGAAGAGAAAAGTTTGGCTAGGAAAAGGGCCGCTAAATTGGAATATGTTGGTTGTCTTTGACTTTTTCTTCTTCTTTGGGACAATGGTAGTTGATACTTACAGTGTTTTAGGTGTTAGGTGATAAGCCACCTACTGAATATGTATACCGTTCATCTCAATACTCAACTTTACCTTCTCCCCGATTAAACATGCCACAAGAAGATCGTTCTAAAACACCAACTCCTTCTACTCAAGGCAGTATAACTCGATTAAATGATTCAATTCCAACTGATAATCGAGGATCAGCCTATGATGCCTATTCAGCTTCTTTGGAAGGCTTACTATATCTTGTTGAGAACGATCAGTCAAGATTGGGTGAGATGATGGATAGCTTATCAAACATCTCTCCTCCTACTTCGCCTAAAAGATCTTCACCTCATACCAATACAGGTAATATACATCGCCATAATCACAGTGATAGTCGATCATTCGATTCAAGTATAATAATTCAAAATCCTCCATCACCTTTGATCGATACACCTCAAAGTCCTACTAGATCATTCATGAGCGTTGATAATACCGAGAATGATGATTTCTTGGATTTTGATGAACCAGATTCCCCTTCACGAGCAGATAAAGCAAGAAGAAGAAGAACAGCAGGTAAATTAACACAATTTTGCGGTGAATCAATAAACTCATCAATATCACCACCACCACCACCTCCACCTAAACTTGCTAAAACAAGAATAGAAACTTTAGATGGAATTTTGAATGAATTATGGAAAAATATACAATTGTTAGATATTAAAAAAGGTGAAATTAAAAAAGATGAAAAGAAGAATTTGGAAAATTTGTTGGATTTGTTAAATAATAAATCAAAAGAAAAAAATGGTTGGATGGGTTCTAATGATACCTCCGATAACAACAATAACAACAACAATAAGAATAAATTTGGGATACAAAGACAAAGAGAAAAAGAAAGACCTAAAGGTGGTAAAGGTAATTGGGAGATGATTTGACGAAAGAATTCTCGACAAAAGGATGATCCTCCTACCTGTACTAGTACTATATGGAGATAGATCAGTGTGAAATATTTATCGAGATCTTTCAATGAATTTGCTAATGATAAAAGTGTAGAATAGATGTACATAACTTGTAGGTACACTGAATATTGAACCTTGTTAGTATTGATATATATGTATATACCTATGTATAGGAATAACCAAAGAGAACATGCATGTTCATTTGTATCATAACAAGGCATTATTCATTAAAATCGTCAAAGTTCATTACCGCTCCATTAATTATATGTTTATGGTTTGGATATATTCATCTATACTCTATCTTTACCTTTCGAACTATCTTTTTGCCGACTAGACGTCTTTCCTACATCACCATCATCATCTTCTTCGTCGACTTGATCAACTGTACCAGAATTGGTTTCGAATAAATCTTCAAAATCATTTCTTGTACTTTGTGATATAATTCCATAAGCATCTTGCATCATTTCACCTAGATATTCAAGTTCCGCAATCACTTCCTATTATGATGTTTATATTACAGGTCAATCACCAGTACTATCCTTATGATATTGATTGAGCAGTAATTGTCATGATATGTCACTTACTTGCATGGCAGTTGCATAAGCGAAAAATAATAAATGTTTACCACCACCTCTTACACTCCTTCTTTTAACTACTTCTAATGATCTAATAGCTTTAATCAAACTCTGCCTTGATTTTTCAGCAGGTGGTAAATACGGTGGTAGTGGTGTTCTAGTACGGAATCCCGCTGATAGCGTGTAGAACTGAAATGTCAGGAAGAAGTAGTCGAAAAATATCAGCGATCAGTATTTTGGGAAAGGATACGAAGTATTCTAGATATGTTGTTACCTACATATAATATAACTTGTCCTGCCATTTCCCTTCTTTCTCGATTCACAGGTATTACAAATTCTCGTCGCATTGCCTATCGTTACGTGGTAAGAGCCAGTCAGCCTAGTCGAGTAGTATCTTCGCACTAAAATTACGCTCATCTTATAGAGTACATGAAAAAGTGTTACTCACATGATCCCTAATCAAGTTACTTCGTGATCAGCCAATTTCTTGTAGTTATTGCATATATGCCGATCAGACTTACCATTCATCCCTAGTTGTAACGCATCTCATACTATGTAACCTATCTAACATTCTCTCACAACTCAACAATACTTCATTGTAAAATGTAAAAGCGAAAGGACCTTTCAATCTGGGTTCGTTCTTAGTTTGTGCTAGAAGAGCTCGTAAATTGATTATTTGACTTTGAAGATGCATTTCCCTATCGTGCGAAGATTTGAAGATGATCAGTCCATGTTTGTGTGTAATATCTGAGAGCATGAAAGTTTGATTCTGATAACTCACATCGACATGAACTGCCTAACGCTTGAACTAAGATGTGAATAGCCAATTTCGTTGTTCATCAAAGGTGTATTC
The DNA here is from genome assembly GCF_036810415.1 of Kwoniella dendrophila CBS 6074. Lineage (NCBI taxonomy): Eukaryota > Fungi > Basidiomycota > Tremellomycetes > Tremellales > Cryptococcaceae > Kwoniella > Kwoniella dendrophila. The sequence continues at coordinate 867,923 of NC_089482.1, forward strand.
TCCCCTTCTTCAGTCGCGAAGTCATCATCTTGACCATCGTCATTCGTACCTTTACTGTAAGTCATAACTAGTCTTGAATATAGATAAGACAGATCAAGACAGAAACTGATTAAGTAGTAAAGTTAGCGAAACTGCTACCCCCTTCTGACGAAAATTGGAATATCAAATCCTTGAAAAACTCACTCGCTCAAACCTAATCTCAATTCCCTCCGGGCAGTAAAAGGCCACCACCATCTTGAGACGACTGCTGCCCATAGAACGCCAATGATAACTGCGGCTGATCTTTGAACAGCTATTTGTTCTACCGTAAAGTTATACTTGTTTCGTACGTTATATGTATACAGACAGGACAGATTCTGCACGCAAACAGTTAGCCGTGCGTGACATAGAATCGCATAATGAGAAACTTACATAAGTCAATAAAACGAATCTCCCTGCATTAGTGTAATCGGGCATTTGAGTGATAACATAGAAGCAAGGTATCGAAAAGAAGAATCCCAGGATTGGTAAAACAACGTTATTATCTGGTGCGCTATTGGGGAGTCAAATTGAGCATTTTCGATTACGCAGGAACTCCTACATGGCTAGATTGCTTATCAAGCTTACATTTTGGTGAAAATTATCGCCACCACACCTCCGATTCTATGTAAGTTACACATGTTCAGCGGTCTATCTAAACATATGCGATGCCTACAGATACACGGAGCAAAATCTTGAGCAAGAACTCACATGGTTCCTACAATCCTCGCTAAGGAGCTAGGTAGTAAGACAACGATCAGCAGCTTGAACATCTAATTCTAGTTGTAATAAAAGAGAACTTACAGGAAATTGGTTTGTCCTACAGTTTGACTGATTGCAGCCAAATAAGCGATCAGAGCCCATTCTCCTCTATATTTGAGGAAGAATGGTCTTCCAGCTTCAGTATAGGCTGGTGCAGCAAGGATAGCTAACATTGCAGTTTTGTCAGCTGCATTCCTGAATCAAACGTTCGAGCGTAGGCTAGCTTACCTCCACCTAATCCAGTTTTGATAGCGTATCTCATATCAGGTTCTCGTAATCTCTCACCAAATCTCCAGAACGCTTGTTTGAACCTTCCCCAACTGTTTAAGTATCTTTGGTCTGGTAGAAGAACTGTAGCAATTGAGTCTCTGCGATTTTGAGGGAATATAGCTGGCTGTAGCTTTGAGGGATCTACTGGTACTAGTTTCTCTGTGTGATTTCAAAGATATTTCAGCTGAAAATCCGTAATCGGGCGGCAAAGACGACTTACGCAGCTGTTTATACAGATATTGGGCCTTCTTCTCCTTTTTACCTCTTTTTCTGAGAATGACTGACTTTACGTGTTCCCAACTGGAAACAGGTTCAGCATTAACAATCTAATGTTACATATAGTAATTAGTTGTGTTTTTTCATTGAATAGGCAGGAGCATACTGACTTCTTGCATAGTTTCCACTAGAAACAGCATCTCGCGAGCGAATTCTTCGAAGGTGAACAAGAAGCTATAGACGATCATCGTGGTTAGATAGACTTGTAGAAAGTGGTGGACGTTGGCTCGCTTACAAATATACCAAGAAGACAGTTTCATTAGGTCCACCTACCATATTCCCTTGATCGAAATCCTCCTCAATAGCTTCTTCAGCTGTATCTTCAGATGACGAGTCTGGGCTTTCGTTCCCCGAAGAATCACTCTCATATATTCCTCGTCTTCTTTTCGGTCCAGCATAAACCCTTTTGATGGCTCTACTGCTGCTCAGTGAAAACTCTTTCAATGATTTGGCCAGATCTTCCTGTATCGTGTTCAGATCAACAGTGGATTGATGTAGATCATGTTGAGAGAGCAACTGAACCGCTTCGAGAGCTGCATCGCATTTGTTCTGTTGTACAGATATCAGCTGAAACAATCAATAAAGGTTGAAAGGGCAGATGCGAGTGACCCACATTCAGATTGCTCATTTGTTCACCTGCCATCCCTCTAAATCGCATAAACAGCTTAACGCTTCTTTCTATATCGGTATTTTTGCTCATTCCCGGTCCTGGCCTTTCATCCATTTTATCTACCACTGACATCGATAATCTATCTTTTTTATCGTGATGATGACCTTCAGTAAGATGCTCTGTACTGATTTTACCTTCTCTTACAGCTCTAATGAGACTTTCTTGTAATCTTGTGCTTCCTCTTAAACTTGAAAGATGCTGTGCTAACCTGGCCAAACTAGCGATAGCAGCGTCGTAAAGATCCAATTTTCTACCACGAATACGGGAATCTAATACCCTTTCATGCTTCGCTTCTGCAAAAGTGATTTTCAGAGCTTTCAATCCGGTCGAATGTGACTTTATAGCATCTTTAAGAGTAACTCGATTGCCTTTAATCACATGTCTTTCAAGGAGGAATGTCGAGGTAAGCAGATCGAGTAAGGTAGAGAATGAGTTCAAAGATTTTGATACGGAGCCTTGGAATTTGGATGTAGCGGAAGAAGGGAAGACTGCGAGGCAGACTACTATCGATATTGACACTAAGAGGAACTGAGTCAGCGGACAAGGATACGTCGTTGAATGGGACAGAATAAGATGTGAATCAAGATTCTCCATATATAGCTTAAAAGCGACTCACCACCTATAGCCACAATGTACAAAGCTTCTAATAGTCTAGGAATAGCACCTTCCTTGAGAACTACAATATATATGATGATCGCAGCCATCGAACAGCCTGGGTAGAGACGTTTGTTAACAATCTTCTTCTGCTCTAACGGTCATAACGGAGTTGTTACTGACTTACCTGAATTGTAACTAGCATTACCTACCCAGATCTTTGACCAAGCCAGAGCAGCCATTGAACCGCCTATCCATAATACACAAACTACCCAGTCACCCATCTCACTAATCCAATCCCATGTACTTCCATGAGATGGTGAAAAGTAATCGAATATCTCGATTGTGCCCATCGCTGCTAATGAAACAATAGATGCGAAAATGGCCAAAACTATACAGTATCTGGTGGATAGAAGCATGTTTCCTAGTGATTTTGCTGGGTTAAACTGCAAATGAAAGTGCAGATTCTGTCAGCATGAATACCAACTCAGATAAAGATACAATGATAGTCGCCTGAACTCACATAGACCGCGATGGTAGCTACCATATGAGCTGAATTTGAAGGTCTGAATACGACTCTACCATGAGCATCTACTTCTGAAGAAGTCGAAAGTATCTCGGACAGATAAGGTACGTAAGTGAATAGTGATGCAATGAGATAGGATAACGAGCATTTCAGGACCGCTATTGAAACTGGCGATAACGGCCATACTCGATTCCAAGCTATGTTTACAAATTAGTTCTTGTGGATGAACGAGACAGAGATGATTGATATCGAGATGCCTACCTTTTTGCAACGAAGAGGCAGGTTTCTGCACTGGCTTCTCTGCTGATGCAGGTATGGAACTTTGCTTAGGAAGATGTGTCTTCGAGCTGTCTTGTGCATGGCGGGTATCTGTTGCACCATAGTCTTTACGAAGTGAAGAAGGCGTTCTGGTAAAGGTTGGTCGAGCGTTACCTACTTCTTCAAGCTCCACAAAAGGGCTGCGATGAAGTCCTGCGTTGAGTTGAGGTGGTGATCCCGTGATATTATCTGCAATAGTTGGCAAATCTTCGATCCTTTCTCTGACATGGTTGACATCTACAGGAGAGCTTTTCTGAGTGGTAGGTGTAGGAGGGATAAATAATGATCGAAGACTTCTAGAGCTCGGTTGTGAAGTTATTCTTGTACTTCCGGGAGGTTGTAAATCGTCCAATTGATCTACATCCTCATCATCGTCATCTTGTCCTACTAAATCCTTAAGCGTAGCCCAATTGTGTAGGTCCTCTCCATGAACTTTACGACTACTCGAGCCTGTTGACTGATTATTGGAAGGATGTAGAAGTTTACCATAACCAGATGTCAATGTGTTTCCGATATTTGATGTTCCATGTATACTTTCTCTAGGTCGATAAGGTGAGATTGTTCCTCCTCGCTGTATAAGCGGTGTTGTAGGGGTGGTACCGAGAGATGAACGAGTTCTGCGGATACCATTTGGTTCTAAAGGTTGAGAAGACGATCGATGAGGCATTATGGGTCGCGTATTTATAGTTATCGGTCTAGGTTTTGAGGATGTCGCATTTTCGCTTGTTGTAGCTAAATTGTTGTCGGAAGGAGGCGGTATTAGCATGTCGCTGGGCGATTATATGGATATCGTTTTTGATATAATACATACTGAAAGTCAATATTCTGAATTGATCGCTGTCTCGGATCTCTTTATTCTTATGCTTGATGAGACCTCTACCGTTCACAAGTACACAAGTTTGGAGCACAGACCTTAGCGATATATACATATATATATACTATTAGTGTGAAAACAAATCATGAAGGAATGAAGGAATGAATGAAGCCTTTGACTGGTTTGGAGACCCCATAAACAAGTTTACAGTTTACGGCAAATTAAACCGGTCAGAACCATGTGGGTACCTCGTGACAACCGAAATCTCGGTAGTGAAAATCGTTAAGCCCAAGCTACTCTAAAGATATAAAGGAATGATTTCATAGTTTAGCTTACTTGCTGTGATCATCAATTTTGAACAGTACGATCGGCATCATGACAGATAAAGCAGGACCATCAGGTGGTGAAAAGCGAAAAGCAGGAGGAGGTCCTTCAACGCAAAAATATAAATTTTATAAATATCAAGGTCAAAACGGGGGTGGAAGAGGAGGTGGAGGTGGTCGAGGTAGAGGTAGAGGAAGAGGTGGTGGTGGTGGATCAAGTGATAGACCAGCTAGACATGTAGATAACGATGATAATGGTGGTAAACCAAAATTGAATCCGCTAGGAAAGTACAGAAGTAAACCTATGGTATGTGTATATAGTATAACAATCTTGATCAAAGTAGATAGCAGCTAATCCTCTGACATATGTATAGCCAGAAATACTTGGGGCTCCTGGTATATGCGTTACTACGGTAAAGAACAAAGAAAGAGCTGCCGAAGCTGAATTGATCGATTATCTTGAGAGAGTGAGCGTACTAAAATCCGGCTCAAGGTATAAAGGGAAATATCCTACAGCAATGAACTGATTACTTTATTATAGATAGCAGATGAGCTGTATCCCGATACTATCGAATCAGAAGAAATTGACGGAGAAGGAGATGATCATTTGGATTTTGAAGCTCAGCTGAAGAAAGATTTAGAATCTATGGATCAAAGCAAAAAGTCTAAGAGGTTTCGTGAGTATCTCATAATCTCACACTAATCTGCCTGTTAGATGTCTGTTCATTGTTCGAGAAACTCAGCTTACCTATTTTTCAACCAGAATTATGTTATCATGATATCATTTGTGGTAAGTCGTCTTGATTATCCGAATCTGTCGAGGTGCTTGACCTTGAGCTATAAATAATGGCTGACTTTCTTCGTTGCCATAGTCATACATATCAATGTACTTCCTCCATTATCACCTCATAAATTAGTTAGACATATAATGGAACAAGCTGAATCTTCTGCTAAAACGCAACTCAAGTAAGTAAGATATCTCACTCTTCTCTACAATTGATTCACTCTCTCTTTTAATAAACTCAGAATGTGAGGATGAGCTGATAATTAGTATAAACCGTAGATGGTGTAAGCGTATAATACCTATAAATGGCTCGTCGGGAGCTACAGTTAAACAACTATCGGAACTGGCTGCAGGGATAGTCAAAGATGGGTTTACTACTGAGGATGGAAAGGCATTAAAGGTCAGTCACCGGATGAATCTGCTCAAGGGATCATTTCAACGATGAGATAACCTGTTTGGATTTCATGCTCAATCTTGATTTCGATATTCCTGCAGTTCGCCATTGATACAAATTCGCGACAATCCGAAAAATTGGATAGGATGCGAATGATCCATACTGTAGCTGAGGAAGTCACTAAATTAGATAAGGGTCATAGTGTAGATTTGAAAAATCCTGATAAGACTATATTAGTGGAGCTGTATAAGGTATGTCTCAGCTACTGTGTCTCGTACAATCTGTGACGAAAAGCTGATCATAAATCTAAATATAGAATACGGTTGGAATAGCCATAGTGGAAGATTATGAACGTTTCAAGAAGGTACTTTGGCTTGAGATCACGGATTTACACTCAAAAACAGATTGGAAGCTAATACTATGATTAACCGACAGTATAATCCAGGAAGTATAGCATATGCTGCTGCTCAGAAACAACACGACGAATCAGATAAGACCACTGCAGATATTGTGAAGGATGACGAGGATCACAGCAATCAGCCGATAGTTGGCAACTCGAAGACACCTAAACATGTACAAAGAGATAGAAGAGCTTCAGCTATTGCAGCTCAGTCCCAGCCGACAACAACTTCACCACAGGACAAAGAAGCAGTCTCAACAGAAAGTGGGAATACGGAAATCAATTCGAACGGCGAGGAGATATTGCCATAGACAAATAGATTGATGGGACTCACGAGTTAGCCTCTTCAAAAACTTGAACGAACAGCTCTCTCGTTGTTGTTTGGTACAGAAAGATCCCTATATCACCAAGCAAGACTGGCATGTATCGACTGAATTCCATGCACATACTATAGATATACACTAATAACATTATTGGAAAACCCTATCACGAGAGTTTTCTCCTTTCAACTGCAACGTTACCAGCTTTTTTCCATTAAATCCTGTAATCATCTTCGATACCGAACGTCTCTCCATTAGATTGGGACATCTTCTCATCGATATCAGCCCTTTCCCTCTTCTTTTGGTCAAAGAGCACGTGAGGTGGTTCGTGCACGCCATTCACATCGTCGGACTGATTGGGATATTCTGTTCCATGCAAAGAAGGGAAGTGCGCTTCGATACGATTTACCCACCCTTTCATCTTGTTGGGTGTACCTGGTGTAAAAGGTAATATTTCGTCTGTTTCCTCGTCCTCGTCAAGTGAATTCGCTCGAACAGGTCGACCATCATCATGGAGTTCTTTCTGAGCTAGAAAATCAGGGTTGACTGCTAACTGCAGTAGTTCAGGCTTGAAGTTATTAGTAGGACAAAGATTTACTTGGTGAAATGATGCGGTACTAATCGAGTCCTTCGATGATGAAGTCAAACTGGAATCGCTCTGTTTTGGTATTGGTAGAGGATCTCTAGGTAAAGAAGAGTAGATTTGGATACTATCAGTATCGCTAAGTGGACGAAGGGCTTATGATTTAGCTGGGACTTCATCACGAGAGAAGAAGGAGAAGATCTACTCACTCAGCCAGAGGTGACAAAAGTGATGCGCTTTGTGCTGGTTCATCTTTCCACAATTCACCTACGATCGGTTTCAACGGACTAGATGAGATTATAGGTGGCAGTAAATGCAATTTAGGGAAGTATGTATCGATACTACGGTCAAAGGGTTAGTAAGACAACACATACAGTAAGATGAAATTGACCGTTTTTAAATTGAGAATGGTCGGAGACTTACTAAGGAGATTGGATTGACCGGCTGGATCTATCAGCTTCCTCTCTCACTTCTTCTTCCTTATTGTCAAGGGTTGAATGAGATACGGCAACATCGTATGGTTTTGCGTCATCGTAGTCTTGTGAAATCGAAAATGGGAAGGAGAATAGGTTGAATGAGGTAAACTGCATTGTGGCTTTTGGTACTGTACAAGTAAGTGATTGGGATATATGATATTTATGAATAGATTGGATTGGTAATGCTATTTTAGGCAGACTTGGAAATTCGATTTAGAACAATCATTTGACACTCATGGTATCTCTCTTCTCAAGGAAAAAGCATAAAATAATCGCCAAAAAATAATTCTATCTCCAATTGGGCATCCACAAAATACCGACGATGTTATACAAATTGAAGACGATAAGTACAGGACGATCCTTTCTACCTTCTTCTTTTTTTCCAAAACGACACTATGCATACAAAGGAGCTTCAAGACGAAGTACCATACTGGAATGTATCGTGTATCAAGGGATTCCCAAAGTTGTCAAGGTACCCAAGTTATTGTAAACCGTAAAACGGATATCGATAAGATTGAAGGGACTAAGCTGTGTGTACAGTATTGACACATGAAATACAGTATTGCACTCAGTCAACTGGCAGAATGAGTTAAAAGCCAAACGAGCGGACTTTTGAGATTTGAGGACCTGATCAACGTTTCATGATCCAAATTTAGCGATTGTAGAAGATATACTGCACATTGTTAATATCGATGATCAGCACAAACCATAACCCGATTTCAATACTTGGCAGCATCTCACTAATGATCGTCGCATGTTCGGAAGATCTGTTATCTAATAGAAAACAGTATTTCTACAATACATTATCAAGAGATCTCCTCTTTCCTCTTGATGATCCGAAAAGATCGCCCTAGATTCTGGAGTATCATGTGATCGTCTTTGATCATCATGAAAGATGTACAGGGAACCGAGATCATTCGCAAAAAAAAAAAAAAAAATCTCTATTGATCTCCAACATAATTACCATGATTGAATTGCAGCACGCTCAAGATCGCGAAGAAAATGATCAATCTCCTCTAAGGTCAATCTCCATATAAATATTCTGGTATGTAGGAGGATTTTACCTGTTAACCCAATTCAGGTTAAGATATCCAATAGGAACGCAAAAAACAAGTTTTGATTGATGCCAACTGTTTTCTGGAAACACATGATCAAGCTGAATATTTGCATACTGTTGATGCCATCACGAAAAGTAATCTGAACAGCTGACATTATGAATAATGTCCTTTTATAATTTAGGGATACCATGAAATAGAAATAAGCTACTTTTATAAGAGTTTTGTCTTTGGTGGGAGAGAGGAGAGAGTAATCTCTGTCTCGTATATATGTCTATATATATATCTATATACATATATATATCGGTTGGTTTGTCACACACAAAATCGTTACATTCAGGTTCTTCCAAGAATTGATCTTTTACTAAATAAGATTCTTCGCTTTACCATATATCGTTCCCTATCAGCTTGATAGTCTCCAATATGTTATCTTCTTTGTTTCGATCACTTTTGATAGTAGTAATACCGCTGGCTTTCAATCATGTAAAGGCTTTAACACCTTGTCCCGAGACAAGCACTGAAATTGAATATGTTTATACGTAAGTCGATGATTTAGCTACCTCGAATTTTCATCCGCCGAGGAATGTCATGATTCTACTTTTCTTTTCCCCTTTTCTTCTTCCCAAAAAAAAGATATCGATTGTCTATTCTGATAATTCGGTATCATCGTAGAACCGAAACTGAAACAGCCCCAACCACTACAACAACCACGACAGAAACTTTAAGTTATTGTTATGAAACTACAACTGAATCTACAACCACTAGTAAGTTTTTCTCAATATTATCAATATCATTTATTCATAATCTTCATGAATTCGCAATTGAATTCAAATATATGTATGAGGATAGTGAGGTGACTTACGGTTACTATTATTGCCACAGCTGAACATGCAACAACTACCACGACTACGGTGAGTGTTTCTTGTGCTTTACCGCCACATTCTTCTCATGATTGACTGGACGCAGAGATACACAACACGAATGTATAAGGTTATAGTATAACATATCAGGCTAACACCAGGGAATTCATATGATGATTTTTTATAGACAAGAACAACAACACCAATTACACTCGCACCAACTACAGTAGCAACAAATACTTTACTGGTTACATTACCAGTTAATGTAATTTTGAATTGTACAACTACACCAACTGCTACACTTGTCATTATAACCCCTCCTCCTCCACCTACAGTAGTACCTACAAAAATTGCTACTCTTGATAAGAGAATAGACAATAAGGATAAACAAATAAGAGGACAGAAGAAAGAGAAAGAAAGAGAGTTAACTAATGCAGAAAGGTTAAGAAGAGGTTTACCATTAAATAAACCGCATATAAGAGATCCAAATAGAAGAAGACAAGATGAACCTCATACAAGTTGTACAACTGTTACTACGACTATAACTGATACTATCACAGATACGACTACGACCACACCAACTGAAACTGCGACTGATTATACTTGTTTATTAACTTTAAGTGAAACTGAAACTGGTAAGTGGGATCATGTTACCTAAAAACTACTCTACTGTATACTATTTTACCTCAAGTGTATACAGTATAGTCCAGTAGCATGATTTATAATAGCTGACGATGATTCTTCATGTCGCCCCAAAAATGAATATTTCTTGATGATACATAGACACGTTCTATGAAACAATAACAGATATAACAGTCACAAGAACTATAATTAGTACAGCACCTATATCAACTATATTCTATCCTGTCACAGCATATACAAGTAAGTTTGTTCATTTTTCGGCTGAATTCAGGTTAAACAAATATCGTTCAATAATTCAACTGACCTTCAACTTTCTTTTCTTTTTTTCGGTACTTGGTATATTCCAGTTTCTTATCCTTATAATACATATTATTATTGTCTTGGTAATCCAGCACCCACTACACCACCTACTCCAATCCCGAGAAAATAATTCAAAAGCTTCAACTAGTTATTTTAGAGTTGCACATAGTGGAACGTTATGCTTATTTCCAGTTACCCAAGATACTGTTTTATACTGATATACTGTAATCTAATCTGAATACATTTATAATAATTCCATGTTTTTCTTTATAAAGGGTCCTTCTTTCATATGTAAGAGTGTTAAATTCGTAGATACTGTGTGTTTCGTGATCTCATACTTAATGCTGTATGGGTTCGCAATTTATGCAATATCTGTTACATGCTGCATCGATCAATAATTGAGAACATAATATATATGGCATCACTTCAAGTGTCCTAAATCATCGTTTATATAATAATAGCAACTTCACAAAAGTATAGGTATATATGTATGATATATTGTGTTATATAATAATCAAAAAACAATCAAAAGAAATAACTAAATAACGAAGATAATCAAAAGTATCTGTACAAAATGTCCCAACCCAACCAAACGAACAAAATAAAAATGTAAATCGAAGTTAAAACGTGTTTGAGGAAAAGAGTCACTATCATAGAAATACAAACGATTCACACAACAAAGCAAAAACCATAAAAGATGAGAAAGTGGGAAAACCCAATCATTATAGAGCTAAACCAACTTCAACGTGTTCGTGTTCGTGTCCTTCTGCTTGCCGCTCAATAAAAGCAGTTCTACCGAAACTGGAACTGTTAAAACCCATACCTATATCCGAAGTTAAACCTAGACCTAATCCTAAACCAAGTAAATTCGAAGGTATCTCTTCTTCTTCTTGTTGTTGTTCTTCAGTACCAGCATATGGAAGTTGAGTTTCATCGATGATTTCTTCTTTTGATAATACATCTTTAGAATAAGTCCCACCTCTAACTTTATTACCATGTATTATAGGAGTTAAACTAATTATACTTGCAGTATGTAAATCTTCATCTGAAGCTTCTGAAGTTAAACTTATTGAATCTCTATAACAATGATTACTTTTTCTATTTGTTTGTTGTTGTTGTTCAGTTAAACTTATTGTTGATGAAGATGAAGCTGAAGAAGCTAATGAAGATGAAGAAGTGAATATTCCTGATGAAGGTGAATTTGGATGTGCTTTGGCTGTTGTATAAAATGCTATTCTATGATTGATTATAGGTGCAGAATGTATCGATCCAGAATTAGCTGAATTTCGATTTTTAGACTGTGTTTTAGTTAGGTCTAATGGTGGAGGTGGTGGAGCTCTTTTACGTGGAGATAAAGGTGCTGTATTTGTTGAAGATTGATGATGATGATGATCTAGATTTAAACCTAAACCTAAACCAGGATTACTATTGTTGTGATAGACACTATTTAAAGATTGATCTTTTGTTGGAGTTTGAATTGCAGTTGAAGCCATTGAAGAATCAGATAAAGAAGCCAACATTGATCCTAAAGCTTCTTCGACATCAGGGAAAGAAACTAATGAAGACATTGATGATGAAGTAGTCATTGAACAATCTGATGCAGATGATCTAATTGATTCATGATCATGTGAATGTGATGATAATGATGGTAAAGAAGGATATGACATGAATGGTGGTGATGGCGGTAATGGTTCTGAAGGTACGTTTTCAGTCTCATCATACTCTTCATCTTCTTCATCGTATATCATTCCTTCACCTCCTTCTGGCATTTCTTCAGAGTAGTCATATTGTACTTCTTCGGATAATTCGATTCTCTGAAGATCTTCTGATGTTATGAAATCTGAGATTTCTTCTAGTGGTGTATCGGTATCTGGTAATTCAGCTAAAGGTTGAAAAGGTGAAAAATCGAGTTCGAGATCAATGGAAGGTATGTTTTTAGGTTCTGAGCTTAAGGTTAAATCCAAATCTGAAGTTGTCTTCAAGTTAAGATCCAATGATATATTGACCATTTCTTCTTCTTCTTCTTGCGGGGTTGCGATGGTAACAGCTTCTTCTAGTTTAGTGGCAGTTTTTGGAGAAGATGATGAGTTGGAAGATGAAGAAGGATATTGTTGTTCCCAAATTGAAGTAAATTCTTCACTTTGATTTTGTGGTGTGGCAGGTATAATATTTAACATAGGTACATCAGGTCCATTATTCAAAGTATGTACACTCGATTTACTATCACCTGTAGATAAGAAAGTTTCTTGTATAGGAGCAGGAGCGAAATCATTCATTTTTGGTAAATTTTCAGGTAAATTACGAGTTAATGATGATCTTCTTCTTTCGTTTGTTGGTCTATACGGTGATGGAGGTGGTGGTGCACGTGATTGGAAAGAAGATACATATGCTGTAGGTGGCGTTGTTACATGTGATGAAGGCATCGGTGGAGTTTCTAATGGTCCAGCCATTGAAAGTGGACTTCTATTTCCATCACTACCATTTGTATTATGACTACTTGTGCTTGAACTACTACTACTGCTACTGTATGATCTGATTGTAGGGATAGGTTCAGTGGTTGATCTGGTTCTAGCTCCGAAAGAAGATGTACTTGGTGAAGTTGGTCTAGATGATCTTCTAGGTGAAGAAATCATTCTAGGTTGAATTGAAAGTGGTGATGAATCGTATGAAGCCATTCTTTGATGTGGTTGTGGATGACTAGGTGAATTATAAGAATCATAAGATGAAACTATGACTCTCGGAGCAGGAGTTTGGGTTCTGACTCGATTGATTGACATTTCTTCAACTTGATTAGCATTGTTACCATTGTTGTTATGACCATAACTTGCTGGACTGGAGACTGTTCGCATCGTAGGATGAGGAGGGAAATGATTTGATCTAGGTGAAGATGAAGATGAAGAACCTTGATTGGGACTTGATACAGTACTATTATCGAAATTTCTAGATGAACCTGCAAATCTTATACTTGAAACACCTTGACCTTCAGTATTCATTCTTAAGATTGGTCTTGGCGGTTCAATAGGTTGATTTTGATAATTTGAACCTGGTTTATCTGATCCTGACCCAGATCCTGATCCAGATGAGGATGATTTCTTTCTCCAAAACATATTGAAACCTTTTTGACTGTTCGACGAATCTGTTGATAAGGGTAATGAGGTGGTAGGTAGAGTAGGGGTTGTTTCGTGAATTGGCGAAGATTTCAATTTACTTTTTGATGATTTATGATTTAGTTGAAATGGCATATATATACACTATATGTGTAGATATTGTATTTAGCAGGTAGAGTATACTTGACGCGCTAGGCGATGTGAAACTCGTGTAAGAGGAGTCGACTTGAATAACGATTTGTCGTTGGTGAAAAGAGCGTGTAGTTGTTTAAACTGTTAAGTGCGTCGAGCACAAAAAGATAGCTATAGGTGATTATTGAGGGTTTGGTTTGGTTTGGTTTGGTTTGAAGTAAAGAGCGTTGATCAAGTTTGAATAGTAGTAATAGTAGTAGTACTAAAGATTCATTTCAAGGTGAAAAGCTTTCGTGTTGTTATTGACGTTGTATGTTTATGTCTCTCAATCAATGAGGGAAAAGAATAAAAAGTCAAAAATGAAACAATGTAAAACAAGCCCAGTCTTTAGAGCATTTATGAAGAAAAGCAAAATTAAGAATAAACAAAGAAATACGTTTTATAAGCAGAGTTAAAAAGAGGAAATATAGATATTTAGATATTAAAACCAACTAATTTACCTGCCTACAGTTATTCGTAACTTTGACATGAATTATTACCAAAATCAAAATATCTTGGTGATATAAACACCAAGACTTGATTTTTGTACAGTAAAACCCTCGTGACTTTTGATTTCTGCAGCCGTAAACAAACAAATGAACCAGAAAACAGAAAAAAAAACAAGACAAGTGACGCACGTATGTAAGGGTCACCTTCCAAGAAAAGATTTACGATCACCGTAAGGTGCATTGAGGGTATCAATAAGCTTAGAACCACTATCTCGGTCCATCATTAACTAGTTGCAGTAGACTAACGACGCGTTTTTCTTATATGAGCCAAGAAGTTGAAGGCCCTCATTCTTTGAATACCATGTGAGAGATGAGAGATGATCACCTTAAAGAGATACTGTAATTCACATTTCACAAAAGAAAGTCGCGTCTAACGCCTTCAAGCCAAAAACAATTCGGAAGAATAACAATTAAAGCTATCAAAGCTATCTTCAGGGAACATTCCGGCACGTCCGGTTTTTACGATCAACCCTTACCAACTAAAGTGACCCTATTTTACATCCGTAGTTTGGTTCTCTTGACCGCGAGTTCGAGACTTATTCGGGTTCTCACTTATGTCATACGATACTAACAGCACCCTATGGTAGTGGTACAGTAGTAGTACAATATGTAGTCGCGATGAATGATCACTTACTGACGACGGGGTACATCATCAATGTCTTGCGGAGCGTCATATGTCCTTATAGGCCTAGTTAATGTGTATAAGTCAACGAGCAACGCGTTATTACGCAGGAGTTTAGTTAAACAATCGGTGAAACAGCATGAGACTAGCAACTACTGATCAAACTAAGTACTGATCAGACTTGGTTAAGCATCACATTAATTGGATGTATGAGATTACGCAGTGGTTAGACTATTGTTTAGCAGTTGTTCTTGAGTGAAAATAAACCAGATCATCAATTCATTACTGGTCTTGCTAGATGACTATGATCTAGCACTGAGGTTATCTTGATTTACAGTATTATAGGAGCTTCTTTTCTCTCTTCGTTTATTGATTATGGTCATATACCATAAGCATCTTTCGTTGCACTTTCACCTCTTACACAATTACCATTAGATCCAATTGCACCTGTACTATCTTTTTTCTTTCTTGGTTTTTGTCTACCTTCTCTTTTCGCCACTTGTCTAGCTAATCTCAAACCACATCTATACGCGCAGAATTGAAATATCTTATCAGCAACTGACCTTACGTTCTCTCGAGAGAAAAAACCCGAATGATCATGATTGACGAAACGGGGTTCAAAATCAGTGCAATAGCAAAATAGAATACTCACGCATTACATAAATCCTTTATTCCACTTTCATTTCTTCTCCATTCTGGACTTTCTCTTATACCGCACATTACACAACATTCAACATTTCCTGGTGGTCTAACTAAAGGACGTGATGAATTTGATGATGAACCATTATTACTTCCTCCTCCACCATTACTCATTGGATGTCCATGTCCATTATGCAAAGAAGGTGGACTAGGTCCCGATGAAAGATGTCCTGAAGTCATTGGAGCTGAAAGTGGTATACCATTATGGTGGATTGAAGATTGTAAATGATGATGGTCATGTGGATAATGAGGATGCTGCTGCTGCTGCTGCTGATGGGCGTGAGAATGTGGATAAGGTGTTGTAGATGAAGAAGAAGGTGTTATGTAACTTAAGTCTCTGGCTGAAGAATGTGTTTGTCCATGATTCTGATTCGGTATATAATGTCCTGTAGAAGGTCCAGATTCCCATTCTGTCCCCTGACGTGGTGGTAAAGCGTGAGGATCAGCATGTGCCCATGCTGCTGTTGTCTGTATAGTGGGTTGCGGAGGATATGTTTGAGATGTATGGGAATCTGTCGGTATTCCTCCAGATGATGATCCAGTGGTATTTGACGGTATTGAAGTGAGATAGTCATTTCCTAAAGTTGGACTGGCTAAATGAGGATAATTTGAATTTCCATTTCTTGCTGCAGGTAACTCATACATGCTGGTAGTCTGAAAACAGGCGAAGATGAGATTACCATAAGGGATGAAAACACTGGTGACATGTCGGTAAACACCTTCTGTCGTTATTGAATGTTGAGCACCATAACGTGTTGTACAGTTTGTCCTTAATTCTCCTGGTCCAGCATTTAGTTGTGAAGGATCCATATCTACACCTTTCATTAATTCGCAATATTCAGCTGCGTTGTATTTCCCATCCGGTTCTACTTTAACTCCTGTAGGTCTGGGCGGTGGCCATGAGAATATCAGGTGAGGTGAAGAGGAAGGTATTGTAGGATCAGGTGAAGGTGCAGTGTAATGTAGTTGGAAGACACGGGATGGAGGACAATTCGATGCAGGAGAAGACCGTATGTTTTCTGTGATATTTCGATGAAGTATATCGATTTGCTAGATATGAAAGAGATTATCAGCTCGTCTAGTTTGATGAAGTTGAATGATTGGAAATGTCATTACTCACCTCTTCTGGCATAACTTTTGTTCCACACCAATTTGTCCATTCCTCATGTGATAGTCTAGGATCATTATTGGCTACTGGATCTTTATCCTTTATAGCATGAAAGAAAGCCAGCAATAATCCATCTGCTACCCAATTTAGAACTAAATCCAATATCAAATATTCATCATCTTCTGCAAATTTCTCTGCATCATCTGGAAAATCATTTTCTTCTGGTGGACAACCTAAGATTGTCCGTATTCGAGATAATCGAGCAAATCGTACTCTGGAGGTATTCATTGAGAGCGAGAATAAATTGAGCGGATTTATCATGTATGAAGGTGTATCAGATCATGGTGGTTTGTGTAAGGAGAATGGGTTTTTGATAGTTGAGAGGACCGAGCAAATTTATCAGTCATTGTCCCTTTATGACTAACTAACTTAGATATCCTTGCGATCTTGACTCACCTTGTGACACTCCCCTGAAGATCATCTGCAGCTATAGCACTAGTAAGATCCCTTCGGGCCTCTAGAATAATTTACATAGTCAGTCTGAAGTCTCATTGTCATGTTGTCCTTCAACCTGTACGTAAGGCAGACAAGATGGGCTTTTCACAAGGCAAGACTTACGTTCTCTTTCTCCTGGATGTATAAACTCAATCACACTTCTACCCATCATGCTCAATTTCTGCTTTGATAAATGGTAACCTAGCATCGGATCTGGATGCACGAATCTGAGTTCTAATTTTGATCCTGTCGAAGGCGTTCCATCTGGATTCGGTGGTAGTGGTGTATAATGTGGTGTTAATAAAGCCCAGTAACATCTTATACTTCCAACTCGCTATATGAATTACAGGTATCTCAGCACAGAAATTGATCATTATGCTTCCCGATGCATGAGACGGTAATTGAAAAGGGATATTGTATGTATAAATGCATGAACAAATCGTAATGAAAGAAATAAACTTACAGGAACATTTGGTCCTAAAACGGAGGGTGAAGATGATGACGATGTCGAAGATATTGACATATTGTTGTTTGATGTTATGCTTGAATCCTACATCCACCTCATCCAATTTCCACTGCTTGTTCTGAATTTAAGCTGTATGTATAGTGTGTAATTGTTATTGAAGAACTGTTAAGCACTTATCCCATATGATGTTTCCTGCTATGTGATGTATAAATTTGTTGAAGTAATGTTCATAAAATGGATTTTGATTATAGAATTATAGATAAGTTACGAATAATGGGTTAAAAAAAATAGGTTAAATCTCGATCACACTTTTTTGGGTTACAAGTGTTTTTGTATTTTTTTCTATGATTTTTCAGTTGATCATTGATCTGTATGTTTCGTTATTGATTTTCTATAGCACTTTGTTCGATTTGGCGTACGTAGGTGATTCGCTTTTTTTTTTTTGAGTTTAACCTTTTCTTATTGAAAATTGAGATTACACAGAAGGGGATGATGGTTGGATTGATGATCTACAATGTTTGAGAGTGTTCTAGTGTTCTCATTATAATGGTCAAGATATCTGAAGATGATGAAGTGTGTATATCAACAAGATTAGTTATTATGTAGATAAATAGATAGATTCCTTGTCTTTCCAAAATATCATTACATTCGTATGTTTGTTCCAACATATATATT
Source organism: Kwoniella dendrophila CBS 6074 (assembly GCF_036810415.1). Lineage (NCBI taxonomy): Eukaryota > Fungi > Basidiomycota > Tremellomycetes > Tremellales > Cryptococcaceae > Kwoniella > Kwoniella dendrophila. The sequence goes on from NC_089482.1 coordinate 886,160, forward strand.
AACCATCTTCCTATTGCCCTTCTTTGTGTAAAGTTTTTGTACGACGTATTTCTCGGATTATTCCAATTATTTTTTTAGTGGTTCCTCTCTTTGATCATTCCCTTATTGTTTTTGTGATCAACTACTATTTTTACAACGTCAGCGTCTATACAAGTATACCTTGATTTCTCACGTTTTGCTTTCAAGGGCGCCATGGGCTAAAAAAGTAAGGATAATTCTTCTCGGTTATCCTTCACCATAGCTGGCTCTTTACGGTAAAACGGCAAAAGCTCCAAAGAAACGCCTTTGTATCTCATAGCCGCATGCAGACTGTACAATAATGCAAAGGGAAAAATAAAAAGCGTAATCATCGATCGTAACTTTTGCAATCGACCCATTATGCAAGCGGTCTACATACCATACATCTGAAATATTGCTTTTACGTTTGAACATCATATGCCAATCATCGGACCTGTAAATCTATTTAATCTTGCCAAAGTATGCATGCACACCACGCTTAGCATATCAATTTAATTTATCTCTTTATCTTAGACTCGATCTCTCTTCCTTATCTGCTAGATACACAAGTTATCTAAATTGCTATAATCGCATAATAACAATTGATATCTGACAACATTCCTTATAGGACTCATCCTATCGCTCACATGCATACAACTTCATCTCATCAAACATCGCACAGAAAATTCCCCTTCTCCTTCTCCTTCTCTTGGCATACGATTGTAGAAGCGGTGCCTTGTTCCCCATTCCCTCTCCGTCGCTTAGCACTGCCATTCTTACTATTAAAGCAACTGAATTTCCAATTCCTTCTTCTCATCCTGGCCTCATGCAATATAACTAATAGTCTGGTCAGTAACAGAAGCGAGCACAATAATTCTTCGCAAAGATGGTCCGAATTGCTGCATGTATCTTTGATTAATAGGTACAGGTACCAAAGGAGATAGAAGTTTCTCGGCCGCCGATCTCGCTGAGAATCCGGATTTACGGAGATAAGACCGTTCAATCGAGATAACGGTCACCGCAATAACCATACTTTAGTCTTCACCAAAGTAGTAGTGAGGCATGCAATATAATGATTGACTACATTTGTTCATCCTCTGTGGGTACAAGAGATATATGGTATATCTTGTGCGATTTGTGTGATATTATAAAACATTTATGGTATTTACTCTACAGTTTATGTATATATACAGATTTTCGGGACTTGTTTTCTACTCGTCTTTAGGTAGTATACTTGTGGAGTTACTCTTTTTTACCTAAAAATCTTGAAAATCCTCTTTTATGTTTACTTTCTTTTTCTTTTGATCCTATGATGAGGTTTGAACTTTTTTGTTGTGATATTTCAGCTCTTTCAAATTCCAATTTCTTAAAAGCGTTTTCAACTGAATTTAAGAAATATTCAGTTTGACTTGCACTTAAAGATGATGAATTTGAAATTGAATTTGATTTTGAATTTGGTGTTGTTATAGGTTGTAATGATGAATCTTCATTTTCATACATCGATGAAGATGTAGATGTAGAAGAGAGATTAATACCTTCTTTTAATATTAAATTACTATCAAACTTATTTTTACAAAATTGTGCTTTACTAGGTGAAGATGTTAAGGGTGGTGAAGAATTGATTCTAGGTATAATTATAACTTCATTTTCATCAAAAGTAGGTAAAGTTTTATTTAATCTAGGTGAAATCTCGATAACTGATCTAGTAGCTAAATGATTCTGATATAATTGTCTATGTTTATTGAATATCGAATTACCCATACCCATTCCAGGTAATTGTCTAGGTATCAGAATTTGATCAATCGCTGAATTTCTTCTTCGTTGTTTCTGATCTATAGATGAAGACGATGATAAAGATGACGATGATGAAGCTAATATACTTTCAGGTGAAGATGAAATTTGTATGGATGAAGTTGGTGTAGCTAAAGAAGATGAAGGTGAAGAAGAGGATGACGTTGAATTTGCGCAAGAAGAAGAAGAAGTAGAATAATAATCTATTATATCAGATTCAGCTATACTAGGTACGGCTTTTCTCTTGATTTTCCTTTCTCTTGGATTTTCTTTGGTTACAGCTGTAGTAGTTGTAGATCCACTATTGATAGGTATAGGTTTTCTAGCTTCATTCTCTAAAACTATAGCTGCTTGTCTCAGATTCCTTAATTCAGCTAAATTTGAAGGTGATGAAAATGAATTTAATGATTGTGATGTAGCTAATATGCGAGGATTGCAGCAACTCAATGGAGAGTCCGCTATTGAAGATAGATTCATAGTTGTAGACGATTGTTTCAATACAGGTTTAGATACAGATCTGGGTAAAGTGGCTGCTGATGTTGACGATGATGAGGATCCCTTTTTGGGAATAGGTGGAGGAGTTATGGAGGAAGAAGCCAAAGACGAGGAAGAAGTTGAAGAAGGAATGGTGATTGGAATGATGTGACTAAAATCGAATTGAGGTAGGGTTTCTTCTAAAGATAATTCTCTTATTGGAGTACAAACTGGTGTATCCCATTCTGCTACTCCACTAACACCTAAACCTTTTGCCGAAGATCCAAATACACTCCATCCTCTAGATTCTATCTGTAAATCTTTTATATTATCATTGATATCTGTTGAAGGTGTGATTGGACTAGATGATATAGAATCTTCGTCATCTGATGAAGAACATGGTGATGCTGTAGCAGTCGCAGAGAGGTCTTCAGTAGGAGTTTTGTTGTTCAAACGACGACTCTTTTGTAATGATGCACCGAATATCCTCACTACGATTCTTATAATTAGCATTTTAACTTAGACAGACAACATAAATGCTAAATATAATAATGTGAACCGAAATTGGGAAAGAAACGAAAATAGATGTTCAAAGAGAGGTAGTAAAGGGCGATTGCTGATGTAATAAAGTATGGACATCTTGTTTGGACAATAAAAGGAAAAGCAAAAACTCACTTGATGCAATTGATTCCTGCAATTGATCTTGTTTTGAGTCTTTTTCCTTTGTTACCCTTAAAGGTCTAGCCCAATTGACTGCTGTTGAAACAGATGACGATTTTTTGGGTGATGATGACGATAATGATGATGATGGCGAAGAGGGTGATGTGCTTGAATGTTTATCTTTACCAAATTGAATTGATTTTCTAGCTGACAAACTACTTTTACTATCTCTTTTTACACCTAATTTAGGTGATGATAAAACTTGAGGTGAACCTAATTCGATGTGTATCTCGTCTGACGGATATAGCTCGCGTTCACTATTGGTTATTGATATAGAAGAACAGGGTGAAGATGATCTACCTCTATCGGGAGTCGATATCAAAGTAGGAGAGTAAGAGTATGGATATGCTGAGGAGCCAGACGGACTGTTGGATGGTGAGCTTGTCAAATGCAATGTGAATATCGGATAGTCCTTTATCGTTGTTGATGTTCTATCACTTGGTATTTTACTTGAACTTGCGAAACAATCTAAATGAGAGAAAGAAGAGTTCCTTAGAACTGGTGATGTAGGTTGGGACATCTTGATAGATATTGACTGTTGAAGGATGTCTTGTAGATCGGTTGATATATCACTATCCAGGTATTTGTCCACTGCTCAATTCAACGAAAAAGGATTTGATTATTGAAATACTGCTATATTCGGTCTGGAAGATCAATCATATTAGCAAGATTGGCACAATCAGATATAGTTCAAGTGGTATTTTTGCGAGTCATCAATGCATCGATTCGTCGCCATGTTTCTCTTGTCATGTATATGTATATATATGTTCACATATGTATGACTGATGAATGCATGAATAAATGGGTGATGATGAATAAGAGAAAAGATAAGGTTTATAGGATGAAGGACGGGAAATGTGACTTACCGGGCTGATTAACCCTACTACTAGTGCTTATCGATCGTTCCCGAATGTACCGTACGCGTACCGTACCAGTTTGATAAATTATAGCTTATTTCTAGTTTAGTGGTTCCTTGAATGAAAGAGGAACCCGGTATCTAATATTTTTCCATGAGTTCTTTAAGATTTGATACCTTAGAATGAAAGTTGAAGTAGATATAGATATATTTCACTTGATGGTGATGTAGGCTTGATGATTCGACTCGGAATAAACATATAAACGGGTGAAAGAGGTTTGTGAATCTTTTTTTGAGAGAGAAGAACAGAGTTGGAAAAGGAAGAAGGAAGAATCAAGAAAGAAAAGAAAGAAAGCAAAGTTCAAGATTCGAACAGCCTTTTTCGTGTAAAGAAATCTATTTAGTTTATTCTTGTGATTCAACTAAAGATCATTTTTGGCTAAAGCATACAAAAAGATAATAACGTTCAAATGGATAGGAAATAAAAGTTATGTTCAGGATACTCTTTCATTAGATAAGAACATTGATTATGACCGAGTACTGTACATACATAATTTTGATTCAGTTTGAGTAGTGTGCAGTCTGTATGAACATGGATGATGATAATAATGATGATGATGATACAAAATTTCATTTAACTCTACTACCTTACTACAGTTATGCTGAATCATCTTTCATGGTTCCTGATTATCTTTTTCATGATACTAAGGGTTTTTTTTCTATACTTTTCGTACCCTCGTTCCGGAGCCGGGATAAGGGGATTCAGGATAAAATGTGAATCATCAGATAGATATCATCGTGGCTTGGTTTTCAGTCGTAATTCGAATTTATCACATTTCATTCATTCATTCGTTCAGTTTGAATACAAAAATTGAAATTGATTACTACAGATTACATGTCTCAACCATGTATTCGCGTCTATTCAACGATGCCATCATGTCTCGAATATAGTGTTACAAAAGAACAGAGATGGGGGGGTTGGTATTCAGGATGAACGTGAAGTCTTAAATCAAGTATCAAGTAATCTAGACTGAGCTACAATTTCCAAAGGAAGTGTTCCTTTTATTCTTTGATTGTACTACTATGGTATGATCTCAATAATTGGATGATGTAGCTTCTCATTTACGGATGTGAATGGCAAATCTATCATGAAAGCAATAACGCAATAATAACCACGTTAGTTCGCGTTTTTTGGCTTCATTCAACGACGGAACTAACTGAATAACCTTACATTAGCGAAAGTTTGAAATGTTGCTAACGGAATGTACAAGACACAGCTTTCAACGGGTATCCAATCTAAAAGATACGGGATGGCTATAGATGTCTTGGTTATACATGTTTAGGGTGGTCTTCATACATCAATATGAAGATGTACTCACTGTATACAGGAGTTGGACGCGCACATGAGAATCGCAGGAAAAATGCAGGAAACCCTTTGACGGGATCGACAGTGGCGTTTCTTTAAACCCTTACTACAGTAAACCTGATTTCGTCTGTGCGTACTCTTAACTCAAAATTCACTTCTACTCGTGCAACCCGCCTATAAATGGCTACGTACTTGTGATGGCGGTACAATATATACTTTATATCAGGAGTTTCCACCGGCCCATTCAGTCTATAAGAGTCCATATGATCCTGCACATGTCGGGTTGATTCAAACGCACAAGACGTGTTTTCCATCTACGGCCATAGAAGGTATAAAACATCGCCTCTCGTCTGCTCGGCGCAATTAAGTTACCTATCGCTCGGTTAGTACCAAGGTGGGGGACCACTTGGGAATCCCGGGTGCTGTAGTTTTTGGTTTTTTATTTGTCTCAACGGAGCTCGAAATTGAAGAAGTGTCTATTCAGAAGAAGAAGTACTATATTTGTTGGTGTGAACAGGGATCTTACTGATAACGACAATCAACGGTGTTGGTAAAAAACGACAGTGGAGAGACGTTAATGTTCAAGACGTTATTGCGCTCATTTTGAAATCCTCTCTGGAATCTGGGTACAAGTAACCTTGCGTACAACATGAAAACCTTTTTCATAGAAAGCTTCTACAACTCGATGTAGTAGAGATTTTTATCTCTTCTTTTTATTGCTTGATAGATGACCACTGATGTTTTTATTACCTACTTTACCTGTAGTACTACTACCTCCTTTACCTAGACCGAATTTTGGTAAACATATTTTACACCACCATTTACCTGTTGGAGGTGCTTGTAATCCTACACAAGCTAAATGGAACCATTCTATCGGACATTCATCGTTCTGCGATTAACAAGAACATGGATTTAGATTAGTGATCATCATTCGTCATATGTGATTTTGAGCCTAGAATTAGTTGAACTTACATCACATCCTACCATTTCGCCATAAGAAACTTGTTCACAATAACAATATCTGGGTTCATTACTACGAGATCATAAAAATAAGTGGATATATCAGTTCAATATCCTTCTATAGGCGGCTGACATTATACTAATACCAAATTCAGACTTACGGATCAGCAGGTATACTCCAAGATTGATTCAATATATCATGAGCTTGTTGGTTATTATCGCCATCTTTCGATTTATCCTCTGTAATCTGTCTGTTATTACCCCTTTTACCTTTTCTTCCCCTTCTACCTCCTCTCCCCCTTTTATTTCCATTTCCTCTACCAGGTAAACCTAAAGTCATTTCTTCTTCATCTTCTTCTCCACCTTGGACTAAAGCAGAATCCTCAGGTAAAACATTCAAATCACCAACTAAATTTAATGCATCATCAACATTTGTCGAAGGTAATGTAGATGGTCTTAATCCAAGTAAGATTGAAGCTTCTTGAGCTGTTAAAGCTGAATCTAATGCTCTAATATGCCGATCAATCTAGGAAAAAAGGATTATTGCAGTTATTAGTTCTTGGTTGATCACGCAGCAGAATCGTAACATTATCCCAAAGTGGTATTCATGAAATTGCTTACAGCATTGTAAGCTCCAACAGCAACAGCGACTTTTTCCTCAGCTGTTCTAACTACTTCTCTTGATAATCTTGCTATCTCAGGTAAATGGGCATGCGGTCCATCAGGCCTTTTTCGTTTTTTAATGGTATCGTTATTTCCATCATTCTGCTGAGTCTGCGTTATTTCAGCTTGATCAATTTTGTCATATGGCCGACCTGATCCTTGCACAGTCGGTGATTGCGATACCTGGACGGCTTTATTATTCTGTTCGTTTGATATCTCCATTTTTCCCTCATGGGGTATTTGAACATCTTTAGGAATGATATTATCTTGTCCATTAGTATCATTTGCAGGAAATGCTAATCTAGGTAGAACTTGAGCTCCCTCTTCCTGATTGGTACCGTTCATATCGTTTTGTTTAGGTAATGATATGAACAAACCGCCTTGACCATCTGATTCCGGTATACCTTCTGTAATTTGTTTGCCGTCAATCAAATCTTTATCCTGTTTTTCATCCATTTTAGCTTCTTTAGCATGTTTACCGATTTCTTCGTTGTTATCATCTCGGGGTTTCTGGTTTTCATCGCCTGTTGCATCTTTCATTTCTATGTCGTTCTCGTTGTTCTCATCATTATCATGTACAGATGGTACATTGTCATCTTGTTCATTCGTTTCCATCTCAGCGATAACAGTATTACTTTGATTTTTTTGATTGAGTTGTTTTTCCAATTCAAGTCTCTCATTAATATAATGTCTTGTCAGTTCATGTAGACGTTGTATTTGAGCTGTGTATATGTCCGTAGCAAGAATAATACCAATGATCAGTTTTCATTTGTACTTCGATATAGATGGTAGAACATCGACATGATGAGATAGAGGGGAAACAATACAACTTACCTAAACAACCATCATCTAATTCCCTTAACAATCTAAAATTCCTATGTAATTCTAAAGGTAACTGTTCCACCATCTCATAGTGATCAGCAGCAAAATCTTGCCATGCTTCAATTTCTTTTTCTGGATCAACTTCTCCTGTTCCTTCTTCATTCTCCTTATTTACATCTTCGTTATGCTCCTTATCATTTGTACGATTTGACTTTTCTTCCTCTAATTCTACTTCTGATTCTGTATCTGCTCCATCTTGAAGTTTAGTTACAGAAGTAAAACTTTGATTTTGACTAGGTCTTAAAGCTATAGGATCAGGTGAACTTCCTATTATCTGTTCTCGCTTTGATCTTGATTTTTTCAGAGTACTTTGACTTTGAGATTTAATATCAGAATTTCTAGATGATCGAGTTGGTGTAGAAGTATGTATATGTGCTGGTAATGATTTTCGAGGTGGCATGATACTTGTTCGAAAAAGAGTCTTTTGCAAGCTTAGCCTTGATATACAAATCAAATGTTAGCTTATAATCATGCCTTTTGAAGTTCAGATAAACACTGTTTTCGACAACATTAAATTAAATTACAACATCAATTGAACGCGTGAATCCTCCTTGTCTTCCTCCACCGGAACCGGGGTCTCGTCTGCTTCCTAGAAAAGGCATGCAACGCGTCTACGGCAAATAGGCGTACAATTCAATCTGTATCTACAGAAAGAGAGATTGAGGGGCACCTGTTTGTTGGCACGTGGCATATTAGGGGTAGTTCAGGGGTTACAAGTAATCAGTAAAAGGGGGTTGTTTACCTCTCTTGTTTTGTTTTTGTTTGTTTGGTTCGAAATGTGCATACTACACTGTTAAACCTGAAACGAGGGCTTTTACGAAGAAAAATCATAAACTCATAGAATGGATCATTTCATTTCATTTCATTCTTGGCCATATTTTCACAAACACTAGGTTCTGATTGCGCTTATATGTACAACTGTGCATCATCGTCATCCTTTTCTATCAAAGTCAAGTCTAGACTCTTGAAAGTAGAAAGAGATTTATGCATCTTCCTCCATGGATTTCCGAGATCCAAATGGTTTGATCAGTGGTAGTGGTGGATTGAAGGGATTGAAAGGACTGATGATTGCCTGACAATCAATCAGAGTGACCAGCCGATCTGTGCTCTAGATCATTTATTATGTTAATATTATTATCTTATTTAGCACGATTTTACCACGCTTTTTTTTCGGTCACACTTTAGACTGAAAAATACGAAACAGCTAAAATAGATACAAGGGTTTTTTGCATTGACCTTTCATTCACTCATCCCATTTACCAATCTTCCTTTCATATATCATCTCTTCATCTTTTCATTCAGTATCACTTCAATCATTAAAACTAAAATACATACATACATCGCATTACACTTACATACTTGACCTTTATACATTCTTTTAAAGACGATATACAATAACATACATACATACACGATAAAATCATCAAGAAAGAAAAAAAGGCTAAATTCTATCAGTTGCAGTTATTTTCAAAATCGATTTTAACGCAAAACATCAAATTAGGCCAAACCCTTTATACTCTTTTCTCTTCGACTTTTCACAAACAACCTCACATAGCCATCTTTCTCAAACATTAATCAAATATCGATAAACAAGTAGACTCGACGGGGATATTCTTCATTTACTGGATAACTAAGAATACACCTCGTCTATGGATATCATCAGCATTATCGTCACCCATACATTCATTTAGATGCACTTATACTAGATACTACTATTACAACACCAAAGATATCAAAGGATCATAGCGTCAATCAAGGGGGTGCTAGGTACAATCCAACTGTTGAACACTCCTTTACACAGCTAAATCCTCAGATTGAAATACGATAATCATTCCGCAATAAACAACCTTCATTCCTACACTTCAGCAATCTGCCGCTGTATTTTTGATACCTTCATCATCACCAGACCATCAGAAAGAGCTATTAAACAAAAATGAAGGTATCAACAACATTTCCAATACTGTTGTTACCATTAACACTTGCTCATACACATGGAGTAGGAGTTGCACCTGGGCGTCATGGAAGAAGGAGTAACAATTCGCTTAGAAATGTGAATTCAAGATCAGAGAACAGACATAATATAATGGAAAGACAACATAGTGCAGGTTTATTAGGTGGTTTGATGGGTGAAGATTCTACTTCTGTAAGTATATAATCACCTTCATATATCCATATTATATTTGAAATGTCATATCGTTAACTTATATATCTCATAGGCTGTAATCTCATCAACTACAGCAACTGCAGCCAAATCAACAATAACACCTCCAACTACATCGGCAACCACTACTTCAGCAACAACAAGTAAAAACAAAGATGTTGATGATGACGATGATGATAAAGATAATAATACTACAACGGCAGCTACATCACATTTAACTACTACAGCTTTAACTGGTCAAACTACTTCTTTACCTGCAGGATCTCCTTCTATTGTTTCTTCTGGTGCTGTAAGTGGATCAATCGTAGCATGTAAGTTTTTACTTTTAATTCTTTCACAATTTCTTTATTGCCATATTACAGCGAGATTCTAAAGGAAAGTAAGAGTACTGATTTATTGTACTTTCATATAGCTTCTACAATAGCACAAGCATCAGCTAATTTAACTACAACAGCAAATTCAACATCAGTTGTGACTGCAACTTCTTCTGAGAGTAGTTCATCAACACCTGAATCATCTGCTGCGTAAGTCAAATCAAACTATCGCTTTTCGTGATTTAGCATACGATATCAAGTCCATATCAATTTGTTTACTTACTTCTTTGGTATTTTTTCTTTAGCTCTATACAATATACAACAGATGCAGCAGGTCAAACACAATTAGTTACAGTTTTCTTAACTGCATCAGCTTCAGCAGAACAATCAACAAATTCAGCAACATCATCAGCTAAACCTAAAGATGATGGAGATTCAATTCCTACTCCAGCTATAATTGGTATAAGTGTTGGTGTCGGTGTAGTTGTTATAGCTTTAATTGCCTTTGCAGTTTGGAGAATGAAAAGAAGAACAAGTGATGAAGATGAAGCTATTAGATGGTGAGTAATTTTTTCCATTCACATGGATGGAAGAACGTGAAAAAGTTGCTCTCTTCTCAAATAAGCTAACGTCATTGGTACTATTTCGATTTATAGGCCAGAACTTAATAGACACGGGGATTCAGACGCTCATCATGCATTACCAGCAAGACAAACTGGACAACATGGATTTGAAACTAATCCATTATCTAGATCATTATCAAATTCTTCATCAATTTTCGCTCCTCCACCTTCCTCTAACGTACATCCAAATATGGGGGGAGGATCTCAAGTAATGGCTTTGAATGGTTCATCATTCGGTGCAACTTCATCATTAGAAGATGATTATAATGAAAAATTATCTATTGGTGATCATGAGCAAGATCTTGGTTATGGTGGAGGAGGAAACCAACAACATCAATTTCAAAATTCAAATGAAGTAAATAGTCATGATGATCATGATAATTATACTTCTTTACCACCACCTTTACAACATTATTCACCACATTTAGGATCAAATATAAATGATTTAGTTGAAGATGATGATAATGATAATAATAACCACATTGGTCAAGAACCTTATGGTGGTTTAACAAATCAAAACCAAAATCAAATGTCAATGATTAATGATAATCAACATGTTACTTTACCTAATCCACAAGTTAGACCAAATTTTAGATTAGATTAAAAGGAAGACGGAGCAAGAAGAAGAAGCAGAAGAAAGAAGATTCATACATAGGCACAGAAGAGAAGAGATTTGCCAGAAGTAAAAGTAGTCAGAACGTTTTGTTGGCTGGAACCAACGATTTTCAATAACCACACAACCCACATTCGCGACATATACCGATATCATGTATACAGTAGATAATGACAAATTCAAATATATCATAAAAATAACATATTCTTCTTTTTATTCTTTATTTTTTTTTTTTTTTACTACTTGTTTATCATTCATATTTTTTTTTTTTTTTTTTTTTTTTTATCAATTTATCAATTTAGATTAAATTGAATTTGGACATTTGCTTATATATTTTTCTTTTCTTTTCTTTTCCTTCTCATACTCAAATTCCAAGACATTTTGAGTAAGATCTAGTCTACATTTCCGCTTTTCTTTCTGTGCTTCCCACGAAACTGACTCTGCCTCCCTCCTCTCTCTTTACTCTTTAAATACAGAATTCTGGTATCAAAGAGAAATGTCGGAAAGCGAAAATAACATAGGCAAACCAACCTCTTGCTTTCTTTGTTATCTTTACACAACCTATATTTTGCCTTACCTGCTTAGTTTTCTTTATTTATTATTTGCATTATATATATCTCACGTTCACCTGTATATAAGTCTACACGAAATTATCATAGAATTCATAACGTCTTACGCACTTGCTTGTCTCACATGTTCACGTTAGTGAACAATACTTATTCGTTTGCTATTGTTTGCAATTGAATGGTGATCAAAACCTGTGCGCAGTGAAGGAGGTGAGATCAACATAATCATAGATACATCAAATACAACTGATATTTATCGTTAAGTTCGTTTCTCTCAGTGCGTATATATATATATATATATATTTCGTATATTCATCTCGAATATCAATCATTCCAAACTTGTCTTTCCGAGACTGTAGGAGATAAAAGAGGTATCACCCATACTCTACTAAGGACGACAATCGTTGCCTCAGAAAATCTCACTCTTCACCTGGATCTTAGCCATCTCAGCTAATTGGATGAGCTCTGTCCAAAATACCCATGCGAAACTCAACAAAGGTCTATTGCAGAACGGACCGATAATCAGTTTCATACAAATCTTGTTGGATGGGGAGGTATAATGAAGCACTTACTTAGGTCGTAAATCTTCTTCTTGATCGTCTTCCTGTTTGATATTACCATGCCATTGACCAGAAGATATCTGTCTTTCCCAATCTTCAACATATTCTTTCTCATATGTCAAAGCGTAACAATGTCTGGCTACCATCTGTTCCGGTGTCAATTTCGTTCGGAATTCAATGTTAGCTATAGCTTCCATAGCCATTTGACGTGCTTCACTGATGATGATCTGATAACTGTCTTTCAAAGGTTCCTGAGCAACCAAGAGCATGGAGTCAATTAGAGCAAGTGCACAATCTCTGGTGTCCTCACTCACGTTCAAGTTTTGGTCTCTGGCTCGTTTCCTCTTTTTATTCTTGATAGCGATACCGGACGGTATTTCTGGCTCGAATACTCGATATCTATGGGGAAGTCTCAGTAATTTTGATGATCAGTACAAATAACCGACTTACCGCCTCATATCATATTGTAAAGTCTTCTCGTAATGAGCTTTGACAGGTTTAAGCCTATCTAGCAGACTCTGATGGATGGGGAATTGCTTCAATCGAGAATCTGTTGGATAATTCCATTGTCTTATATCACATGGTGAGAAGTGCGGGTCCGGCTGGACCTGTAGATCGAACATTACATTAGCAATCTGGATTTCACCAAGCAAGAATTACATATCATTACTTACGGCTCGGAAGAGTTCTCCCAAAACCCCAGAACTGGTATATGTTTTCTTCACGTCATCCTGCAAGTTTATCAGCTTCTGTCAATGTTTCTACCCTGCAACCTACTTTATCCATGAAATCAGGCCATTCTTTAGGTCGAAGACCTGGTCGTAGTGATGCAGCGATACCAGCTTTAATTTTTGTCAGTATTGATTGATGTTGTGCAGATACCTCCACTCACTCTTAGCGAAGTCCACACTGTATCACCATAGTAGGCAGAAATTTCGTCAGCGTAGAGCATCGAATGACTCGTTACAAACTCGATGTTCAACTTACGCAGTCTGTTTCCAGAGATTATATAGATCAGCTCAGTACCCTTCATATTGATGCTATAGTAGGGTACGAGATTACTTACAGAATGAATTTCAGATAGCTCCAAACAATCATCATGGAACGGGGTGAGTTTGTCGGATAACGCTAAGTGACAGTTATCCACTTGCCCAAGCACGTCATTCTACCAATATTCATATTAGTCGATTGATCTACTCCAATTGTAGCGGGCTTACCAATATATAGGAGACAAAGTTCTATGATTCAGATTGATCCTGTCAGCTTGTCGCAAAACATTCGGTGTAATGTACAATAGCTCACCTCGTTCAGGTGCTGTTGGGTCACCTCCGCTACCTTTTTTGGTTCGCCAGCCTCATAGTGCATTGGATCGTAAACATTCATTGTTCGCACGAATCGCTCATCCCATATCAAGGTATAGTCTATGTGACAGTCCATTAGCATGAGCCAAAGAATCGATGGATCGCACTCACCGTCTCCGTCCAAATCTCCTCCACCCAACCTGCAGGAATGTTAGCACAACTTCGCTCGTCCACAAAATTAACCTACATGCTGGGAAGATCCCGTTCTCCTTGAACGTTGAAAACGATAACATTCTTCAGGTGTCGTAATTTGGGATTATCGACTGCTCTTGCTCGACGGACATCCCCTATCGGAAAGATTAATACAGTATCTTGTCGATTATTCTCTACAACACAACTTACCAGGATGCACTAGGAGAGAATATAATCAGTACATGTAACTACGTTACACAACAAAGTAACTCACAAGCAGGTGCTCGACAAACCAGGACTTCTCCCATAACGACTTTGGCTTTTGATCCCTCCTCATTCTCTTGGAACTGACAGAACACTTCCCCTTCTTTGAGTAAGCCCGACTCATCCGCAATACCTGCATGGACATCAGTGAAACTTCACAACAAGCGGGATATCAGCACTTACCGATCAAAAATACCCCTCCTGGCAATTTCATTCTAGCTCTCCATTTTAGATCCTGAAGAGCTCGACATTCGATGATAGATGCTATATCTAAAAGGAAAGGATTTTTGTGAAATCCTGCTTTAATCAGTTGTTTCAGGGGGAACTATAGAAAATGATCAGCTGGATTTGATAAACTTTTAGTGTGAATGTGTAAATTTACTTACATCAGAACACATGGCTACCAATTGATCATCTTTTTGCGTCATTTTGCCTGCGGCTATTCGGTCCTTAAGACCTTTAGTGTGGGCAACTTCTTCCTTAAATATCTCGAGGATCAGAGCAGCTGGTACACCATTGGCGCACATAATATTAATAAATTGTCTATTCAAGAAGGCCACTTGATATTTTGCAATCTTCGAAAGAGGGCAAAATCAGCACAGATCGCTCATTCATGTTGACTTTTACTCACCCGAACGACATTCAAATCAGACAAACTGCTCTGAAACTTGACAAGGGAGTCTCGCAATCGAACTTCATCAGGTTGGCATAGATGTGGCCAGTGAGCCAGAACACCTTTTGCACCACTAGTCGATACGTCAGCGCAAAATTGTTTCCTACTCTGCTGAAACGTACCCTAGTCGGAACTGAATTGCTGATGGAGTGGCATTGATACCCTTTCTTTCTCCTAATGCAAATGCCGCTTGTCGCAGTACTTCCTGTCCTGCTACAGCCACTCCATCTGTAAATGTACGCCCATTACGTTTGACATCTGGAAGCTGGACCCCCAATTTGATTTTCATATCAACAATTCGACTAGTACTAAATGGCTGAGACTACGAGTCAGCTGATGCCATATATGTGATCGTGTTAAAGTACGCACTAAGCCCATTCGAGCAGCATGCTTCGCGATAATAGTCTGTGACACGGACCCCATCCATCTACGCAAAGCAAGACCATCGATAACCTTATGGTCGACGAACCAAATGGCGTGATCCCTGAAAACCGTGTTAGCAATAGCGAGTTAGCATCCTGAACTCACTTTTGCTGAGATGCTGAAGAAGCAACTGGATAGAATGTCGAGCCTCCCACTACGAGGCCATGATGTAGTGTCCTCCTAACTCTAGCCATGATACCAATATCCGGACGATAGTTGTCCATATGTCTTGTTTCGCCAACCTGACCTATTGATCAGCTCATGTGTAATAGGTAGCAAAGGAATTCTTACATATAACCTATCCTCTTCATCCGTGAATTGGACTCGGATGATACCATGTAACCGATCTGAGTATTTTCTTGTAACACTATTTGATGACTCTTGTTGAGGTGGTCCGATGAGAACCCTAGTGGGTGTGACCTGAACTGTACGGATCAATACCAGATGATCAAGAGTCGGGGGGTCTTTTCGTCTCAGGTAGCTTGCCGTTTCTACGTTATCTAATTAGTCCAAACCTATATGATTTCACAAGCCACTTACTCTTTACGACGACTGCGACATCTCGTATTCTTTCTTGATGACTATACATACTTTCCAGGATCTTATCTTGGAAAGCAGGTACAATTGCTACTTGTTGAAGAGCTATCAACAACGGCCTCATGTCTACAGGTCGAAGGATGCCATGAGCCATCAAGCCTTCAAGCAAAGTCCTAGCTGAAAAACGGATCTGTGACAAATTAGGAGGGTCGTAGAGTTGTTTGATAGCTTGCGGGTCGAGCTTTTCGACTCTCCATCGGGTTTCTGGTCTGATATTGGACATAAGTTCCATTTCTGGGTCATTCTCTGCAAGAGCACGGATCTTTTGGGTACAACCGATTAAATTTTTGAATTCCGTCTGATTGAAAGTGAACGTCCATCTATAGGTATTCCAGAAAGTAGGCTGTGATATCAAGGCGAATAATGCCGATCAACAAGTGCGACAGATTGTGTGAGAATCTCGAAAAGACTCACGAAAGCGCAAGGCCCTTCTGGAATTGCTTTGAGAGGTCCAGCATCACGTTCAGGCTATTTCAAAACGGGTAGTCAGTTCATCGGATACCTGTAACCTTATAGCTGGACTTACTACTCCGCCGGAAATGGCGAAATCCATTGCGGTAGCTCTTCTTCGATCCTTCTTGAGTCCTCTTCTATCTCGCTCGGAATCTCGCAGTAAGTGAGAATCTTCAAACTTGATGTAGAATTTTGGAGGTCTTCGGCAACTGACTGTCACTACTACGTTATATTGGTGTCCTATACGTTCATGCGTGACGAAGAAACCATGAGAGGTAATATCCTCAAAAGACAATTCTGCGTCAAAAGGCGCGAGTGCCGGTGGGAGTTGAGATCTTGGGAGTTTCATATCGGCTCTTAAGACAAGTTGCTCTTTCTTGAAATCGAAAGCTATGTAGGATTTACCGTGCCTAAATGGGTCATCTTCGTTGATGCCTGTCTCACAACCTGCTCCCAAGATCTGGGACATACCCACTATCAGCTGAGATACATGACGAGTGTCAGGATTACGTACTTGTGTAAAGGTTCTACCTGTTAGACTTCCCATAGCTATTGCGTCTGGCCAGAATTGATATCTTGCTACATCATGGTTATTTACGGGATGATAACCGGATCTACCTGGACGAAAATCTGGGTTTTGAGTGTAGTCCTTCTGGTTTTGATATGAATGGTTCATGAAGCCGTTGTGAACCTGATGACTTAGCTGTGGCATATGTATATGCTGCGGTTGGAAGGTTTGGACCATGTTGCTCTACAAGATATCAAGATCCAAAATTAGGAGAAGAAACGCTTAAAGAAGAAGTTTGAAGAAGAAGAGATAAGCTGTTTTTATCTTCTGTAGGATGTTTATGCCCCTCCAGTCTATGAGTAAAAAAATGAAATGGTTGGCTGTATCAGTGTTTCATGTAATTAAGGGGTATCGAATTAGGGTATCAATAATCTCCTCACCTTGGCTAACCCTCCTTTCCGTTCAGCCGGAACCACCAATTTAACCTGGGAGGTTTAAGTGCCACTGCTAAGGATGAAGAGGAAAGGGAAGCAGCAGAGCTTTCTCTCTTGAACGAGTCTCGCCCGGACCTCTATAGAAGGTTGCGATTCTGGATAAAGTCTTTAGCGAATATCGTAAGAAGCGTTCCACAAGAAGAGATTTGTAATGTACTGGCCAAGAAGACAAGATAAGTGAATTGTGATCACTAGTGAAAGATGTTGGTGAGATGCAAGAAGAGAGAAGAAAGATGTAGAGAGGATGAGAAAGAGAAAGAGGAAGAGAAGAACGAATGTTACTTGTACGACGAGATGATGTATGTACTGTAGATAGATAGTCGAATAGCTTATGCTTTTGAAATGATAATATAGTGAGCAGAAACATCATGTATGTAAAGCACAGACCAGGCACAGGTACTGATTCAAAAGCACGGATCTCGCCGATGCTTTTGTCTACCACGTGGCACGGGAGTAGATCAACAACATAACGTAACAGTGCAACGGAATGTTGGATTATTGCCAGATTTCACATTACTGCTCTTACTCTTTGGCTAAGATATATGTCAAGAGACTAGTATAGATATCAAGCGTCGTATAAAGCCAGAGACATGTCAGCATCTCCCACTTCTGCCCTTCTTACTCATCCGGATATTCTGACCCATATTCTGAGCTTTGCCGACAAATCATCGTTATCAAGATGTATGCAAGTATCATGGTCATTCTTTCAATTGGCTTCACCGTTACTTTATCGTGAAATAACATTAATACCAGATGAAGCAGATTCAATTTTCAAAGGAGCAAGTACGGGATTAATGATATATTCAGATTTATCAGAAAGAGAGATGAAAAGGGATTTATTGTCTAATGTTAGGATATTGAATATTAAAGAACATGATAATTGTAATGGATTTAATGGTACATCGGCATGTACCAGATGGAGAGGAATAGGAATTGAATTTGATAATTTGGAAATATTGAAAATTTGGGTACCTTCAAATTCTAGATATATGGGTAATTGGTGGAATTGTCCTTGGATACCGAATTTTCAAAATTATGGTAAATTGGTCGTTAGAAATGTAAATCATTTATCATGTAATGCGCCTTATACAATAGTACCTGATAGAATGAAAAAGAATATTTTTAAATTGGTAATCACAATCAAAAATATGGTAGATCTAAGAGAGATGAATGAAAGAGTCATCTCCTCGACAATATCAAGTCCGACTGAAGATCACCTTGGCACAAACACAGATATAGTCGTGATATTCTGGATAGATAAACCTGGTCAAACATGGTGTTGTAACAATAACGATAAATCTCTTAATCTAAATGACATTGATAATCTAATCGAACAAATATCAATATGTGCTTTAGTCAGAACGAAAAGATTGATCATTTGTAATCTAGATAAGATAAGTATATTAGATAAGAAGCCTAAAGAAGTTGAAGAATATCTACAAAATGGTTTCAAAGAGCTTATACAAGCTATGTCGACTTCACGAAGAGAACACAAGCAGATAGAGAATAGATTACAGGCAATTGAATATATGACTTTTGAACAATACTTAGCAGAAGAGGATTGGAAAGGTGAATTTGATATAGACGAACTTCAACCTTGGCTGAGTATATCGGATGCATGATTGTGTGTCCATATATCAGCAGTTATATTACTAGCCAGACCCCTTAACCGCACAGAACCAGGATAATCAATGCATCATGCATGCGTGTACCGAAGCGATGACTAAATGGAGAAGGCCATTTACTGTCGGGATATCGCCTACTGTATTCAGCTATTATAAGCGGGATTCTCATGGGCAAAGAAACGTTCACCTAGAATCGTATTCACGGTTACACTTACTTGGGTGGCAAATATACGAGAGTGTATTGAATCATAAAATGAAGCTGGATAGTATCATAAAGATATAAAGCTCTCGCGACTCTGACTTCAATGCACATGTTCTCTTGGAAATGTTGCATATACGTTGAAAAAATTCCGCATTCGGCCAATTATCAAATTTAGGTTTTGTATCTAATCTATATAATCAATCATTCATTAAAAGAGATCTTCGCAGCAGATCAGATTGATAAAAGCAAGACTAACCATATGCATCTAGAACGATTCCAATCACTGTTGATCGATGACCAAAATGACGATCGTTTGGATGATTTCTGGAAATCCAAAAAACTGGAATCGATACCATTCCGAGAAATTTACTTTTGCAAAATGATAAAAATTCATTGGAAAAGCTAATCCTTGAGACATTAATTCTAATTTGCCTGCATGTATTTTTGGAGAGTTTGTAGTCTGCATAACGAGTCTAACTTGTTTCGGCCAGATCCACATCAAATTGAACGACAAAAAAAAACATCCCGAGAATCAAGGATAGAGATGGGAATGGCCTTGGACTAAATTATCGGAATGAGCTGCTTTGCAGTATGTACTGCCAATAGCTCTTCGGTTCCCACCATCCTGTACTGTGCACACATCTTACCACGCATCACAAGCCAAGAATAAGCTTGTTCGGACTGTTCTTCTCTTCTTTGTGTTTCATACACAGTGTGGCTTTATCCATGAAGAAAGAAGAGTGATGTAAACAAATCATATATTGCGGAATGTCTTCGGTAAAATTGTTTTCTGTCCTAACTACAAGAAGGTCTTACCATAAACGGTCGGATCGGTATTCATGAACCTTAATGCCCTCCTCCCTTTTTTCATAGGGGTTATGAAAAGTTAATTTTGGATATCAAAGGTGGAATGGCGTGGGAAGTAACCGTCGATTGAGGTATAACGTAAAATGAATGGTATCATCCGATTGTTGATCGTCAGGGTCCAGGGCTAGAAACGATAGAAATCCACACTTTATTTCATTTGTGTTTACATCGTTTCAAAATTCTCATTTAAAAGATAACATATCAATCACGTTAGTACTGATATATCGTATATTCGGTAATAAATGAAGCTAACTAAGAAAAAATAAAGTATCAATACATTTCTACATAATTATGATATATCATGATTGATTATCGTATTATGCTAAAAACCCCTGGGACCTCATACCTGAAAAGAGGCTTCTGTTAGAGAGTTTATTTTAGAGAAAAGATGGATAAATTAATGAGACCTTATTTGTTTACCTTTTTTCCTACCATGTGCCCTGATTCCTCATTAAATGTAATGTTCTGAGTATAGTAGAACATTACCGATTCCTCTCATCCTCTTCCCATTTTCCTCTCTGAAATTCAATCCAATCTTTTACTCTCTCTATAAGCTTGACAAGGAAACGTCTGGCTGCCAAGCAGAAAATGAGGCGTCCAAAGCCGAGGAACTAACCATAAACATATAGTCTTATCTTATTATCCCTCTCTTCTCATTCCTTCTTCTTCAACGTATCTTTCTATAATAAAAATACCCTTTAGACCATAGAACTTAGACACTTTAGATATTTAGATTGCTCTCTTGAAGAGAGCTTTTCGGATTCGGACAATACAAGTGAGACTTAAAGAAGTTTAGCGCTCCGAAAAGTCAAAACGTTTATTCTTTTTGATATCTTTGAAACAAATAAACCAAAATAAACTTCAATCGAGATCAACCAAAAGAAGCTGGCTTCTTCGTCATATCGATAAACAAACAAACAAACTTATCTTGTGGAGTTCTTTATATATACCTTATATTTCACCTTATCAATTTCTCATATCCCCTCTTCGATTTCGATCTCAATCTTTACCTTCAAAATACAAAACATTCCTGGGAATTATCTTCCAACATATTTTCGGCTTGGAAATACTTGTTTATAATATAGTACAAACGTTATAATCTCGAACCAACTTCAATCACTTCGAATCGATTTCGACCTATCACTCTTTTCATCCAGTAAAGACCCCTACATCAAAATACAACTTATCAATCGTCTTGCAACTTTCAAGTGGCCAATAGTTAGGTTTTGACAGGTGAACAAGCGAGATGCTTTCTCGAATAGGTATCATAGCTTTAGCTATTTTATCTACAGTTGAAGGACATCCACATAACATAAGGACGAATCCTAAATCAGCTCATTCAAATTTAGATACAGAGAAGAGAGCTACCGCATTAACACAGCCAAACATCTCAGGATGGACCAATTTAGGTTGTGTAGTGGATGGTTCAGCTAGAGTATTATCAGCAAAAAGTAAGATTGATGGCGCAATGACTGCTCAAATGTGTACTTCCTGGTGTGGAAGTCAAGGTTATGCTTATGCTGGATTAGAAGGTAAGTTTTCCAGCGTACGAGATCCTGATAGATTCAAACATGTATTATGTAGATAACTAATATCCAAATCATTCATGACATTTTCTTTATCTCGGTGAATTTATAGCTAAAAATCAATGTTTCGTGAGTTTATCTTTTTCATATTGCCCTAATTTCCTTTCCGGTCAAAATTGTAATATCTGTTGACTTTGACATTCCATTCGATGTTTCGGATTATAGTGTGACAGCCAACTTAGAAATGGACTTGGGGCATATGCAGCTGCCTCGGATTGTTCAAATCAATGTGCTGGTGATGCTTCTCAACCTTGTGGTGGTTATTGGCGAATGAACTGTAAGTTATTCTTTTAGCTCTTCTTGAATCGTTCCAGAGCTGACCTAGAATTTTCAAAATAGTGTACAAAGCAGTTGCAGGAAGAGGTGACACATCACCTTCGGCGACAACAGCTAAAACTACATCTTCCACTACTGCAGTTTCAACAAAAGTAACAACAGCTCCTACGACATCAACCAGTACCGCTGCCGCTGTCCCCACGCCAAGTAAAGGTAGCGCATATTATGGGTGTTATGCTGATTCATCTTCAAAACGTGTTTTAAATGATGCTTCAACTGAATCATCCACTATGACTCCAAGCACATGTCAATCCTTCTGTAGCAGTAAAGGATATACCCTTGCAGGTGTATCATACGGTAAACAAGTAAGTATAATTGACGTATCAAGGGAACCCATTCTCGTACTGAAGCTGATTTTGGCATTCTACAGTGTTTCTGTGGGAATTCCATTGACCAATCAAAGAAACAGTCTTCCGAATCCGGCTGCTCCTATGCATGCACAGGTAACAAAGCCTTATCATGCGGTGGTAATTGGTATCTCAATGTATACAGTTCAGGTGCAACCATCACCACTTCCAGTTCCGTTACCAGCAAAGCAGCATCCTCTAGTGCGAGTGTCAGCAAGAGCACCAGTATCTCAAGTAGCAGAACCAGTACCTCAGTATCAAGTACTAGCTCTGCAGCTTCTAGCTCGGCAGCTGCTGCTGCATCATCTGTCGCAGGAGCACCAGCTCCGCCTGCTGCAACAGGTACCAAACAGTTATATGCTCATCATATGGTCGGTAACACTTATTCATACACTCAAGCAACCTGGTTAGATGATATCGCTTTAGCTTCTTCGGTCGGTATTGATGGTTTCGCATTGAATTATGGATCTGATAGCTGGCAACCTGCAAGAATTTCTGATGCTTATGCAGCTGCATCAGCTGCTGGAAACTTCAAGATGTTCTTATCGATGGATGTATCAGCTTTAGGTTGTGGGTCAGCTGGAGACGCTCAAAATTTAGTCAAAACAATTGCAACATACGCTAACAGTACTGCACAAGCTAAAGTTAATGGAAAAGTACTAGTATCAACATTTGCTGGTGAAAGCTGTCAATTTGGACAAGGATCATATCAAAACGGTTGGAATTATTTTGATTCATTATGGAACAATACTGGAATAGATATTTATTTCGTTCCTGCAACATTTGCTGATATTGGAACATACTCTTCAAGTAAATGGATGGATGGTGAATTTAATTGGAATTCAGGATGGCCAATGTCAAATAAACCATTAGATACATCATCAGATCAATCATATATGTCAGCATTGAATCCAAAACAAGGTTATATGGCTGCTGTATCACCGGCATTTTTCACTTATTATTCACCTTCATCATGGAATAAAAATTGGATTTATAGATCAGATGATTGGTTATTAGCTAGAAGAATGGAACAAATTATATCACAAAGAAATCAATTTAATTTAGCTGAAATCATCTCTTGGAATGATTATGGTGAATCACATTATATCGGTCCTATAAGAAAAGATCAACCAAATTCACAAGGTTGGACAAATGGTATGCCACATACTGCATGGTTAGAAGTAATCAGATATTACGCTCCAGCATTTAAAACTGGTTCATATCCTTCCTCAGCTGATCAATTAGTTTTATGGTCAAGACCACATCCAAAATCTGCAGTTCCAACTTCACCTTCAATGAGTAGACCAACTGGTGCAGATAATACCGATGATTTGTTATACGTTTGGGTAGTCCTCAAATCACCCGCTACACTTACCGTCAATTCAGGTTCAAATGTCGCCTCATGGAACCTCCAAGCAGGTGTTAATAAAGTCTCAGTCAAATCTGCCGCTGGTTCAATAGGTGCTGAAATCATTAGAAATGGTTCTACGGTGAAATCATACGATTCAACTGGTTCTTTCAGTTACACACTGTAAGTTATCAGCAAATCTCACAACAATCCGAATGGCCAATTTTGCTAATCGATAACTTTTTTCAACAGTACACCTTCTGATTATAACTTCAATTATTTCGTCGGTTCAGCTTAATAACTATTTTCTTTATACTTCTGATGAGCAATATATACATATCCACCGATATTGTCTGAATATTGTAACATCCTTCGTCCTTCCACCATGATTACGACTTCCCTTATGAAATCTTCATCTTCTCTGTTTTTTGGTTTTATTCACAATATATAGATTTTTTAATGCTTTACACTTTTCGAATGCGGATACGCAACTTTGTTTTGGGACACTTAGACAAAAGGGATTAATAATGGTTTGTTCTATAATCATACGTAGACTTATATGCAATGCATGCTGTCTTCATTCTGTCGATATTAGTACAATTTGCCTTGTTTACAGGTTTGATTCGATATTTGCCACTCCCTACTCCCTGTTCTCCCTCGCGTCATACACGTGGATGCGGAACCTAAATTTCTGATTTTTCAAGTTAACGAGGATTTTGACAGATACACAAATTAACTTTTTGTATGAGACAAAGATTGTATTTTCTGCATAAATCCTTGTCTTATTACTCTCATTTTGTAGCTCAATAAACCAAGATTATACATACAAAAATGAGTACAGCTCAAGAGATCAAGCTATTAACATTATTAAATGTTAGTGCTGTGAAAAGACCTAGAGATTTGGATAAACCAGGTGGACATAGAGGATCACCATCTTTAATTTCAAAATCTAAAACACCTTCTTTGGTTATCGAACAAGAACAAGAAACGGAATCTCTGCCACAAGAAAATGGTGAAGGTTCATCAAAGAAGAAGAGAAAAGTCATATTCGGTGGTGAAGTTGGACCTAGTGGAAGTACGTATGGTAAGAAAGGTAGTAATAGTAAAGGCAAAGGTAAATCAACCGTGGTTGATAATAGTAATATCAAAATCAATGGGTCAAAAGCTGTAATGGAAGAGAGTTCGTCCAATGGAGACATAGTAAATGAAGATGTTATAGAGGAAGGCGAAGAGTCAGGAAATGAAGGTGAAAACTCTAATCCAGGTGAGTTGTTTTCGGGGTATGTTACAATCAATATTTAGTAAGGACTAACCAGGATTATTGCATTGTATGAAATAGCCAATAATGATTTGTTCAATGTACATTTCGGAGCAACTCCACCAATACTTACGAAAGAAGCTATTACATTAGATGAAGAACATAAATGGAAAGCTTCAAGAATAAGTCTAAAAGGTTTTGGTAGAGCCGTTGAGTTATCAGCAAGTACTAGTAGTATATCAGAAGAGCAACCCAAAACAAGGGTAAGCCTTTTTTGCTTCTTCCTTCTTTATCCTTTTTATACCTATCAGAGGGAATAAGAAAAAGCTGACTATCTCACATTTAGATAACACCTTCCATCGTTACCTCCTTGAAAGCTTCTTCCTCCACTAATCCCCTTCTGTCCACTTCTTTATCTCATCTCGGTAGTTATAAGGATTTCTACCTACATTCCCTAGATGGAGAGGCAGATGGATCAGAATCTCAGATATTAGGTGAACAGAAAGAAGCTATGAGACAGGCTGCAATGGTACACTCCCTAAACCACGTTCTAAAGTAAGTTATCTGTTCATCGCACATTCCAGCTCAAAACCAACGCTCACATTTACTTTACTATTTAGGACCCGTCGACGTATTATTAGAAATAATGAAAAACTTGCTCATGCAGCATCATCCGACAACCCCACATCAATCCCAGAACCACCAAGAGATCAATCATTCACTAGACCAAAAATTCTTTTGTTACTACCATTCCGTTCATTAGCTTTACATTATATCAAAACACATTTATTACCATTAGCACCAGCTGGTACACAAATTGAAAATCAAAAAATATTTTTAAATTCATTCTCTTTACCTGAAGATGAACAAGATCCATTATTATCTGAAACTACTTCGAAAGATTTTCCAATTGATCATTTAATCAATTTTAGAGGAAATAGTGATGATAATTTTAGATTTGGTATAAAATTCACAAGGAAAGCTTGGAGATTAGTTATGCCTCCAGCAAATGAAGAAAAATTATTAGATTGTGATATTTTGATTTCAAGTCCTTTGGGTTTCAAAATGGCATCTGAAAAAGAAGATTCAACGGATTTATTGAGTTCAATTG
This sequence comes from Kwoniella dendrophila CBS 6074, assembly GCF_036810415.1. Taxonomy (NCBI): domain Eukaryota; kingdom Fungi; phylum Basidiomycota; class Tremellomycetes; order Tremellales; family Cryptococcaceae; genus Kwoniella; species Kwoniella dendrophila. The sequence continues at coordinate 912,291 of NC_089482.1, forward strand.
AAATTTTAATAGCGGATGGTTTAGATACTATGGCCATGCAGAATTGGGATCATGTACAGGTAAGTTAGTTGGAGAGCGCTCAGACATATCTGTATTAGGGAACTTGCGACTTACCTTACGTATTACTAGTTCATCTTCAATAACATGAATAAAATACCTAAATCACCTCACGGATGTGATTTCTCTCGAGTTAAACCTTGGTACCTAGAATCACAGTGAGTATCTTGCAATAGTATATAGCGATGAGTTTGACTAACCAAACAATGCATCATTTCTGTCAGAGCTCAATACCTTCGACAGACTATCCTACTCACTCGATACGATACACCTGAATCTCGTGCTCTATTCAATCGACATTGCCACAATCTTCAAGGCAAAGTCAGGTTGGAAAAATCAGATTACAATGGTGTACTTGATCGTGTGAGACCGGGTGTAAGACAGATATTCGAGAGAATTGATCTAGAAACACCAAAATCGTCAAGTGGTAACGCAGCTGTAGAAGAAATTGATAATAGATTAGAATGGTTCACGAAGAAGGTAAGCTAATAAATCGTCGCATCTGAGCCGAGCAAGTTAGCTGATCTGCTTCGTTTTTGGATTTAATAGACTATACCAGCATTATTGAGATCCGCAATATCAAGACAAAATACTTTGATCATCGTACCATCATACTTTGATTTTGTTAGATTGAACAACTATCTAAGGAAAAATGATGTGATTGGATATTCAGCTATATCAGAATATTCATCAAATTCAGAAATTTCAAAAGCAAGAACATTATTTTTCAAAGGTAAAAAACCTTTTTTAATTTTAACTGAAAGATTACATTTTTATAAAAGATATAAAATAAGAGGTGCCAAAACAATAGTATTTTATTCTTTACCTGAACATTCACAATTTTATTCAGAATTTTTAATAACACCTTTTTTACCTTCCAAAAATCACAATCAAAATCAAATTGAAAATGAAATTGAAATTGATGAAGCTGAAATTTCAAGTAGAGTTTTATTTTCAAAATTTGATTCATTAAAATTAGAAAGAATTGTAGGAACTCAAAATGCTAAGAGATTATTAAATAGTGGTGAATCTAGATTTGAATTTATATAGTTTTAATCGAATCGATGTGAAAGGTATTGCTGTTACACATCATGGTTATACATATACTGTAAATGCATAACAATCTTGGTAATTCTGTGATTTGGATGTATGGAAACATGGTCGAAGGCGTATCATAGAGCCTGCAGGGATTGATGCTGGGAAGATTCACGTCGAATTAATCCATCAAACAATAACGAAAATGATACTACGATAGATTATATTGTATCTTCCCTTTGCTGCGCGTTAACCTTGCGACTTTGTTCAGACTGATCATTCTTCCTTGACATGGATCAGCATCAACTTTCATTCGTTTCGGGCGTATATCTTGAGTTACAGTTGGTGATACCGACCTTGGCAAAGTTCAGCCAAAGGACCGTTCAAATCGGAGGTTTGTGCAAATTCAAGGGGGTCGAGAGGTACCGTATGAGCGTATACGCTAACATCGAATTCCCTTCATTGATGAAACCACTACTACTAAATCCATCAACATCAAATTTTCTGGATCTAGCAATCACCCCAGTTATACCGATTGACTTATGTTCGAAGGGTATACTAACTATCTCTTACATTTTAAAGCGAAAAAAGGACCTTTGATGTTGATAAAGGAGTGAGAGAAGTACCCTTTCATAGAACACGTTGTCACTCCTTTATAGCTCTCCCTTTGAGGTTTGATGGGAAATGACATATCCTTTGCTTTTTCTTGATGGTCTGCCTTCTGGATTCTGTGTATATTGAGAATAATCCTACACTATACATCAGAAGATAACACATAAAACTTTTCATAAGTGTTATGGTATGATTGAATTAACTGATCTTTCTACTTACTAAACCTATTGAGCAATCGATAACTACTGAATCCTTTTATGATCCACTGGTCACTCTGAACATACTCAAACGACAAGAACCATGAGTACTGAACAAAGAGAATCTTTACCTCGAACAGAAACGGATTCTACGAAGAATAATGTCTTGAACGATTCGACTGGAACTCGAACTGAAGATGAGAAATCACTACAAGAAGAGCGTGAGTCAAAACTCAGTGAAAATCAAGTTGTGGAAGGATATTTGGCTGAACTGGAGGATATTCATAAATAGATATTGATCCACTTTCTCCTGGAATGATCAAGCTTTATGGTGTATGGTCAGTAGCATTATTAGCTACTTTTATGGCTGGTTACGGAACAAGTTCGATGACTGCTATAAAGTAAGCTTCAGCTGAGTTTAATCCAACTGGAAACGATTATAAGATTACCACCGCCATCAAATGCTAAATTATCATTCATAGTCCAATGCCTATATATCAGGATTTTTTTCGCTTTGCGGATGTAGGAGTGAGTCATTAAAGATTGTGTATAATTCTTATCGCTTAGAGCCCTCTTATTATGTATCATCTGAATAGGTATCGACAGGTGTAAGTTCGAGATTCGATAAGCGAAAAAAAACTTGCTGGTGCAACTGCTGAAACATCCCATGTTCGATATATAGCTGGTATTTGCGATGTGGCCTTTAGCAGCCTGTTGTCTTTTTTGGCTAGGTCCAATAATAGTAAATCTTGCATTGCTAGTCCTCGATTTGATAATCGAGTTTTGGCTGATGGATCAATATACTTAGGCAGATAGATTAGGTAGAAGAGGGGGGATGTTCGTTTGTAAGCGCAGTTTTTTTCCGAATGTCAATATAAGTAGAACCTATATTCGTGAGAAGCTAATCATCCTTCCTTGTACTCCAGCTTCTTTGATATACATGTTAGGGACATGCTTGGTTGCTTTTGCCAAGAACTTTGGCATGTTACTAGCTGAAAGATTCTTTATAGGAGGAGCTGTTGGGTTAATGCAGCCAGGTGAATCGGTCGTACTTTCAACCAATTTTTTCAGCTCTTAGCTAATATACAGTAACTTTGGATAGCTGCTCCGCCTTACCTTGTCGAATTGGCTCCGCCTCTAAATAGGGGTCTACTCACAGGTTTGTACGAGTTCATCTATAATCATGAGATACGAACTGGAGCTGACCGTTCGTATATCAGGGCTATTCAATTGGTGTGTAACTTGAAACCTTCAATCGAGATGATCGCCCTTGTTGATAGCTAAAAGCTGACGTTGACGATATCGAATTAGTTGTTGGTGTGAGTTCTGGTCATTCAGTCATAGATGTAGCTGATCTAATTTTACTATACCTATCCAGTACTTGGTAACGCTATCGCTACTATGGTTTGTATCGGTACGAATAGGATCAAATCCAATTGGGCGTGGAGACTACCACTTGTAATGTAAGATCAACCTATCATTTTCTATTAGTACAGTCCTGGAATGAGATCGCATATTCGAGTAGCTTACCTAGAAAACGGTAAAACGCTCTATAGCCAATTGATCTGGCCGTAAGCAATCGATTGATCTTTATGATTATCAGTGACAAGCGATATAGGCTGAATAATCCATATAGTTCAATCATGGCTTCTACCGTATGGTTTCTTCCCGAATCTCCTAGATGGTAAGTACAAGTATTCTGGCACAGCAGTTATTTACAATTATTGTGCACTGGAAATCTTGAATTAACACACTTGAGGAAATTAGGCTATATGTACATGGAAAACCTGAAGAAGCAAGAAAAGTATTAGTGAAATACCATGGAAATGGGATATACACACCGATAGTTGCAAAAGAACTTGATCAGATTATGTTATCACTTAATAGTGCTCCTCAGAAAATGTTTGATTATGCAAATTTGGCAAATACCAGAGCAAAAGCGTACAGATTGGCATTGGCTTTGATTATGGGTGCTGCAGGTCAGGTGAGTAACCTTTATATCACTTGTGAGGTGTGTGGTGTTATTGAATAGTCTGGAAGATGCTGATTGACCAAAATACATGATTTCTAGTTAAGCGGTAATACGCTGTAAGTTGATTTGTACCGAATTCAGCTATTACAGTAAAAATCAGTACAGCTGATAAATTGTTTCCAATATTGATAGGATGATCTTTGTAAGCTTGTTTCACTCATCCATAGCAGGAAAGTCGCTAATAAGACCGATTCATAGGCACCTAGTCTGTACAAGCAAGGTTAGTTATTTGTATGTCTGCCCCAAGTAGGAATAACCAAACTTACAGTTTTGACAAATATAGTGGGAATGACAAGTGTAAAACAACAACTAATCATGACGTGAGATATAATTCCAATATTTTTATTGACTGCTCATCATTTCCCAGCTGAAATATTTTTTCTCCTCTCCTATTAGACTTATACCTACATTAATCGGATTGATATTCGCTATAATCGGAACATATTGTTCAGATCGCCTAGGAAGACGTAAAATGTTAATTTGGGGGACTTTGTTATGCGGTATTTTCTTGTCTTTAGGTATGACATGTTCAGCAATTTCGTTAAAAGGTCAAACTTCAATTTCAGTTTCAAACTATAATCATAAAGCAGCAAAGGGAACAATTGGGTTTTTGATTTTATTTTATGCTACTTATGCTTGGTCATATATTCCTTTAGTAGCTACTTATCCACCTGAAGTATTAAGTATGGAACAAAGATCTACTGGAATGGGATTAATGGTTTTGACATTGAATCTGTCTTGTAAGTCATCGATATTCAGGTTTTTACATTTGCATTAAATTAGTTTGGTTAATACATCCTATATTTGGCAGCCGCTATGGGCCAATTGACAACTCCAATTGGTGAGTAAGACATAATGCGTTATAAGTGATATCCTGGCAGACTGACCATATTGATATGGTTTGTAACGTAGCTTTACAGAAGGTAGGTCCCCCTTTCTTTGTTCTTCTCTCGCACAGAGAGAGTGGCCATACATAACCACAATTTCATAGATCGGTTGGTGGTCGTATCTACCTTGGATATGCTGGGATTTGATTCAAACTGGTATATGGTATTTTATAGCTGTAGAAACTAAAGGTCGGACATGTCAGTTTTCCTTTGATCACTTCTTACCTTTTCCGTTTACTGTAAATTGCTAATTTCTTCATCAAATATACCTTATGGTAGTGGAAGAGCTCGATGAAGTGGGTATTATTCAAACAACTTTTCATGGAATATTCAGCTGATTAATGAAATTAGATCTTCAAAGCTCCGAATCCTGTTAAAGCATCTTTGGAAATTGCTGAAAAGGCCACGAAGCACAAGGTGGACCGAGAGAAAGGTATTGAGCAACCGAACAACGGACGAACCGCCAACGAAGAATCAACACCTATCAACGCGAATTGAGTGATTTCCGTAAATTAGGTGTGCGACGAGAATTGACCGTGGAATAACTTTTAGAGATACGGAAGGGAAATTGACACAGGTGAAATTGATTGAAGATCTTGTAGCTTACCATTGCATTCTCCATATATATATTATATTATATTTGCAAGAACTATTATTATTAAACATACCAGATCTATCATATCGATACATAATGCATTGCAATTGCTTACACAATTACTCCCTTAACCAAGCTTGATTTCTTGCTCTCTTTTCAGCATTCTTCTTCTTGAATCGTTCCTATAATATTAAGGAATTCAATTGATCAGCTTCTATATGATCTATATTTGGTGTGGGAGTGATAATCGTGACCAAAGGAATAATAATGGAGATCCAACAATGATTATCCTTTTCTTCCAAATTCGTATTGGAAAGACAGTATGTTAGATAATTATTGTACTTACCATATCTTTTTTAGTTATTTTCTTTTCATTCGGATTAACACCTGATTCTTGTAATTTTCTCTTTTTTTCATTTTCCAATTGAGTTTGTTTTTCCCATTCATCAACATCAAAATAATAATTATTCATTCTTTTTGATCTATTATATTCATTTAAATATTCTGGTCTTTGATTTTGATTAAAGCTTGTAAATTGTCCTGTTCTTGCATTAAAACTTGCTTTTTGTAAAGTTGGATCATTTGAGGAACCACCACCGTTACTACCACCACCACCACCAAATAAGTATTCTAATCCTTCATCTATTTCTGGTTCTCCAGGGTTCAAGTTCGAATGATTACCAAATCCATATCCTAGATTAGTCTGTGAATATGCTGAAGTAGATGTTGAAGGCAAAGGTGGTTGTTCATTAGGTAAAGGTGGTTGCTGCTGCTGTTTTATAGACCCACTGGCATCAGATGGGTCTAATGGATTCGTCCATGATACTTCACCAGTCTTCGTGTTCCAGAAGTACCAAGCTATAGATCGAAACACATGATTCTGTCAGCTAAGATTCCGCCCTTTTAAAAGAGTTCAGGAAATTGAGCTGACCATTCTGTTCCGGTGCCCAAATAGCTTGCCAAGGTTGTTTTTCTTTCTCCTCTTCATTGTCTTTTGCTTTACCTTTATCTTTGGGATTTGAGCTTGTTTGTCCAGGTAATCTTTCTTCTGATGGATCCCATTCTTCCGCCTCCTCTTCGTCCTCGTTATCGTTTTCAACTCCTTCTTCCTCTCCTTGATTGGCTTCATCTTGACCTAAACTAGTTATAGGTTGATCGACGACTCCTTTTTCATTTTTAGACGAGGTTTCTGGGAGATTTGAGGCGATAGGTGGAGGTGTAGGTGCCCCCGAAGAAGATCCAGCGTCTTCTACTGTTGCTTTTTTCGACGTTGATGGTGACATGTTGAGGGAGATGTGCTAAACTTGTTCAGCCGCTAGTATGCTTGATTATTCAGTTGTGATAGTTGTATCTTGACACCTAGTATATTTATGTTTATGCATAAGGAAGGATAAGAATTTAAAGACAAAACAATTAGTAGTTGGTGCTTTGAGCAGTGACGAAATACTCGTATGAGATCCGATAGCAATATGAAATTTGCTTCCGTCCTGTATTAAACTGGAAGTCAACCAAGTTATATACGGTGACAAGCAAGGAAACGAGCAGAAAAGCCTACACCATAAATCTGAGTTAATCAAGTTGCAAGAGATAAGATAATTCTATACTGGGGATACATATAATCAATGCAAACATATGTAATTATACATACAACTTTAGGCAATATACAACACGATAATGAAATTTCGTAAGAGCACTCTTTTGTGCTAAATCAATCTGAAATTTCGATGACTTCCGGAAAATTGTTTTCTTTTTGTGAATCTTCTAGAGGGCTTGACGGTGATCTCCTTCCACTTCTAGCTTTGTTACCACTTTTACTTGATCTACTACTATGACTATTCTTATCTACTACTTGTTTAACGCTCTTGACTTTAAACGATTCAGATTGCAACGATTTTTTTGCTTGTTCTTGCTTATTAAACTCTACCTCATCTAAATATTCCAGAAAACTCTCATCTACATCAAATCCGTTTTCATCATAATCTATCGTATCTTCATCGGGATCATCATATCGTTTTTTATTTTTATTTCTTATTGTTTCAGGTTGTTTACCCTTTCTAGGACTATTATTACTATTGCTCCGCGTATTCGCGTTGTTATTAGCAATATTATCAATTTGTCTCATCATAGATTCATCTAAAATGATAAAGTCGTCACCGTCTTCGTCTACATCACAATCGTGATGATTACTCTGAGGAATCAGAATACTGCTGCGATTTATAGGTGCTGAGGATGTTTTGGGTTTCGAGGCCCTAGCTTCCACTTCGTCAATTTGCCGTATGAAACTTTCATCAACGTCATAACCAAATTCATCTTCATCTATCTCACCATCCAGCTCTGTTAATCTATCATTCGGTATATCATGGTAAAGTTGCTGAACTTTCGCGGTAGCTGCTTTGGCTGCCACTCTTGAACTCCTCTGGTTTGACGTACTGTTTGACGATTCTTTTATATCGTCCACGGAGGTGATTGAGCGTTTGCGAGTTGAGGTTGCCTTTACACCTTTAGCTCTAGTAGCCGTTGGCTTAATCAGTGCTGGTGAAGAGGGGGGATCAAACAAAGGTATATCACTTGTTTGATTTTGAGCTGATGTAGCTGGGAAATAACGTGATCGTGAAGGTCCAGCTGTGGACACAATCTCTGGAGATGCAGGTCTGACTTGTGTACGAGCAGGCTTTACAGGTCGAGACGAAGATGCTTGAGGTGTTGGACGAACAGGTGGTGGTAACCGAGCCTTCCTCTGAGTAGGTCTTGATATAGTTCCGCCTGCTCCATCATCGGCTTTACCCATTCTTCTTTTCAGGTCATTCAGGAATTGATCTTTCTGTATTGCTTCGAGATGTTCTACCGAACTTTCGAAAACTTGAGTGTTTTCTGGTGTAAGGAGTAAAATGTTCCTCAAACATCTGACCTTTTGACAAAGTAGCTAAATTGATCAAATCATAACTTTAGCTATACATATTCCACTGAAGTCCACTCGATGAAAGACATTGCGAAGCTTGCGATCATACTCACTTTACATCCTAAAGAAGTTTGACCTAAGACTAAACCATTTAACCTCTTGTATTCTATTGCTTTTATAGTTTGCCTACCATCACTTAATTCGAATTTCAACATACTTCTTTGATATGGTGGAACTTTTCCTTCTTCAACTTGATTTTGATCTTCCTCTGCGGTAAAGTCTTCTTCATTTGGCATTCTTCTTATTAAACTTTGACCAGATAAAACTTCAGATCTTTGTTCCATCGTAGTTTGAATTTGAAAAGCTGAATACCCAATTTCACTTAAATAATGTATTTGTAATAAAGTGGGTCTCTGAAATAATATTTTGTCATGTATTTCACCTGAAGGAAATACACGTGAAGGTAATGTAGATTGCGATAGATCCGAATAAAGGTATTGAGCATGCTGAAGTTAGGTTGGGAGTGTAAGCTATTTATGGGACATTGCCTTAATTGGTTGTATAACAGCTTACCACATCATCGATACTAGCTTCTGATCCAGCATCTCTGAGAGCTTTCAAACATTCCTGCACCCATGCCTAGACGATATAAGTTTGTGAGCTGCATGATAGCGATATTTTACCAAAAATTGTACAGCTACTCACCGGATCTACCTCCGGATTCGGGTAAGTCCTCTTGAGAAAAGCTACAATGGGTTGAATATCCATCATATCGGGTTTTCGTATTTCCTAGTTGATATCATATCCCATCGTCCCCTACAGGAGGCATATTGAACACTGAGAAGTATATCTATTTATGGGGAAGAAGGAAGGATCAAAAGATCAAGGAAGCAACCTGAAATCAAACGCGAAAATACCTTTTACTGTAATATCAATTTCTAATGTTGAGGAAGTAGGGTGAGGATCGCTGACGTAATTTCCACGCGTCGGGCACAGACCCATTATTACTGCACCACCCGACCGAGGATTGCAAGTTTAGAGCCGAACGAAAAGATCATCGATCCCATGTTAGTTATGCTTTTCCTTCTGTTTCTTATGTTTTTTTCTCCTTCTTTTGATTAGACAATAACCTTTAGAAGGGCAGAAAATATGATTACTCGATACTCTATACGGTCTTTGACAAGATCATCTGTACCAATACGTGCCTCATCTTCACTACCTCTTTCCTTGAAACCACTCCCTCCCTCGAGAAACCTCTCTCCACATGTCCTTTCTGCAAGATGGAATTCCAACACGCCCAGACAACCGTACACTCCACCTGAATTCAAGACTAAACCTACTTCAGAACAGAATACAAGTGAATCGCAGCATGACAACAGTCAAGGGAAACCTTTTAACGGTAAGTCGAGTCATCTCATCTATACTCTATACCCTTGTCCCGCTGTTGTGAAGTCCTAATTCCCTATTCCATACTTTACTATCTCTTTCGATTGTCATTGTAATACGCAGAAAAAGTAGCTCAAGCTTGGTCAACTCCTACTCGATGGTATCCTATTCCGATTGCTCTTGGTGCTCTGGTATTGTTAGCTGTACAATATCGTAAATCTACAAGAGATGATATAGAGGTTGATACTCAGGGTGAAGGTGGTGCGGTTTTGAGGAAAAATGGTAAGAAAGTGGATGGACCATGGCAGGTGAGCAACTCACATACTTGACTACACTTTTTGTTTCTCGCTGACCAGAGGGCTTTCTTGGAATTTCAGGTGCGAGTGCTTGGTGCATTGCCACTTCGATCATTATCGCAATTATGGGGTTACCTGAATGGTTTAGTCTTACCAGTGTGGTTCAGACCCTTTGGGTTCAAACTGTACGCAACGATATTCGGCTGTAATTTGGATGAAGTGCCCAAGGATTTGAAAGAATATGAGAGTTTAGGGGATTTCTTTTATCGAGAAATGAAAGATGGACAGAGGCCTATAGCTGATGCGCCAATGGTGAGTTCCAAATTCTTTGAGTTTCAACATGCTCACAATTCAGGTCTTGAGTGTACCTTCTTGTGTCTCTTTAAACTGATTCATCCACATCATCAAAGGTTTCTCCCGCAGATGGTCGAGTTTTACATTTCGGTGAAATCGTGGGATCCAAGGTTGAACAGGTCAAGGGTATCACATATTCGTTAGAAGCATTATTAGGTACAGATTCATCATTGCATGGAGAAACCACTTCTGTACACAATAAAGGAGAAGTGGTCGATCATCACAGTTTCGCCAATATCAACGATATTCCTTATTCGCTATCAACATTAATGGGTAAAGGAGCTGAAGATGGAGAGATGAAATCAGTTGATGATGCTACATTACCTAAGAATGAAGAGAAAGAGGCTGATGCATCACATCCAATGAAAGGACAAGATGCTAAACACGATGCCAGTGTAGCAGCAAAATTAGGAGGATTAAAATCAATATTCAAGAGAAATAAGAATAAAAATAAAGACAAAGATTTGACAGAAGTAGCTGAAGAAGCTAAAAAAGTTGATAACAAGTTATTCTTTATGGTCGTCTATTTAGCTCCTGGGGATTATCATAGATTTCATTCACCTACAACATGGATAGTTGAAAGAAGACGACATTTTACTGGTGATTTATTCTCAGTTTCACCATATATAGCTAATCGATTACAAGATTTATTCGTCTTAAATGAAAGAGTTGCTTTATTAGGTAAATGGAAATATGGTTTCTATTCAATGGTACCTGTAGGTGCAACAAATGTAGGATCAATTAAAATCAATTTTGATGAATCCCTAAGAACAAATACAAGAAAAATTACACATCCACCGCATACTTATGCAGAAGCTGTCTATTCTTCTGCTTCATCGATACTAAAAGGTCAACCTTTATTAACAGGTGAAGAAATGGGTGGTTTCAAATTAGGTTCAACCATAGTCATGGTTTTCGAAGCTCCCAAAAATTTCAAATTTAAAGTTGAACCAGGTCAAAAAGTTAAAATGGGTCAAGCTTTAGGTGGATTTGATGGTGAAGAGGATAATTAGTCAATTATTCAAGTAGAGATTTTAATAGAGATAAAGAAGACATTATCAAAGCCTTTGAATTCAGCTGGGAAGTTCATACATATGCTCTGGCCACAAGTGAGATTTAGCCCACTATGTATTATCACCACAAAACATGTCAAAATGACGCAGGCACGCTCAACACGGGTCAAGACGCCTAGTAACCGTAAGATAGGAATAGACAACATCAATGCCAGAATATAGGATAGATATATAATAATCATCATATGCCAATTTGGTAACTATGCAATATTCAATATGTATCTTGTACATGATTAGATTGATTCCATATGTTCATGATACATACATACACTACAGTTAACTATATTTTCAATGCTTGAGGAGGTAAACTCAATTTACATAATCTAGCTACCATTGCACCTAATTGAACTAAAGTTCCTACACCTTCTAAAATACGCATATGTGTCCAACCAATTTCCTATTGAGTGTGAGATTTATAACGTGTTGAGTAAGTTTTGTGGGTTTACAAATCCCATGTGAAAGAGAAGGATGGATGATTTTGATGGGATATTAACGGATGGAAGAATGGAACAAGACGAACTTACTTTAATAAATTCCAATTTCATATATTCTTGTAAATCATCCATAGATTTAGTTACTCTAAAAATTGAAGTAACAATATCAACAGCAGAATAACCTTTATCCCATAAATCATTTATTCTTGATAAAGCTTGATCAATTAAACCATTTTGACAATCTTTAATTAATTGTTTTAATATAATTGGATGTGGTTGATCACAAATTTTAAATACATTATCTTGTGAAACAAATCCAAATCCACTATATGTAGATTGCAAATTATTTATAGCTTGTCTCATATCTCCTTCTGCAGTAAATATCAAAGCTGCTAATCCTTGATCATTATATTTTACCTATAAAAGTGTCAACTACTCATTAGTAATTCCTCTTATAGACCATTCCTCATGTTTGAGATTAATAGGATGGATGGATTGCTAGATTCATTCGGATTGATGATTTTCATCAGCCGATAACTTACATCTTCCATTTCACAAATCTCTTTTAACCTTTTCAAAACTTCTGCATCTCTCAATTTTGAATATCTTAAAATAGCGCATCTTGATTGAATAGGTTCAATAATTTTATTTGACATATTACATGCTAATGCAAATCTTGTTGTATTTGAATAAATTTCCATTGTTCTTCTTAATGCTTGTTGTGCACCTGCTGTCATTCTTTAAGGTAAAACAATGGATGTCAGTCAATAAATGATAATATAATTGACGAATTTGTCAGGAATAGTGGATTCATCAAGTCAATGATAACGCAAGACTTACGAATCAGCTTCATCTAAAATGATGATTTTATGTCTACCATTAGGTAAAGTGACTTTTCTCTGAGCGAAAGATTTGATTTTATTCCGTACTACATCTATACCTCTATGAATCGTCGGTTGTGGGATAAAGTTAGCGATGTTGTAATGAAAAATTGCAAGACATTTAGACGGAAGATATTAACTATCTTCGTCCGCTCTCAAAATCAGACTCACCTCTCGTCAGAAGCATTCAATTCTAATACACCTTCTTTATAAGCATCACCTAACAATGCATGTGCTAAACAATGTATTGATGTAGTTTTACCTATACCTGGCATACCCTATTGATAAATATTGGATCAGCTAAATTGCGAGCATCGTATAGCTGAAATATGCAATTCAGCAAAATCATTAATCATACTCACAGATATAATTATATGTGGTACATTACCATCTTCAGCAATGACTTTTAATCTTTCAACAGTTTCTGAATTTCCTACTATATCATCTAATAATACAGGTCGGTATTTTTCCACCCTACGTTTCGATATCGTAAGATGAGTTTAATCATTTAGCGATCTTTATACGCAATCTCTACATGTTCACATACATTGGGGAAATATGATATGTCATCCCCGAGTATATGCTAACAGTAAGATGATAATAAAGGTTAAACAAGAAACTCACCATGGCATCTCATATCCTTCTGCATCTGTATGTTTCGCTATAGCCGATACGGTTTCTTTACCTTTTGATGAAGAAGCCATCTCGCCCAATCTCAATAAGCTTATAGCTTTGGTTTATCTGTCGATGCAAAAAATGATGAATTGGTAAGAATTTCTACGTATATAAAAATAGGTAGGATGATGACAAGAACTGAAAAAGATGAACATTGATTTCCTCGATCATCCTCGTTGCAACTTTACGTGACGCGTTTGAGCCAGACAGACAATCCAGATAAGTTACAGTAAACCAGCCATAAAACGATCGAAATCATTTTTTCTCTTCTGCTCATAACTTATTCAATCTTGCATGCATGTTGGTCTGATATATCATCACCATCCAAACTTCTTGGTATTACATAGCATGTAACAGGATATCGCATCTCATTAATCTATATGATACTAGCGAGGAATTATATAATCAAGTCAAGGAGATATGTTATATTAAAATATAGTCATATAAAAATAGATTATAGGATATATATGGACAGAGAATTTCGTTGAAATCATTATATTATATCGTTATAAGTGAGAAAAGCACTTCACTGTACTATGTTAAACTAATTTGACTCTCCAACTATACTTTCTTATTCACTTACTCCTAATTTTCCATACATAGGAAACTAAGCAATTGCCAAATTATTCTTCTTTCTTGTCATTCTCAGACCCGCCCAACCTTTTAAAGCCATTATGACTACACTCCAACAGAAAATTAAACTTGTTAAAGCTACAGTGAAATTGAGGAAAGCCATCATATCATCCCAACCAGCTCTCATTGCTGCCCAAGCAATTTCTTCATTACTTAACATGAAAACTATTCCACCTGCGGCATATCCAAAAGCAGTCAAAACTTCAGTAGGTGGTCTTGATGGTAAGGTTGATTCAACAGGTGGTCTTAAGAATAAGAAGAAGTACGTTAAGAATCTGAATAATGATCCTCCAGCTAATAATGTACCCCAAAGTGAATGTATGGCTACCTGGAAAACGTATTCTTGATGATGTGCTGCCATAGCTAAACCAGTCTATCGAAGATGAGTGAATGAATAGTCAGCTGATAAATCGTTACACAAGAAATGACTTTTCTTCACTTACAACACCAATGACTAAAGCAGGTAGAGGGTTATAACTGAAAGCGTGAGTGGGTGGTTCATGCACATCCCTTCTTCCGCCAGAAATGAAGGATCCCATGACTTTTCGTACCCATCGGGACTCAAGTAGCATACCAGAGAGGCCGGCGAACCAGAACCTAGAGTAAAGTTTATTAGATCAACGTTTGCAGGAAAGGAGTGAAAAGGGCAGAAGATTGGAGAGCTTATTAACAATAATCATTCTACTCACATTACAGCAATGGAAATATGTTGTACTTGTTTGACGGTATAAGGATCGTTTGATTTGGATCCAAATCTCTCCATCCAAGTATTGGTAATACCATAAACGAAGATAACTGAACATTCCACCATTTCTGCCGAAACACCAAGGCCTCCTGGTCGTTTGTTCCATGCCCATCCAAGATCGGCATAAGCACCGAGGTATCGAGCAAAAGTGAGCACACCGTACCTATATATCGTTTTGTTGGTCGTCAATATCACAGAGTTTTCGCTTTCGTAGAGATTACTCACCAGAAGAAGATGGAACCTTTGATATAATGAGCAGCACAAGAGTTGATCAGGCCAGCTCTGCACATACCCTAATACGTATTGTTATATCAGCTTAATACGTATGATCGCTCATACAAAAGCCGACTCACAGTATACTCGGTAAATTCAGTCAAAAATACTACATATGCAAAAACAATTTGACTTCTTCTCACCCATGTCAACACGATCTCAATAGCTCTTTTGAGACCACTTGATTTCGTTCTTGACCATATGGGCTGTACGTGATCCTCCTCTTCATGTTCATGATGGTCTTCATTCTCATCATGGGTTTCACGGGAATGCGCATCATAGGCACCAGTTCTATTGGCGTGATTGGACTTTTGTAAAAATGAATTATGTGATGACGATGTTGCTGGGGTATCTTGTAAGGTACCTTCTGAACCGGTTGAATTTCTCGATTCCGGAGTCCATTGTCTAATAAGTAAAGAAGGTCTTCTGGGTTTACCTGAACTTGTATTACTTGATGTTCTGAATGGAAGATGTCCAATTTCATCAATCTCATCTTGTACGTTGCCGTTTTTAACGTTGTGTTCATTCTCATCTTCATCGTCACCTACAGCAAAAACAACTACATTTCCATGATCGTCTTCGTGGTCTTGATCCACTAAACCGACCATCTCATATCTGTTTGCAGGCCAAACTCCGTCGACTTTGTGTGATGAGAGTACTTGGTGTGCAAAAGCGGACCATGATTTGTCATGCTGTTTGTAGAACTTGATACCTCGTTTGATAAGTTCCAAGGAATCTAGAACCGTCAAGCCAATGGAGACGAGCAGTAAAATGTTAGAAAAAGATTCATGGACGGCACCTTCATATCTATGGGTGACAATCTATATTAGCATTTCTTCTGCTTATGATTAATGATGCAGATGCAATTTACCTGTTCTCTTGAGCAGCTTTATATGCTTTACCAGCTAACCAACCTAGAATAGCTACCGTGAGGAAAAATGCATTGGCGAAATAATGTGATGGATGATCCGCAGCTCGAAGGGCAAGTGCTATGTATAACGTTATCAACAGCAAAAAGTCAGCGTCAACGTTATTCCCATTAAGGCACAATCTGTTGCCACCGACATTTCGATAAGTTGGGAAAGAATTACAACTCACAGATAGGTAATAAACCGAAATAAGCACCATAATATAACAAAGAATGTAATGCCATTAGAGCTTTATGCGACACAAACTCATCTGGATTCCAATCATCATCAAATTCTTCACCGAAAATAGCAGAGTCATTATCTAATTTGAAATCCGCGTCTAAATAAGTGGGTGGGAAATAATGCCATTTATGTATACCAATATCATCTAATTC
This sequence comes from Kwoniella dendrophila CBS 6074, assembly GCF_036810415.1. Taxonomy (NCBI): domain Eukaryota; kingdom Fungi; phylum Basidiomycota; class Tremellomycetes; order Tremellales; family Cryptococcaceae; genus Kwoniella; species Kwoniella dendrophila. The sequence continues at coordinate 928,658 of NC_089482.1, forward strand.
TATTTTAGCTTCTGTGTGTGATCCATGATCATGATCATGTCCTGAAGGTGGTCTCTCCTCAACAGAATGTCCGTGTTCATGTGAATGAGAAGTTGGGTTTGAGTTGATTGTTGATGATGATGAAGGTAAAGGAATTTCTGAAGCGGCAACTGAAGCGGCAATGGAATCACCGGTTGTTGCTGTTGTCGTTGTATCAGTAACCAAAGTGACCGTTAACGAGGTATCTGCATGCGTATGCTCTTCTCCATCATCATCGTCCATCATACCCATATCCATACCATGATGACCTTGATCCTCTTCATGTCTTGAAACCAATGCTTGAGAAGAAGAAATGAGTGGTGTAGCTGATGCGAAAGATGAAAGTACTATAGGTAATAATAATATAGTCGAGATTAGAGAAGTCGTGACGGGCAAGGTCTGATTAAGTTTTTTTGGTCTTGTCGTCACCATTTTTATGTTCATAGAATGCACAGCTGCAAGCTGTTGTTGGAAGACTGAGATAAGGAATTACAGTTGTATTATAGGAGTCGGAATATATGATAAGTAAAAGGAAGAAATGAAATGGAAGATGCAAACATAAGGCGACCGAGAGGTTTTGTACGCGACCTATTGGAAGCTATAACAACTGATCGTTAAAAGTGTTAGATGAGGATCAAGGACATTGCATGATCAGTATTTATAAGTGGTTGTTGACGTGTGTCAAACAACGTATTTTTCGCACTAAACGAACTAAAGTGATGTTTTTGCTTACAAACCCATCATGAGGAATGAGAACATTATTATACCGGGTTTCAGCTTAACTATTTCGGCTTTCCTTTCTCCATCCTTTTGGAAGCGAATCAAGCTTCACCACCATAAGCACTCTCTAGCCGAAATAAAGGTTTGTGTTCAAACGGAGTTCGAACAGCATTTCTTATTCTCGTCTTTACCCAGGTTGACTAAACTGTGGGCTGGATAATCCTTCTTTCGCTAATGTAGCTGTTACGGACGTAAATTTGCCATTTCCCATTTGCCATTTCCCATTCCATTTCCCATACCATGAAATCTGGACATACCTACAAACAATCATGGCACTAGTTGAGTCGACTTCGGCCTCGACCGAATGAGTTCTATATTGATGATACTGACTTTCTTCCTCAAACATTCCAATTTTCTCATGTTCTTTATTCTATCTAACCGCCGGCCAGGGACAAGGTGGAAGGGTTCTAAGGGACGAAAAGACTTGAAAAAACGAGGTAATCTCGCATATCGCTTTAATCCGAAAGTCAGTTTTGATTGTCTTTTTTGGTGGAATGATGCTAAATTTCCCGAGTTTGATTGATTAGGATAGTTAGAGGTGACGTAGGCTTTTTTTCCTTCGTCATTTGGGTAAGTCGTCTTCAAACCTTTGTACTGTAATGATAATTTTGCAACTTGGAGAAAGCAGGATTAAGAGTGAGATTACTGCTGCTACTACTGCCTGAGTGAGCTGTGTAATAGGGAACCTCGAGTCATTATTCTCCTAATTGCCAGCGATCGTTGATCATGCTACTGTACTCGTACAGTCGCTTTTATGTATATTTTATAATCACTGGAAACCAAAGACGGACTTGTTACTACAAGACGTTCGGTCGAGTCATCCCGGCCTACCAATTCGGCGATCAATCACGACTACAGAGTGTACTAAACATGAGAATTCAGATGCATTAACTTAGGATGGTCAAGAAATGCCAAGAGTTTTCGTATTGATGCTCTTTGTTATTACAAGTAAAATGTAAGATGTCCCATGGATATTATCGGATTTTCCAATGGAAACATCTTTCGGCGACCGATATCATCATGTGATATGTAAAGTTGATTGACATTTGGATGCTTTTTGTCTGGGACTTTCATGTCCCGTTATTCATTGACGATTTCATCTTTGTATCTTGCTACGAGAGGAAATCAAATTGTCCTCCATACAGTTGTAATGTGAACATATTTGAACTGATTTGCATGGGGATAACATAATACTTTATCACACCACTGAAAATCAATCAACAGCATGCAAACAACCAAGAATTTGACCTTCATCTACGGCCATAGAAGGTTTAAATCGCCGCCTCTCGTCTGCTCGGCGAAGCTTAAGCTACCTATCGCTCGGTTAGTACCAAGGTGGTGGACCACTTGGGAATCCCGGGTGCTGTAGTTTTTTCTTCAGTTTGACTTTTGGTCCTCCCTTCAATAGATAGTAATAAGAAATCGAGGTCTTGTTCGAAATAAAGCAGATGTAAAGCAGTAGGAATCTGGAATAATGCAAAGTTCGCAAGATCATGTGCGGCGCCGGTGGGATGAGGTTGTATTTCAGCAAATTATGACATATTTCGACATATTTCGTTTCCCAGCAGCATGTTATGTTAAGTATGTACGATATAGAACGGCGAAATCGTAGCGATTTTTATATTATTATAAGCAATAAGAGAAAAAGTATATATAGGTGCAAAGAACAAAAAAGGAAAGTAGAAATAAGACGTGGAGAGAAAAATTTTGTATTTTGAGTGATCGAATATCTTGTCATTTCTTGGATATTATTGATCCTGTTTCTAGTTAGATCGATGACTGATTACCTAGCCATACCAGCTCTTTCTTCATGCCAGTTTCTAACACTATTTAACAGCTTTGAGATTTGTGGTGAATCACCATTTCTAATGTCATTTATACTTACGCCTGCAGTATCTATACCTGCATCAATAAGTATATCCATTGTGGAGAAAAGACCCTCTAAACCTGGTAAACCTGATGCATCAGGTGCAAATGCTTGAGGTGGTACAGGTGGATTAGGTTCAACATTTGATAAATGTTTGACGAGTAGGAAGATGACTTCTCCAGAGACGAACGATTGTGGTAATGACCCAGCTCGAGGATACGCTGGAGGTAATAGCGAATTTACCCATCTGACTATTTCTGCGTTACCTTGACCTTCATCAGAATGATATACTGAGTTCACCTATCAAAAGGACGCCTGTCAGTTTCCGCATTATTGATTCATTCACAACAATATATCACGTACAGATGGTCGAGCAGCACCATTGAAATTACTAGATGGTCGAGCAGCTTCATTGTAATTACTAGATGGTCTTCGGGTATCTCGACTTGGTCTACCAGGTGATGAAACACTGATTTGTTGACTTGCTCGTCTCTTTTCGCCAGAGGTAGTATCGAGACTCATCTGTAGGCAAAATCGTCAGCTCTTTTTTTGGAACTTATAGAGATTGACTTACCAAGACACTAGCGTCATGTGCAGTAAGTTGATTAGGATTCTCCCTTCTACTAGCTCTTTGAGTTGCTTCTCGAGTTGCTGGACTTGGAGGACGCGGTGCTAAAGCTTGAGCTTCTGCTAATGGGATAGTAGGTATATTACAGGATGAAGTCACAGGTACAGAATAGTCTCTAGCAATTGTGGCTTTCATTAATGCTTTCATCCATTCTCGAATAGCAGTTTGTTCAGTTGATGAGAAATAATGGGCCTTGTCATTTGGTCCTCCAGTAAGTCTGAATCCATACGACCCAGGATTGGTATTTTCGTCTACTATGACTCTAGATCCTTGTAATTCGATATGACCTTTAACTCGATCTTCAACTTCACTCTTCATATAGTAAAGATGTGAACCCTTGAGTACGAAGAATCTTTGTTTCCAAGAACCATATCGATCTCCTTTCTTTTTCAAATAACCAGAGAAATCGGGTGTACCAATTTGTTTGAGAGCTGCAGCATTTCCAACTCCATTACCGGATATACGTCTATTGGCTTCCGGTGTAGCAGGTTGCATTTGATGAACTTTGTTGGAAGATGGGAAACCAAGACGAGAAGAGTTTCTGTGTTGCTCTGAACTTGGAGAAACAGAACTTGGCGGAGCAGGTTTACGTGATCGACCAAAGAAACTCAATCTTTCCTTGTTATCTGTACTTGGCTTACCACGTTTGTGACCCATTGAACCGGTTGATTCACGTTTGGTGACGGCGGAACTAGGTGTAACGGGACTAGCGGGTAGACTAGCAGCTGTTGAACTAGCTTGATTGGATGAAGGGGTTTGAGCGAGATTTTCTCTAATTGCTTCCATTGGTGTGGGCATTCCGAGACCTACGTTACTGGTTTTTCTACCATGAGCCCAAGCACCATGAGGGATATCGTCGGTGGTAGATGCAGAAGTAGGTGGAGTTGACAGAGGAGGAGTTGTAGAGGGGAATGGTTGGCCCAAGGATGAATGAGGGGCACTCATGCCACGTAAGGAGGCACTTCCCCCTGCACTGACAGGTAGACCGGAGGGTGATTGTGGTTGTGAATTTGAGGAGACCATGGATGATGGTCGTCGGAGTTCGGAAATTGCAGCGGCTATTCGCATACGTTTGCCAAATTGAGGAATATCGAGTTCTTTCAAGAGGTTTGCATCGAGCTCAAGGAGTAGATCACCGGTAATTTCGTGTTCTGCGAATTGTCAGCATTTAGTCATTAGGACAAACAACTCACCTCTGAATTTCTCTGGAATACCTTCATCAAAGCCTTTCGCTTGTGCCCAGGCGAAAACATCATCCACTGTCCAGGCGTGGACAGATTTTGTTGGAATGCCAGAAGCAGATGATCTAGTCGTGAAAGTAGGTTTTTCGAATGGTGGAGTAGAAGGTATATGTGCAGGAGGATCCAATGATCTGTTCGTTGTCTCAAACCTGGATACTGGTTGAGCGGATAATTGGGACGAAATAGGTGGTGTAGGAGCAGGCGAAAGCACTTTAGGTGGGAGAGTATTATTGGCTTCAAGAGGTACTGGACTAGTGTGGAAACCGTTAAGAATAGGTGAATCGATACTTCGGTTGATGGCAGCACTTCTAGGACTTCTCCTATAATCTTCGTCCTCATCCTCACTTTCATCCGAATATACTAATCCAGCCACACCACCGGGAGACGAATGTGGGTTCTTTTCTCTTTGTTCATTAGCTAAACGCGCTTGTTCAGCTAATTTTGCTCTTGCACCTTGACCTATACCTAACTCTTCTTCGTCCTCACTTTCTGGTCTATCGTTACTGGTAGTCGTAGTTGGAGCAGTAATAGATTCTATAGCGTGTTGTATATCTCCAATTGTTTTACCCATTACATTTCCGAGACTAACAGCGGTAGTTTCAACAGCAGTAACAGCATTTTCTAACAAGCCTCCTTCGGCATCATGTGTACCTCTAGGTGACTCATCTGGTATAGGTATGGTAGGTGCGGAGAGATATGGTTCACTCTTGACTACAGATTCATTGGCGAAATCGGATTGATGTGGTTCTGATTCGTGGATTGACTCGGGTTTGGATATACCAGCAGCAGGTTCATCCTGTTGACTTGGTACACCTTCACTTATATAAGTAGCTGGGAAAAGACCCTCTTCACCTTTTGTATTCCGTCCCTAGCACTTAATCAGCGGTAATCACAATAATAGACACTTACTCTCCACCATCCATCGCCAAACGCTTCATCCTTTTCTAATACGATAATTTCTTCACCAGCTTGAAACTCTAATTCGTCGCCATGTTCAGCCATGAAAGTGTGCACAGCTCTCACAGTGAAGACCATGTTGAACGACCTGCTTCAGCAGATTGTCGTGAAGCTGTTTGCAGCGATAGAAATGTGAGATAGTTGATTGGTGAATAATAAAATGCGGGATACTAGAGATATGGGATTAGTCATGGGTTGATCGAATGGGGCAAACAAACGTTAAATAACGGGGCATGAGCGTCATCAGTCTTGATAACGTCTGCGCAAAATGAGTGTTAAGGGAAATGATACGTTCAACTCACCCTTTGAGAGAAATGTCTTGGTATCCCCTTGTATACTTCAATGCAAGGTGTAGAAGTTGCAATGACTACTGAAGCGATGTTTATTGAAAGATTTGTTTATGAATATTAATCACAGTAATATGGGAATTGGGATTTATGTGTTGGTGTGATTTCTAGGGTTTTGGGATCATGATGCAGGGTAAAACAAAATGCAGATGAGAACTCAACTTATGAGTAGTGAATTACAAAATTGTAATCGAGTATTACAAGACTGCACATGGCAGCGTCGATCATTCATTAGGGTCGAATTTGTAATCGGATTAGGATATTTCGTTATATCAGATTTCATCCGCATTTGGCCATGTTTTCAGGGTACTAGGCCACCACCGACTTCATCCTTGCCATAATAATAATAAATAACATTCCGACGACACCATAATAAGATTATTACATTGTTACCTTCACTACACGTTCATGCGCGTGTCACCATTATTCCATTACCGCAAAATTCATCAGCTCTCTATCTTATATCTGCTACAGGTATCAATTTCCTTGTCTTCAAGATAAGATATCTCAGAACTCGTCAAAATGTCTACAACAAAAGCTATTGTATTAGTAGGAGGTCCAAGTAAAGGTACTCGTATGAGACCTTTGACTCTTGATTGTAAGTTTGTTGATGACTTTCAACTTGGATTCGATCCATACTGATTTTCGCGCTTTTAACAGGTCCTAAACCTCTCTTACCTATCGCAGGAAAGGTCAGTTCTTCAGGATTGGAACAACTGGATTAAGCTGATATTTAACTTGCTAGCCAATGGTATGGCATCCTATATCTGCTTTGGCTAAAGTACCGGGATTATCTGAAATTATCATTATTGGTTTCTATGAAGATTCAGTAATGAGTGGATTCATCAAAGAAGCTAAAAGAGAATTCCCTAATATTGGTATCAGTTATTTGAGAGAATATAAAGCACTCGGTACAGCTGGTGGTCTTTATCATTGTGAGTTACGCATTTATCAAGCCTGATATTGGTGTCTAACTTGAAATCATATGCTAATCAAGCTTTGATGGTATATAGTTAGAGATTCTATTCTTAGACCACCAGTACCACAAAACATTTTCATCTGTAACATTGATATTTGTTCTGCATTCCCATTCCAAGAAATTCTTGAATTACATTCAAAACATAGAGGTGTAGGTACAATAATGGGTGTAAATGTTAAGAAAGAATCTGCACAAAAATATGGTTGTATTGTGACTGAACCTGAAAGTCAATTGATGGTTCATTATGTTGAAAAACCTGATAGTTGGATCTCAAATACTGTCAACGGTGGTGTTTACTGTGAGTACATAATCAAGTCAAGGAAAATGATATTTTGGATGTGAAAGCCTCGGATATAAGCTGAATTGATTCTATTCAGTATTTGATAAATCATTATTTGACGAGATCAAAGTTGCCATGGATCAAAAGACTGCCCGTGCTGCGTAAGTACAGCTGGATCAAGGTCCTTAACCCCGTGAAGCAGCTGACTGATTTATTGATTCACGTCAACAGCGAAGATCCTTTAGTTAAATCTGATGATATTCTTCGTCTCGAACAAGATGTCATTGTACCTCTTGCGGCAGCCAAGAAGATGTATGTTTATGAATGTAAAGATTTCTGGAGACAAATTAAGACAGCTGCGTGAGTATCATTGTGTAACCTCGATGATTTCTGATATGTTTCATACTTACTGACTTCTCTTGAATGGTTAGATCCGCTGTTACAGCCAATCAATTATATTTAACTCGAATCCAAAAAACCAATGCGGATTTCTTAGCTAAATCATCCTCAAATATCATCTCACCAGTCTATATAGATTCTACAGCAACGATTGACCCAACGGCCAAGATTGGCCCTAATGTTGCTATTGGACCAGGTGTACAAGTAGGTAAAGGTGTCAGAATAAAAGATGCAATTGTGTTAGAAAATACAGTTTTGGATAAACATTCTTGCGTTTTGAATTCAATTGTTGGTTCAAATTGTAATATCGGTCCTTGGGCTAGAGTTGATGGTAATCCTGAACCTGAACAAGATGTCAAAGGTCAAATTAGTGTAACAATTTTGGGTAAGTCAACTAATCGTCTGACAAGCTTATCATATTGTATATAGAAGAATAAAATGGTCCCTTCAGCTGATACCAATAATTTGCGTATTCACATTCGCAGCGACAGAAGTTTCCCTTGCTCCCGAAACCCTTGTCAGAAGTTGCATTGTACTTCCAAATGTAAGTTAGCTAGATGCAAGTCGCCAATCACTATTTCGAGAAAAAGCTGATAGAAATCATTTTCAGAAATCACTTAGTCGAAACTCAGCCAATGAAGTTTTACTTTAAGCCATTTCAAGTCGTTTGTTATCGACAATCGATATGATAGTCATCAACCCGAAAATCAGCATTCTTCTTGCCGAACTTACGCAGTTGACTGTATAGGAAACCTGGATCGGATTCAATTCATATGCCAACGCTTAAATTTATCATTTCATTAGCTTTACTCAATTATGGGGTTTATAGATCATCCATGCATGGTAGAATATATATCATTATCGTCAAAAGGAGAAATCACATAGCTTTCTACCCTTCGGGATTTCGTTTGAAGTATAGTTCACAGTGGCTATGATACAGATCTTCAACTCATTAGTAGCTGAGATTAATTCGAACATGTCTAAATACCAATGTTACATTTCCAATAATCTATCAATAGCCAAACCTAGATCGTCCTGACTTCCTTCCAACACAGCTTCAACAACGTCTTCGTCTAAAGCGGGGAACATTTGATGTAAAGTCTGTACGTTTGCTCTTCGAGTTTGAGCATAAGTTTCTTGTGACATATCAATTGTAGATTGTAACTGCATGGAAGAGAAATCAGGAATAGGGTTATCGCCTGGTGTAGGTGTACCACTATACAACATATACCATATAAGTCAATCATCTTTTTCTGTCCTGGGAAAAGACGGGATCACTTACGCTCTAGAGCCAGGAGCAGAATTATCCCCTGGTACACCCAATCCAAAGCCCTGTAGCGTTCTTGATGGGCTTTCAGGTGTTGAAGCTCTAAGATTATTGAATTCCGATCTTCTCGTACGGAAAACATCTCTTGATGCTGGAGTATTCTGACTATTTTGTCTGTTCCTTTGAGGTGACCTTTCGTCGTCACTTGTATGACTTCCATCTTCTGATCTATTATTATCACCCGATGAAGGACTTTGCATAGTTGATAGTATTTTACCAATTGCACTCAATGGTTTACTAACAGCTTCTTGTGCTAAATCACCTGTACGCTGGAAGAATCTCTTAGTACCGTCTAAAGCCTGTGTTGTAGTAGTGAGTGATAATGGTCTAGCAGCTTCTTCACCGGATGTAACGGCTGAAAAGGGTGACATGTCAGCTGGAGGTAAAGCTCTGGATGTTGAAGCTGTTGGTGAAGGAGGTAATTCTTGGATTGCATCCTCCACATTTTTCTCAAATTCTGCTTGGGTGATGTTGCTCAGACTCGAAGCGTCCATGGTTTCGATAAAGGCGATTGAACCACTCTGCATACAACAAATTAGCTAAATGGGATGTCAATGTGCTTCGAGATTGCTTACAAGACTGGACAGATAATAGCCAGCTTCCCCTTGTAGCTTTGAAGCGCTCCTGAAACGGCTGATATACCTGCCACAATTATCAGTACATATGAATAGCTGACATCGTCAAGAGCATATACTTACTCGATGTTGGACAACATGTTGTCAGGATTTGCTTGTAACACCACAAAGATCAGTATGGGTACAAACGCATCCGCTCCAGTTGCTTCTGCGCCATAAACATTCCGTATCAAACCTATGATTATACTTGTTAGCTGGTAGCGCCGCTCCTGATCTCACAGCTTCTACATACCAAAGATAACTTTACAGCAATTTAGTATACAAATCATTTTATCCCTTGGAGCTTTGTAATGGTTAATCTTCAATAATTCTAATACCATCAAAAACATTAGCTCTACGATCCATTGGATTCGATCCTGCATAGAGCGATAACAAATATACCTTGTTCAGCAAAACCTAAGAACCCTTGAGTAGCTTCACCTTCAGGGACATCTAAATGCTTTTCTCTTACCCAACGGAATAATCTAACCCTTTGAGCGAAAACTGCATCCCTTTCGAGATCATCTGTAGTTATGGGTTGAGAAGGTACAAGTTGAGGTGTGAATGTGCTGATCAAAAAGACTCGATTATTAGCTGACAATCAGAAACAACTTGATCAGACAGCTTACTAATTATATAATCTGTTCATAACTAATTTTTCCATTGCTTCTAAGGCATTATCAAATTCTACTGTTGATTGAGATTTCCATGGGTCGACTTGTTCCATTTTCTCCGAAATAAACTAGCACACAGTGGAAAAGGGATATAATTAGTAAAGCCAACATAGTACGCTCAGAATATTCAACTTACGGCAAGGAAATCATGTATCAATTTTATCTGTTCATTAACTGTAAATGGTTTCTTGGCGAAATTTGATAAAAAACTAAATACCCATTTATAATTCGTAAGTGACTACATTCTCTTCTCCAACAAACCAAGAACAAAAGATCATAAAGTATGAATCACCTTTTCAAATACCTAGCTATAGGTTCAGCAGATTTTGTTCTTAAATCTTTCAAAAAACCAGAAAAATTAAATATTGGTTCTTGATTCGGTATTGAATTTACTGAATTTATCGAATTATTACTTTCACTTTCTGTTATCGTGACTTGAACAGGTGTTTCTTGAGGTATATTAGCAGATTTATCTTGCCCTTGTTTCTTTGGCTTTGCTGGTGTTTTTGGATCTTCCTTTGTGCTTGATGCTGTTGAAGAGGAAGCAGAAGCTGATGGACCAGATGAAGTAGCATAAGGATCAAATTCAGATAAATCTGTTGTCAGAGTTTGATATGATTTATTATGTATAGTAGGTGTTAATGATGAAGAAGGTGTAGATAAAGGTAAACCTTTTGCTGGTGGAGGATGCAAGGGAGCATCAGGAACCGTAGGTTCGTTTGTGAATGATCGAGGAGCAGGTGTAGATATAGGTTCAGAAGGTTGATTAGGTGGTGCATGATATCCTGCTTGTGCTTGTTCACTTGAAGGTATATTCAACAAGGAAGATTCAGCAGCTTCGTCTATGATGACTGTTGGATCTGAAGAAGTTGAGGTTGGTCCGGGGGTTGACGGTCCAGCATTTTGCGTTGCATTATCCTGTGAACTTTCGGTTGTCGCCATGATGGGATATTTTCCTCTTGGTTATCTCTTATCTCAATGAGCCACGAATTGATATTATTTGACTAAAATTTACTGCTTCACCGAATGATAACAAAGGTTGAATGATGATTGTTGTTGTCTGTTATCTGACATGAAATCCCATGATAAATACTTAAGGAGCTTGTACTGTACGCGACTGCAGTCAAACAACGTGGATATCAAACATATATATATACGAAATCAACAACGTAAATCATCGATGACGAATGTGGCACAGTATACATCCATGCATTGAGCTCTTTGGAATGCATATGCATGCTGTCTGCGTCTGACACGCTGACTGTGTCATCAATCGCATGATAACACAGAAAAAGATGCAGCCAGAATATGGTATGGTGGCATATCCAAATATCAATGAATGTGTATATACGATAGACTAATTTCAATTTTCCAAAATGCTGATATGTATCTCTCTAAAATCCAAGAATGTATTTGTTTCGCAAGCAAAAAATCTATGTTAAAAGCACAAAGAGGCAATCTAAAGTTTACCTTCTCTGATCATTCTAAGGTAGTATCGAGCCATTTCTGTAAGAAGGGAAAGAACAACTTGATTAGCACCTAATAGACTAATACTAGGCAAGAACGTAAAACTTACCTTCAACACCTTGTTTGACGGACCATTGTGGTTGCCATTGGAGAGATTCCTTAGCTCTGGCGGTGTCGGCTCTTCTTCGTTGAGGATCATCAATTGGCATTTCTTTGTGGATGATTTCAACTCGTCTTGGGTTAGCAACACCTTCTTCCTTTTGGATTTGTTCAACGATATCCTACAAATAGATTTGTTAGCTTATTGCCGATCAGATCAATGAGGAAAGATGAATACACTCACTCTGACGTTTTCGGCGAATTCCATGATGGTGAATTCGTGGGATGAACCGATGTTGGTTGGTCGGGTTTCGTCACCGTTCATGAGGAGGATCAAACCATCAATTAAATCGTGAACGTATTGGAAAGATCTGGTTTGTTGACCATCACCGTAGACGGTCATATCTTCACCTTTAAGGGCTTGGATAATGAAGTTTGAAACGACTCGACCATCGTAAGGGTTCATTCTTGGACCAAAGGTGTTGAAAATTCTAGCAACTCTAACATCGACACCATCTTGTCTTTGGTAACCGTAGGTAAGAGTTTCAGCAACTCGTTTGCCTTCATCGTAACAAGCTCTAGGACCGATACAGTTAACATGACCCCAGTATTCTTCTCTTTGAGGGTGTTCTTCTGGGTCACCGTAAACTTCTGAAGTTGAGGTGATGAGGAATCTAGCTTTGGTTCTTTTAGCAAGACCAAGCATGTTAAGGGTACCCATGAAAGAGGTTTTGATGGTTTTTACGGCGTTGTATTGGTAGTGAGGAGGAGAAGCGGGACAAGCAAGGTGGTAGATTTGGTCAACTTCGATGAGGAATGGGTTAACTACATCGTGTCTAACCATTTCGAAGTTAGGGTGACCAACCCAGTGGGAGACGGTAGTCCTGCTACCAGTGAAGAAGTTGTCAAGAACGGTAACTTCATGACCGAGAAGCATGAGTCGATCGACTAAGTGAGAACCGACGAAACCAGCACCACCAGTAACGAGAATTCTCTTTCGTTCGGTGTTAGGAAGGTTCTTGACAGGTGGGAATTTAGCGACGGTGGTGTATTGAATAGAATCGGTTTCTTTGAAGTAGGTAGATTCTGATCCGTAGTCTTTGTGACCTTGACCAGCGAGATCGGTTTCTTTGTTACCTTCTTTGAGGAAAGCTGGGGTCTAATGGGGAGAAGGGAGAGAACGGAGAATAGTCAGTACATATTAGAGAGACAAGAACGCAAAGCAAGGAGAAGGCAAGGGATATAAGGAGTATGCAAAGGGGGGAGGTGGGTAGACAAGCGCAAGGCGGTCAAAGAGCGGAACGGGGGAGGGGGGATTGAGAGGAATAGGAGAAATGGGGAGAGATGTAGAGAGGAGGGGGAGTGGGAGTACGGAAGAAATGCCAGTAGGGGAGAGGGAGGCGGTCGAGGAGGTGGTCATATGTGAGATAAGCAGCATAAGTGAACAGGACGTGTAAAAGAAAGACGCGAAATTACGCGTTAGGTTGAATGATAAATTATGATAACTTACAAGGTATAAACTTCTCAAAGTATCGACTTTGACTCTAGAGTCGAACCCGAATCTGTTAGCACCGACCTCAGCGATCTTGGTCTATGAGTATAAGAGTTACATCAGCTTTGATATTCGACAAACAACACCTTCAACATCATTTGGGATGGATCTGAACTTTCCCCCAAAATGTGCGTTAGAATGTATGATGAGTTGAATGAAAACTCAAACTCACGTCTTGTTGTTGGTTAGCAGCCATTTTGATGTGTTCTTATAAGGAGTGAAAAAGGTAAGAGAAGGGATGTGAGAAGAAGAAGGATAAAAAAAGGGAGTATGTATAAAAGAGATCAAAATATGATCAGTAAAGAAAAAAAGATAAGGATAGAAGATTGTGGGATGAGTTGGAGTGACTAGCTGAAGCGTGTAACGTGTATGTGTATGTGTATGTGGTATTATTATTTCTGTATGGTGTATGAGTGTTTTTGCGACCTATTCCGGACTAGCACGCGTTCCTCACCCTGAGCTTAAATTCTCAAAGTTGTATAAAACTTACATAAAGTAAAATGATACCGTTAGTAACGCTTGGACCTAGGACCGCCGGCATAACGGGATTACTAATTGAGACTCGCGTGGCGCTCTTATAGATTGGATGCCGACCACGTGCGTGGCGTTTGTTTGGTCCTCCTTGCTTCACCTTCATCTCCTTCAACACCCTTCGAGTTCGAGATTCAAGAAGTAGCATCAGTATCGTTAAGAGCATATGCATGAAGGGGTAGGTATGAGAACAACGTAAAGCACGTGAATACATCTAAATGGTATAAAGAGAAACTAAAGTGGCGCGATAACGGAGGAGGATTTGGCATCGGTAATTGTTCGAAGGACATAGTCGTCCCCGTTCTGTCATGGTTTTTGAGTCGACATTAGCTCTTTTTCAAGTCTGAGAATCTTTCTAAGCTTAAAAACACTTACCTGTGTGACGTACCTACACCACGGGAGACTACCTTTTCTGTTAGCTTGCATATGAAAGATCGAGTTCAAAAGAGGTTCAACTTACGCCTGGAAAGAAAAAAAGGAAGATTATCAGCAAAAAGTCAAAGGATGTCGATCGGACCAAAGTGCCACAAACTCACCTGGTATCCTGATTTCTCCACTATTTTGAGATATCTAACCTGTATACCTGATACAGTAAAGTACGGAATATCAAACTTAACAGATATGGGAGCTCGCTTATCGATTTCTTCTACGAGTATTCAACGAAACGAAGTGAAATGAAATGTGAGAGTCGCAGATTAGAGGTCAGCGTGACTGAGTAGTCCGATTTATATGCGAACGAGTTACTCACCATTTCTTACACTTGGTAGACCAAAGTGAGCCCTCATCATATAATCTCTACCACCACCTAACTGTTTGATCTTCCATACGAAAGCTGATTTTTCAGGTGCATATACAACTGAGCCTACTGACGTCTGTGAAAGCAATCAATTTAAGAACACGAATACCAATACAATGTCAGTCATATATCCAGAATCAGTGATCGAGTATCGCAACAATTACAGACTTACTCTGAATTTTGGACTATCAGCATCATCAGGAACAGGAACGTAAATTTCAACATTATTTGCTGTTGATTTTCTTTTAAATTGACCTCTAACTTTAACCGTATATTCAATTCTTGAACCTCTATGACTTTCAACTGAAGCTTCAACGAAAACTAAAGGTTTAACAGGTGTTGATAATCTATATGACATTAATTCAAATTCACCATCAGGTGGTATAAATGATATTGTTCGATCATTTTCAAATCTTGATAATCTAACACATTGATGAAATTTAACATCTTCCATTTCAATTGATTTACCTCTTGCAGCTCTTCCAGTTGATTCAAACATAACTTTATCATTTAAACCTAATCTTAATTCTGGCATACCAGATAAATAGCATTTCAATTTGACTGCACCTAGAATTTCAGATCTTATAACATTTCCAGAAGCATTGACCTATAAAATAAACCATGATAATTTTGAGATAAGCTTTTTTACAATATGAAAACAACTCATACATATGGCTCACCAAAAGATTGATACTCTCAACAACATCTAAGAAAACTTCATTCTTTCTATACCTTATACCTTCAGATCTCCATGAAACTGCATTTGTAACTGCCATTGGTGGTCTAGCTTGGACCTCTAATTTATGTGATTCTTGAGTGATATATCTATCATATCGAGTAATTAATATATTTGGCCGGCCGATTTAAGCTTCAAGACTTACTCTTGCAATATTTTAGATTCGGTAGTTTGTGGAAAACCGAAATCCATCATCTCATCTAACAATTCATATATAACAACAAAATTATCTCGAATTGATTCTTCTTCTAATTCTTTAAAATACTCTGTAAGTACCTATAGACAATCACATATATACATAAGTATAATGAAATCAGTAAAATGTCATCTTGTTATTATTACAAAAGGAATAAATAGGCCTGAATCACTCACAGAACATAATCGATGTAAGAAAAATATGATTTCAGCTGCATTTGTATTACGTTTAGATAAAGCCAGTACTGTATTGGTTCAATATCATATAATCAATATTTCATCAAAATATCACCATGAATGATAGATCTTCATATAAGAACTAAACTTACAATATAAATTATTATGTCTTATATGCATGTAGTTTATACCTTGATCTGAAAAACAAGGTGTAACTTGTATGTTTTCTTCTTCCATATCCAATACCAGAGGTAAGAATCTCTCTATATATGAAGGCGGTACATCATCCCTATATGATCTTTGAATTAAAGACTATATTATTGTACCGAAGTACATGAGATGATATTATCAATAAGATTGACATGCCTTATTAAATGATCTTGCTTGAGTAGTCATATAATATTCTAAAAAGCTTACCTTCCCCTTCACATCAAGGATTGCAACTACATAATGAAATCAAAGTCGATAATAAGAGCCACATAACCCCAATTAGCCACTCGACGGTAGATAATGTAGTATAATTTGTACGGCGCAAGAGCAAAAACTCACCTAAACTGGCCATTGTATCTTATGAGTTCTAGAAACGCTAGATTCAGTAAAGACGATTGTTGATGGCCTGGATGAAACCTAGATCCTTTTCGAGTATAGTGAAAGTCACTGGGTGAGCTTTTCGTTGCTTTGAACCTCAAAATTGGTTAATCTCATTCTGATATCCTGCTATCATCGCATCGTTTTCGTTGATTGTTGTCTTTCCAACCTCACGTCACGAAGGTGGACAGACCTGGACACGCTCAACGACCGGTTCATGTTGACATGTAAAATCTTATTTATCACCCCATTTAAGGGCTAGGCTTGGTCTGGATCCGATACATCACTTCTGCGGAATTCAGACAGTAAAATGGGATAGTGGTATGCATATTGTACATTGAACATTTGATATTGTTACATACATACACTGATTAAAATGAAGCGTGAAGCGTAAACTGCGTGAATCAACTAAATATAATAAAATAACTAATCCCAAAAATGACTATTAACATAGCCCTTGTCCACTCCAATTTCCTCCTTGATCCTGGCCTTGACTATGGGGATGAGAATGTCCATGTTCGTTGAGATTATGATTGTGATGGTGTTGCTGATGACGATTATGATCATGATTGGATTCATGAGATTGGTGGTGTTGTTGAGGGTGAGAATGAGGAGGAAAATGAGGATGTCCTTGATTTGCAGAGAAATGATCAAATAAACCTGCCCAATCACTCATACCTAGGTTACTATCTCTTCTACCTCCGTCCCAGACATTCCCAATATTTCCACTACCGGGGAAAATTGTATGAGTATGGTGCGGTTGTGAATGATGATGGTGATGATTTGGGTGAGGATGTTGATTTGATCCGGAAGATTCTGCAACCGTATGACTTGAAGAAGCAGGATTGGCAGTGGCAGGTTGAGGGGAAGTCAAGAAATCGAATATTGGATCGGCGGTTTCATTTTGTAAGAATGGGGTTGGAGTAGCTGTTTCTAATCCAAATGATGACATCAAGCTGCAGTAGACGATATTAGCTCATACTCACTTACTACCTGTACCTTTGATTACTTACGAGAAGAAATCGTCCTTTGCACCACCGCCCATTTCACCCAACATGCTCGCCCAATCATCCGTACTTTGCAAGCCGCCAGTCTGAATAGGGAACAGACCATTGGGGTATGCTTGACCAGGATGTTGAGGGAAATGTTGGCCGTTACCTCCGTTGATACTTTCCAAACTCAAACTCAAACCGTTATTATTCGCAGGACTAGTAAGCGGATTGTGCTGGGTTGACAACACTGGATTGGGTTGATTGATAGGGATGGGTTGTTGGCCATACCCAAGTAATGATGAGTCCTGAATCGGCGGTATCAACGGGTTTGTTCTTTGACCGATATTTCGATCAGGGTTTGCAATAAATGGCGCTGCGTTCACGTTGATATTTTGTTGATTCACTATCAAGGGATCTGCCGGAGGTGTAGGTTGGATGTCAAACAACCTAGCAATCATATCCTCTGCGGTACCTTCGATACCAATACCGGCTAAACCAGGTCCGGGTCCAGGACTGCTTCCACTATCGTTTCCGTCTCCATCATTTTTGCGTCCTACGGTCGATCCTAAGCCATTCTCCCAGGCAGTGACAAGCTCTTTGAACAATCCTTCATGTCTTCCCGCTGCCTTGAATTTGGAACCAAACACTCCTAAAGCGGTTTGACATTTTCTAATGGCTGATTCAGCTCTAGCTTTATAAGCGTCCGTCAAATATGGGTGGAAAGTGGTGATGATATGAAGTAAGGTTAATCCAGCTAGGAATAATCTGTAGAACCGCCATGTTGATAATTTTGATTGTACGATTGGCGGTTGAAGGTAGTTGTACTGCGTCTGTATTATCGGGTCAGCATATGTGATAAGTGTTTTGATCTTATCTATAGCAGCAGCTTACCTCGCACAATGCAGCAGCTGATTCCAGACACAACGTGACATATCGACCAGCAGCCTTACAACTGGCTACAATGGGTCTAAGCAATAATTGTACGCACTAACAGGCAATCGTCAGCTACGGTTTTCCTGAAAGCTGGTAGCAGACCCCTCACATTATGATACTCCAGTTCCCACGTTTCAACAGGAAGCATTGGTACGCCTTCTTGTGGTTGGGGCTGACAGGCTCTCCATTGGTCAAGTCGAGCTAGCAAGTCGTCCGCTTCATCGTAAGACTGTCTTTCCAATTGACCCGTTCTGGCATCAGGATCTCTTGGCCGTAAGGGTTTGTCCAATCGGTAGATAGCATCACTACGTCAGAAAGAGGTCAGTATTGAGAAAAATTTCAAGCGAGAATATACATACGTGATCATCTGTTTGAGCTGATTCATACGGATGTTATGTATTGCTGAAGTCATCTACACGGGTTAAGTATTAGCTATTATCATCACCGATTGTTCAGTTTCAACTTACAGATGATACAGGTCCATAACCATTGGTATATTCGTCTCCGGGTCTTCTACCAGCCATCATCTCGATCTGGATATTTTGCATGGCATACAGTGCTTTGGCATCGGAAAAATCAACATCCACGTTCAACGGTAACTCGACATCTATATCTCGATCTTGGATACCTGCTGGACGACCAAGTTGAGCTGCCATCATCCTGTCCAATGTGTATACTGCCCAAAATACTCTTTTCTTCATCTCATACCGCATAGGATCTTTTTCTCTTTCACTTCTAGATCTTAAACGCCTGTGCATTCCTAGTTCGACAGCGGTTCGCATAGCTAGACCGCCTACTTGCCATACCGAGACTTCGGCTGTTGGATGACGAAGTCCATAAATGATAAGCAAGACTAGTGCTTGTACAGTGGCAAGAGAATGATGAGATGTCAAGGTGGATAAACATGCTACTGCGGCATTGTAATAGACCTTTGAAAGCACATATCAGAAATTAGCTTTATAAAGTCATATACATTTTATACCAAACACTTACTTCATGGGAGACAGCACCTTCCAACTTTTCATCTTCACTCAATCTAGCACCATAACCATAACATAGCCATAAAAAGAAACTTGCTAGATTTCTCCTCTCATCTGCGCCTGTACCAACACCCCATAAGGGTCTACCTTGACAGATAGCTTCTCTATTTTCATGCCAATTTTTGACAACGATCCAATCAAAACAACCGTATCTAGCTTGAATATGTTCATAAACTAAATCTAAGTAATGTGAAGCTAATCTAGGTGGTGGTAAAGGTGGTGTAGGATGATGTAATGTATATTCCAAGGCAGATTGGACAGATGCTAATTCAGGTGGTGCAAGATATGAAAATCGAGATAGATGTGATTTGGGTTGTGTAGCTTCTCTAGGTCGACGTAACGCACTGAAAAAAAAAACAGGAAGAATATGAG
The DNA here is from genome assembly GCF_036810415.1 of Kwoniella dendrophila CBS 6074. Classification (NCBI taxonomy): domain Eukaryota; kingdom Fungi; phylum Basidiomycota; class Tremellomycetes; order Tremellales; family Cryptococcaceae; genus Kwoniella; species Kwoniella dendrophila. The sequence goes on from NC_089482.1 coordinate 948,247, forward strand.
TTCTTCACTCCCGATTGGTAAGAGCTTGTATGACACTTACGTCGCACATACTCTTGCCCAATTGATACCAGAACTAGGACCGACGTAAACAGGTTCTTCACCTCCACCTAAACTTAACATACCTATACCTAAAGCTAAATCTTGTTCATCTTCTTCACCATCAACTGTTAATTCAGGCGCAGCACTTCCTGTAGAAGGTACACTTGACGGTCCTTCTTCAGCTCTTACTTCCAAATTATTACCATCGTCATTACTTTTACTTATCGGTTTGATAGGTATTGGAGCTGTTCCTGTGGCGTTTGAGGTTCCAGCTGGATTTATTATCGCAGGTGCATAAACTTGATTCAACTTGTTTACAGCGGCTGATCTAGCTTCAGCTGGCATTTGGATATGATCCGTAGCATATCCTGATGCAGGATTTGATTTCCTCAATTCTACTTCTAAGGCTGCACATCGTGCTTCCAGCTGAGAAACGTATCTGATCAGGAGGATTGGTCAGCGTTTGTATGGTGACATCGTATCATGTTAATCTGAAAGTAGATTATTTGTTCCATCTACATGTCGTAGTCAGGATTGATTACTCACTCTAACAAAAAAATCTCATTTGGTGTTCTTTCCAAGTAAATACATTCTTTCTTTGCTGTTAAGCAATTTGTACATGTTGGTACAGGTGAAGTACCAGGTGGTGCAGGTACACATTTCGCTTTACGTTCTTTACATCTAACACATGCAATTGCACCTCTTTTCGGTGCTAATGATCTTTTCTTACTTGCTGCTGTGCCACTTGAGCCACCTGCATTACTCGATGTACCTGCTGCTGTTGCTGAAGAACTGCCACCTGATCTATCTACCACATTTGAATTTTTTGGTTCAGCTGGCATTTTTGAGACGTTGTTTGAGACCGAAACCTCTCCTATCTTGTATTATAAGGATGTAAAATATTCTGTAAAGTTGTAAAGAAGTACTAATGGGTCATATCGCTATGCCAAGTAAATGCGATTGCTAATATTGCTTCTCCGCCTCTGGAACACAGTCACTGAAGGGTGAACAAGGTCTACCTTGACTTGCCGATTTGATATGCAGTGAAGCTTGGTTGTATTGACAATGTATTGAATGACTGGTAAGTTATTTAAAGCAAGAGTAGATCGATGTATGTATACAATGAATATGATGACCAAAAATATGTAAGGTGTATGTATGTGAATGTGGGGTTAAAGATGCAATAATAATATGATAATCCGATTCGGGTGAAATAATAATCAAAATCCCAAAAAATGTCCCTAACAAGAAGATATGGTAAGTAACCGGTCAATTTTTGACGGGATGGGGGGGTGAGGTTTTATTTACTATTTACTATTTACTAAGAGTCGGGTAAGGCTACTTCAAACGATTCGCTGTCGTCGTACTACTTGCTAAGAAGCGGTCAATTTATGTTTGTATACAGAATTAGCATAAATATTATTATGTATGACTAACTACCCAATCCTCATTTGCCTCGTGATATTGTTCTACCCATATCGTAATTTACAAGACATCTATCTCTGTTTAGCAAAATTTTAATACGTTTTGTTGCTACATCGGGTATAACCGATTAGATCTACTCCATACTCTATGCACTACTCTTATGTATCGTTATGTCCGTCTTAGGGTAAGTTTTTATATACCATAATTTCATTCAACCAGATCTATTTATGCTTCCTATAATAATCATGTTACCTTATTTCGGAATCCCCCATTTTTAGGACGGTCTATTTCCGACCGATAGACAGTACTTAATGCGACTAGGTTCTCAAATATGTCTAGCAGCGCATCATTTTCATTTCACTTCTTTCCTATAAAGCATGATCTTCTATCTAATGAGAAAGTGTGGAAAAAGGTGTTTTGTGATTAATATGAGATTTTTGTTTGGATATGTTGTGATGTGATTGAAGAAAAACAAATGATATAATGATTGATCAATTGAAAAATATATGTACAAAAAAAGGTGCTGAAGTTGCTTCAATCCTTCCATCCTTCCATCCTCCCTGCCTTACATTCTGATCTGTCATCTACACATCCGATACCAAGTTAGACTACTTATGCTATACCATTTGAATAAGGTACTTCGTGGAAAAGGTATGACTGTATGGTGAAGGGGGGTTGGATCAGCTATACAACTACTTCTTGTTGACTGATCAATAAGATGCAGAACTCGTTTCCACTTACAACAGATTCACCAAAATGAGATCTTCTTATAGTTTCAGCTAAAACATGACTGACATCAATAACATCAATTTTATCTGTTTTTTCTGTATTTTCAGATTGAGGTATTGTATTAGTTATAACTAATTTTTCCATTCCACTTTCATTTATAACTTTAATTGCTGGTCCAGATAAAATTCCATGCGTAGCAAAAGCATAAACTTTTGTTGCACCTGCTTCTAATAAATTTCTTGCTGCTAAACCTAATGTTCCACATGTATCTGCCATATCATCAACCAAAATGGCAACTTTACCTGTAACTGTACCAACTAAAACCATTCTTGATACTTCATTTGCCTTCTTACGTTCTTTATGGAATAAAGCGAAATCTATGTTTAATCGATCGGCAATTGAAGTAGCTCTGTACATGAGGAAACGAGTCAGCTTATTGTCGTTGAGCTAAAATTTCATTGCGCCACTTACCGTTTAGCACCACCAGCATCGGGAGAAACGATAACACAGTTCTTGACGTCAATGTGATCTCGCATATATTGGATCATTGAGGGTTCGGCGTAGAGCTATACCAGCGATAAGGTTAGTCGAATATCCCACGAGTGGTATGGGATACCATGGGTTTACTTACGCTGAACATCGTTAATTACCATTGGTGAAGCAAGAGAGCAGGCAAATTCGGACGACTCGTCAATAATGCTCATTAAGGTGAGACTGAGTTATACTCACTTATCAACAGGAACATCAAAGAACCCTTGAATCTGAGAAGCGTGTAAATCCATGGTCTGTGCAGGAGTACATGATCAGCCCTATCGACTTCCCATATCTTTTAAAGCGCAAGCTTACAATGACATGATCACATCCGGCTTCTCTTAACATATTAGCAACTAATTTAGCTGTGATAGGTGCTCTTGATTTATCTTTCTTATCTTGTCTTGCATACATGAAATGTGGGATAATAGCTGTGATTCGTTTTGCTGATGCGATCTTTGAAAGTTGAAACAGTCAATCAGTATGATCCAGTTGTACATCTTGCTCTAGATCTCCAGCAATTTTATCACTTACTTTACACGCATGAATCATTATGCATAATTCCATCAAATGGGTATTAATAGCTCCAGCACCCTATTGATTATCACCACCTAATATCAGTCTTTTGATTCTCTGCTACAATATGATTAGGTAACTCACAGTATTCAATATATATACATCATAATCTCTTACACTCTCAGTTATAGTTATTTTTGTTTCACCAGAAGGAGGTTGAGTTATATTAGCTCTTGCTAAAGGTATTCTTAACCTTTTTGCGATCAAGTGAGCTAATTCCGGGTGCGAAGACCCTATACAAATGTTAACGATGAGTATTAGCTTGGATAAATCTAGCTATATAGTAGCCATATGGGCATATCAACTAACCAGCAAAAAGCTTAATGGTTGAATAAGCTGCTGAAGCCATTGCGACTTTTGATTTTTTGGGAGTAAAGGTAGACAGATTGAACGGATTTAGTTTGAGGAAAGTTTGGGTTTTAGGTTGTGTTGAATATCGATACTCTGAGTTCACTGATTTTGTTATTCTGCTGATTGATGATTTTTGTTCTTTTCGTATGTGGGCCAAAGGCTATATCATTGCAGGATACAATAAGGTGTACTGAGAGGGAATGAACTTTCGGAGACGTATGGTTCACCGTCGGACGAGGTTTGTATGAGGTGGTTTGACTTGCTCGTCAATTTTTGTGGTTTACTAAAGATTTTGGTTGTATCTAGGTGACGAGTTGATTCTATGAATGTACTACTGTGGAACTGCTATGTGGGTATGAATGTTATGTCATGTATAGCAAGATGGGATACTTGCTTAACATCACTCACCAAAGCAGCTACTCGTCGTTTCAGCCTAATAGACAGACTCGCCAAGGGATCAAAAATCTCAAAATTGTGTTTCCGTCAAAAAAGCTGAAATGGAATTGGTTTGATTAGGCAGGCGTATGTGCGGAGTAAGTCTGTCTTCTCCGCAAGTGAAATCTCGGGTAATGCCGAAAATACTCTGAACAGAGGTCTAAACCTCTAGCAAAGGGCTTTTGGCTTGGCTGCTCGATGAAGGAATATGCATAAAATAAACGAATGAAAAGATCAATGTTGGTTTCTTATATATGTGAGATGCGTTAGATATGTATCAAGAAGCTAAGATGAGATTGGGGACGGATCAAAGGACCCGTTCCAACCAAATTGATGGTTGTTATGGTAAGATCCGAAACCTGCTCTATGGATCTACAAAAGGGGTTCGAGTCATTCAAGACTTCTGATTGTGATACATCTTGACCCTTTCGATCATTATCCTTATCTGCTGATAACAATCATTTGCGCATTGATAGAGTAATGCTTTATCCCTAGCTGAGATTGCTTGATATGTATACTCTCGTAAAGATACGAGATTATGCACTTCTGACTCCTGACTGATCCCTCCAGTCTTCAAAGAATTCGATCATATCTGGGGTTATTCTTCTTCTCACTGTCTGAGCTGAGTGTATTAAGTGAGACTTCTTGACCTAAGGATTGAAGGAAAGGATCAATACATGATCTAAAAGTATACGAGAGCATGACGATAACTTACATATGGAGCATTCAGGTCTTCATTCATAGCTGCTAATGCTGCATCTTGACAAATCGATGCCACTTCTGCTCCGGAACACCCATCAGCCTATAAAATAGTATTCTATCAGTATATGTTTTTCTAAGATCCTTTGGACCTGCAAACAAAATTAAAAAGCTTGAAGAAGGGTCATACTCACTATACGAGCTAATTCTTCAACATCAACTCCAGGTTCAACTGCCATAGTGGCTAAACGTATACGGAATATATCTTTTCTCGTAGCAAGATCAGGTACTCCAACGTATAAAATTCGATCCAATCGACCAGGCCTCATCAGCGCCGAGTCCTAGCGACAAATCTCGTCAGTTAAACGATTTGCAAATATAGAATTGCTTTGTTGGCTCACTAATACATCAGGTCGGTTGGTAGCAGCTACTACTGTTACACCAGAGAGTTCTTCGATACCGTCCATTTCGTTCAGTAGGGATGTAAGAACACCTGAGGCTGTATGATCATCTGATCTTTCTGAACCAAGTGCGTCAATCTCATCCTGATTGCAAACTCTTCATTAGCTACGACCACCTCTGATTGCATCGAACAAACTCACGAAAAAAACAATGGAGGGTGATGCTGCTCTGGCCTTTCTGAAAATCTCTCTAACTGCTCGTTCAGATTCACCAACATACTTGTTGAGAAGCTATAAACAGTATGATCATAAGCTGAAATCCTACTATATTATCGTCAAGTCGCCGATCAACTTACCTCAGGACCTTTGACAGCTATGAAATTAATTCCACTTTCAGTTGCTAAAGCTTTGGCAGTCATAGTTTTACTACAACCTGGTGGACCATATAACAAAACACCTTTTGGTGGTTGTACACCTAAACGTTTAAACGTTTCATTATGTGTTAAAGGCCACTCAACACATTCTTTTAGTTTCTGTTTAACCTCCTCTTGTCCACCAATATCTGACCATTTTACAGATGGAGTTTCAATGAATATCTCTCTCATTGCTGATGGTTTAATTGTAGGTAATATGTTCCGAACATCTTCAATCGTCAATATAGGCTTTTCTGTTTTACCTTGAGATTTTGGTTGAAGATGCCATCTTTGAATAGCTGATGAAGCAGATTCTCTAATTAATGAAGATAAATCTGCACCAACATAACCATGAGTTTTATTTGCTATTAAACTAATGTCATCTTCGTTCAGTGAATTTGGCATTTTAGATAACATTATTTCAATGATTTGACGTCTACCATTTATATCAGGTATACCAATCTCAATTTCTCTATCAAATCTACCTGGTCTTCTTAATGCTGGATCAATACTATTTGGTCTATTGGTAGCTGCAACCACAAATATTCTTTCTTCTTCTCCCTCTTCTTCTTCTTTATTATTATTGTTAATCATACCATCCATCAATGTTAATAAAGTAGCTACCACTCTTTTTTCGACTTCACCTGATTCTGAATTGTCTCTTCTAGGACATAAAGCGTCAACTTCATCTAAAACAATTATACATGGTGATCTTTTTTTGGCTTCATTAAAAACACCTCTCAATCTTTCTTCTGTCTCACCATGATATGCTGACGATAATTCAGGTCCATTTACGACCACACATGAACAGTTTGATGACGATGCTACTGCTCTCGCTAATGCTGTTTTACCTGTTCCAGGTGGTCCATGTAATAATATACCTTTTGGTGGTGTTAATCCAAATATTTTAAACAATGATGGATGTAATAAAGGTAAATCTAATAACGATTTGATTTGCTCTATCTGAGGTTGTAAACCTCCTAATAAGCCATAAGCTTCAGTCGGGGCTTGTGAAGGTGTAAATAGATTAATGTAAGATGGTATCGGTTCGTCTTCGACATTTGAACGAGATTTAGCAATTCCATTAACAGCGGTTTTGCTGGCATCCTTCTCTTTTGTAGCGGTTTTCGACCTGTGATCTTCATCTTCAAGTACAATTTGACTTTTCCAACTCATATCATAAACAACTTTTTCACCTTGATCACCATTGATAGCCAATTTCTTGAACCCATCTTCCAACTTCCCTGATCCCTTTTTAGCTTCTTCTTTTGATGACAGCTCAACTTTAGCAATCTCAAACTTTCTACAAGTCTTTTCAGCCTCTCCAACACTAATAATGATTCCATTTCGTATATAATTGATGGATACTACAAGATTAATACCGTCAAATACCTGAATATACATCAGCAACACAATGAGGTTGACTCACGTAATACCTCTTTTATCGAAGCTCTTAGCCATTCTTTTTCTCTAGGCGTCTCTTGGACTAGACCTTGCTTCTGCCTGGCTTTAAGAGTTACTTCAAATATCTCCTTGAGACTGACGGAAGACGCTTTACCGTATGAGTGAGACTCGGCATCAAAGCGATAAAGGTCAATTTGAGTACTGGATAAATTCGAAAGGTATGTTGGAGAAAGAACGATAGCTAGCCCCCAAGGTTAGCGATGACGCCGTATGATATTTAGTTATAGCTCACCATCATCATCTAAGCCTACTCTAGGCCATGCTTGTACTATGATTACGCCTGTTTCTGATTTTAATGTAATCCAATCTCCGGCTACTAGTTTGTAAGTTCGAAGAACATCTGGCGAGAGATATGCTCGACGTATCTCCCTTGTTCCTCTCGTTGCGCTTGGTCCAGCTTCATCTGATGTTGCTTTCAGCTTTGCTATGGGAGCGGCCATACTGAATCAACTATCAATGTATCCAACGCGAGCTCACTACCAGTTTCGTTTGTTGTCAACAGATGTAGAACGATGATAGCTTTCACGACTTTTTGTCTATATCTGCCCAGAAAAACATCTTAAAAGGGCCGACCACCTCCACTGGGTCAAATCAGGCACATTTTGGTATGTGATTCTGCGGTATCAGGCTCATTTCATGTTCCTCACTTAAGTTAGCATTAACCACCTTGTCTTGCGATATACTGTACATCTTGAACATTTCGTTTTGCTATACTATTCAACTAATTCGTTACATCTTAACTTCCATCTCCCTCGGCATTGCTAGCAAATCGTCAAAAGTCAACATGTCGACGCTGCTTTCTGGTTACGAATCATCCGACGATGAAAGTCCCGTCGTAGCTGGACCTTCTTCAATAGCAACTACCGGTTTAGCTCAACCAGATATAGATGAAGAAGAGGATGATGAAAAGCTAGAAGAAGAAGCAAGAAAAGATGCTTTCGGTTTATCGACAAGTAACGGACAGCAGAATGGATCTTCAAGATCAAATAAAGTAGCCAAAACAGCTGTTGAATCTGCTCCTGATGTGTTGAAAGAAGTGAGTTTTCTTGTTGAAAACTGCACATATCAAAATAGCGAAAACTCACATCTCTACGTACGTTAGGACCCTAATGGTGCAAGTCTAGCTATTATAACTAGACCAACGGATAAAGTAGTGAATGTCAACTTGACTTATGAGGATATGATGAGGCCTGTTGCTGGACCTGTAGATCCATTCAACCAACGGAAAAATAAAGGGATGAACACATTATCAGGTATGACGATTCTCAATTTTCATGTCATATTGAAAACGAACTAATCCATATTTCTTATATAGGTCATGTCGAAGAGCAATCGATGGACAATTATTCATTCGCAATGGCCCAACGTACATTTGATGTACATGGATATTCATTAAATCCATCAATAAATTCTAATGAACATAAACCAATAGTAGGATCTTTGAATAATGCATATCAAAATGGTTATTTATCAATCGAAAATATGAAACCTTCAAAATCTGAAAGAAAAGAAACTAAGAGGAAAAGAGGTGATAAAGGTGACTTGAGTGTAGTTGATGGTGAAAATTCTTATTTAGGTCCATGGGCAGAATGGAAAGGTGATAAAGATGTTGATCCTGTAATCGAAGAAGAGGCTGAAGAATGGAGAGAAGAAAAGAAGAGACGTGATGAAGCTCAACAAGTTGCAAAAGATAAGATGAAAGTTGCAAGAGATGAAAAGAGTATATTCCACGGTAAGTTCATATCAGACTCCGGGATTCCATCAGTATTATGTTTTAGTCTGCTAATTCAATTTCTTCACGTATGTAGGCAAAGAATTAACCGATTATGCTGGAAGGACATATATGCATATACCAACAGATACAGATGTCAAACTCAATCCAACGGATGGTGCACCACCGCCAAATGCCTACTTACCGGAGAGATGTATACATACATGGGTCAGCAGGATTCCCGTGTCAGATACCATATGTACAAGCTAACTTTCCTTAACAGACCGGTCATAATAAAGGAGTATCAGCTATACGGTTGTTCCCTCGAAGTGGTCATTTGTTGTTAAGTGGAAGTATGGATACTAAAGTGAAATTATGGGATGTTTACCATGAAGGAAATTGTTTAAGGACATTCCTGGGTCATGCTCAAGCTGTGAAAGATGTAGCATTCAACAACAGTGGTTCTCAATTCTTATCAGCATCATATGATAGGCATATCAAATTGTGGGATACCGAAACTGGTAAATGTATTCAAGCTTTCTCAAATGGTAAACTACCAAATGTAGTCAAATTCAATCCAGATTATGATAAACAACATGTATTCTTGGCTGGTATGCAAGACAAAAAGATTATTCAAGTAAGTCATATAGCTTTCTTTCACCTAAAAAGAGAAATGCTAAATGTGATCTTTGTTTTTTTTAGTACGATTTACGTCAAAGAGAAATTATACAAACGTATGATCAACATTTAGGTCCCGTCAATTCGATTACATTTGTGGATGAAAATCGTCGATTTGTTACTACTTCAGATGATAAAACAATCAGAGGATGGGATTACGATATTCCAGTGGTCATCAAATATATTGCTGAACCATATATGCATTCTATGCCAGCTGTAACTAAACATCCAAGTGGTAAGTTTAGCTTTCCAACCCTTCTTTTTTCAAAAGTTTTAAGCTAATTTATCATGCGTTGTTTGTTCTTTTTTGCTCTTAGACAAATACTTTGCATGTCAATCAATGGATAATCAAATATTAGTATATTCAGCCGATGGATCATTTAGACAGAATAAGAAAAAAAGATTTGCAGGACACACTGTAGCTGGTTATGCTTGTGCGATAGGATTTTCACCTGATGGTAAATATATTTCATCAGGTACTGGTACAGGTGATTTAGTATTTTGGGATTGGAAAAATGGCAAAATCCAGAAGAGATTAAAAGCTCACAAAGAAGTTGTGATTGATCATTGTTGGTTACCTAACGAACATGTAAGTCCAGAATTTTATCGATAACATCTCCCTCAACATCGAAAATCTGTACAGGTTACTTACTGATTGCTGCTATTTATTTTAGTCTAAGCTTGTGACTGCTTCTTGGGACGGTTTGATCAAGTTATGGACATAATACAGCACTATGTAACAAATATAAGTAGAAAAGGCGTATAGTGCAAATGAGGTATAGAAAAGCAATGTCATGTATCTTAATCAATATTTCTCAACCCCTCTCAGTTAATATTATGCAACGGTGATAGTTTGCACCATATAGAAAAATAGTAAATAATTTCATACGCATCAAGTCAACAGATCATCGTGTTCCAGCTATCCCACATCGATCAGACAGAACAAAAACAAAAACTACAGCACCCGGGATTCCCAAGTGGTCCCCCACCTTGGTACTAACCGAGCGATAGGTAACTTAATTGCGCCGAGCAGACGAGAGGCGATGCTTTATACCTTCTATGGCCGTAGATGGAGAAACAGGTCTTAACCATTGTTTATATAACAAACACAAAACAACAACGTAAATAAAGAGAACTGGTAGATGCGACATTCGTACAGGCATTCTCGTACGACTGCATTTAGAGTCTGTCCAATCCCCTATGGGATAGTGCCATACAGCAATGATACTTTGTTACCATTTATACACTAATCTAACAATAAGTTACGCGAATAATGATTGTAGGCTCGATGACGATTTACTTGAGGTCAAGAGTGACTCCTACTCATGGTATCTCCTTTGCCAAAAGGATAAATGTTGTTTTCCCGACTATGACCGCCCATGCCCTTTCGTAGTCGTCCTTCTAGTCGTTCTATTTATAGTAGTTATAGTTCTGATTGTAGGTTTGATCATTGGTGTAGTCGGAGCAGGTGGTGAATTATTCATGTTGCTCAACATTCCTTTAGGAAATCTGAACGTAGTTGTACGATTGATATGAATAGGTCTCATCGGTGGCGGTGGAGGAGGAGTATTAACGATAGGTGGTGCATTATTGATTTTATTGATGATCGTAGTTGGCGTTGAAACGTTGGTGTGCAATCTTGGTCTAGGTGAAGAATGTCGATGTATTATCGTGGTAGGAGGTGGAGCGGGAGCAGGTAAATATCGTTCTTTGATTATAGTTGTTGGAGGACCTACGAAATTTGACCGTCAAAAACTCATTCACTTCACAGTTGTAATTTGTTAAGCGATGAAAGGAGTGAATTGGGTAATATCTGACTACTTACCTTGTACTTGGACAATCGGCATAATTGGCTCTTGCTGCATGATTGGATATGTGGGATATGTGTATCGAACAGGATAATTCTGTACCATAGGAATGATAGGATTGGGTTCTGGGTAAATTAACGGTTGATTGATAATTGGATTAGCCACATATGTAGGTCTATATGGTGTGGCCATAATGTTTACCGCTGTATATAGTATAAGTAGCTATATTAGCTGTCATAAGTTCATTTCTCAATATGAAATCAGAGTAATGATGACCATTTCCTTACCGACGGGCATATTCATTGGAATGTTCAATTAGTATAATAGTAAAGCTTCAAGGGCTAACGGGGAAGAAGAGGGGGCAATATAGCTTGTACGTGTTCATTATATATCAGTATACCGTCCTTACGCAGCTCAGTACTATCTCGGCCGAGTACAACGGTTTTATACTCAACTCATAAATATCGTCCCTTCCTTAGTACCCCTGGATAGTATACTCGAAGGCAGTTTATCTGAACATAATGGATGAAATCAATCAAAGGAGGTTCTATCCGGGAATCGCAGTCACCGGTAAGTCATAACGAACATGTCAGTCGTGCAGAGCACCGGCAAGTATCGAATTTATGTTTTGATTAAGGAAACAGATCTGCTGGAAGTTTGATGGGGTTGTTACATTCACATGATATATCGGTGGTTATCGCTACCGACGTAGTAGCTGATATAGTAATGGGAATTTAGAGTGTGTTCGTTTACTGGTGATACTCCCAAAATATTTTGAAGAACTGTTTATTCTGTATGCGGACTGATTGATAACGCCTACTTCAGCAAATTTTGCAATCATCTGTAGAATCAATATCGTCAACAGCAGAAAATGGTGATATACCTATGGACAACACTTGTTACCATTTCCCTTTCGAAGCTGCAGTCTCCTGTGATCATATAACGCATCAATATCATCTCGAGCCTCATCAGATCACATTAACAAAAGGGTTGAAGGAAAAGGCGAAAGGGATTGTTGAAAGTAAATGTTGAAGAAAGCGATAAATATTGAAAGACGATCCAGGCTAAGTGTGAGAAAGGTATATAGAGAAAAAGTACAACTGATAACCTAAAGAACAACACAACCCTTCTTTCCTTTACCACCTCGTCCTGATTTTTTGCTCTAAATATGTATATTAGCAAAACTCTATGACAATAACGATTCATGAAGCGTTGACTCACCATTAAAGCGTGTCTTGTAGCGGTTTGGAAAACTTCTCTAACACCATCACCGGATTTAGCACTACATTCTACGTAACCTTGAGCACCGATTTTTTGAGCAACAGCTAAACCTTCAGCTCGAGTGACTGGTCGTTGATTCATTCTTGAAAGGTCGTGAACGGTCTTTGGGTCATCTCGAAGATCCTTTTTACAAGCGACAAGGATGATTGGGAGACCTTGACAGAAATGTAATACCTCGGATATCCACTATATGGAAGTTAGCAATCTGATCCGAAACTAGACTTGTCAAAAAACACTAAACTTGCCTTTTCTTGAACGTTATCGAGGGAATCAGGTGAATCAATGGCGAAACAGATTAAAATAACGTGAGAGTCCGGGTATGAAAGAGGTCGGAGACGACTATACAAAACGTTAGTGAGTTACACGTTGACCTTCTCCTGCTCTATACTCACTCGTAATCTTCCTACAGGTCAAAGCGTCAGCATTGCCACTCAGATTTATCGTCGCTACTCACTTGACCGGCAGTATCCCATAAAGCTAGTTCTACTTTTTTACCATCTACTTCTACATCTGCGACATAGTTCTCAAATACAGTTGGCACGTAAACCTATAGAGTTGTCAGATAAAGGATGTTACAGTAAACATAGAACGGACGGACCTCTGGGAACATGCCCTTGGAGAAGACGATGAGGCTATTGAAGAGTGTTAGTAATGTTTACAATAGCTTGGCTGCTACTTACAGACATGTTTTACCACAAGCACCATCACCTAAGTCACATGTATTGATACATCTTCAGTCTTGAACAGTTGATTTGCTGATATATAATGCACGACCCTACTTACCGACAATGACTAATTTCCGCCTGATCTCTCCTGACATGATATTCTTTATCTAATTTTGTGATCTACTGGCAAGTGATACTGATGGTGATGCTGCTGTTGCTGCTGCTGATGTGATGATAATGTGTAATGATAAAGTAACAAAGTACACAAATGTGAGGTATTTATGAAATCAATGATGACAACTATTAAACCCTTGTGAATGAAAGAGAGTGTGCAAAGTGAGGCTTGTGATTATCAGTAGGATATTTGGTTAAACCGTGTTACTTATAAAAATCGTAATCCTCATTAGCACGCGAGGTTGTATTCCAAATGAATTTGTTTTGTATTGATTTTGTAGTTATCTAGACAAGACGGCGTTTCAGGGTTGTGGCAGTGCAATCATCCTTTACACGTGGGATAGCCTTAACGCGTTTGATATTACGCACGGTCCCTGTTAACCGGTATCACCACTTTCTAAATTGATTTTATCTTTCATTCAACTCTCTTCCTATCGAGCCACTATAAGATAAAAATGTCACACCCAAAAGAGGTAAGTCATCATTAGATGGAGACACAAGCTGATAACTCCTCTCAGACCACCGAAGACGAATTCGCCCCAACCGAAACACAAGGCTACAAGGTGAGTTAAGTGATAATGAACTGAGCTGACAATCAGGTTGGACAAAGTAAAACCGTTGCAGAACTAGCTGCTCTTGATCAAGTACGTCGCTATCTGTTGGAACATCGCTGACCTTGTAGGAAGATGAATCCCTTCAACGATGGAAAGCTTCTTTAGGTCTTGGTGCAAATGCTGGTGCTGGAGGGTCTAAAAAAGTAAGCACGAAATTTGTCTATCCAAGCTAATACTTCAGGTTATTCTTAAAACCCTCTTCCTCAGTTCACCTACGCTTCCTAAAGATATCGTCATTGATCTCACTCAATCACCCGCCGAATTAGCCAAACTCAAGAAAGAGCCATGTAAGTAATATGTATTAAAGCACCGCTGATAAGTAGTGACTATCAAAGAGGGTGTAGAATATTCAGTTGGAATTACCTTTACGTGAGTTGCAACCAGTTTGAACCTTGCTAATTTATAGCGTTGAGAACGAGATTGTCTCCGGTCTTCGATTCCTTCAAGTGGTCAAACGAGCAGGTATGACTGTAGATAAGACTGAAGCAATGCTCGGATCTTATGGTCCACAAGAAGCCGCTTACACCAAAGTGGTAAGGAACATATAAGCAACATTCTTTAACATACGCTCTTGCTGATTCTTTACAGTTCGCTTCCGAGGAATCTCCTTCTGGTATGCTCGCAAGATCAGGTTCGTATGCTGTCCGATCGCGAGTCACCGATGACGATAAGCACGTCTGGCTTGATTTCGAGTGGGGTGGGTAGTTTTTACCTTTCCAATGGCAAAGCTAACCTCCATTCATTTAGGTTTCAAACTCGGCAAAGAGTGGTAGATGATATAGATATTCTGAAATTACTTATGACCGTCCTGAATGTTATGTCTATACCATGCAACTTGATTCAAATTCTTACACTATAGTCGGAATGCTACCAAGTATCATGCAATGCTTGTTTCCTTTATTCGTTACCTTCGGATGTATTTTGAGCCTTCCTGCGTGCACAGCAGTATACCACGTGGAGCGTCATTGTGCCAAAATTAACCTCTATTTAACCGAAGATATTACGGTGGAGGAACACGATAACATGAGGTCAAATAAAAGACATGTCTTCTGCTTCTTCTGTTTCTCAATCCAGTATTTTTGTCGACATAACGCTTGCAACCGTCCAGCGCACTCATAGGGATCCAAGTTGCAAATTAATCACTAAGATACAAGGGCAAGGCAGGCCTTCATTATCATGGCGTGAGTACAGAACGATCTGTACCCTTCAGAAACGCTTTCAGCCGCAATGAGCTCTCGAATTCCCAGGTCTACAGAAGATCCAATCCACAAACTGACATATCTCACTTCGACTTCAGGTCAACTTGGGATATTATATCGTCGATACTATTTCTAGGGATTTTTTTAGGTGTCGTCTGTGAGTAATTATCTGCTCAAGCTGATATTATCGTAGGAATTCTCACTTATAATAATGCATATCTACATTTTCCTGATTACAGTCCTGGCAATTAAATTCTCCTCAGTGCTATCGTCATCCACAACTTCAGCACAAAGCTCATTACAATCACAGGGTATCACATATCGACAAGGCAAATTAAACATCAAGACTGATCGAGCTGCACCATCTCGAGATGAATATATAGCAAATACTCAAGCGGCTTTCCAAAGAGGTGGTAAGATGTTCAAATCCCATGCAGATGCATTTTCATTTAAAAAAGGTGAAGAACAACAGATAAATGGTAGTCAAGCTAGTGGGGTTGACCTTTCAACGTGAGTTTATGCTGTATTGAAGTATGCGATGAACCAGTAAAATGGCAAACCAAGCTTACGTTCACTCTCGTCCTCCATTAGCGATAGAAAAGGTTTCCGAAGAACCAAGAAATTAGCATAGGCCATTTCAATTTGACCTATATGGACGAAACACGATCTATCTATCTATCTTTCACAATGACATGCACAATATACTCATGCACCATCATCTCACGGAATATTTACATTTTCATTGCATTTCGTTTCTATGCTATACTATGGCTGTATACAATCAATCAAAATTCGGAGCCCTCGACCTATACGGAAATTCAGCTTGAGGATAGGCAAACAAACATACGCTTGACTCACGTTGAAAGCCGCACCGTACTTCATGTAACCTTGCATGATTTCGAAGATACCAACGGGAAGATTCTATATGGCAATCAGCATCCTGCTACCTACAAATTTTCGCGACTTACCATACTCAACAAAGTATACTGTATTTTAGCATGACCGTGTATCAAACCCAGCTTAAAGAGATAATGCGCTATCATGGAGGGATAGGCCGCATCCATATACCATCTATAACATCAGCTTATATCCTCTACATGATGACTCACCTGTGATGGTACGTGGTCAACCTTATAGCAGCATTCAAGGTTCTTTGTAAATCGCCTTCGTGTGAATACATTTCCAATAACTTGATCAGAGCTTTGGCTGAGAATTTACTATCCAAACATCGTTGGAACGCATCTTTCGCTTCTTCTTTATGGTGTAATCTTGATGCTAATTCACCTAGAATCTCCCACTCCGTGCCAGTCTTGCGGTACGACATATGCTGCGTCTTGAAGTGCGATATCTCGGCTCTCCATATCGTATACACTCGAAGGTCCTGATGATTGGTTAGTACTAACAAATTTGTTTAGGCGCTCACTTACTTCGTATAGTACCCTATAATGAGGGTCAGCATATAGCCTATAACTGATCACACCTACTTACAAGAAAAGATTATCCAACCACCTCTCGCACAATCGTTTATTAGCAAACGCTGAGGGCTGATCCACCGTGCTTTCATCTTCCTCCTCTCCTTCGGCAGAAGCATCATCTGCCTTCATACCAATCGGACTGTTAGGTTCGTCATTGACTTGAGCAGTCTCAGGCTTCTCCAGAACCGTATCCATCTGTTGGCTTTCCTTCTTCTGATGATGTAATTGGGTACCGTTGGGTGTTCTTGTCGATTCAGTTGAAATTCGAATGGTAGGTATGTCAGAAGGTGTGTTAGGTGCTCCTTCGCCAGATCCCCTTATTCCAGCGGTTGAAGCGTTCTCATCCGCTGCAAACCCGTTCAGCTCGACCGAAGCGGTAGTCTTATGTAGCCTATATTCCTCCTCCATGACAAACACCTGTGATCGAGTCTTTAACAGTTCATCCCATCCAATCTTGGATACCAACAGTGTTAACAAGGAATATGCTTTGGCAAAAGTACCCCTCAAGCCTGGCGCAGGTAACCGGATCAATGCTACATCGGCCTATCGCAAGGAGAGGTGTATCAGCTAGGATAGCACTAAACTTGGAATTTACTGACCTCGTTATCCCTAGCAGATTCCTCGTCCAGTATCCCACTTTCAGCTATAAACTTCTTGATCGGCAAATGAGTCTTTAGCGGTGTTGGCATACGGTGTAAATCTCTTTCGTTGAAGGTAAACATAGGACATGAATTCAACGTTAACAAAGCTTGGTCGAATTGACCTAACTCTATATACGTCTCGGTCAATTTGGCCCATGTAACGAATTCACTGGGTGCAGAGTTGACCGCTTGTTGGGCTATCTGTTGAGCCCATTCTGGTTTGCCTTTAGACATCAAAAAGTCGCATTGGGTGTGTAGGATGGGATACGATTGAGGGTTGTTGCTTAACGCGGTATGCATTATCTTAACTGCTTTAATCTCCTCATCTAGCAGATAGTCATTAGCGATGACTTTTTCTTGGCTTCACTCACTCATTCCGATATAACTCTTCGCTAATAAAGATGCTACTTCCGGTTCATTCACCATCATCCTTTCAAACAGATTGGCAGCTCGGTCCAACCTAAAAGAATCTGCAAAATATTTGATAACCGCTGAAGTCAAGTGATTGGTGACAACCGTTGCGACTTGTATCTCAGGATCTGAACCAAGCTGCCAGCCTGTGTACATATTTATGTCAGCGTACCGTTGAATCAAAGTATTTCAACTCGCCCTTGAAGAACAAAGCTTCAGCAGCTTTCAAGAACCTTCCTTCGGCCTCAGGCGTAGTGATCGGATCCAATTTCCTGTATCCTGCCAAACGATAAGAAGCATCATCTGCATACCGTATAGCACGAAGTAAAGCCGATAAGTATGTTTCTTGCCATAACTCGGGTGTCGCGGCATGTCTAATTTTTGTTAGCTCGAATACGACCACAGGAGAACTCACTTATCCCCTCTCAAATCTACTACATAAGCATCTACACCTCCCGGTATTTTGACATCAACTCGCATATCTACCCTTGAGAAAGCATTGAAACAGCTATTCATACAGTCAGTGTCAGTTTCAAATGCAAGTCAACTCACCAATAGGTCCCATTCCTTACTCTCCAACCATTTCCTTTACCGAACCAAGCAGTATCTTCTTCAACGGAAAATTGCAAAGAATTGAGGTATGCAGCTAAAGATGCTGATGAAGAAGCTTCCACACCCGAGCTATACTCGATCTTATGAGCTTCAAGCTTCGTGCGAAGCGACTTTATAGCTCACCAATAATGATATGATCCAAGCTAATGATAAATTCAGCTTAATCACTTTTTACCTGATATTCAACTTACATCCTTTTGAGCGGTTTTCGATCCTGATGATTTGATGACATGGCATAAATCAGGTGGACCAAGTTCTCGAAAAGTAGCTATAAAGTCCAGCATCAGCTTCCATCCTGACTGAATTTACCAAAGGTGACATACCTAATGTCTCTGTTCGAGCAGTAACTGATTCTCCGATACTCGTCTACAAGTTGCTCAACATTAGCTTATGACGTCTGAAGATTGAAAACGATTTACCTCAACGAATTCCGGGATATCCTTGAAGAGCTCCGACATATTGAGCTTTCTTTATGAGAGCCTCTGATGAATTCTATATTTGGTATGAATATAACAAAGAATAAAAAGTTGAAGAACAGATGTGTATAGTAGTAACTTGAAATGCAATATTAAATGCCAAAGCGCGAGTGTTGTTGTTCCAGCTGTGACGCGGCAAAGTCAACTTCGGTCATCAGTCGTTATTTGGGGTATCAATGTTCATCTATGATTTACATCTTTCTTTATATGCATATCATCAACTCATATAATCAATGTCCGTGGAGATACCTAATGGTCATATAGAGGTAGGTCACCAGTATTCAACTTATTGATTGTTGAAGTAGCTGCTGAAAGTCTGAACAGGACCAACCTCTCGAAACTCCCGGAGCTGGACCTTCGCGATTACCTGCCAAGCCATTAGACGTTAACAATGATGATAACGACGATGAAGAACAGGACAGACTCTCATGTAAGCTGATTTATTTGTGAAATTTATCACAAAGAAGCTGACGGTTTTACTTACAGTCCTCAAGAAGCAAGCAGAATATACAGAATTAGAACAATCGGTCAATGTAAGTAGATAAATGTCATAACGAGTTCAGCCCTGTCACGAATCGTTTAGCTAATTCATGGATCAACGTTTACGATCTTAGTCAAGTGATGAATTGCTCTCCTCTTTGGAAGCCTATCTGTCCACCTTTCAGAACGATTTATCGGCGGTTTCAGGTCAGATATCAGATTTACAGGGCAGGAGTTCGGAAATTGAATCCCAACTGAAGGGGAGAAAGGTTAGTACACGATGCTGGATCCGCCCATTTACTATTCTTCAACAGATACTTCCCTTTTCTGTTACTGATGCTGCCGTTGATAGACGATCATACCTCCACTCAATGCACTCCTAACAGATATAACGCTTCCGCCATCATTGGTACTGACCATTCGAGATACCCTACCATCACAAAATCCCGAATTATGGCTATCTGCTATAGTTGAATTAGATCAGAAAATCGGTTTAATTTCAAGTAGATCATCAAAAGTGAAAGCTGTCAAAGAATTACTTCCTATCATCGACGGATTAAAAGTAAAAGCATTGAATGTTTTACCACCTTTCTTGTTAAATCTGATCAAACCTCTAAGATCCGCTTCGAAAGGGTTATCGACAAATTTGGTCATTCTGCAAAACTCGCTGTTACTGAGATATCAGCCATTCTATCAATTCTTATACAACCATTCACCAGACAACTCAAACCTAGCAAAACAAGTCGAAAGAGGATATGTCAATGCTTCGAGATCATATTACGAAACTGCTTTTAGACGATATACAAGATCTTTATCAGCAATAAAACTTAGAATAACTGAAAAGAATGAATTAATAGGCTCTACTGCAACTCCTGTTCCTGATCCATCTAGCCAAAGCAATACGAATGACTATGCACGGACATCTCTGAATGGCATCAACAAAGATAAATTGAAATTCAAGGATCTGGACATGGATGACGAGGATAGTTCTGTGATATTGGCCTATATGGCAGATGACAAGGATTATGTGAGTTCATCAGCGTAGCAGCCCAATCCAAACATTCGATGAGCTGAACTGACATTTCATTGTCAGAGAGCACCCATAGAAGCAATATTTAGATCACTTGCGCTGGTTCTTCTTGACAATGCCTCTTCGGAATTTACATTCATTGTTCGATTTTTCGCCAGATCTCATTCATCAACCCCTCCCGCAGTTAAATCGCCCATCGAAACACCTATAGATTCACCTAATCCATCTTATGTCGATCTAATGTCTGATGCGGGTAGATCAGTGACGCCCACCCGTAAAGGCGTCAATGCCATGAACGAAAATCTCAAAGACGCAGAAAGAATTTGGCATGAAATATTCGATTCGTCGCTGGAATATACGACAGAATTCTTCAACTCGATCACAACACCTACATCCACAACTCAGCAGATACCTTCAATTACCTCAATACTGACTATCATTAGACTAAACGATGATCTACTTAAGATATCAGACTTAAGGGGTTGTTTACCTTTGCTATCCTATTTGAACCTATGGAAATTGAATTTATGGCCGATATTCAAGAAAGAAATAGATAAACATATTGGATCGTTGAAGAAATTGGCTGATGACCTTGAAGGCAAAAATTTAATGTCATCATTTGGATTGAACAAAGCGTTGAAGGATAGCAACTTGAAACAAATCACTAAAAGATATGGTAAAATGTTTAGTGAAATGGTTGTTCTATCTAGTGAAGCTGAAGAAGTTATGATGTTTTCAAGGTGAGTAGAGTTATATATACGAGAAAATATATACTGATATTTTCCGTCAGTATGACTAGATTACGTGCAGAATTAATCAGGATAATCACCTTGCAAAGTAATAAGATTAAATCAATTCCCGAAAAGAATTCTTTCTTATCATCAATCTACGAAATTATAATTCATGAACTTGTTAGTGGGCCAGGTCAAACCACGCACCCTAAATTACAAAGTGAATTATCGTTTTTCAGAACCAGGGAAGAGGAAGCTAGGCGAAGGATTTCAGCATAGAGTGATTTGGCTATTATCTATCATGTCCGATACAGTTATGAATGCATATGACATCTGTTGCGATTGACTATGGTTCCTACCTATGCATACATAGTATTATTGTATATGAATTTTGAGAGAGATCAGGCATTATATTGAAATGTCGTGTGCCACAGGATATCAGGTAGTAAGGAACGTCCATACGTAATACGTAATCATTTGAGCAAGCAACTTAAGCGTAATCAGGACGAACCGGCAAACATCATCCCAAGTATAAAGTGATAACATATGAGTTGGTGGTGTTTAACTCTGTCTCACCCGGTAGCATTCACGACTTACATCTTATGGCCCCGCCTCCCAGTCAACAGTACATACATATCATCAATCACTCTGCATTGTTAGCGTTGTCAACTATTCTACTGGCTAGAAGTATTGCATGATCTCACCAAAATCAATCAAGACACCGCCAATTGTAGGAGCGAATACCAGCACCAAGACAACACCATTCGGACGTATCCACCTTCCTTTCTACTCCAGGCCAAATCAGCCTCTTGTCGTCCTTCAGTTCTATTCATGTCGTGTTTGTTTACATTCTGAGTAATATCTGTAAGCTGAATCTGGGATTTTTGGTGCCAAATTTTCGCTGATACATCTTGGGTTATTTAGACGCAACTTTTAACGCTCCATCATGAGAGAGTCAAATTATACGTTTCCTCCTCAGAATAGAGCTGTAACCAATATCACCCACTTGATATATGATCGTAGAGGTAAGTCTTAAGTCTTCTCGTTCATCTCTCCCCTGTGTGCTTATTCAATCCTCTGTACAGCTCTCGACACAAACAGTCCACTGGCATTACTAAACAGTCTTACCTCCCTAACCTACCTTACTTCCACCTCTCCCCGTATTCGAGAAATCCTTACTATAGATGGTGGATTAGAACGACTTCTCGATATCCTTCGTGATTCCTGTCTACCAAAAGATACACCTCAACAACAAGATTTATGGGGTTTAAATGGTCCATCCACAGCTCGTGTAATAACGGTCGATAGAGCAAATTCGCTTAGACATAGTTTAGCATTTCAATGTGTAGTTAATATAGGTGTCAGAGGAAGCGAAGATATCAGAACAAGGGTAGTACAATCAGGAGCATTAGATTTAGTCGCACAGATATTGGAAAGCTGGTTAAGGGATCATGGTATATCCATATTTTCTGGACATTTAGGAAGTCAAGCTGCTGTAGATGCTGTAGCTGCTGGCTTACCTGTACCTGGAACGGAAAATCTCAAGAAAAGAGAAAGAATGGATAAGAATGAGAAATCAGAAAGATCAGAAAGGGAACGAGGTGAGAGGTCACACCGACATCATAGTAGATCTCAACAGTCTCAACTAGATATACAACCTGTTACAGCAACAGCCGCCAACATAGCAAGTCAAGCTGCTGCAGCCTTTGGATTCAACCTAAACATATCTTCCTGGACCGATCAACTTCAACAAGCGTCAACACCTCAGGAATCGGTACAAGGAGATACGGACGTGGATATGGCTGATGCCGAAGGTGGAGAGACAGATGACGCTTCAATAGATGCCGATGAAGGTAGCATTGATGTGGATGTAACAGATGATCAAAGTACAGCACCTCCCTCAACTACACCTCGAGCTTCGACAACCCTTCTCCCCATGACTATCCCACCTCGACCGCCCATTCCTCGTGACGCCCAGAGTCAAACGTCAAGCGCGGACGCTTCGCTATCCGGTGATGACAACAATGCCATTCCTCGAAACACCTCTGAAAGCAATCTAGTGGCTCAAGGCCTACGTCCTCCCGCTCTCAACCTCTCCTCTCGAACTGCACAACTCAATCAAGAACCTGTCAGCACACAATCTAGTCCGATGGGAACACCTACCAGACACGCACATGAACCGATGGATGATTCACGTAGACCCGGAAGACGAGGCACAATTGTTGCTAGACCAGGAAATTTAGCTCCTAGGAACGATAGGGAAAGAGAACGCCGCCGGGATCATACTGCAGGAAGTGGTACATCTGATGGAGGAGAAGATATCGATTTGCCCACCGCTACCATCGCAGCAGGTATAGCGGCTGTCAATGCTCAAGCGATGGAGAATAACAATACGATCGAAACAGATGAGCCAGCCGTACCACCCGCTGTCGAAATTGTCGAAACGCATAATCAAGGCGATCTAGATGAACCTGATCCCGAAGCCATAGCCGCTGAACAAGCAAGATTAGATATGGAAGCTGGAGCACCTCCCGGTCAGCCAGGCGCTGCTCAAACACCCCGAGTTACACCTGGCGAAGCACCTACACCTCGTCAAGCTCCAGGCGATCCACCACCCGCCAACACACCAGATCAAGCAGCTATCATCATCGCTAACAGCGCTCCAAGAGGTTTCCACGATCTTGGAAGTTATGTCGGAATCAGTTCTTTGCTTAACCCAGATGGAAACCGATATTCCGATGATAGTATTCTGCTCGCCTTACAACTTCTCGCTTACCTCTCGAAATATCCTCATGTCAGAACTGCATTCCATCATCCCAGACGACCAATGCATGCAACATTTGATCTTGGCTTGGACTCCATCACCAATCCATTGCCAGAAAGACCAGCATATTCCCAAACACCCGACATCTTCTCATTGGTTGAACGTTTTACATTCCGACCTTCACCATCAGATCCTCTATTCTTCAAGGTACCACAAGAAATCCAATATTGGGCAGGAGTCATTATGCGAAATGCATGCAGAAAAGATGAAGCTAGAGGCGGTATAAGGCAATGTGCAAACATGTCTTGCGGAAGATGGGAGAAATTCCCAAGAGAATTCGCCAAATGTCGAAGGTGCAGAAAAGCCAAATACTGCAGCAAAGAATGTCAGAGTAGAGCGTGGCAAGAGGGTCATAGATTCTGGTAAGTTGTCCCCCAGCGGAAACTTTCAATAGCTTACCCCTTATACAGGTGTAGCTCGAGGGCGGACCAAGAACCAGGCTCAGCAGCGGTAGAAGGGGCTCCTGAAACACGGGCTGCCGCTGCTGAAACAGCTCAGGACGAGGATGAAGATTACCAACTCAGCGCCCAGATGGGCTTATCTCCCGAAGTAGTGAACCGAGCCATCGCAGCTGCCCGGGCTGCTGGTATCCTACGTGGACAAGGTAACTTGGAGGATGGAAATCGAAGAGGAGCTGCAAGTGTAGATGTCGATCCTAGTCTATTGATACCTCATCATGCAAGACCTCAAGCTGAGGGTCCCTCACCTCCACCACATGCAGTCACTCAGGCTCATGTCAATTTGATCGAAGGTCAACACGCTGCACAACTCATGCAAGAATCTATCAACCCCACCAGACGAACCATACCGATTGAACATCCTATTCCGAGAAACAGAAGAAATAATTCACCTGATCGAGGATCCAGAACAATAGCCGATCCATGGCGAAGGCTACAAAATGTTGGTACTCTGTTAGGCTTGAGGAACGATAACAATGATAGGAACACAACACCGCAGCAACAGCAAGCAGCTACAGCGATGAATATACCTTGGGAAACCGAGACGAGAGGCGGTCCATCTAGGAACGTTCCATCAAGAGATGAAGGCAGAAGAGGTAGTGGAGGTGTAACAGGTTTAGGTTTTAATATGGCTGATCAGGGAAGACGTCAATAAGGTGTTTTATGACCATGTAGCATTGTATATCACCAACAGACGAGTTGGTTCAATGTCGAATCTGTGTTGTGCTTGTACTCCATCTTATCTAGTATTCATTTGTAAATTATTCTTTAGACTATAATTCTCATCTGCATAGTTGATGTTCATTGTTATATCGTTTAGACTGCAGACGCATCTGACTATGAACAATCTAATATATTACGGCCTGTTCATCATCGTTGGTTATCATTTTGTTATCGTTGTTACGAATTCCGGGTGCCTGAGTAAAGAGATGACGGAATGAACCAGGTTCAACGAGAATCTTCGGGAAATATTGCCACCCAACTATTTACAACTTTCTTCACGTCTACTTAAGTAACCAAAATAACCTTCGATCCGTTCTTTTTGCTCGTACCACAATATACTCAGCATAGTAGCTTCGATAGCCAGAACTCAAAAGTGACTGATCCTCTCAAAAAATGCTTGCAAGAAAATATCTGATACGTATGGCTCGTCTACCATCCCGATATCCCGCCAAACCATTACTTTCTCGGCCATCGGTTAGATCAATTACACCTCTCTTGATAAGGACATATGCACAAGGACCCCCTAGACAACCACCTAATGGTCCACCTGGGGGAGGAGGCGGATTTGGGGGTATGAGATTTCCTGGAGGTGGAGGAGGAATGATGGGTGGACCAAAACAACCTGAAAAAGGAGAAACATTAAATCAATTTTCAGTAGATTTAACGCAATTAGCAAGAGATGGTAAATTAGATCCGACAATAGGTAGAGATGAAGAAATTAGGAGAACAATACAGATTTTGAGTAGAAGAACAAAATCAAATCCTGTTTTATTGGGTTTACCTGGTGTGGGTAAAACTGCAATTCTAGAAGGTTTAGCTACCAGAATAGTGAATAAGGAAGTACCGGAGGTAAGCTAAACATTTGAAAGTCTATACACTGATGAGAATGCATTGCTGACAAATTCTCTATATTAGTCACTACATGGTAAACGCCTCCTCTCTCTCGATCTTTCAATGCTTTTAGCAGGAACAGGAGTTCGAGGTGAATTCGAATCTCGGTTTAAAGCTTTACTGAAGGACATTGAAGCGGAAGAAGGCAATGTAATCTGTTTCATCGATGAATTGCATACTCTACTCAATTTAGGTAAAGCGGAGGGATCGATGGATGCTGGAAATATGATTAAGCCAGCTTTGGCTAGAGGTTTACAGCTGGTCGGAGCAACCACATTAGACGAATACAAGAAGACAATTGAAAAAGACGCGGCTTTACAAAGACGTTTCCAACCTATCATGGTCAATGAACCTTCAGTCGAATCAACCATATCGATATTAAGAGGATTAAAAACAAGATTTGAAACACATTTCGGGGTTTCAATAGCGGATTCAGCATTAGTCACAGCTGCATTATATTCAGATAGATATATACCTGATCGATATTTACCTGACAAAGCAATTGATTTAGTTGATGAAGCATCATCAGCATTAAAATTATCACAAGAATCAAGACCTGCAAAATTAGAAAATTTAGATCGAGAAATTATAACATTAGAAATTGAAAGAGAATCATTAAAGAACGAAGAAGATGGATTTTCTGTTAGTAGAAGAGAAAAAGTTGAAAATGAATTAGAATCAAAAAAATTGGAACAAAAAAAATTAAATGATTTATGGAGAGAAGAAAGAGAAAGAGTTTCAGAAATTAAAGGTATAAAAGAACAAATTGAACAAGCTAATATAGATTTAGAAAATGCACAAAGGAATGGTGAATTTGAAAAAGCTTCAAAATTAAGATTTTCAACTATACCTTCTTTACAGAATAAATTACCAAAAATTCAAAATCAATTAGACAAAGAAATCTCATCTTCATCAGAAGAATTTGATATGTCTGTAAAAGATAAAGTAACTTCAGAAGATATCGCTATTGTAGTAGCTAAATCGACTGGTATACCAGTGCCCAATTTATTAAAAGGTGAAAAAGAAAAATTGATTCATATGGAAGATTCACTTAAAAATAGAGTCGTAGGTCAAGATCAAGTTGTTCATTCAGTTAGTGATGCTATAAGATTATCAAGAGCTGGTTTACAATCACCTTCAAGACCTCTAGCATCGTTCTTATTTTTAGGACCTACTGGTGTAGGTAAAAGTGAATTGACAAAGGCTTTAGCCGAATTCCTTTTCGCTGATGAGAAACGAGGATTGTAAGTGTAGCTTCAACCCATTAATCGATTGATGTCATTTGGACCTGCGGCTAACATTTTCCGCGTGTAGGATACAACTCAACATGTCAGAATTCCACGACAAACATACAGTTTCCCGACTGATAGGTGCTACGGCTGGATTTGTTGGATACGAAGAAGGCGGTCAATTGACCGAAGCTGTCAGACGAAGACCATACGCCGTAGTTGTATTTGATGAGATTGAGAAAGCCCATCCCGATGTAGCCAATATCCTACTTCAAATCCTTGATGAAGGTTGTTTGACTGATGGTCAAGGAAGACAAGTCAATTTCAAGAATACAATTATTTGCTTGACATCTAACCTTGGATCAGAGTGAGTGAAAAGCTTTTCTTTTGTATTGAGACTCTATACTGACTTTTCTATCAATTTACTATAGAGCCCTATATGAAGCAAATGCATGTCATCCAGATGGTTCAATCACTTCACAAACAAGAGAAGAAGTATTAAAATCAGTTGGTCGATTTTTCAAACCTGAATTAATTAATAGATTAGATGAGTTATTAGTTTTCAATAAATTACCTCCGTCAGTTATATTGGATATAATCGAATTAGGATTAAAAGAATTACAAAAAAGATTAGATTCAAGAAGAATAACATTAAATGTTGATGAAGAATCAAAAATTTGGTTAGCAAATAAAGGTTATTCAGAACAATTCGGTGCAAGATCAGTTCAAAGAGTTATAAGAGATAAAGTCGTTACTAAAGTAGCTTCCAAGTTGTTGGATGGTACGATAAAGTGAGTATACCTTTTATTGGGACATGCCATGATTTCCGCTAACCGATCTGCTCAAATAATTAGGGATGGGCAAATTGTAACCATAAGTATCAAGGATAATGAGGTCAATATCACTAGTAAACTCGATCCTAATCAACCATTGTCAAATACCTTACAATCCAACTCCGCATCGACCTCGACATCAGTAGATCACACTCCAGCTAGACCAGAGCCTAGGTTGCTGGAAGTACTCGAAGATGGTGTAGAGGACATTGACGAAGATGAAGATAAACCTAGAAGAGTAGTATACGGATAAGTCGGACAAATAATAGTGATAGAACACAAATGTTGTAACCATCATATATATGTAGAGGAGCTATCATCCGCAAGCCAATTAGCATGAAAATTGAAATTACCAATTTTCCGGACCCAACTCATATACCAGAAAGTCATCAGTATTTAGTAGTCATATGTAGTGTAAAGTATATAAAATGCATATTTGTAGCACACCTCTCATAAATCGTAAACCTCATCAGGCGATTCAAGAACGGATGTGTATTGAAAAAATATATGAACAATGCAATGCAACTTGAAGTGTAAAGAGTGTATAAAGGTGAGGATTGGAAATGCGATTGTAGTTATGAACGTCAAAAAGTGTAGAAAATAGAAATACATGATTTATAGTAGGAAAAGCCTAATGAAATGAACAATACGTACTAATTGTAAAAAAGTTTGTATGCAGGATATATGTAAGAATCAAGTCAAAATGCGGAATAATTACATCCAAAAAATCAAAAGCAATAAGCGGCAATTGATATGTGTTTCCTGAAAAAAAGGACAGGAAAGTGGGAAAAAGAAAAGGAAAAAGGGAAAGCAGCAGAGGAAGAAGAAGAAGCAAAAGAAGAAGGGAGGGTTTGTTGAGACCATCAGAACCAGTCGTCTCGTTAACGTCGTTTAATCATCTTGCAGCAAGTCCACTAATGTCGTCCAAACTATCATCTAACGTCAACCATATCCTTTATCTCTGTCTTTGTCTTTATCAGGTTTCGGTTTCTTAACCCTTCTTCCGCAACTGTAAAGCGAACAAAATCAGCATGTGTATTGCATCCATGCCGCCCAGTCATTTACTGACGTAATTAGATGAAAACTCACGTGCATCGTCCATGTCCGTCATCTCCATGACAATCATTATCATCGCCTGCAAAAGCAGAATCTGCGTCGTCATCTTCATACACATCTTCTTCATCTTCGTAATCATCATCATTATCTGTTCGTCTCGATCTACTATGATTGTCATCGTCTTGAGAATCATAATCACTATCACCATCATTATTATTGTTTTTCAATGAACCTTTTTTACCTTCAGCAACATTTTTAGCTTTATTTTTGATCAGTTCTTTTCTTTTAATTTCCTTCTTTCTTCTTCTAATCGCTTGTTTCCTTCTTGATTCAGTAGAATAATATAAATCATATTCACAAAAACAACAAATAAAATCGTCTTCATTAGGTCTAACGTCCATATTTATCGTTTCTGCCTGATCTTGCTGATTATTAACCTTCTTTCGGGTTCTAGTAGCTAAAAACATCATAGAGGGCGGATTGAAAAGTGATAGATGGGACGAATATGGTTCATATGGATCTCCATGAGGTGAGACTGTTCTTGATGGTCGGTCTGTTTAATTATAAGCGACCATTAATCAGCATGAAATCCTTCAAGGATTTGGGTGTTTGTGCGTTCTAATTTTGTATCAACCCAGATAATCTGCCAGTATCTGCTACACCTCTTATTGAACCAGAGCTCTCCATAGGCCTCCTTTTCATCAAAATAAGGCCCATCCACTTACAATTATCAACATGATGAGGATTACTCTGATTAGCTAAAACACTTCTCTTCTTCTTCTTTGGTTTCTTCTTATTACTCCCTTGGCCTCCTCCACCTGCTCCACCGGTTGTAGTTGTCTTCGTTTCGTTCGAATCTTTCGATTGACTTGTAGACATAGGTTGACTTTCTTCCTTAGCAGTTGGGGTAGTGGTGATATTAGATGGTATAGAAATGTTGGTATCCTTGTTGGCTAATTTTCGTCTGGTCTTAGAAGGTAATTTATCTTCATCGTCGTTATTGTTTGAAGTCGATGAAGTAGTAGTCGTTGTGACCACAGGAGCAGCTCTGTTCGCTGATATAATCAAAGCTCGAAGTTCATTTGCTAATTTGAGTAAAGATGTTTGCTCTTTTGCCTTTGCGCGAAGTGTCGAAGAAGCTGACGAGAGATATATACAATGTCAGCTTTTATCTAGACTTGGGTTGAAAAGTGACCTGAACTAGGTTAGAAGTCGAAGACTCGTCGGTGAAAGGATGACGACAAATGAATGTCAAGTCATGAAATATGAAAATTAGAAGAATCTTGCACTCACCTTTACATTCCAACTCAAATTCAAAACTACCTTCAGGGAACCAACCTTTCCTTTCAATTTTCTTTTGATCTTTGCTACCTAAATTGATTTTTCCTACTTTAAATCTTCTAAATTTATACCTATAAGAATTTCTCCAATTTTTAGGTTGTTGATCATTATCTGATTGTGATTGTTGTTGTAATTGTTGTTGAGTTAATTTCCAACCTTGTCTATCAGGTGTCCAAGAATTTATATTTACATCTTCTAATGCAGGTAACAATTTTTCAAATTCACTTACATCAGGTAAATTTGATTTTTTCTTTTTTTGCACTTGATTTTGTTGATCAGTTTTAATTTTTGATGAATAACTATTATTATCATTCTTGATATTCGTTGTATTAGCAGTGGAATTTTTGGTTAATGATGATGAAGATGAAGTTGAATTCAGAGCTGAGTTTATTGAATTTTCAGTTTGTGATAAAGCATTTTGAGCATCAATATATAAAGAAATAAAATTTGATTTTCTCTTTACAAATAATTCTTTTCTAAATTCCATTAGTTTTCTTGCTGGACTCAAAGTTAATTTTTTCCTAATCAATGGTGTATGATTAGATTTATTCGTTGAATTTGATAAAGGTTTGACGTCGTTCTCTTCATATGAAGTATCATTTGAATGACTAAGAGAAGGTAATCCACCATTCGTGAAGTTATTATTGAATTCTTGAGTCTCTAATCTATTTGCCATGGATCCTGGTCGCTGTAAACCATCTGGAGTTGCAGGTCTTTTTAACATTTGACCTTGACCTAGATTCTGACCACTAGCCTGTGCGTTTGATGAAGCTGAACTGATATTATTTCCATTCCCATTTCCAGTTTCAATAAAACGAAAACTCAAATTCTGTTGTTGATTATTAGGTATTTTTCTTTTCTTACCTACACCACCTCTTTCACCTCCATAACCTCCTCTCATATTTTCATGTTCATCATTATCAAACTCGAATGTACCTTCGACCAAATCCTCATAAGTTACAGAAGGTGGTGGTAACAAAGGTATTGGTAATGGTGGCGGCGGTGGTGGTTGTTCTCCACTCATCAGATCAAGTATCCTACTTCAAGATATGATGACTGGAGCAAGATATGTTGAGAGCGTTGATGAATGCTGATAATAATTGAGAGTATAGGGATGAAAAATGATGAGTTGTCAAAAGATAGATATGATAGAGGACCAAGCGGCAATGACCAAGGAGTAAGTGACAAATTGACTGAATCATCAACCTTTTTACCGGCATTTTTCACCTACAACCAGGTGGCACATGCATGGCATTACGACTAGTACTCTTACATCTCATCTGTACTTCTTAACTATGGTTTTGTCTTCATCATATGCAATATATCCAAGGGGACACTATTGCTTCTGCTTCTGGTAGTATATACATCACGTCAGTGTGCATGACAGGCCAGCACACCAACTGTTTGTATATGTGTGTACATGGATGAGGCTAAAAAGCATAACGCCTCGTCTGTTTGATAGGGACTGAATGAAGGATACTTCGCAGCTCGTAGGAGCCCATTAAATATGGTTCTACATCATGCATATACATTATCGACTAGTCAATTAGATAACTTCTTCCATATCACAGACTTCTCTTCATCTAAACAAGGATAAAACAGTTGAAAAGGGATTTTTGGGTATTTTTATTGTTTTTGCTACTTTTTGTTTTAAAGGCTAGCAGAAGTTTGAGGCCATGAGCTATTGATTGATAATAGATAGTCAGTAAATATGCGTACGAGAACTTAAAATGATAGCATATAACAAGTATAACTCACTATTCTTGAGGAGATCTCTTGTAACCGTATTTAGAAGTAAACTCGTCGACTTGTTTAGGACCCCTTGAACCGTATGGGTATGGTTCAGGTTTAGGAGCGTCTGTGTGACATCGATCCTTTGTTAGTAGGAAATCCCTTTCGACGATGTAAAGTGGTTCTGACTCACCTTTACCATCAATCCAGTGGAGGATAGGGGTGAAGATCTTCCAAGCGACATCCAACTCATCGTCTCTAACAAAGTTAGAGTGATCACCCTTGAAAGCATCCAAAATCAAAGCTTCATAAGCTTGAGGGATGTTGGTATCAACGAATCTCTTCTGGTAGGTCAAGTCTAATTCGGTTGGTACAGCTCTTGTAGCAAATCCAGGTAATTTGGCGTTCATTTTCAAGTAAACAGCTTCAGATGGTTGAATTCTCATTACTAACTCGTTTCTTGGGATATCGGTGAAAATACCTTGTAACGCATCTTTGAATTGCACTCGGATTTCTACCTTTGATTCGTTCAAAGCTGTAAAATAACAAGAGAATTTAGTGATTGGTTCGTTTGGTGATCGCTGAATGCAAAAACTGGAGGATATGCTCACCTTTACCAGCCTTCATGATGAATGGTACACCTTCCCATCGTGGGTTGTTTACCCAAAGTGTCATGGCTGCGAAAGTTGGACAGACGGAACCTTTAGGTACGGTATCATCATCGAGGTAACCTGGTTTGTCACCTTCAGCAACGTATTGACCGAGGAGAACATCTTTTTGGGCGATAGCTGGAATGGATCTGAGGACTTTAACCTGTAGATAATGGTGTATTAGCGACAATAACAGGCAATATAGGGGCATACAGTTGGTGGGTGATTACAAAACGCTTCAAAGCATGGGTGGTAGAAAAACACATTGCGACACTCACTTTCTCATCTCGAATATCCTCGGCAGAGAAAGAAACGGGTCGTTCCATAGCAAGAATAGAAAGGGTTTGTAGAAGATCTACGCATAGAACACACGAGTTAGGCAATTTGACCATATGTATCAGGAAATTTAACAAACTCACGGTTTTGACAAACATCTCTAATGATACCGAATTCATCAAAGTAACCACCTCTACCTTCAGTGCCGAAAGGTTCTTTGAAAGTAATTTGAACATTACTGACGAAATTTCTGTTAAAAGCAGCATCAAGGAAGACGTTACCGAATCTTAAAACTAATAAATTTTTAATCATTTCTTTACCTAAATAATGATCAATTCTATAAGTTTCATTTTCTTTCCATTGTGATTTTAATTCAGTCATCATTTCTCTACATGATTCTAAATCTTTTCCAAATGGTTTTTCAACAATAATTCTATTAATACCATTTTCAGAATAAACATTTTTTTTTAAACCTTTTGCTACAGTTGTGAAAACTGAAGGTGGTAATGCCATATAAAATACACGATTTTTTGTTTTTCTATCACCTTCCAATTTTTCCAAATGTTTTAATAATTCTTGAAATCCTTCATCACCATCATATTGACCTGAAATATATGTTGAAATTTTTCTAAATTCTTCAATTTTCGATTCATCTCCTTTGATATATTGTGTTTCCCTCTTGTGGAATTCTTGTTCATCCATTTCTACAATGATATAAATCAAAAAAAAAAAAAAAATTCACATTTTGGTTAGTCATGCTTCATATTCGGCCGACGTCATTTGGTATTTTGCCGACTTTTCATCATTATTTCCAAAAATCACTCACTTGTTCTAGCATAACCAACAATGTGAACATCTTTTGGAAGTAAACCTTGAGCGTATAAAGCGAAGAGAGCAGGGAAAGTCTTCTTTTTGGCAAGATCACCACTTGCACCTAAAACTACAACGACGGTTTCATCTTTCAATTGATCACCGGATGTTTCCATAGATGGGATGGATCCTGCACGTTGTCTGTTCTGTTGTTGAGACATTCTACGGGGTTTACTGTCAGCTTTCTCTATGCATCATATACAAAATTTGAGTTTCAGCTTACTTTGATAGTATTAGTATGTATGTATGATGAGAAAAACAAAAAAAGGAAACGTATGGAAATAAGAAGTAATATAGATGGATATCGATGAATGATTTATTATTGAACGGTAACACACGGTGCGGGCCGATTGGGGGTAGTACTACTCTTTAGATGGATATTATGATGTTGTGTATCAATCAAATGAGGTATGCTGAGTGTTTTTCTCTTTCTCTTATCGCGGTAATTGAGATGACCCTATACAAAAAAATATAAAATACTGTAATACAACCATACGATTTAGTAGTAAGTATGACGATGTGGAGGTTAATTATACAATTACATTGTATATAGAACGGAGTTAAAATTATACCTTTACCTTTTCAGCATCAACGGTAGATTTCTCTATCATTTTTATCGTAATTCCCAAAGATGCTGCTACTCGTATGGTGGGAATTTAGCCGGACCGGACTAAAGATACATATATGTTAATATGTTAATACGATTATAAAAGTGAGCACGCGAGATCCCTGAATTCCGAATATAACTATTATCAATATTATTTAAGCGGTAAAATAAGAACGAGGTGGAGGTGGTCCAAGCGGGATTTAGTGGAATCAAACAACACTACAACAGTATATTTCCTTGTACAGTATATCCAGACCAAGATGACCGAATGTTAGTTATATATGTAAGATAACGATCAGTGCACGATAATCAGACCAACGTTTCACTTTGTACTCATTCTTCTACTAGAAATCGAACAAGAAAAGGTGATCAATGCGATATTTACATAGACATGTGGAAAGGAGGCTGAAGATTCCTATGCCGTAGGAGATCTCAAATTGGTATCTGAGGGGATGATAAGCTGTTCGTCACATATCAAATTTTCATGTTCTATCTTCATCCTAATTTGGCTTATATATTCAGAAGTGCTTGAAAGACTGACTCGTCTTAACTTGATCCAACAATGCCTTCGGTATTTCAGGCAGAAGTCAATTATTGCTTAACCACTTGCAACAATCTACCTCCATCACAAAATAACTGGGAATCCTCCACGAAAAAACGGTCATCCGGATTGAGTCTAGTGAGTAGCAGCTATAGTCATTATAGAACCTTTTTACACAGGATCACACATTTCAACTCACTGTGCTGATCACCTGGATATCCAAAATCATAGTTAAGACCAAAATCGACTCACGGTGGACCCGGAAGAAATGCTATCGTAATTCCTGAACCTATGATGAAACCTTTAGCATCTTATCCTATACCTCCTCCACCCTCTAAAATCAAGGGGGATGGTGAAGATGAAGATTGGAACAGTGATAAATTTGATACACAACGGGCGACTTTGCGACGTAAGTATTCTTTCAAAAGCCACTAAACGACCAAAAAAGCAGATTTTTGATATGTAGATGCTTCCAGATGCGCGATCTATCCCCCAACTGCCGCCGTTATCAACTATCAGAGAAGCTCAAAAACGAATTACGTCTTCATCCAGCAAATGGAGAAAAGGTGTGATTGTCATCCATGTACATGGAGATGGTGGATCTCAAGGTGGTGGCCTGACTATCTATGACAATGATGATATTGTATTTAGAAGAGTCATTAGACCTTTACCTACACTCAATTGGTCAAATGATGATATTCAAAGAATCGATCCTTCAGTATATGCTAAGCCTCACGTATTATCGCTCAATCTACCTGACATCGATCAAAATCCATACGATAGTAGAAAGTCAACATCTAGAGGTAGATCGTTGAGAGAGCAAGTGCCATCGATGAGTAGATTCGCTAGAAGACCCAGAGGATACACAGTAACTAAAGTCAATTCAAATATCACCACAGCAGACTCCATCTCTACAGAGGATTCAACCCAAACTACAAGTACCCAAGACTCTCCTGATTATAGTTCAGATCAACAACAATTTGAAAATGAAGAAATTTTAACGTCTGAAACGTCTCTGTCACTTCACAGTATCAGTCGAGATAGATCTTTGGACAAGGTTCTATTATTGGAATTCTATAGCGAAAAGGAGAAACATGAATGGTTTACTCTGTTCAGGTCTTTTGGTGGTACTCCTTTACCCAGGCTTAATCGAAGTCTTCACATCAAAATTTTAGATCTTCAAGAGAATGTGCCTTTCTCCAACTTGAATTTAGGAGGTAGCGGAAGTGGTAGTGGAAAATTGGGCGATGAAGATAGTACACTTGATCAATTGAGCTTAACATCAAAACCTGATACTCAAGCATCGGAAACAAAGGCAGCTTTTCTAGTGGAAAAAAGTGATCCAAAACCTGGATGGGCTATTAGAGAAAGACTGAAGGTCGAAATGTGAGGAAACACCCTTCCCTCAGCCTAGCCGTCAACTCAAAGCAGCAGTCCGCTTCTGGTATATATATGGTCTGAGCTAGTGAACATGCATGGCCAGCTACACCGATAAGCAAATGATAGGTCAAACAACCTGGGCTCAAGCCGAAGATCGGTCTCAAACCCCTTTCTGGGCCGAGGTTTTCAATTTTGAAAATATGAGGGATTTCTCCGCTTGCAGTAAGTTTTCTTCAATGCATATATCATATAGCTCAAAGTATAAGCTGATGTTGATTATGACAATCAGCACTAAGGATATCCAAACTGAAGTCAGGTAAAACGCCATATCACTTTGCTACAGTAGACTTGCCATTAGTACCTGGAATGATGAAAGCCAAAGATGAAAGATTCCCAATCATCTCCTCTGCTGGCCATATTATCGGTGAATTGCGTCTTGTTATTAACTTTAGAATTGTCAATGTGGTGGGAATGCAGCATTATCCCCTGCCAGAAGTGAGTAACTATACCGTGGTCGTTGCTGTAATGTACCACAGACTGACTGCTCTCAGGTTTTTCATGGTATGGGCGGAACGAAAACTATCTACTATATGATGTCCAAGGGATTACTTGATCAATGTATAGACTTGTTCACACGATTCAACTGGGCTTTGGGAACAACTTATAACAGATTAGTCGAGATGAGTGAGATTGAAGCCAAAGCTAGTGAGTAGAGAAACAGTGGGCTTTCCGTCCCTTGCGAATCCCAAAACCGGCATATTTTTGCGACAGTGGAATGCTGACATACGAATAACCACCACAATTTAGGTGGAGATACACTCTTCCGTGGAAATACACCTATGACCAGGTTGCTTGAAGCTACAATGAGACTGGTTTGTTTCGATTTCCTCAGGTTATCAATAGGCCCCACAATCAATTATATATTGGAACACGAGATTGAAGTGAGCAATGGGTATGGTAGAACTATGAACAAGCTTCTTAACGAGTGCTGGGAGAATATGTATGGTGAGTCAGATCAGTTGTCACTGCATCCGATACTGCGCTAATCACAAAATCCGACGACCCAGCACAAAGAGGTATTTTCCCAAAGTAAATAAGCTTTCCCCGTTATGTGTTTCGAGGGTCTAGCTGATGAACTTGTCCCTTCTCTTTTTAGCATTCTGCGACGAGTTTTTTCAGTGATGTTTAAGAATGTCAAGGAGAATCATAATGAGTGAGCTGAACGAAGTGAGAATGTTGCCATTTGTCTTTGCTAATTTGACGGGATATATAAACTAGGAGTAGATTGAGGTATAAAGCGGTATCTTCGTTCCTTTTCGTAAGTCAAAGTCCATTCTTCCATAAAATCAAATGCCACATCAACTGAGATACATACATATTCAGCTTCGTCTGATCGGTCCGGCTCTTATGAGACCAAACTTATTTGGCTTATCAAGAGGTCTTCCAAAAGGCTCAGTACAGAAAACATTAACCTTGATCGCTAAGATCTTCCATACCATGGCTTTCTTTACTTGGAATGACAGTGTCAGAGACCCAGAGCTAAGCCGATATACAACCTTTATCAGAGTCAGTGGAGTTATAGTCACAAATCTGCAGTCAGTTCTCGAACAACATGCTGATGTCTGATTGACGAACAAAAATTGTCAGAACCACGAAGATGGCATGGTAGATTATCTTTCATCCTTTGCTACGCCCTTGGATGACTTTCAATGCAAACCTGAGCCGCCAACAAATATCGCTGAATTTTTAGGTACAAGACTACCATTGTTGCCACCTGAATATGGCCAAGGAGTACCTATGTTAACGGTTGCTGGCCCTGTTGAGGTAGATGCAGATGCAGCTGTATTCTATGAGCTGTTGTATCAAAGAAGAAAGGCAAAAGTTGGTGGAGCAGAGATGACACAAGAAGATGGTGTTGTTGCCGGAGAAGAGGAAGAGATGGTACATTTAATCAGAACAATGGATCAATTTATAAGTGGTATCCATCTTGCCAGCTATGAACATATAATGGGAGACAATAGCAGGTCAGTAACATCTCCTCCATATTCACAGAAGCTGTATCCTATCTTGCACCCGGAGGCTGTCCATAGAAGCTGATTTTTTGGCTTTAAAATAGTTCAATTTTATCCGATCCTCGAGAAGCAGAAATGATGAGAGAGAAAGAAAAGGAAATAGAAAGGCAATTAAGACCTATAACACCAAGACCATCATTACAAATTGACGTTACTTCAGCTCAACGCGATCGAAATTCCGATCTTTCGAAAGTGAAATCGAATTTGCCAAACAACCGCAATGATTTAGCAAAGAGAAACGTATCGAATCCTGGTTCATCTTCTTGTGCGTCAAAAACTCAAAATGAAGGATTAAAACCTAATGGAGTTTCAAAATGGTTGAATTTCGGCTGGATGAGTCCGACCATCAGACCAGCCGAATGGAACAATAATAATGGTCAACCACCAAGATCTATACAAAGTAGAACTCAACATCAAGCTGATTATGGCTATGTTCATGGTGATAACCCTGTTGAGCTTGATTAAGAATCGATGAAATATGAATTGTCCGGTAGTAATTTTGTTATACATGTGAATATTATCCTCATTGTTTCCCCTGCTGTGTATATCTATGAAACTTGCATAGTGGAACATTACCAGTAATCTAAATCTGGGAAAAGCTAATAAATCTTAATCAAGCGTGCTAAGGACGTCCAGGGTAAATTATAACAGAAGGAACATTCCGTAAAATACGGTGGAGGTGGTCCGTGCGAATAAAGAAGCTAAGAACAATTAAAATGGGATAATGCAAACAACTGTCGGTTTCATCCTTCTCGCCTTCTCTTCTCTTCTCCTCTCCTACTCGAACATCGTTTTTACCCTTCTACCACTAGAATTCTATTTCAAGATGATCCATGCGTTATTTGTAGTATCATCTTTGGTAGAACAGCCGCTAAAAGATTAAAGCAAAGTCCGAAACAACTTAAGCTAGATTCCTGCGGTTTAAGGAGATCTCATTCGAAAAATGTGAGTTGTTTAATTTTGGTTCGGTCATTTTAGAGAAAAGTTGTGTTCCAGGAGGGAGCATACTACAATGCTGGACTTCGCAAAGTCATCAATTCGTATATATATATATATAAGATCTCATGATAACACCTCTTGATCATGCAAATATATCTATTTTAACATTTCCTATAACGATTTCTTATTTGAGCTTGAATCTAAGTGGATCCATACTAAAAATGCCTTCAGTTTTTCAAGCTGAGATCAACTATTGCTTAACTACCTACAACAATCTGCCGTCTACTCGAAATGATTGGGAAAACCAAGACAAGAAGCGTTCGGCTCTTCCACTATCATTTGTAAGTGATTCTGACTCGATTTTATATGGACCTACCCAATTTTAACTGTTTACTGGAATAGGTACAATTGAAATCTAAATTCACCAATAGTGGAAAACGCAATACAATAGTATCACCTGAACCTTTGGTGAAACCTTTCTCCTCGTATCCTATACCACCCCCACCTGTACCTTCACAAAAAAATAACGAAAAAGATGAAGGATCTGATGGCGATAGGTCCGACACTCAAAGAGCAACACTGAGGCGTGAGTAGATGACTACCGATTGTCAAAGCAATTTTGACGTTAATTATTGACTTTGAATATTAACAGACGCGCGATCAATTCCACAATTACCGCCTTTAACCGTGACAAGAGAACCGCAAAGTAGAACGACCACAACTCCATCAAATAAATGGAGGAGAGGAGTTATTGTCATCCATGTTCATGGTGATGGTGGAAGTCAAGGTGGTGGATTAAATATATATGATAATGATGAAATCATCTTCAAGCAAGTTTTAAGACCTATTCCAGAGATAAATTGGTTGAACGATGATATTCAAAGAATTGATCCTTCAGTATACTCAAAACCTCATGTGTTATCTCTTCATTTACCAGAAATTGATAAAGTGGATAATCGGAAATCGTTTTCAGCTGGAAGCTCTCCTTTCAAATCACAAGCTTCGACTCTTGGTAAATCTGGTAGGAGATCGAGAGGTTATACAATAACGAAGAATCAATTGGCCAATTCAAACGATACAAACAATGCAACTTCGCCGATTCCACAAGATTTAAATGATATTACTGATGAAGACACCGAAGAGAATATAACTTTACAAACAACATCTTCACGGTTAGGTAATAGAAAAGAATCTTTGATGGATCAAGTCTTGCTGATGGAATTTCTTACTGAAAAGGAGAATCACGAATGGTTTGTATTACTTAGATCATTTGGTGGTACACCTTTACCAAGATTACATAGAAGGTTGGACATCAAAGTATTGGATTTGCAGGAAAATATACCATTCTCGAATCTAAACATTAACAATGGTAATGGAAGTAGTGCACTAGGTGAAGATAGCACTATGGATCAAATGAGTTCCAGATCTCAACAACCTCAAAGTGCTACAAAGGTTTCATTTGCAGCTGATAAAGTTGATTTCAAAACTGGTTGGTCTACCAGAGATAAAC
The DNA here is from genome assembly GCF_036810415.1 of Kwoniella dendrophila CBS 6074. Taxonomy (NCBI): domain Eukaryota; kingdom Fungi; phylum Basidiomycota; class Tremellomycetes; order Tremellales; family Cryptococcaceae; genus Kwoniella; species Kwoniella dendrophila. The sequence continues at coordinate 989,227 of NC_089482.1, forward strand.
TGAAAATTGAAATGTGAGTCAACCATCATTAAGGAAGGAAAGCTTTCGTATATATTGCGTCATCCCTATGTCTCAGAGTAGCTGTTCAACAATCCCTACATAATTCATGAATTCACATTCAACTCGCACTTCGTATCATTTTGCCATGCGTGAAGCTGATCATCTCTTCAAATTAGATACACCGACAAGCTAATGATAGGGCAGACTTCGTGGACACACGCTGAAGATCGATCTGAAACACCAATTTGGGCTGAAGTTTTCAAATATGAGAATTTACGGGATTTCTCAACTTGCAGTGAGTTCACCAAAATCTTTTAGTTAAAAGCCGTCTTCTTTCGACTTCTGTAGCTGTATTTCGATTTGAGAGCTAAAAGCTGACATGATTGGGTCTACAGAACTCAAAATACATAAATTCAAGTCAGGCAAACCATCTGTTCACTTCGCTACAGTATTTTTACCGTTAGTACCTAGTATGTCGAAGTCCAAAGACGAGAGATTTCCAATTATATCGTTAGGTGGTAGTGTTATTGGGGAACTACGACTCAATGTAATTTACACCGTTGTTAGCATAATAGGACTACAGCACTATGAATTGCCAGAAGTAAGTTTCCATGTTTCGCGTGCATACTGATCGTGAGCCTGAGAGGTTGAGCTAATTACTCTTTCTTAGATATTCAGAGATTTTGGTGGTACAAGGATTACTTACTATATCACCGCGAAAGGACTACTTGATCAATGTGTAGACATGTTTACAAGATTCTTTTGGGCTTTAGGCTATCTTTACACAAGGATAACAGAGATGTGTGAAATCGAAGCGAAAGCAAGTGAGTTACTCCGCTTCCTGATCAGGATGTGTGATGAAGACTGGTCAACTATCGTTGAAATCGCAAAGCTAACCGTTAAGACGTACCTTGCGCACCTTTTAGATGGCGATGTCTTATTTCGCTCAAATAGTCCGCTCACTCGTTTGATGGAAGCTACAATGAGGCTAGTATGTTTCGACTTCCTGAGCCTTTCGATTGGCCCAACGATAAACAATATACTGGACAACGAGATAGCATTGAACAATGAGAACACCAAAGGGGTTAATAAGCTGCTTGAAGTGTGTTGGAATGATATGTATAGTGAGTCTAGTCAATGTCAGGTGGAAACGGTATAGTATATAACTCATTGACGATTTCTCTTGTAGCCCATCGTGGAGTCTTTCCTAAGTGAGCCATTCTCATTTGTCACCAGAGTATTCACGTTGCTAATTAGAGATGTTGATTTTATCAGCGTTCTTCGAGGGATTTTTGCATCGCTTTTCAAAGACGTAAAAGGGAATCACGAAGAGTAAGCATATTGTATGGTTGCATCAGCACAAAGGTCTACAACTGATTCCGAGCCATCGAACTCAGACGACGGTTATGGTACAAAGCTATCTCTTCGTTTATCTTTGTAAGTTGTGTACCCACTAGACTGGTCTGTGGGCATCGTAGTTTACTACTGACATACATGAGTTAGCTTCGACTGATCGGACCAGCACTCATGAGGCCAAACTTATTCGGACTTGCAAGAGGCTTGCCCAAACCTTCTGTACAGAAGACTTTGACCTTGATTGCAAAGATATTCCACTCAATGGCATTTTTCACTTCTAATGATTTAAACAAAGACCCAGAATTAGCGAGATTTTCAGGATTTATCAAGGTATGTTCATCACGCTCTTCCTTCTTTACGGCTTCGAATTGTTCTAGCTAATGAATTCATTTTTATTAAAAATCCATTTTGCACAGAACAATAACGATGCAATGATCGACTATTTAGCATCTTTCGCAACACCATTAGATGATTTCCAATTAAAAGCTGAACAACCATCTAAAATAGCAGAATTCTTGAATACAAGATTACCTCTTTTACCATTAGAACTATCACAGGGCATACCAATGTTATCCGTTTTAATTCCTGTTGAGATTGATGCTGATGCCGCAGTCTTCTATGGTCTCATATACCAAAGAAGAAAAGCCAAAGTCGGTGGTGCGGAAATGACACAAGAAGATGGTGTGGCCAAAGGTGAAGAGGAATCAATGATTGATTTGATTAGAGCAACGGACATACTTGTCAGTACAATCCATAATGCTACTATATCGGAAACCAATGACTTAGTGGACAATAGCAGGTAAGTTAATCCGCAGGTTCCTTACAGTGTCAGTTCTCGAATTTACTTGGGCTAATTACGATTCTCGCCAGTTCTATCCTATCAGACCCCAGAGAGGCAGAATTGCTGAAAGAGAAAAGACAAAATCGAACAACCACACCAAGACCTTCAATGCAAATTGAAGCCTATTCTGCTCAACATGATCGGAGCCTAAAGTCTCCAATAGTACAATGATAAAATTGGTTATCAAGAACAAACTCTTGGATTTGATAGACAATGCCATAGAATCGATCTCAAAAACGAGAGCTAAGTGGGCATACATATCACATTGGGACCATAGCCTCGGAATAGTCCTCAATATCCAGCATCTACAGCTAGGAATTCGACACATTATGGCAATATCTATATCGTATCATTTTCCAGTACGATACCTATGGTGAAATAGAATGAAACTGGTCGGATGTATATGTGCATTCGATCAATCAATTTTGATTGTTTGGCACGATGCGCGACTGATTTCAGGAATACAGTAGAACAACCATTGCCGCTCTACACCAAAATAGCTCCGTTAATGGAGATGAAGGTGGTCCAAGCGCTGATAAGGAGTGTTAGAAAGGACCTTTATCGGTGCCGTATGATTGAATGAAACTGACTAGGTCCCTCCTTGTCGCACTGACCCCCCTTTTCCTATACATCATTAGTTACGGTTCACCAATTAAAGAGTATGGGAGATATAAGGTACCGTCACCCCTACAAGGTCATAGCGACATCTGTTACAACGTAAAACCCAATAATCCAACAATCAGCTGATACAAGTATACAAGTTGACTTAATTGCTGATTGCTCAACATGATAAAGTTCATGTAATTTAATTATAACATCAAATTTTTAATCTGACCTTTTTCTCAAATTTGCAGGTTCACCTTTTTAATCTTCTTTTTTGGCGAAACCATCATCGATACCCAAAAATATGCCTTCAGTCTTTCAAGCTGAAATCAACTATTGCTTGACTACATATGACGCTTTACCACCCACTCAAAATGATTGGGAAACTTCCAAGAAAAAGCGGGCATCTTCCGCCTTGTCATTGGTAAGTGAACTTTTTGTATATTCAAAGGATTGTAGCTGACATTCGCTTTGAACAGTTGCAATTAAGACCTAAATCATCTAGTGGAGGTAGTCGAAATGCTTTTATTGCACCTGAATCTACAGTAAAACCTTTAGCTTCATATCCTATACCACCTCCGCCATCCTTTGACAGCAATGGGAAAGAATCGGTTCAATGGGATGGAGATGGATTTGATACACAGCGAGCAACCTTGAGACGTAAGTGTGATTATTACTATCTAACTCACCTGACTGATCCAGCATGCTAATGGAATTTCATATTAGACGCACGGTCTATCCCTCAACTACCTCCATTGAGTGGAACCAGAGAATCACAAAAAAGGACAGGTACATTAACAAATAAATGGAGAAGAGCTGTTATAGTTATTCATTTGCACGGTGATGGTGGTCAGCAAGGTGGTGGATTAACCATTTACGATAACGATGAAATTGCTTTTAGACAAGTATTAAGACCAATCCCAGAAATTAATTGGTTAAATGATGATGTACAAAAAGTTGATCCATCAGTGTATGCTAAACCACATGTCTTGTCATTGCATCTATCAGAATATTTAGCTATAGAAGGAAGAGTCAATAATAATGATAATAGTCGAAAATCAATATCTACAGGTAGTAGACCTCTAAAATCACAAAATTCGACTTTTAGTAAATTTGGTAAGAGAGCAAGAGGTTATACTGTAACTACCAAAACTGAACAACTCGGTAATAGTAAGATCAAGCCTATAGAAGATCAATCAAACTTGAATTTGGATACAGATGCTGTCGATTATGATAACGAAGAAAACATAATCCTAGATTCATCAACGTCAGCTAGTCCAATGCCGTCAAGAGAAAGGGATTCGTCTTCAGATAAGATTCTATTATTAGAATTTTTGACTGAAAAAGAAAAATTTGAATGGTTTGTGTTACTTAGATCATTTGGTGGAACACTTCTACCTAGATTACATAGAAGGTTAGAAATTAAAGTCCTAGATTTACAAGAAAATATACCATTCTCAAATCTTAGTTTAAATGGTTACGGTCAAGTAAATAGTAAACCAGGTGAAGTTGGATCATTCGATCAACTGAGTATAAGATCAAAAAGTGAATATAGTAATCATAATCATAACATTTCCAGTACAAAAGTTTCTTTTTTACAAGATAAGAATAATGATTATAAACCTGGTTGGGCTGCTAAAGATAAATTAAAAGTCGAAATGTAAGTGTAAAATGCTTTTATGTTGTTTTTATTTTGTTTTTTGTTTGGTCCGCAAGTGATCATACGTCTGCCTTTTGATCTATTACGGCTTGTCTTCTTGCAGACTTCCACATGCTGATCATGAATCTATCCCGTCCTAGATATACCGACAAGATCATGATCGGTCAAACAACTTGGGCGCAAGCGGAAGAACGATCAGAATCTCCATTTTGGGCTGAAGTGTTCAATTTCGAGAATATGCGAGAGTTCTCCACCTGTAGTGAGTTGTCGAATGTCCCAGCTAAACTTCAGATAGGTTCTGTATTGGATGCTGACACCTATATTGAACACAGGACTGAAGATATACAAGTTACGATCAGGTAAAACGCCACAACACTTTGCTACAGTGAATCTACCTTTAGTTTCAGCTATGCTCAAAGTGAAAGATGAGAGATATCCGATCATTTCTTTGACTGGTCAAGTCATTGGAGAGATACGTCTCAATATCATCTATAGATCTGTCAATATTATAGGAGGTGAAAACTATACATTACCTGAAGTGAGCTTTGTTTGTTTGATGGAACATCCGGAATCAAGGATGTTTTACTGATTGAAGGATGCTAGGTATACTATGGACGGGGTGGCAACCAAATCACCTACTACTTGATGGCGAAAGGATTGCTCGATCAATGTGTAGATATGTACACAAGGTTTTACTGGGCTCTAGGTCTCATCTTTCCCAGAATAACAGAAATGAGTCAGATTGAAGCCAAAGTTAGTAAGTGTTTAGCTCGAGCTATATATACCACGGAGCACCGATTCAATGGATATAATGTCACTAATCATTGTGTTTAGGCGGAGATGTGCTCTTCCGCAGTAATACACCATTGACTCGACTCTTAGAGGCGACAATGAGGTTGATTTGCTCCGACTTTTTGAGATTATCAATCGGACCAACTATAAATTACATTCTCGAAAATGAAATTGAAGTGCATAATGAGAGCACAAAGAGTATGAACAAACTCTTGGATGATTGTTGGAACGATATGTACAGTGAGTATTAATGTCGGTCGTATGTACATGAACTGATTGTTTGCCGCACAGCTCAAAGGGGAGTGTTTCCAAAGTAAGTAGCAACAACATGTTTCTGTTTGTAGCTACATGAATCTAACATGATTACATTACTTCTCCAGCGTTCTTAGAAAAATCTTTGCAACTCTCTTCAAGGAGGTCAAGGAAAATCACGCCGAGTAAGTCACCCTATTGATCCCTATTGATGCCTGGCAGCTACCTTTGAACTTACATATAGCTGCGTCGCAGACGGACTATGTGGTATAAATCTGTATCTTCCTTCCTTTTCGTAAGTGAACTGAACATTCACACTAGAATGCTCACTGACGCTCATATTTTTAGCTCCGACTTATCGGTCCAGCCCTCATGAGACCGAATCTATTTGGTCTTTCCAGAGGTTTACCTAAAAGTTCAGTTCAGAAAACCTTGACCTTGATAGCCAAGATCTTTCATTCAACAGCTTTCTTCACCATAAGTGATACCATCAAAGATCCAGAAATAGCTAGGTTCTCGTCATTTATCAGAGTAAGTGTTTTAGTTTCGTTCGCAGTCGTTTACTATTGAGCTATATCTCATGAAGCTGATCACATACACTGTAACTAGAACAACAACGACACAATGATCGATTATTTAGCGTCATTTGCAACACCTTTAGACGATTTTCAAGCTAAACCTGCGCCTCCATCAAACATTGCTGAATTCCTTAAAGTCAGAGTTCCTTTATTACCACCAGAAATTGCACAAGGTGTACCTATGTTGACTGATTTGATCCCTGTCGAGATTGATGCGGATGCAGCAGTCTTTTATGAATTATTATACCAAAGGAGAAAGGCCAAAGTTGGAGGGGCAGAAATGACTAGAGAAGATGGTGTAGTTCCTGGTGAAGAAGAAGAAATGATTGATTTATGTAGAACCATGGATGTTTTTGTTAGTGGTATTCATAACAAAAGTCATGAACATGAATTGGGGGATAATAGCAGGTAAGTTGCGAAAGGTGGTAGTCGGATAATCACCCCTGAATCCCTTCTTGGCTCTGTTGCACATAAGGTCAGCTAACCTTCAGTTTTGATCAATTAGTTCTATCCTCTCGTACCCCAGAGAAGCAGCATATTTCCAAGAGAAGGGGAAAGAAAAAGAACGAGAAGCTAAATTAAGTGCACCTCGAGCATCATTACAAATCGATATCAATTCTGCTCAACGTGATAGAAAATCGGATCTACTTTCAGTTAGACCGAATTCCCATATAAACTTGACTGAGGAACATGCAGAGACTCTAGATTTTGTCAAGATGAGCAAACAAGGTAAGAGGATAGTTTCAACTTCTTCGTCATCCAACATTCCAACATCTTCATCTAGCAAAGATAGTAGTGGAGGAGGTCTAAGACCAGGAAATGTAGTGAGACTATTGGGATTAGGTTGGATGAGTCCAACCTATAGGCCTTCTGAATGGGGACCATCTGACATGTCATCAAATCAACATCAATCGTATCATGGGTATGTACATGGTGATAATCCTGAAACAAAATGATCTTTTCGTAGTTGATGGCAGTCGATAAGTCGAAAATGGGTCGTAACATGAAGAAGAGGAGAATAGAATATACGGAATGAATATGGAATGGTTGGATTCGGCTACGGGAAGGGATGTTTGACGCTCGACTATTATCGGTGTAAAAGCTTAAACTAACACGGACTGCCACAATTGAAAATAATGGAACCAGAATAATATGTCAAGATTAGTAAATTGATTTAGTGAATTTTTGTATATAATCATATTTCTTCCCTTTACCCAATTATTATACAATATGCATAAGGTATACGACCTACTTGAAACTGTCCAAAAAGAAACAAAGCCATACCGTTCGGATGTAGCTTTCCAAACCTATGCCATTGACTTATTGACGTTACTATAACCAATACCGATACAACTAACATCGACTTCACCTGTTTTCTTATCTTCGACTAATTTATATTTGGTTCCGAAAAATGATAACATGTCGCGGTAAAATTGTATACTGATCGATTAAACATGGTAAGATTAGCTTGTGATCAGTATATTATGATGCTGGCGATTGTTATCGAAAACAACGTTTCAACTCACGTGTGTGAAGTTAGGGGACCCATTTTAACTTTGGACACATCTTCTTTACCTAGAGCCATCAATAAAGAAATTAACCATTGATGTTTAGAATCTATGCAGCCCCCTTCTTTGATTTCTTCTAACAGTAGTCTTGTTGCATTTAATGCGATTTCCTCTGGGGTTTGAGGCTTATCAGGATTGGGTATTGACAAGGTTTCTGATGAATGAATTGAAGATGTTGTTGATTGGGATACTAGCGTTAATCCATATCCAGGTGATCTATGACCACGTCAGAATGATTACTTATCGTGAAAAATAATCAACAAGTGTGATAACTCACTTTCCAGAATCTTCACCTTTGTATACATCCGTTATCAGATATATATCAGGTATATATCTATTTAAGATTGAACGAGCAGATTCAACCATTCTGTTTGCGAATTGAGGTGATACTCTCGTCGAGTAACTGTACAAATGAAGTATCAATATGATTTGCCCAATGTCTTCGATACACATAAATCTGAACTCACGCTACACCTCTAATCTTCTTTATTTTACCTTTTTCCAAAAATTGTATAGTTTTCAACGTTCGAACAACAGGACATTTGAAGACAGCTTGACCACCTCCTAAAGGTGCTGAACCTCTTTTCTTGATCTGTAATTCTAATCCATCTGTCACACCGAATAAATGTAAATGCGGTAAAGTGACTGTTCTGATCATATCAACCTATTAAACATCAATCACAGTTTTTGTCAGTAAAACCTCATTGTACCATGCGGTGAAGATCCAGTAAACGCAAAGTCTAGAGGTTAAAGTTTGTAAGAGGTGATACAGGGATTATGGTGATCTGTGAATGGATACGACTGTTGGTGACACTTACAGACATATCTCTACCTTCTTCACCAGTTACACCGTACAAATTTATCTCGAAAGGCTTTTTACAGAATGGTGCTAAAGGTATTAACAATTCTAGATAATAACCTATTGATCTACCGATATGACAAGTATGTGTATAATTTCCACCAGGTAAGAGACCAGGATGGAACAAGAAGGATGTACCTGTCAAACGAAAATATCGAATGATTTAGCTAGCTGCCTAAAAACTAACAAACATTTTAGAAGTGAAAGAAGGATAATCACCTGTAACAGAAATTTCTATTGTACTACCATTTGTTACTTTCTCCGCTAACCTCAGTAGATTGATTTCATAATCGCGCAGACCAACTTGTACATCATCTGACCTTATTCCATCTACTCTGATTGATTTACCCGATAATATCGAGAGTAAAATCCTTTGACGTAAATGTCGATGTGTGGTAAATCGTAAAATATCCCTTGAAGGTCCCGCTTGAGTTGTCATTTTTTGATATACAATGTGACCTGCGTATATCCGAGGTGTATGCGACTGATATATAAGCTGATAGTGAAGAATATGCGACAAAAGTTATGTCCTACAATCTCAATCAAGCTGAAGAATATGCTGAAATTTCATGATATTTGCTTTTCACCTGCAAGTGCAAAAAGTCAACAAAAATCATCCAAGCTGAAATATTATCGAAGAACCTCCACTCTGCTACAACAGTTACGTAACACGCATTATAGGGGTAGCCTAATTAAATCAGCGAATTGATATGACGTTTGACGCGTGTATCATATACTAGTGTACATGTAATATCCCCGACGCGTATCGATTAATGATTAATATACAATTAAGATATTGCTCCGTTCGGTGGAGTATAACCAGCCTCTCTCAATACCCTCATTCTCTCATATAACTAACTGTACTTTTCCTTCCTTCTTTCTTCCTTTTTCTATTAACTAAACTTACCTACCAAATCCAACCAGAACAGAGTTGATCGCAATGTCCGAACAAGAAGCTAAAGCATTGGAAACAGCTCCCGGAGCTGAAGAGGCCAAAACAGTAGAATCATCAACTGAAACTCCAACTGAAGCTGCCAAAGAAGCTACAACAACAGAATCAGCTGAAGTTGGAGAAAAGAGAAAAGCACAGGATTTACCTGAAGGTGAAGAAACTGATAAAAAGTGAATATTTTGTTTTGACCTCTCAACATGCGCCAAACAAACAAGATCTATACCTTTTATGCTGATATCCACTTTTCTTTCCTCTCGCAACAGAGCCAAAACAGAAAACGCCCCAGCCGATAAAGGTAAAGGCAAATCAACTGAAGAACCTGCTGAAGAAGAGGAGGAAGAAGATGATGAAGATGATGAGGATGATACACCTATTGTAACTGGAAAGAGAAACCGAACGAAAGTTGATTACTCCAAAGTAAGTCTCCTTCCTCGAGGCAGATCGCGTTGGAATGGATGAGGTCAAAAAGCATAATGGAAATTTCCCTATCTCCTGGTAGCATTCAATGGAGATATATACGAGCCCAAGAGTGCAATGGTTAACTTAGCTAACTTGAATGATTGTCATAGCCCGAAGCATGGAAGAATGCCGATCTCGATCCAAATGCAGCTGACGAAGACGAAGACGACGAAGAAGTTGATGCTCCTGAATCACCTGATGATGATGAGGGTAAGTTGATCGATGTCACTCGACTCTCTTCAATAATCCCTTGAATGCTATGGGTCTCGCTAACAGGAATCTGTTCTCATGTCATAGAAGCTGGTGACGATGAAGAAGCTGCCGAGGAAGAAGAGGAAGACGATGATGAAGAAAAATAGATCGTCCTCCTAGGTGTTCCCAAGTATTCCTAGCGGAGATCCACCAAGTAACAAGTATTAGTCCAGAAGTAAATAAGAAGAAGTGCATGTGAAGAAGGAACTTAAAAAGTGTCACGAGTAGATTTAATTGGTTATCTGTCTCAAAAACGATCAAAATCATTTCCGGGTATTTAGTATCAAGAAAGTAAGAAACAAATAAATAAGTACATAATCAACTGTGCATCAGTGATATACTCGTCCTATATTCATGCATCATAGTAAACAACCATTGATAAGACATTACTTTTCAACCGCATCGCGTGAACAGCTAAGGTACCTTGCAGTTCTTCTTGTATAACTAGTTCGATAACTCTAAATAAACACTCCTTGATTTCAGCACTGACACAAGTTAAGATACCTTTGGTAAGCTCTCATCTTGCATATCCATAGAATCTCCTGCTTCTTGATTGGAGACTTCTAAACTGGGCAAATATGTATCACGCGAAAGCTTATAGTGCTTATAATGCTGATAATGCTGTATTATGGGCTAAATCGCAAACTCCTCTACGGTCCCCACCCGATCATTCGAAAGATAATAGTATCAGACTGTTGCTTAAGTATGAATGGTGTGCTGAACTACACGTATCAACAGTGAACGAGACAGGTGAAGAGCAGAAAAGACAAGCGAATCGTGATGAACCTCTCTATTTGACGTGATCAGTAGAAGTATATATTCTGCTAATGGGTTATTATGTTACTTAGTAACTCCTGTTTGACAGGCCATGCATGTTATTCGCTTAATAGATATCATCTGTACCACCGTGAAGGCAAATAGTTTCTCATACGGTAAATTGAATTGAGACTTATCAACATAATATGATTAAAGGAAATTGCATTCCAACCTTCTCGGCTCACAACCTTGTGAAACGCGTCTTTGTTGCACGATAATTACCAGCAAAATTGGTTCCTTTGATTGCAGGTAATCTTCATCTTCTTTGATCATCTCGTATGGTCACAGCTAACACTCAGAATCTCTTTATGAGCCATATTCTGTCTGTGCTATGAATTATGCATCTACCTGCATTCCTATGCATTCTGTTTGTCGTTCTCTGTTCGTGATTTAACCTTACCCTTTACAATTCGGTGCCAGATCAAGCGCCAAGGTGGAGACAAAACGTCACACGCACAGATCCGCTTTTCAACCGCTAAACCACTAGAACTAAAGTTGAGACTTATCTTGAATCATCTCTCTTCAAATCTCTTCATTCTTCCATATTATCCATTTCACGTTCTTGTCAATTCCATCAACAGTCCCTTTCATCTTACCGTTTCTTGCATTTCGACTGCACTTGGACAATATGGCATCAGCACCGGTCGCACCGATACGACAACCTCGAGGACCTTCTGCCAACTCGTTTGGTGCTCCTGCACCGCCTTCACACGATGGTCCTCCAGCACCCGATAGCGAGTCACTGTTACGACGGGCCAACACTGTTTCGACTACCCGACACCAACCTTCTCTATCTATCTCGACCAATTCAGCTGCATCGTCTGCATTCCACGGATCAAGGATGAGATCAGGTCCTAACAGGTTCAGAAGTGGTAGTCTTTCATCTGGAACATCAGAAGGAGGATTAGTACGAAAGGGGAGTGGACGAGAAGTTAGGACTGAGGAAGTCCTGCTGGAGACAGAAGATGATCAGGCATCCAATTGGGGCAAAGGATTGAGCAGACAAAGCTCGCTCCCGTCTAGAAGAGGTAAGTTTCTACTATAATTAATATCGCTGACAGACAGTTGGCGTTCGACGAAACGAAACACCACCTGAGATGCCCAAACCCATCATGACCAGTATGGCACCACCGCCCCGACCTCCAAGACGAGTATCTCAAGACCCCACTTCCCCCAACCATGCTCCATCTCATTCACTTTCATCCCTTGCCATGTTCAACCGTGTCTCTCTCCCTATCCAACCTGTTGAAGAACAAGCAACCGTTTCACGAACTCAAAGTCTTCGAGCTCAAGCAAAACATCCCGAGAACGGTGGTCTTGGTCGAAGTTCTAGTCTCAAAAACTCCAATCGACCTACAATGCAGCCATTATCCACTTCAACAACTCAGTCACCACCAACCCCACCACCCGTCTCATCGACCGCCGCTTTCCCACCGTTCCAGCTATTTCCTGTCGACAACACGCCCGGTGCGGATCTCAAACGTCATCAAAGTTTGACGCAAGGATACGGCTCGTCTACTCGAGTTCGAGACCGATTAGAGAAGAGTCCAGCTGTGTTGACACTAGAACAGCGAGAGAAACGCAAAGAACCCGATCATCCACCCATCAGTCCCATTGTACCCAGTGTGTGGTCACCTGGAATTCCCACGCAAGACGATGGATGGAATCGGGCAGCATCTCAACAGCTTCAAAACGCTTTCGATGCGATGAATCTTGGTCGAAGAATGATGAATCCTCTCGAAACAGACATTCTGCGACACCCTCAATCCGCCCACCCTGCCGATGAACCCAGCTGGGTCACGAGTCTTGTTGGAGCAGATCCAGCACCTAGAAATTTCGATACATACAGACACCCTACCCCTCGTGGATTTGACCAATTCGTACCACCATATTTGCAACAGCCTATGCAACCGTTCCATCTTGGTGCACCATTCAATCCCGCCTACCCTTCACCACCCAACACCGCCATGCAACATCAAGACCGAGACGTGATTGAGTTGGCCAGACAAAAAGGTTTGAATCCCGCTACCTACAATTGCCGACCTCAAGCAGCAAGATTCTTTGTCATCAAGTCTTACACCGTGAGTCTACTACAGTTTGTACGCTCGCTGACATTTGTAGGAGGAGGACGTGCAAAAATCACTCAAACACGAGATTTGGTCATCCACCGTATTAGGTAACAAACGACTCGACAATGCGTTCCGAGAGTCCAACGAAACCGGCCCTATCTACCTATTCTTCTCTGTAAACGGGTCAAGACATTTCTGTGGTGTTGCTGAGATGCTTACCCCGTGAGTCACTTATGTTGATGACCAGCGCTGATATGTAGAGTCGATGAAACCACCAACTCGACGGTCTGGGCTCAAGATAAATGGAAAGGGATCTTCAAAGTAAAATGGATCTTTGTCCGAGATGTCCCTTCACAGTGAGTCCACAGTCAACATAATTGCGCTAATCCAGCAGAGCCCTTCGACATATCCGATTGACCAACACAACGGAAAAGAAGCCTATCACCAACTCCCGTGATACGCAAGAATTACCTCATGAAGCGGGATGTGAAGTTTTACAGATCTTCCTGGACCACCAAAACAAGTCGAAAACCAGTTTGCTGCAAGACTTTGCCTACTACGAGGTGAGTTACTTTTTCGTTGTTCAACGCTGACAGCTAGCGACTATCTGCCAATCGGAATGTTCCCCAACCCATGGCCTCTCAACCCATGCCGCCAATGCCACCTATGCAGATGCAGATGCCAATGCAAATGCCTCATTCGGTTCCTCCCGTCCCACCTATTCCTGCACGATTTCGATAAATATAATCTTAATGTCTTATGATGAAAATGCGAATATGTAGCTTGTTACGAATGTAATGCATGTGTATACTGTATAGTTCTAGACGTTTATGATGTTGCCTTCTCTCCTGCCTTTTGACCATCCTTCACTCGCCAAGCTTTCCACCCATGCACCGTCCCTCTGACTTTTTCATCTCCAGGATCCTCCTCAAACATCGCACCTGCCCATTCTTCCACCACCTTCTCGTACACCCATCCGCCATCAGACTCTGCCAACCGAGGGAAAAATGCATTGTCTTCTTTCACCAAATGAGGTCGATGAGAGGTGAAGAACACTAACACACAGCCATCAGGAGATGTTGTAGCATTAACCGTTTTGATCAGAGCGTCATGCTAAATATCAGCCTAGCTCCTATTAGCTCGACTCACCTGTGAATGGTTAAAGACCAAATCACTGAGGATGAGTGTATCATATCCCTTATCTTCCGTTCTAGCCATAAGATGTTTGACATCGTGTCCCCAAAGGTGACCCTATACAAGCTTCAGCGTAAGTCTTATGATGACCCGACTTACCACGACGTCTACGCTGCTTCTCAGATTTCCAGGAACGTTTGTATCCACATTAAACCTCATATTCTCCACCAAGTCTGTATCTGGGTAATCCGTAATCACCACTTGTTTTGCTCCGGCAATAGCACAAGCTATAGAAGGTAGAGCAGCACCAGCTCCTAGCTCTAAGACCGATCGATCTTTCACCAGTCCAGGATTTTTTAGTAGAAAAGTTGTAAAGATACGAGCTGTGTTCCAACTATACCACGTTAACTTAGCATATCACGATGCCGACTTACAGATGATGACCCCACAGCGGATGACTCCCCACTAGTCGCAGTACCAATTGTCTGCCTCTATTGTCCTCATCCTCTACAGTTAGATCAATATCGGAGGGTATTTCATAGGTTGAAAAAGAGTATGGCGCTGGTAAAGGTGACTCGGGTTCAGGTAGTAGATCGTCGAGACCGTAAAAATCGTCGTCTGCTGATATGGGCGATGCGGATCTGCGTGTTGATGGCTCACCAAGATTCTCTGTATCCGAGTGGTCACGGAGCATCCTGTAAGAGAGATATGGTCTACAAAGTCATCCACAAAATGATTAGAATAATCAGAGTTTCTCAGTCAAGATATAACTTATCTTAAGACTAAGGTTATGACAAGCAATGAGCAGAGAAGCAACGTTTCAACTTTTTTTACCCGGCTATTGTCCGGTCACCACGTGGCCAACCTCATTGCCCAGAAAGACGTCAGCATCACTTAATCCTATTTAAAGTGCTAAGATTATCCTGTCTGTCCATGTATTTCGATAAGTGTCACCTTTATCTGTCTCATGGTTATCGTCGTTAACGACTAAAGCGTTCAAAAAACGAATTATTCTATGCGTCAAACATATGGGAACTCCCTAATCTCGAAGATATATACCCAAAATGCCCATGCTAAGCGCGATGGGCACACGCCTGTCCCATCTCCTTCACCAAGTCATCTTCTCATTACCTTCGCCTGGCAACGCCACCACTACCACTACCCGTCACTCACACGATAAAAGCGATCTAGAAGAGCTATTCGAGGAACCGGGAGAAGGTAGAGCATTGGCTGGAGGTGTTGGACCGCTTAGCTTCGTTGGATCTGGCTATGGCATACTGCTCGTCATCATGGTGAGTTTCAAATCTTTGATTTCAAGCTAATCCTTTCTAGGCAATTCTTCTCAACCGTATACACCATATAGTCCAAAGACCACGTCCTCCACCACCACCTCTTCCACATCCACCCCGCCGTGGCCTCAAGCGAATTGGTCATATAATATCTCAAATGTTAACCCATCATTCGACGCCGAGATATATCAGACTTCCTGGTATCTTTGCGCTTACACGAGCTTGGGTCATTTTTACGGTTGTTTTGCTGCAAGTTGCCAATCTCTGGCCTAAACTCAACAGCAATAGCTTATATGGCAAACCCATCAACCGAATAGGATACTGGGTTGAAAGTATGGAAATGGAAAAAGTCTGTTGGCAAGTCTTTGTTAGTGTGTGCACGGGTTTAGCTTGCGGAGGCTTAGCAAACGGATTGGACAGATCGTAAGTGAAGTATTCAGACGATCACGCTGACATGTTCAAGGCGAAGAAGGGATGTCGGTGCCAGCTTCAACCTGGTAAGTTCTTCTAAAATCAGCTTGAGGTGTTTGAGCTTATCATTATCCTTATAGTTCGGCTATTCTTTCCTATTGCATCTGTACTCTTCTCCCCTTACCCATCATCATCCGACCGGATCCAACACACGCGGACGACCTGACGTCCATGCGCTATTCCAACTATGGCTCGGTCTGACCGAACTCGCCTGGTTGCAAGCTGTCGAGCTCTCGTCCTCCTTACGAGATAACCTGCTCTTGCCAACCGGTGTCTGTGGATCTCTCGGCTTGATCCATTTCGTATACGCCTTGTCAACCGCACCGCTCAAATTCCCTAGTTTCACGTTTCTGACCCATCTGGTGAGTCTCTCAGGAGTCATATAGGTACGCAAGTGCTGATGATGATGATTCAGATGGCTCTGCTCCTCTCCATTGTTATCACATTCACCGTCATGCTCAAAGCGACCACTTTCCTGTTCACATACGGGTATATCCCCTCCTTGGTCAGCTTACTTCCCCACGAAGGAGTCATTCCCAATACACACGACGATTTTGGTGTCACTCTCCTGAAGATCGGAACAGCTTGTATCGAAGCTACCCAGTATTCTGGTTTACGAAACGAACTCGTCACTGTAGAGGAGCACCGAGCACCTTGGATCGAAATGACCACGACTGGAAGCGATGTTCACAAGACATTTGTAACTGGCGTCAATGGATTCGACATGGAAATCACCAACATCGAGGTTTCCGAATTAGCCAATCCGCAAGGAGAAAGTATTTACTGGAAAGAACAGAAAGCGTTCTGGCGAGCTTGTAGTAAAAGTATCAAGGCTTTGGTATGGGGAGCTATTTTGGCGACACCCGTTGGTAGAAAATCAGTCGAGCTGGTCAAGAAGACCTGGTTAAAGAGGTGGTGGTACGGACCAAGGCATTGGAGAGTTTGGAGACGAGAAGCTTGGAGAGAACCGCCTTTGGCGATAGCTCGAAGACGGCTTGCCCGACGTGTGAACGATGTTCAAGCCTTACGAGAGGAGCGAGAAGCAAGGCGGTTACGTTGGGCTCGGGAGGCGACACCTCAAGCTGCCTCTTCCAGTGTCGACATTCTACATCATGACAACGAAGCTGTAGCATACAACCGATTCCTCCTCGGTCAGGTAGAACTTGAAGACGACGACGAAGAGTGGGAAGACGATGCCAGCTCTACATCCAGTCATCAAAGTGGTGACAGCGATATGGAAGAACAAGCTCTGTATCAGGACCTAGTCGCTCATCAAGGCGACGAAGATGAAGATATTCAACCTGTTCTTCTTGCCCACCTCACTTCACGATATTCTACTCCACTCACCAGACGACGATATGCAGCGTTACTTACGAATGGTTCGCCTACTCCACCTCAAAGTATAGGATTGCAGGAGATTGTTCATGATAGAAGGTTGTTGTCAGCTCATCGTCCAGTCGACGAAGAAGACGACGAAAGACGAAGAGCGTGCGTCGTCTGTATGACCCAGATGAGAGATACTATTCTCTGGCCATGCAGGTGAGTTGACCTTTCTTGACTAGAGAGTGCATCTGCTGACTCATACTAGATGTCTCGCCTTGTGTAACGACTGCCGAGAAAGTTTAGCATCTCGACTATCAGCTCAAGATCATATGTGTCCTTGCTGCCGACGAAAGTGAGTTTGTGCCTGTTTGCAAAAGAATAGCGCTGATGTTGGTTGTTCATAGGGTTGATGGATACAGTCGTATATATATCCCATGAGTATATAGATGACGGTAGTTTCTTTTCATCATTGTATACGACTTGATCAATTCATTTATGCATATTTTCTTCCAACATTATTACATGAATGGTGTAGTTTGGTAGATGAAGGTACCTTGAGCTTAGTAACAGCCTTAAGCATCGGCTATGGGACACGAGATCATAACCGGTATTTTATTGTATCTACACTTTCAAGATGTTGACGTTGAATCACTCCTTCGGTGTATTCAGTTCCATTCGATACATCTATATAATATATATATGTATGTACATTGAGGGATCAGGTATCATAGCTATTACAGCCTAAGTATAGAATCAACTACCATTCTGAATAGATCGGCATAATTCCTTCCACTAGATACTGAATCAACATATACTAGGAGTAATAACAATTGAGGAACATGCCTATAGCGACTGAATTAACACGTCTCTTAGGGATAAAAGTGAGTTTTTCCGATCGCAGAAAGTTTATTATTCTGCTGATGTCGATGTCAGTATCCTATAGTTCAAGGTGGTAAGCTTGAGGTACTGTCACCGCATGAACCCTACTAAGTTAGAACGCTCAGGTATGCAATGGGTCGGAACCCCACCTTTGGCCGCCGCTGTTGCTGTATCAGGGGCCTTGGGTATGCTCACTGCTCTAACACAGCCTAGTCCAGATGCATTGAGAGAAGCTATTCGAGATACAAAAAGGCGTATAGGAGATAACAAAGGAAGATTCGTAAGTAATTTGAGTGTATGATTTTGCTGATCTGGAAAAAGGGTGTAAACATTACGTTACTACCGTCGATAAACCCACCTGATTAGTGAGTTGAGGTGGATATATTGAATGTACTTACTAACGTCATGATTACAGCGCTGGATACGCTCGTGCCGCTTTGGAGGAAGGAGTGGATATATTTGAAACAGCAGGAAATAATCGTGAGTAATGGTTTTTGTCCTGTTCTTGATTAAGGTAATGCTCACCTCTTATTCGTAAAATAGCAAAACCCCTCATCGAATTTATCAAATCATACAGACCACCAGGGTCTGATTCCGAGGCGATACCCAAGAGATTTATCATACACAAATGCGTCACCGTAAAACATGCTCTTTCCGGTCAAAAAATGGGAGTTGACGTATTAAGTATTGACGGTTTCGAATGTAAGTTATAATATACCCTCCTCACTGATTCAAGCTGATTGCCTTGGTAGGCGCCGGTCATCCTGGTGAAGACGATATCGGGGGTCTAGTATTGGTAAGTACTCTAAGCATGGTTTTTTTGGTTCTAACCATTGACATAAATATAGCTTGCCAGGGCCGCGAACGAACTATCGATACCTTATATTGCATCTGGAGGTTTTGCCAATGGCCGTGGACTGGCTTCTGCTTTGGCACTTGGCGCAGCGGTAAGCCAGTTGATTATGGTAAATATTGGAGTGGCTGATCTCTATCTCAGGGCGTCAACATGGGAACCCGATTTATGTGTACAGTAGAATCACCCATTCACCAAAAAATCAAAGAGAAGATCGTCGAGTCGACGGAAAAGGACACAATCCATATCTTCCGGTAGGTTTCCCATTCTTCTGTTCAGGATAGAAGATTTAGCTGATATCGTACAAAGAACTCTGCGTAATACTGCTCGAGTTTACCGAAATGCCGTATCAACCGAGGTAGTAAGGTTGGAGAGGAGACCGGGAGGAGCCAAATTTGAAGATTTGCGTGAGCTGGTAGCCGGTGCCAGAGGTAAAAAAGTATATGAGACGGGTGATTACGATGCTGGAATCTGGTCGTAAGTACGATGTCCTGTCAGAACAGAAGCAAATAATTGACGCTTTCGAACTGCAGCGCTGGTATCGCTGTCGGGCTCATCAATGATATCCCTACTTGCCATGACCTCGTCAGAACTATCGACAAAGACGCGTCCGCTACGATTAGGAAAATGAACAGCATGATCGTTAACGACGAACAGGAGGAGACTGTCCGAGCAAAGTTGTAGATTGCATTCCTCTCTGAAAAGATCTGTGTACTTGAGGCGAGATCAAAATCCTGGCGTTCGAATGTAATATGTATATATTGCTGTATTACTATATATTTTTCATGTAAATTGCTTACAAGAGCAAGAAGAACCAGCATGGTCCGTGCGTCGATGCGATCAAGTCACACCATCAACGTGTCGTGGTACATCTGCCACAAGCATTTACCCCAGATCGAGACGTTGACTCTATCCTCCTTCTTACACTAACATCTTCATTTACTTTGATTTCTTGATCGAGTCAAGAATATAACATCCTCCGAAATCTTAATCATTCATCTTGAAGCTTGACCATTGTATTTTGAGTTGAGAAGTTGTCAGGAAAGATAAACTACACATCCGGCTCCCTGTAAGTCATTTCCACCAATCTCGAAAATACAATGGCTGATCCGCAATACGATGTCAAAGTAATAAGGCGAAAAAACCTTGCAAGCGACTTTATCGAGATACACAAATACCTAGACGGCTCTTCAGTTATCTTGCCCCATTGCCGTTGACGCAAGGAGAAATCGATAGATACACAGAAACGAGTTGCTCCGATACCAACGGTCATTCGTCTAATCAGTCAGCACTTGGCGAAGCAGAAGAAAGCACTGAAGTCGTTTGGAATTACTCATGGGCAAGAAAGGGTCAAGAAGCACCCAAATCGCAGCATCCACAACATACAAGCCGAGAAAAAGGTAGCAAGACACAGTTCACACCGCGGTCTGCTCAAGTTCCGGAAGACAGATTGTCAGCAAAACATTTGTCCAATCGGACACCACTAATTAAAGAGCGCCCAGTAGGTATGCGCATTTTCAGTAACAAGAGGTATATGCCATGACCCTCATTGTTTAGCTGCTGACCGTATTCGGTTCTGATCAACTAGCTCAGCCAACATTACAATGGATCCTCTCTCAGCCCAACCTTGCTGGTCTCGATAAAGGTAGTTGCAAAGTCAAATCGAATGGAAAGGCCGCCAAATCTGCAGCGAGAGATTATCGTGATTACCCTTAAAAATTGAATGGAAGCGTCATTTCGGTCGCAAAAGACCACCTCGGAGGTAACGTCACCGCGAAGGTCCGGCGCCCGAGGTTGTTGTTTCAAATACTATTGATACCTTGATGATATGAGATGGACACCAAAGACTCAAGTGGTGTATTCCACAATCGTCTTCCTTTTGTATATACAGACATCTAGACCACCTTGAAGTCATTTATGGATGTAGCTGTAAAATCGAAACGTTTTGGGATGGGCATTTTCACCTCATGAATGTGGGAAATGCTGATCGACAGATAAGGATTGACCAGCCCTGATTTGTCATTACGTTTCCGTGCATTTTATGGTGAGATGGGACGAAATGAGTAATAACAGTTTACAGCTCTGTGACTGATCGGTTCAAGGTTTTTAAGTTTTTGAGATTTATCGCAAACGGTAAAAGAGGGGAGGGGGGCTTTCTCATGATTTATTACTCCTCAGGGTTAGACAACACACTAAACACTGAACGTATATACAGAATAGAAGAAATGGTACCTGAATCTATACTCAGATTTCTATTTTCGTAATTGATAAGGTCGAGGTATGCCTGTTGTTGATCTTGTTTAGTACGAGTAATATCAACCAGTTCGGTATGTAACACTCGTATGCCGAGGTGGATAAGCAATCGTCATCTACCACTTAAAATTCTTTCGCAAATACATAGAATTATATAAAGATAACAGTTTATGGCATCTATTATTGATAATTGTAACCTCGGCATCCGTCATATTTTGATCTCTGTTTCACTCCAATATCATTATAATCTGACCTCCAACTAGATCAACCACCCTTTCTACGTACATCGTCACCACTTCGGCCATGAAAGACACCATGCCCGCTGTGGGCAAAAAGCTTACCAGCATATTTATATCCTCGCCTTCAAATTCACCCCGTCTAAATCCTACTCGATCTGAAATACCTGTACCATCAATATCGAATAAAAATTCACAAACACCAAAACAAGTTTGTCGAAGCGGTATGCCTTGCTCAAGTCAATTGTTCGACATGTTTAAAATCATGGCAAGTGGAAACACCGACTCAACGCTTACAGGAGAAGTAGACAGTGATGAGGAGGAAGCAAACAGTTCCGGTGTATCCAACAGCTCGACCGCTGTTGAAGAACAGCAAGAACAGCGCGAAGTCATGCAGCAATGGATGGACCAATCACTCAAGGATAGCGAGAAGGAGCGCGATACACTTAGTGCGAGATTTACAGGTGAGCCAAAGCAAACTGACGACAAAGCTGACAAAGCAGCTATGTCCTTATCCAACTTGATCCCTAGTATTCCCAGACCGCACAAAGCCAGACCAGTATTACCGAAAGTGCGTAGTGTCATAGAACCATCACCAGAACTAGACGACGACTCATCCGTGGAAAGTCAGAATACGACTTCCGCCGCTCTAGGGGTAGGGGATATTTCAGATGAAGAGAAACTTGCAGCTATCAAAGACGAGTTTGGAGATATAGCCGGATTGATGGAAGGAGATGAGCCAGAAAGATTACTTGCCGATACAAAAGGCACTTTGTTCAAGTAAGTCCTGCTTGAATTGACCATTGCTGATATAAAACAGAGGTGTTATGATGCTCGGTAATCTACATTTAACCACACACAGACTGCTTTTCCATGCCACCATCCCACCCGACCCTTTGAGCTCTGCCGATAAGACAGATCAGCCCGACGTCATTCATTCAGGTCCTGTTACCATTCATCGAAATGGTATTCAACCTTCTCAGCGGGTCTGGATGGAGCTTACACCGGAAATGGTCACCACTTACCCCAGTGCCAACGAATCGGATCGTGTGCGACCTATCAGAAGTGCTTTATGTGAGTAAGAGGAAAACGAAAACCACGCTGACTGTGTAGTAACCTCCATCCGCTCATGTGATCCATTCGATCCCGAACATCCCTGTGATTTCTTCATCACTCACGACTCCCATGGGGGTCTCCGAAAAACGCATCTCACCGTCGACACCGAGCAATCAGCCGTTCAATGGAGAAGAGCATTCGATGGAGCTCTCTACAAGCTAGCTAAAATGAAATGGAGGAGTCAAACAGGGAAAGATTCTTCAGATGAATGGTCTTATATGCGATGTTGCATACCTCTTGACCGAACAACCCTCAAAGGGATCAGTCCATATCACTCTTTCGCAACATTTGCCGGTCTAGAAGTTGGCTTGGACGACACTAGACAGGTAGACACCTGCAACCGATCTGCATTTCAACAAGATGAATATTCACCACCAGAACCTCCTGCTATACAAAAAGTTAAGACCCCGCCCGCCGATATGCTTAGACGATCATTCTCCTTACCTCGAACACCTCCCGCAAAGCCGGAACAACGCCCTGCTTCGCCCTTACGCCAAAATTTCTTCGATTCGGCCACTTCCTACATTGCGGACGACCTGCAAGTAATATCAAAACATACCCATCATCTTGATTTCAACATAGGGGTTTTGAACGAGCAGGTATGGTTCACCAAAGCTCTTGAAACAGCTGTAGCGGCAGCAGCTGAACGACGTTACAAAGCCGACGCTACTCTACCACCGGTAGTATTTCAGATCTCGGGACATGACGTCGTTGCAACCGATGAGGATCTTGACAGATTGAGTAGAGATTCCTCTTCTTCGGAAGATTCACCACACGTAGAAGATGAAGAAACAGGAGATACATTATTACAGGAAACACGTAAAGCGGAAAGAGCGAGTCTAGCGGCTAAGGTCTTTGGATTAAAGGAAAACGAGGGTGTATGGAGTGAGTTATTCAGTAATTGTGCATAGCTGACTCCTGTCAGTCAAACGATGTTATGTTTCGATCAATTTTGTTCCAATCAGAGGACATATCATAGTAAACCCTCGATTTATATGCTTCTGGAGGCGGAATACTGTGGCCGCTGACATCAGGGTAAGCATTATCATTCACTAGATCCAGCTGACGTTGACGTAGTACCGATTCCGAGTCGAGGATGTCAAAGGAGCCACTGCTGCACCCAGCATAAAAGTCGGTTTCGTTGGTATGGCCTTGCATATTCATGGTCATCGAGATCTACGTTTCGAGTTTTGGAATAAAGACTCGAGAGACGATGTAAGTTATACTCTTTCTGCATCAGTGCTAACAAAAGCAGGTCATCTCCCATATCAACTCCCTCATCGTGCAAACCCCACAATCAACCGCAAGTCTTTTGGGAGACCCCAAACCACCTGCACCTCAATTCGAATCACCTACTATCCCCAGAGCGGAATCACCTTTACCGATAGAGAATCACCCAGCCGATATCCTAGCCCCAAGCAAAGATAGCATGTATCATGGCAAACCATTGCCTGACGAAGCAATCACACACCTTCCATTTGTCGCCAACAAGCCGAGCTTTGAAGCTGCGAAATTATCGCCTAGGACCTTTGTGTGCCTTACGATCGGCTCGCGAGGAGATGTCCAGCCTTATATCGCTCTAGGACTGCGTCTTCTCAAGGATGGACACAAAGTTGTTATCGTTACACATTGTAAGTAGCAATTCAGAGTGACATAGTTGCTGACAATTAGCCGAATTTAAATCCTGGATCGAAGGCTATGGCATCGAACATAGACAAGCTGGCGGTGATCCTACTGCATTGATGAAACTAAGTCAGGAGCACAAGGTGAGTTGAGACAGTGCACGAGCATCGCTAATCTACTAGATGTTTTCACCCGGTTTTTTCAAAGAATCATTAGGAGGTTTCCGAGACTGGCTAGACAACCGTAGGTCTTACAAGCGAAAACTCGTCCGTGCTGACTCTATCCTTAGTGCTTATCGATTCGTGGGAAGCTTGTCGAGACGCGGACGTGCTCATCGAAAGTCCATCTACTATGTCAGGTATACATATCGCTGAAGCACTGAAGATACCCTACTTCCGAGCATTCACCATGCCATGGACCCGAACATCGGCTTATCCTCAGGCTTTCATGGTTCCTGCCTTTGAAATGGGTCCAAGTTTCAACTACTCCACCTACGTATTATTTGACAACATCATATGGAAGGCAACAGCTGGTCAGATCAATAGATGGCGAAAAAAGTACCTCGGAATTAAGTCAACCGACATGGCTACACTCTCTGTTACCAAGGTTCCTTTCTTGTACAACTTCAGTTCAGCTGTAGTACCTAAACCTCTCGATTGGCACGACGACATCACTATAACGGGTTACTGGAATCTGGAGGACAGTGACACGGATTGGTCCCCGTCACCTGAACTGGAAGACTTCGTCAGCAAAGCTAAACAAGATGGAAAACCTTTGGTGTATATTGTGAGTACACTTGTTACAAAGCATTGCTGATTATTTGGTAGGGTTTCGGTTCTATCGTGGTACCGCGACCGAACGAAATGACAAAGAGTATTATCAAAGCAGTGGAGAAAGGTGAGTTACAATGTCTATAACCAGTGACTGACAATCTTTTAGCCGATGTGCGCGCAATCATAGCCAAAGGATGGTCTTCACGAGGAGGTGATCCAGCGAAAGAAGGAGAAGATATCAAATTACCTGCTAGCTGTCTCGGTGTAGACAAGATTCCGCATTCATGGCTATTTCCTAAAGGTGAGTTTACTTTATCCTGGCGTAGCTGACAGTTTTCAGTCCAAGCAGCATTGCATCACGGAGGAGCAGGAACTGTAGGAGCAAGTCTCAGGGCGGGTGTACCAACATTGATCAAGCCATGGTTTGGGTGAGTGAACGAAAGACTAGACTTTGGCTGACGATTTTAGTGATCAATTCTTCTGGTCGGTTCGCGTGAGCAAACTCGGTGTTGGACTTAAAGTCCCATCGTTACGTTCCGATGATATAGCGGCTGCCCTCATCAGAGCAACAACAGATCGAGTGATGATAGAGAAAGCTGCAAGGATAGGTGAGAAGATCAGGTCAGAAAGTGGAGTTGACCAGGCTCTTCAAGCTATTCACCATAATGTAATTAGAGCAGGATTAGACAGGCGTAATCTCAAATGGGCATCATAGCTGTTTTTTCAGTAAAAGGTTGTACTGTACATACTATGTATTCTCATCTCATCGGCATGTCTGTCATTAGTGCATCATGCGTTTACATTCATACAACAAGAAATTGTCCCTGAAAACCGGTCAACAAATAATTAAACCACTATGGCGCTTCCTTGATAGCTGTCCGCTTCGTCTTCAATGGAACATCGGGTCTCCGAGCTGGTAATGTTTTTCTTCTAGTCACACTGGAACCGGTTGACGTTGAACCTTCCGCGGCCGCTACAGCCTTGGCAAGTAACGCGGCGCGAGCTGAAGCTGGATTGCCCGTACGTATCTCGTATCCACCAGGAGGAGCTTCTTCGTCAGATTCGGACATCTCCATGACATCGGGAGTTGCGATTTTTGTTTTGACTGGTGGAGCGGGAAGGAGATTGGCACTGATATTTGGGAGAGCGGAAGTGGTCGAGGCAGGTGAGGTAGGTCGACCTGGTCCTTCAATAACGTAGTATCCACCAGCTGGGGCTTCTTCATCGGATTCAGATGGCAACATCAGATCGGAATCGGCTTTGACGAGAGGTGGAAGTTCAGGCTTGGATACCTTTTCCTTTCGCTTCTTCTTGGGTTTCTGCTTGTCAGCAATATGGTTTCAAGGGATTTAACTCACTAATTCCATGCCTATAAGGAAATGATCTTGATGTTCAATAAGGAATTCCAGGACTTGCTGCGACAAGGCATGCTCTTTTGGGTGCATCTGATGGATCGGATGTGAAAGTACACCGGGTTGGAATATCAAAGCGAGGTCTAAAAAAATCAGCCACGATATAAAATATGTAAACTCACTAGGCGCCGTCATCAAATTCTTATCAGCTTGGCGAGCAAAGACACTCAAAAGATCGAGGACATAGAGTAAAAGGTAGAGGTTGATTCGAGGGAGCGCTTGAATAAGACTTTTGAACTGCGTGATGGTATCTTCAACCGATAAGTCTCTGGCGAAATGGGAAGAAAGCGTAGCCCGGAAATCTGCATAGAAATCGAATGGCACGATGGGTTCCTACGGATCAGCGCTGTCATCAAACTGTGCAGACCTACAGGCATCTGTGTGAGAAATCTATTTTGATCAGCGACGTTCAACCTAACAACTGACTCACCGTCTAAAAATGGTAGCTACATCGTGCGTGGTATATGGTAAAGATTTCCAGTCGATGTTTTTTCCGTACTACAGTGTCAGCTGAGTTCTGGCAACGGTAACATACCTTTGGAGGAGTATCGAACATCGTCTGTAAGTCTCGCATACGTTTGGCAGATCCAGATATTCGGAAAGTACCCTCAACTGCAGTGGAATTTTCTTTCAGATGCAAACCGCATTTGGCGACTACCACAGGAATCACACTGAAAGATAAGCGTTGTTCCGCTCATTTCACTACTCACCCCCAGACATATAAGGATCCATCTGGACCACTAGTAGATACCTGTACCGAAGCATACTCGATGGATTCGGATAAAGGTTCACCAAAGACACCCCTTCGTGAACCGCTTGAAGAAGGTCCGTTCTCCAACTTTTCATCCTCCCTAAAACCCTTCCACCATGTTTTCAAGCCCTGTACACGACGTTCTCTATCGGAATCACGGGAAGTCGTCTTTTTGATAGGCTCGGATGCACCAAGATATGTGGGTGAGTTGTCGGTATCACCTGGGACATAGGTGGCGGCAGTAGGATAAGGTATTCGACCCCGAGCCGGAGTGGGGGAAGGACGCGCGGAGACCATTAGTCGGAGGCGAAGACTAGCTGATAGCGGCAAGTATAGCAGGAGGACAAGGTAGAGAGCGAGAAGCAGGATCTGAGCCTTGCGAGGAGAGTGAGGGGGTATTCAGTGGTGATGTAAATATAGGACAGAAGCGAACGGTTAAGCAGAACATTAATGAAAGTGAATTGATGATAAGTCTAATAACTTAATGATGGGAATATACCATGGTATCTGCGTCATAGGGCTTCAACGGGTACGGTCATGGGTGATAATGCCACATGTCCGGTGATTACATAACACCGACTAAGATAGATGCCATCGCGTTGTTCCAACAGACATCCTTCAGGCATATTCATCTTCATCTTCACCTTGATATCCACATTCATATCTCTTCCTCTGCTTCATTCAATACAATCTGAATATCAGTCACGTATCATCGCAGCCTCTTAATAATCTTTCACGCCTCCAGATCATTACAACAATCAACATGGATATTGATAAATCCCTCGACGAGGTCGGTCGTAATTTCATTTTCAGTTCAATTTGCAAACTTGATTCCAGCTCAATTCCCTTACATCTTTTTCTTTCTTACACGTAGATCATCAAGTCTAAACCAAAGGCTAGAAGAGGTGGTAAACGTGGTAGTGGTGCTCCGTCATCTGCTCGTGCTCGATATGCTACCGCTGTACCAAAAACTGCCGCTCAAGTCGCTGCTCCAGCTAAACCACTTACAGCTGAAGCTATCAAAATTATCATAAGCAATCTCCCTCAAGATGTCACAGAAGGCGCCGTTAGAGTGAGTTTAACCTTTATCAAATATCTTTTACATACAACTAACTCATATCTCCCTTAGGATCTTATGCAATCAACCGTAGGACCTGTACGAACTGTTCAAATGTCTTATAATGCTTCTGGTAAGAGTACAGGAGTTGCCACCGTGGTATTTAAGAACAGGGGAGATGCAAATAAAGCACACGCAGCTTGTGAGTGTAGAAATAGGATAACGACTGGCTGACATTCACAGATCACAACAGGATGATCGACAATCGTTAGTTCCCATCTCACTGATAATACGTTTCTTGTTCTCGGCGTTGCTCTCGATCAGATCACCTGGGAAAAACGCCTTCAGCATCCAGTTAGGTTATATTGGTTGCAACACACGTTCTATTACAGAGGTAGCGCCGAGGACACCTCGACTTACCACAAATTCTTTTGTTCTACCTCAAAACTGACAAACTTGACAATATCAGAACGTCCAATGAAAGTTGAAATCGCTATTGATCCTAATCAAGCTCAATCTTTAGCTTCAAGAGTTGCTGCTGCTCCTCCTACTCGAGGTGCCGCTAATCCAAGAGCTAGAGGACGAGGACGAGGACGAGGTGGAGCTAGAACTCAAGGTACTAGACCTGCCAAGAAGACTGCTGAAGAGCTTGATGCGGAGATGAATGTAAGCGAACGCACCTATCGTTCCGGTGGAGGTTACTGATTCTTGTTTACAGGCTTACAAAGAGACCAGTACTGCTTAGAAGGCTTTTCAGAAGTTTGGTTTGCCTAGGAGATAATTATTATGCATATATTTGTAGAAAAGAAATGTAACATGCTATTACAACCAAGTGCTTTTGATACCAGCTTGATGCCATGCGTTTTGGAAGGAAAGCGGATTGACACCCATTTCCTTACGTGCTTCTCGAAACCGGAAAATGAAGTTTGCAAGGATAGCGATGAATAAGGCGAGACAGATGAACAATGGACCCCACAAGAGATCTGTATTGTTAGCGGTTGATCGGATATCTTGATAACTTACCAAAGTTTCCAGCATCCCGAGCAGATATCATGGTTAATCGTTTTTGGAAGATAGCCCACCCATAAACCAATACACCCGCAGATCTGATCTCTACTTGTTAGCTCGGTTACAAAAAGCGAACAAGTTGGTAGCTTACATTATAGCATATGCGAAGGCGAACCACCTCGCAGGCGAATCCCTCGCACCGAATAGAAGACCAGAAGCAATGGTTGAGAGTAGTAAACCCATTGACAGATACGAAATGAAAGTTCTCTCATTGGCGAACCATACTTTTGCTTCCACTTTGACGGGGGTCAAGACCTTCTCTGAATACGATGATATACAAGCGTTAGATTGACATTGTGATTATATTGGTCTACCACTTACTGGGCACCCGAACACGAATAACAGGATCATTGATCGAATGGTAATCTGTCAGGAGAGGTCGTTGGGGACTGTATGATATTAGGTGTTTAGCCCTTCGTTTTATAGGATCAAGCAGTAGCACCTACTCATCAGGTATTCTATCTGCTCTTTTGCTCTTTGCTCTAAAACCTACGCCACGTTTGGGCAAGAGTTTAAGGGCAGCAGAGGAGAAGGGATGCCAAAACGATTCAGTGATTTGACTCATTTTTGATGGCGAGGTTGTATGTTTATTGTGAAACAAACGCAAAGCTGCTTGCTGGTGACGAAGATGATGATGAAGTAGATTAGAGGTCACAAGAGTAGACGGTATAAGGTATTATAAGTGATGAGAATTTGGGATAATTGTTGAAATGATTGTAGTACAGTTGTGACTTTTCATACGATGATATTATCAAATTAACAAACGTGCGATTGATACAATCAATCAATAATACGTGCCTGAATCATCTTGCATCGATGTATTACGTCATCATGATCCGCTCCCCAGCTTGCCTAGCTAGACTCGTGAGAGTGCCACAGTTCAACGCGTCTTCTTATATTACCGACACGTGTTCAAAATTCCTCTTATCCACAGTACAGTACTTTGCGCAACGCCACGTCCAGCGTTGTGTTTTGAGTGGTTCTCGTTCATTGTCGCCGTCGCTGTCATTATCACTAATCGCTATCATAATTGATTTCTTCATCTTAAATACTTGTTCGCTCTTGGCATACTTAGAAACACTACCACCACCTAACGTCAAACCTTCACCTACCCTTCAGCTTCATCACGCAACATGGGTCTCTCAATCTCAAAATTGCTCTCCGGTCTCTTCGGTAAAAAGGAGATGCGTGCGTGTCGAGTCTCGTTATTCGTTAACACACAATGTTGTCAATCTTGAAGGATAGATACTGATATAATTCCGACATATAGGAATTCTTATGGTCGGTCTCGATGCTGCTGGTAAAACAACAATCTTGTATAAACTCAAACTTGGTGAAATCGTCACTACAATCCCTACCATTGGCAAGTTTGAAATTCTCATATTCATTGACGCGATCACGCGACCCTGCTAACATTTCAATCTATATGTAAACAGGTTTCAACGTTGAGACTGTAGAATACAAAAACATCTCTTTTACCGTTTGGGATGTTGGAGGCCAAGATAAGATTAGACCTTTATGGAGACATTGTATGTTTTGGCCATGACATGATAAGGTGTATTGAAAACTGATACGCTTTCTAGATTTCCAAAACACTCAAGGTATCATCTTCGTAGTAGATTCCAACGATAGAGAACGTATCACTGAGGCCAGAGAAGAATGTGAGCGAATTGCTATACTTGATTTGAATCGTTTTACTAACGTCATTCACAGTACAACGAATGCTTAGTGAGGATGAGTTGAGAGACGCTTTACTCCTTGTGTTCGCCAATAAACAAGTAAGTTTCACATACTGTTACCGAAGGACCAGCTAACGACATCGTGTGACAGGATCTTCCAAATGCTATGAACGCTGCTGAGATTACCGACAAACTTGGTCTTCACTCCCTTCGACAACGATCATGGTATATCCAAGCAGCTTGTGCAACTTCAGGTGATGGTCTTTACGAGGGTCTTGAATGGGTGAGTTTTAAACTACCGCCGATGATTGGTATCGTGCTAACTAGTGGACCTTCCAGCTCTCAACCAACCTCAAGAAAAAAGGAAACTAAGCCCTCTCCTAGACACGACCTCCTATGCTCTCTTGCCGCCCTTATTACATATTTCTGATTTCATATTTCCTTTACTTTGAATGAATATTTCCTTCTATATACGAACGGTCTTTTTCCAGTTGATGTGTCAATAATGCACGAAAAGATAAAATGTGAAAGATGCACTATATCCCACATAAGATGCAATGCATTCAGATTTTCTTTAGAACCAACTTAAAACATATACCACATCGATAATCATTCTGAATATAGCCGCACGAGTCCGAGTACTAAAAGGATGATGCCGAGAGGGTTCTCGTAACAGGGACAAAACGCAGCCCAGTCTTACTCGGGCAAATGCAATAAAATGCATACAGAAGTGAATAACCGCGATGAAAACAACTGAATGCTCTATTTACCCTGTGTATCATCGATAGTTACCCTAATACCCAGCATCGAAAAACAAGAGGAATTTTATGTGCTTTTCCATACTTTGAATTCGGCTTACTTCATACGGTCTTTGCTATCATATCCTGTATTCAACAAGTTTTCAATCGTTAAAATCTGCTTGACATTGGACATGTTGCATCATACTGACATACATATACTGTAGCGATACATTCACCTTTTGGTCTCAATTGAATTCGATTCAATATCACCAGCCCTATTCACCTAGCAGAAGCGTCTAATCTACAAGGGTATGGGTATAGCTGGTCGAGCTGATGCGCACCGTCCACAGGATGTTGATTCGCAACAGCAGCCTCTCGCTGTTCCCCGTAAGTATTGTATTTTGTCATAACATCCGTTACACATTTACCTTACTGATATAACCTTAGGTGACTTAAGTTCTGCTGTCCAAGATATCACTGCCTCAATACAGAAATTCGCTATAAATTCAGCATATCCTGATTCCTCTAAAGATGGCCCTTCCACTCCCCCGGAGGCACCCATGTCCAGCAATGGATCAGTCTCTTCAAACGAAATCAATGACCACCTTACCCCGCTACCTCGAAACATGACGAATCAAGACAAACCATCTCTTCTGAGGAGGAGTTCGCACTCCCCAAGGTTATCAGCTCAATTTGGTTTCTCCTCTCCGACTCTGCCTGGTCTAAGTGAACTCCTTGTTAGTCCACCTTTACCTGACGATTATGACCAACGACAGTCATATTTTCCCCAATTTTCCCAACACGCATCGGCTTCATCTTCACACCAACCTACCGCGCCATCCGACCCATCGCTTGACTTCCTGACGACAAGCTCGTCACCTGTAACTCCTAGTGAACCTGGACTACCGCTCAAGGCCGCTTCAGACTCGGGAACGTTTGCTTTATCTCGCCGGTCTAGCAAAAATCGTAGTCCGAAGGTTAGAAATACAGGGGGCATTTTAGCACCCCATGGCTCCTTTACCTCATCTCGCTCAAGATCGTCCACCATTCATTCTAATTCATCTAGATCATCAGTAACGACTCGATCCGCAGCGACAGAACCCTATGACTCTCCACATGAAATGGATCCTGTACAAAGAGAGAAGTTGTTCAAAGCGGCTGCCAAGGGAGACCAACTAGCGATGCAACAACTAGGATGGCGTCCGCCCAAACTGAATCATCGTCATACTTTAGGCTCATCGGACAATATATGGGGTGTTCATGCGTAAGTCTCCAGTCTGCTATCAGTTTGTCAACCAACTCACCTCATAAAAACCCATTCTGTTCAGCCCAACGACTACAACTCGCCGGTCTTCAGGCTCGTCACAGGCTTCTCTGCCTCCTATCGCCTCAGATGATACTCCCTCACCTGCTAATCCGCTTCCAACTCCTCCTGCTGCTTCTGCATCTTACACGCAGTCTGACCTGTTCTCCGATGCCGTCAACCTCACTTTACGTTCTAATGCGCTCACAAAAAACCGGAATCCCAATGCCCACACCAACACCACGAGACCGCCTCCTCGAAAACCACCACGCAAAGAATCCGGTTAGAAATCTAAATACATTTTGGGCTCATCTGTTACGCGGAATCATTGTTGTAACCATGTAAAACTATACCCACAGCATTCAGTCTCTGTTCAAACAATATAATTGCATAAAATTGGATCGGCCCAAACGCTAATTCCGTTAACATGGATAAACTCCGTTGACGTATCAGACGGTCAATACTTATTTATACATTCTTTCCAATGGGCTATTCTGCTTTCAGCCTTTCTAAGCATGGCCAGCAGATATATAATTAGTTCGCACCCTATTTCAAACATTATATGCACAGATGGTCTATTGGCTACGACTTCTTGCGATGCCACTCTATAAGATTCTTTTTGAGAGCTGACACCATGTCGTTATACTGATCGGCCTTGCATGTCACATCGAGCTTTGTACCTCAACATAGGAAGGGCTTCGCCTCGAGGATGCTTTTCAAAATACATTGTATGGTAGCAGCCAGGTATTGGCAAGGGCTGAGAAATCTCAGTTGATCGACTAACAACACACATCTTTTTGAATTCGAAAAGCGAAGCGTCGGTCTCATAAAGCACGCCTTCGTCAATCTCTGAAAACCTTTCATTACTGCTGTCCGGTGAGAGTTTCAACCGCAAGTTTCACTCTGCTAGCAGGACACTTTGGGAGTTGACTAGCGGCGTTTTCTTGCTTTCCCCGCCCGGGTCCATTCATTTGCTCGTTCCGTGGCTTTTCACTTCTTTTGCAAGTCTGTCATGACATATGAGGTAAGAGATGAGACGACCCGATAAAGTTCATGACCTCGGTTCTGCTGATCGAGTATGCCGCAATCCGCGATTGGTGGCTGATAAACTATCGATTGCGCATTTAAAGGAAACCCCTTTCCGTTTGTCAGGAAGCATCAAAACCGATTGATCCTTAAGGAGTTAGGTTTCGTCTCCGCCATTGCCGATGGTCGCTTTTTACATGACGCGACGATTGTCTTCGATCACGACCACCATGTTCCAAAGGACTGACTGTTAAGTTATATTATGCATGTCAAGGAGAAAGAAGTAAAAGATAAAAGAAATAGAATGAAAATTTGATATAAGGGATAAGTTATCTACTAGTACACGTTCTATGTTACGTAATTAACCGGTAATAGAGCATTTAAGCGGCTCATTCCGACACTGACCATATGTTGTAAAGTATGCCCTTTTGAGCTCCTGCTGTTTTGATGAATACCAGCTTTGTTTTTGGATGGATGTATGCTTTCTGCATCTTTTCTCCTGTGATCAAATAAGTGAGCTGACGATCGTTTAGTTTTGACTCCGACTTATCTCTGTCTCTCTTTCGCTTTCTGTCTTTGGGAAATTCCATTGCTCAGACTGACTGAATGTTACGTACTGGTTTACTAAGTAATGGCTGACCTTAGTATACAGTGACGATGATGAATTGGTGATAATGATTAAGATCAAAGTGAATGGACGATGATAATATAGACAACTAGTGATAGTTGTGATGTCGTTAAACATTGCGCTAAATGATATGATCAATGATAATAGCGCTAGCCACTAAGACAAGGATTATAAGTCAAGTCGTTATGACTTATAGTGGTATTGAATGTAACATGTGATGTTACAATAGTATTGGATGTAACTTATGATAATTCATTGATGAGAAGAGAGGGGAAGAAGTTGTCTTCTTACCCTCCTTATATATCTTACAAAAAGGCGGAATTACTAAATAGTTTCTCATTGATTTATAATCTTTCACGTTGATTGATAATCAATCACGTAGATTTGTAATCCTTGATGAATAATCTTTCTCGCAGCTTAGTAATCACTTAGATTACATACTCCTGTGGTACAACGGTTAAGCTTAAGTAATCAACGGTACAGTCGGTACTTGCTTAGTAATCAATTAATAATCAACGGTAACAATGGTAAAGACGGTACAAATATAACTATTGATAAGATAAGATAAGACAGGTTCATAACATTGAATACATGTCTACCTTTCACGTCTTTTTCCGCGGCGTTTTTGTTCTAGTGTGAGCACTATGACTGACATTCAGTGATGTCTTCTCGACCTGGGCAGCATATAATACTCCACCCCTTATACTGCCGGCTTGTCCTGAGTATGGCCTGACAGTTGTCACGACAGGTTGCTTCAATGTGATATGCATCGCATTAGGCTATGAGCGTATCTCCGACTTGTCTAAACTGGATATGTCACGATCCTTTCTGAATCGAGCTTGTTAGACTCAAGAGTTTACGCCTCAGTTATACTGGTGGGAGTGTGATATGATTGACTCCCTTTCAAATATCCCTTAAATGTGTTTGCATCTAAGAGGATCAGCTCTTAGGTGTTGCTTAGATACGTCTAGGAGATAAATTTCATAGGTACAGGTATCAACCGAAAGTACGTTCAGCCTACGACTACAACACCCGATCCGTCCCATACTACTGAACAAAACTTTTGAATTTGTTACAATCCCTCCTAGATGTTTTAACAGTACAGGCAATGAGGAATAATGATCCTACAGCCTAAACTGTGGGACTTTTGGACTTGGTCAAAAGTAACAAGTTATTTATAAAAATGAGTTACCAGGACGTTCAATGCAAGTAATCAGTGACAATCAACTGCAGAAATATTAAGTGTAGATCATCTGTTAGTTGCTGATAAATAGGTTCGCTTTGTATGTTTAGATATTTTACATGGAAAGAGAAATAATATCGCTACCTTTCAAATCACCCAATATGTCATGGCTCAAACATGTTGGATAATTCCGAGGAGCTTCTTGAAATCCTCTTAGTGTCGCTGTCAATATCTTCTAGGCGTTGTTTCGTCTGGAACGAGTATACCCATTGGAATATAACAGAAACCCTAGTGAACTGATTAGGACTCGCATATGACATGATCAATATCATTTGTAACATTGACCCTTCGGTCTGCAATGACTGTCAGGAAACAGGCAATTCGTATGTATGATAGAAGATGTTGAGAATGGATGTGGCTCATGTATGACAATTCAAGCATATATGTAATAAATCGTAAAGTCCAACACGTTGTTGAGTTCGCTAATCAATACAATTTGGAGCATTTGGGTCACAATATGTCAGGACCTGGTCCCAAATATTGTCAAGGATCACTTGTTGTAGACTTCGAAAAACAATATAGACAACAGTGGCGGCAGAATCAAGGCTGTAAGGGCTCATATGGGATCGAGAGAATAACATTCTGATATATCATAATTATAAAGCAAACGACTGTCTATTGAAGACAGGAAGCGAAGCATAATCATGTTTGTGTTCTTCCTTGGAAAATTTTGGACACCATAATTAGAGAAGAATTCCGCAAATACTTTCAGAAAGACAGTTCCTTTTCCCGAAAAATGGTCTCAAAACCATCTGTCCGAATACAGGCGTAGCTGCATCTAGACGTGCTCTATGATGGTGTATTCTGAATTTATCCGGACTAAGAATGCCAGTACATTTAACAGTTAATACCTTTTACCTTGTACCTAATTCTTCTTCTTTCTGAACTTTTCATGATGCGTTCACTTGCATATCGCTTATACCTGACAGAGCTGTTATATCAACAGAGAATGAGCTCCAAACCAGCAGTGTTCCACATCATGCAGATTCATTTCCATATCTCAAAAGTGAGAAACGAAGGCGGGCAGTCCATGTACTGGCTACGCGCTAGGCCCGAGGTACTAGACGGCAAACCTCACAAGTATACATCACAGTGAACACGTTGGGACATGGAATGCCCATCGGACAGGACCGGTCAAGAATGATGAGAACATATGTGATAGTTCCTATCGGATAAGTGCACAACAGAAGGCTTAGCTTTACAAGGAAATGGTAGCACAAATCAGGTCACCGGAAACGATCCTGTTGGACCCTAGAGATCACGCTTTTGCATTGTCACAATGATCTAAGTGGCCTGCGGTGTGAATGTCAAATCATGCAACGAGCCTGCCAGATACAAGCATGAAGTGTCGGTGACCGCTCAGAGGCGCACAAATATTGCTGAGTCTTGAACGAAATCATTGAAAGGAAAGCGAGATACTCATACTATAGAATAGCCAAAAGGCATTGTAGCTTTTCAGGGATTCCGAAGGGCGAATGATATTATTGTATGAACCGATAATAGTAATGTAAAGACAAAGCGCCACAGACAAGACTGTATGCTCTGGCTTTATGCGTGATGTGATGGATTGGGACAATTTTTTTGCAGAAAGAGTTCATGTGGACATAAAACATAAATCCAGATCAACTCTCCCTAGGAATTGCTTGAACATAGAGTACGTGTTGCTGGATTGTATGCCCGGACTGGGTGCTAGACAATAGCCAAAGAGCCCAATTCTAACAAATTCATAATAACAGGTAATTCATAAAGGGCGGCGATATATATAGATATACATACATATATCGTTAGGATATACAACTAGGTTTTGACGGCAAAAGGACATTTGATCAATGATACCGTCTGTCATTTCAGCGATATCTCTAAAATCAACTCTCAACAAAATCCTTAACAAATGAAGGATCACCATATCGGAACATATCGCTCAACGAAATCAAATTACTTCATGATGTGATCACAGTTCTTGTCGAAGCGGTAGTCGACACGACATTTCATCTTTCCTTCTATATCGATTCCTTCACATTAACCTCGCATGTACGACTATGTCGTCATTCCGAGTGCACTATCCAAGTACTCAGAATATTGGAGTGCGTAGTTCCGACAGAGAGGGATCGCTAGGAAGACCAGGCGAGATTAGAAGGCGAGAACAAGACAAAAAAGAGTTAAAACTAAACAACTTAGACCAATTCTTGCAATGACCAGTGCTATCGAACAGACTACATAGCAGCATTCACTTTTACAATCTCGATCAAAAGCGAGTTATTAGATTGGGCAGATATACCAGGGGGAAGCTGGGCGTGCCGCATCTGCATCCTGTTACGATCTGTCCTGGATCAACCTTGTTAGATGCAAGACGAATAGAAAGTTACAAGCTTGAGTATCACTCGTGGGACTTGTGATATGGATGGACAGTGATAAGCAACTCAGATGGATCCGTTGAGTTGCGGCGACAAGTTAAGATTAGGTTGATATGAAAAGTTTGACAAGGTCTTAAGCAAGTAATAGTTTCATTAAGTATTCCAGTGATCAAGTACAAAGATATGGAATGGTATGAATAGATAACTATTGATAATCTGATCCATGAGAAGAAGTGGATTTTAGTCCTCCTGAAAGGGGGTACTTATACCTTTCAAGAGGTCAGATTTGCCACCCAAAATGATCACCTGGTCTACTCTAAGAACAACTTTTCAGAGCGCACCTCTGAGAGATTACTTCTCAAATGCGTCTCAGAGTTGACCTCTCAGATACGTCTCAGATACATCTCTGAAACATATCTCACAGATGTATTTGAGAGTCAACTTCTTACAATCAATTCTTAGAAGCAGCTCTTGGAATTTGACGTGATATACAAAATATGAATTACTTATAATTACTATATAAAACGATCCGGTTCATAACACATGCAGAACAAAAGTGGGTGATCGCCTAGGTACGGGATCTCAACGCTGAAAGACTAGATCTTTGAGGCATGTTTAGGATGTCGGGCATAATGATAATACATCTCGCGCGAACACTGAGTATTATTATATAGTACAAAGGATTACTGAATTGGCAAATCATCAATAAGGACTGTTAACTATGTCACTATGCGATTGCCTGATCTTGCGTGCTGGGGTTGACAGGGAAGCACGAGGTGCAAGCGACGATCGTGTTGGCTAGATGAGATGCGAGACGGGGTGTGAGTTGCATCATTGCTATTTGCATGATCGATCACTTACTTTAGCTAGCTCCTTCTTGTTAGCCATTACGACGTTATGCTCCAATGCAACAATGATATTCTTATCTGCCCCGAACTTGAAATTATCTGCTACAACTCTAGAATCGTATTGCTATACAAATTACACATTCAGCCCATCCCATTTACTTGTAGGTCGCAGCGATCCGGCTTACCTTGATTTGGTAATCATCGATTCTTCCTTGCTTCAATCGACGGAAGTTCCCTATTTGAGTCAGCCAAGCCCTAAATAAGACAAACTTACAGATTACGACATATTTCCCGGTTGAAGTCACGATTGTCTTTTCCGCTTCATTAACGCCTGTGTTGAATCTACAGGGAATTTAGCAAGGTAGCTGAGCATTTGGGTTACTCACCTAGCAGGCGTGAAAGATACCGGATCTTCCATATATGCTATATGTTCGGGTTTGAGCTGCAATCGTCGAGGGATCGGTTTACTATCCGCAGGAAAGCTTCGGTCGAATCCAAGAGAACCCTTGTAGCGACCATCGCCAATTAAGGTGTCTATCAAAAGAAGATATGTTTTACAAGTCGCAACCAGCCATCGACCATCGGCAGATACGTCAACACCTATAATGGGATCCCCTAAGGCGGGTAGAGCAGTCTAATCGAGGGCAGTTAGCGAGGTTGCTAACGATGCCAACTTACTTTAGCATTCTTCCCAATCTGATCAAAGAGTCTGATGTCTCCTTTGTTACTGGCTACCGCCAATCTACCGGATTCGGTTGTTGTCGCAGCAGAGAAATCGTTCTTGGTAGCGTATTGTTTGAATTGACTTTCAACCAGCTTGTTGCCCGACACACGAGGATCAATTCGGAATAGGCCGTTATGAGCTATCAATGCGACGGGATCAGCTTCCCATTTGGAAGGGGAGAGTTATACGTACAATGACCGATGAAAGTTTGTTGAGGATTCATTTGCGCATATTTGGAGCTATGTTATGTCAGCACAGCGTCCAGATGCTAAGGGAAAACATGCTACGCACTCCGGTATGATATTGGTAACGTCTACAGAATCGGAGACTTTCCACTCATCCACGACCTTTCCATATTCCAGGTCCATCCTATAAACGGAATTTTGATTGTTTGGGTCCAAAAGAAGCATATTGCCATCTTGGTTATGTAACATCATCTGAACAAGGGTCAGCTATGGCATGCGAGGAGCGAAGGCGAGTGGAACCTACCTTTCGTGGAGAGAAACTCTTGCCCTCCATGTTTTTGACTCTGTCAATTGCAGTACGGAAGCGTAACTTGTCGTCCTGATGAGCAAAGACACCAATCATATCTCCTCGAGCGACAAAAGACATGTCGTTCTTGTAGCCCACGGCAAGCTGTTGGTTCTTGGAGCCTCGCTCGAAAGCGCCAGCTTCTGATTCCTCTGATTCGGACTGGTAGTCTTCGCGTTCGTCGAAAGAGGCTTCGTTTTCCTCTTCCTCGTCTTCAGAATCATGTCTGGATTCTTCGTCCTCTGGCTCCGCCATCTCTACATCTTCGTAAGCTTCCTGGATATATCGTTGCTCATCCGCCTTAGCTTTCGCATAGTTCATTCGATTCTTTCCTTCCCACATGAAGATGGTGAATTTATCCTTCCATTCGCCGAAAACTTCTTCGTCAAACCTAAGACACCAAGTCATTCCGGGAAGTCCTTCTGTTTCACGGAATGTGAACATGAAAGCGTGATTTGCCTAAAAGAGCGTGTTAATGCTATGCGCTGACAGATGTCCTATATACTCACCATATCAAAGCGAGGGTTCATCTCTGCGTCAATAGGGGCGGAGATGAAAGGCGTTGAGTTGTGACGAACGATTATCCATGCTATACACTGTTGATCAGAAAATAGAAAAGTGGAGGGGAAGGGTCTTCCACCTACTGTCATACTCTCCGTTCGAAGCTAGATCAGCATTCACTTCTTTCTCCTGAATAACGAAGACGTCGGTCTCTGTATCGAACAAATACAACTCGGCCTTCGAGCGATGCAGGACGGGAACATCTTTGAAAGGGTCTTCAGCAACGGGGGTCGTAACAGGTTCAGGTTCGGGCTCATTTTCACAGGATTTTGTAGGAGATGTGATGGATATGATTGGTCTTGAAGTCTTTTCGTCGAATTTGAGTGCCTCTAATTCGGCATCTGTAGCTTCTTCATGGGAACGTTGATATTTCTGACTATTAGCCACGACCGGTTTGTTGATACACTTACTCTTTCGAAAACACAATGGAGGAGTGTCAATTCGAATAAGCTATTCGTAGCTTTGGGAACAGTCTGATTATTAGCTCTAATCGTTAAAAAGTTTGCACTTACCCTACTACTGACAAATTCCCATAAATCTCCCTCATCCCCACTCAAATCCTTCCAAGCGCAAGTAGAATCCCCATCGAGAGTCCCAAATCGAAATTGCAGAGACTGATCCATGAGAAAGACCCTTTCATCGTCGGCTGTCGAATTAGCTCAATCCTAGACTTCGGCACTCACTCTCTGCGTCTTCGTCCAAAAGCTGTTCTTCCCCTTCATCATATGCTCTGGTTACAACTAGCTGATATTGGTATTCAATTCCGGTTCTTCTGATGGTCGCGACGGCATCCGGGAAACTGTGAAACAGCTGGAGTTATTAAAGGTCTTCTCATGGGTAGCATATGAAGTGAATAGGGATTAAAAACTCACATACACTCCCTAGAACCTTTAATACTGTTAGGACGCACAAGGTAGAGTTGACCAGCAGGAATCTGTATAAGTTCGGGATTTGCTGGATTGCCCCACATCTTCCCCAAGACTACAGCAGACATCATTTTGAGCTGTACTTCTCACAATCATCAGACAAAAGGGCAAAAACGAATACTTACGGGACTTGAGCACGAACATGTCTCCTCAATTATATCCTAAACTATGTGAGAGAATAAAGCTTGGTAGTTGATATGATGGTGAAGGCTAAAGGGATATAATATGTCTAACAGTATTTGCAGTTGGTTTGCCTAGAGATAGCTAGATAAGCCTGCTATTAAGGACGATACGTCCGCACTACGAAAGCAGGGCAATAGATGATAGAGGAAGATAGAGTTGACAAAGTATTATAGAGACATAATCTCTCGGTTGTTATTTTGATTGTTGTGAGTGGCAATATGATGATGATGATGATATTTAATATTATATTATTGTGGTAAGACTAACACGCGTCTGACACATGTTAAAAATGTCTACGGAATCAAATGTATCATAGTTCATGGTTCATGGTATCCTCGTCATTAACATCATCTGATCTTTGTTACCGCAAGACGCGTGTTCATCCTTCACTATCCATTTAAATCATTTAAATCATTTAAATCATTTAAACTTTGTATCTATACCAAAGCTTGATTTTATTCCTATAGTCTCTTCAAGTTCATCATCTAGTAACAGTCGACACACTCTACTATCGAGTTGAATAATCGCTTTTCAGAAAGTATAACACTTCCTTGGCTTGAACTCATCTATTAGATATAGGATAATTGCGTCATGGTAAGTTGACTGATTGCTTTCAAAATCTACGTTTGGCAAACATTTTTATGCTTTACATAATGCTACAATTATTGATCAAGCTATAAACATAGGGTCAAGCTCCTTCAAGTGGTGCACCTGGTGGAGGGAAAAGGGACAGCAAAGACAATAAAGATAAAGTAAGTCAATGATTACGATTGAAATGATTGTTCGATTATTCGCTGAGACGTAGACTAGAAATCCAAATGGGAACCGCCTATCCCAACTCGTGTTGGGAAGAAGAAGAAGAGAGGTCCAGATGCATCATCTCGACTTCCAGCAGTATATCCAACAACAAGATGTAAACTCAAAATGCTCAAGATGGAAAGAATCAAAGATTATCTGTTGATGGAAGAAGAGTTTGTCGCTAATCAAGCATCGCAATCTGGTGAAGATCGAACTGCAGCTGATCGCTCACGAGTCGATGAACTCAGAGGGTCTCCTATGGGAGTTGGATCTTTAGAAGAAATTATAGATGATGATCATGCAATCGTCTCAGTCGGTAATGGTCCTGAATACTATGTTGGAATTATGTCTTTTGTCGACAAGGATCTCTTAGAACCTGGGTGTTCAGTCCTTCTCCACCACAAAACACATGCTGTCGTTGGTGTTCTCGCCGATGATACAGATCCAATGGTGTCGGTGATGAAACTCGATAAAGCGCCAACGGAAAGTTATTCCGATATTGGTGGTTTAGAAACACAAATTCAAGAAATCAAGGAATCAGTAGAGCTTCCTTTAACCCACCCGGAGCTGTACGAAGAAATGGGTATCAGACCACCAAAGGGTGTGATCTTATATGGTGTACCGGGTACTGGTAAAACTCTTCTGGCAAAAGCGGTTGCAAATCAAACATCAGCAACTTTCTTACGTATTGTAGGATCAGAGCTTATCCAGAAATATTTGGGTGATGGACCAAAATTAGTACGAGAGCTGTTCAGAGTTGCCGAGGAAAATGCGCCAAGTATCGTGTTTATCGATGAGATCGATGCAGTTGGTACAAAGAGATACGATTCTACATCCGGTGGTG
Source organism: Kwoniella dendrophila CBS 6074 (assembly GCF_036810415.1). Taxonomy (NCBI): domain Eukaryota; kingdom Fungi; phylum Basidiomycota; class Tremellomycetes; order Tremellales; family Cryptococcaceae; genus Kwoniella; species Kwoniella dendrophila. Next base: position 1,032,910 of record NC_089482.1, read on the forward strand.
AACGTGAAATTCAAAGAACCATGTTGGAGTTGCTTAATCAATTGGATGGATTTGATACACGTGGAGATGTTAAAGTAATTATGGCTACGAATAGAGTGAGTACACATTAGTTCAGTCAACCAATTATCAGCAGCTCATCTCAGCCTCTTGCAGATTGAATCTCTTGATCCTGCCCTTATCCGTCCTGGCCGAATAGATAGGAAAATTGGTGAGTTATAAATTCTGTCAGTCAGAAGCTGATGTTTCAGAATTTCCCTTGCCTGATACAAAAACCAAACGACATATCTTTAAGCTGCATACTTCACGTATGTCTTTGGCCGATGATGTTGATTTGGAAGAATTGATCATGACAAAAGACGATCTCTCGGGAGCGGATATCAAAGCTGTGTGCAGTGAGTTATTTTCAATCTGAATATAGCTGACAATCAGCCGAGGCCGGTCTTTTGGCATTACGAGAAAGACGTATGCGAGTAACCAAAACCGTAAGTCATACTCATATTTGCAGAATCCGCATAACGCTGACTCGCTATTGTATGTACAGGATTTTACTACCGCCAGAGAGAAGGTTTTGTACAGAAAAGACGAGAACACCGTAAGTCACAACTTGACCGATCAAGCTGACAATGTAGCCTGCTGGTTTGTATCTGTAGACACCGTATTTCATCAGAATAGAAAGCATAAGTCCAGATATACCTATATTCCGTATGCAGCGAGATGGTGCAGCAATCCTATGCATGATCATGAAAGCATTATTTGACACTGAATCTGTTTTGCGCCATTTGCCGCTCACCTCCACTTTTGTATATCGCAATGATCACCTCAAGCTGTTGTATCATGTTGATGTTTTATAATTCAATGAAATACATCCTTTCTCCTTGCGATATTCGTTCATATTTCATATATCTTGAGATAAGCAGCGCTATTCAATACAAGATGTTCGGTAACAACAACTCCAGAGCTCAGACATCGACGGCTACTAGACGGTCAGCATATCTATGCCAATTGACTGACAAGTTGCTGACGTGTAAATCTATAGGTTGATGAAAGAATACCGGGACCTCACCGCAGACCCCCTGCAAGACACTATCACTGCGGGACCTGTATCCGAAGATAACATGCTGGAATGGGAAGCTCTCATACAGGGACCAGAGGGAACACCATATGTAAGTTGACGGTAGCATGGAGTCAGAGCTAATGTCAGGAAGGAGGGATTTTTGCTGCCAAGCTAGTATTTGTGAGTACACTTATCATTCTGACCAAGCTGATGGGCAGCCTGCCGATTATCCTCTCAATCCATTCACGATGACCTTTGATCCCCCATTATTACACCCAAACAGTAAGTTCACGTGGCATTAAAGCAGAGCTGATAAGCAGTTTACCCCAATGGCAACGTTTGTATCTCAATTTTACATCCTCCTGGTGATGATCCTCTTCACTACGAATCGGCATCCGAGCGTTGGTCACCTGTACAAGGTGTGCGAAGTGTCTTACTGAGCGTCCTTAGTATGCTTTCAGAACCAAACATTGAAAGTGGTGCGGATATCGAAGTGAGTCATTCAAATTCAGATCAGTCGGACCTCCATTTCCCGCTGCGAGTCTGAGAAATTTCTTGTATATTATGCACGCGGGGTTGTGTAAAAAAGGACAATGAAAGGACTTGGAAGTGATAGGGCACAAAGCAGGAAGAGAAGGTGCTGACAACCTACGGAATTCATAGTGCTGCAAGCTGTACCGTGATAGTAGACCCGAATTTGAACGTCGGGTCAGAGAACAAGTCAGAAACCTTTTGGGTATATAGCATAACAACATATTACAAATCATGTATTTAATCCGTTTCTTGGTGATAACCTGCCCTACGCATTTCACCTAATCTTCTACGTGCTGCTCCAAGCTCTTTCTCTAATTTAAGAATTTCAACCTGTTGTTCCATTTCTCGAACTTTGAACTCGTGAGATGGCATAGATTTGTAATCGACAGCATCATCATCAGCTTGTTTATTTGAGATAAGTTTGACTTGCTTAACCAAAGCCTTGCAAGCATCGGTGACTGCTTTGGCAGCAAGTTCGAGCCGTTGTTGAGTTTTAGACATCAAAGATGCTTTGACTCGGGAAGCAGCGACAAGTTGAGCGGTAGCGGCGGAAACCTCGTTGGATGCGACGATGAGTTGTTCGAGAGAATGGGTACCAGAGATGACACCGTCAGCACTTTCGATCAAAAGGGCAGTAGCATACGCGACAGCTTTTGCAGCAGAGATAAGGCCTTCAGTCCATCGGTTGTTTCGTTTGTAGAATTGCTGAGTAGTGCTTGAACCTTTGCCTTCCCGTACAATCTCCTCCTGACTTTCGGTCGCAGCTTGAATGAGTCGGCCAATAGCGTTGGTGATGGCAAGAGTTGCTTCTAATATCGCATCGTGAACCTGGACATCAAGGGAAGTGTATTTAGATCCCTTGGGCTGGGCCATGAGGGCTTGAAGTCTTTCTGTTGCTTGTTCGATCGCTCGAGCAGCATTTTGCATTTCTTGTGATACGAGATCACCGATATCACCGTTAGCTTTGGATAATGTTGAGGATTTAGCTTTAGGGATGAATTTTTCGACGGTATCTGACAGTTTGGAGAGGGAGCTTCGGGTTTCGGCGTTATTTCGTAAAGCAGCTTCTTCGCTTTTACCACCTGCAAGCAGTCGGAATGATTGAAGGTTAAGGAAGAATCGATAACCAGAATCACCAGCTTCTTTGGCGACCTTGACCAATTTATCGGAAGCTTCGTCGTTTTCGGCAAATCGAGTGATACCTTTTGAACTGACAAGCGTTTCGGACAAAGCTTGAGCTAATTCATTGGCAGCCTTGATGACATCCACATGACCACCACCGCTTTTTCTTCCAAGGTACAAGTTGAAGATGGAAGCAAATTCTGTAGCGTTGGTCATGGCTTTTTCGATCATTGATAAAGTGTATTCTGGAGTTGCCGTGGTGTTACCGGTCTGCGTAGGAGATTCAAGTTCGTAGATGGCGTCATCGACTTTTTGCATGCAAGCTTGTAAGATGGAGTCGATGATAGCGTTGAGTTCTTTTCGGTGATCGAGAATGAGAGTGTCAACTTGAGCATCGAAGGCTTGGCTAGTATCGCCGGAAGTCTGATTGTAAGCAAAAGCTATTACTATATTCACTCACAAGTCGAAGATCGCTGAGCTCCTTCAAGGTTGAATCCATTCCTTCCTGCATGATGAGAAGCTCTTGTTCTTTTTCCTCAATCACTCTGGACACTTCACCTTCCTTGGCATCGATTTTGTGGAGAAGCTCATCGATTTGCATTTGTTTGGCCTACAAGCATATTAGTAATGTCCGAGCTGTGTATAAACTCACTCTTAGCGAATCTTCAAGCTCAGTAAGTTGACGATTGTATTTAGCCATAACTCCTGAAACTTCAGAACTCTTGTGACGAGAAGCATCTTCGGCTCGTTCGTTGGCAAATGATAAATCACGCTTGAGTCGGTCGATCTCTTCACGATGACTCTGCCAGTCTAGTCAGCGATGAAGTCTCATTTTAAACGTCATTAAGAGAATGACTAACTGATTTCAATCGGTCAAGATCATATCTTGCTCTATCCCTTTCTCTAATCATATCAGCAAGTTCCAAGTTCTTAGTCTTAACATCTCTCTCCATTCGTTCCATCTTGTCAATAGCTTCTTGAGCAGACCCAGCTTTGAGTTGGAAACCCTTAGACTTGTTGAGAAGATCGAGATGTTCACCTCTGAGTTGAGAGTACAGCTTGGCAAGAGCTTCATACTTATTTTTCCATATCTCAATCTGCTTTTGGAGTTGAGCGATTAAATCATCCTTAGCTGACATTTGAGCTCCAACATTAGCACCGATGAGACCAAGTTCACTTTCCAGAGACTTGACTCGACGATCATATTGCTCCAATAACATTTGATCCCTCTCGTACTGACCTCGCATGGCGAGCATTTCTTGCTGAAGTTGACCAACTTGACCTTGTTGCTGTTGGTTGTATTGTTGGTTCATTTGATCTCTAAGCAATTGCTCTTGGGCTTGTCTTTCTCGTTCCTGTTGTAAACGTTGTTGTTCAGCATATTCAGCTTCTTGTCGACGTTTATCGTTTTCTTGTCGCTGTTGTTCTGCCTCTCTTTGAGCGACAAGCGCAGATTGTTTGCGTTCATATTCTTCCAGCATTCGACGTTGTTCATCGATTTCCCCTTGTGTAGCTACAGGAGAGGTTGGACGAGAAGTTTCTTGTCGAGGTTGAGGTTTTTCTGCTGGAGGACGTTCGGGAAGTTCAGGAGCAGTTCCGTTGTCGATGAGATTTGGAGGTTCCTACTCGGTCAGCGATATTTGAAGCGGTAGCGACTTACTTGTCCAAGTTTGGGAACATTGATCAGGCCAGTGAGGTATTTGAGATTACTACACTCATAGTAGAATCGCCTGAGATTGTAATGTTGAGCGTTGTATCGTTCTCGAAGTGGAAGAAGCGCATCCATGGCGTCGGTCCCTGGCACATTAGCTTTGCACAAGGACAGTGAAACTTACTTCTGTGCATCGCTCGGAGCATACTAGTAATGAACTTGTAAATACCGAAACTTTCCTTCACTAATGGTACGAGAGCAGATATTCGGCATTCGTTGTTGGCTGAACCTCGGAAGTGAGCGAATATGAGCTTTTGGAAAGACTCAATTTGGTCTTGAAGAGTCATAAGGTCGGTGATGGTTTCGTAACTGACATCAGTAATGTCCATCATGATGTGACTTACCCTTCATTAGGATCATCGATATTCTTTAAACTGATATATTCTTCGTACTCGAAGAGACCGTTGAATTCGGGATGATGACGGTGGAAACGGAGTTTGGATAAGAGGAACGAGGTGTATGCTTTGATCAGTCCACCATAACCTTTCCCTCCGTCCCCGACTGTACGCCCACACGTCTCAAGCCATCCTGTTTGGGCGTGTGCTTCTTTGATGGTCTAAACGTTAGCTCAGTCCAGCAACAAGATAGACTTACAACAGGATGCCCTTCTTGAAGCAATTTGTGGACAACGATAAGTGCTTTGAAGGTTTGTACCTCATCGGCAAGAATGGGCTGTGTTCTGAGACCATTCCATACGGATAATGAAGAGTGGTAGTCCCAGGTGTAAACGATACATTCTGCCTGTCAGTCATGTTCCGATAGATTCGAACTTACTTCTAACATGTTTCTGTTCTATCGAAATGTCAACGAAAGATCATAATCACTTGAACTTACTTGGGGCAGTTTCCTCTGGACTTGTAGCTTTCTTGATATTCACACTCAGTTCTGATTCAGTCTTATCTTTGTCTACCGGTCTAGTAGGTTGATGGTTGGTACCGCTCGCCGCAGCTCGTACGGAAGGGTGATCATCGTAATCAGCATGATGCCCACGACCAAACCTATGTGATAAGGTTTAGATGAGCAATTTCACTGTGTATGTTCAATCTACTTACATGATGTCTAAGTAGAAGATTCAGTCGCTCAACTACGGAAGTAGCTGTATAACTGTCAAGATTGACTGTTTAGATGTTTATGGTGTGCAATGTGCGATAGGATAGGGGAAGGAGGGCTAAGGTTGTTGTTGTACTGTACCATATATTACCATGACGTTGGCAGATGCACCGGTTGTTACCCTGAGACACAGATCGAAGATTATGTAATCACTCCCATGGGTTCTCCGCTTTAGCTTTAGCTTCTATACAAGCGATGTCCACGTGGGTGTTGTCATCGCTGCTAGCTATTATATTATGATGGATGCTATCATGTTCAGCTCGTCCACTACTTGTCACTTTCGCCTGCTCGTAATCAGGCATGACACAAACAGAATTGATGTGTAGATCATGGTTTAATTAGTAAAAATAGCATCGATATTGACTTTCTACGTTATTACTTGCAGAACCATCTTCCGCTCTCAGTTGTTCACAAGCCTCTTCGGATTTTTGATCATCTCAGTCTCGATAAATTCCTCACCCTCAACCCCAACGTCCATGAATGGCACCATTCGATCTCGATGCCTGCATCGACCGTCTGAAGGACAAACAACTTTTGGGCGAAGCTTTATTGAGGGAAATATGCGAAAAGACCAAAGAAGTATTAATGAGGGAGAGCAATGTGGTTCATGTTCAGTCACCAATAACAGTCGTCGGAGACATTCACGGACAGTTTCACGATTTGGTAGAAATCTTTCGTATCGGAGGAGCAGCCCCGAATACCAACTATTTATTTCTCGGTGAGTTAAACTACCAAACTCTCCTCCCGATCCACTATGGTGTGCTGACGTATACTAGGTGACTATGTTGATCGAGGTTTACATTCTGTTGAAACAATATCTCTTCTTACCTGCCTAAAACTGCGGTATCCCGAACGTATACACCTGATCCGAGGGAACCATGAATCCAGAGCTGTCACACAGGTTGGTTCATCTCTTCTTCATGATTCATGCGTGATGAAAACCTTCAAAAGAGGACTCTGAGATATAGCATCTATGGAGAATAATCCGTTTCTATGGGTCTGAGGTATACTCTTTCGAGGAACCCGGCATGGAAATGGATAGAGAGAACGGAAATCTGATGTGAATTTGCGCGGAGATGACCAACGCTGATACACGTCGTAGACGTATGGCTTCTATTTAGAATGTACTCGCAAATATGGATCTCCAGCTGTATGGCAATACTTCACCGACATGTTCGATTTCCTTACACTAAGTGTAGTCATCGATGATGCTATATTTTGTGTTCATGGTGGTTTAAGTCCGTCAATACATCATATTGATCAGATCAAAATTATAGATAGATTTAGAGAAATCCCTCACGAAGGTCCAATGGCAGATTTGGTTTGGTCAGATCCGGATCCTGAAAAGGAGGATTTTGCGATAAGTCCTCGGTGAGTCAGAACAAATTTGAACCCAGTGCTGATAATCAGAGGTGCTGGTTATACTTTTGGCGCTTCCATCGTCAAGAAATTCTTACACCTAAATGGTATGAACCACGTCCTCCGAGCACATCAGCTGTGCATGGAAGGATATTCCGTTTTGTACAATGATCAACTCAGTACGGTCTGGAGTGCTCCAAACTATTGCTATAGATGTGGAAATATGGCTAGTATACTGGAGGTCTCACCTGGCGGTAGGAGGTATTTCAATGTATTTAGTGCGGCTCCGGAAAATGAGGCAAGTTGATAACAAAGACAGAAACAAGAACGTTATGCTAACATATATACATACAGAGAGATGGGCCCAATCAACAACAACAAATAAAAGTGAGTACTGATCCCGAAAGACATAGGCTGATCGTTAGGCAATCGAGTATTTCTTGTAACTCAGCATTACTATATATCCCATTCTAACGATCCAAACAGATCATCGACCAAACCATAACTCCTTCCACGTATTACTCCTTTTCCCCCATTCATAACGTCTTTTACGTCCGGTAATGTCCATTCTTCTGTAATCTTCCACCTCCTACAGATAAACACCTTAGCTTCCCAGTCACCTCCTCTAACTGGTGTCGTCTTAAAATATAGAGCGAGAGAATCAAAAAACGATTCCTCTAGAGAAAGAGTCCGCGATGTATCTGTATCATATTGTCAGACGCCGAGCATCATCTATTATTGCATGTGCGCGTTCTACTTACAAGATAGTATAACTTCTGGGCCAAACGTTTCATTTTCCGCTGATTGTAATGGGCTTGACTCGGTCAATTGAAGCAAAGTATGCAGAAGAGGGGGATACAAATTGGGAAAATATATCTGCATGTCAGCCATTGATAAAAATCGTCGAAACTCACCAGATCGCACATGAGGATATGCGTGAATGGCTGATACTGCGCAAGATGAGCTTGATCTCCACCCCAAGCTAGAGGCTGAGCAACGACTTGTGCATGTTCACTAGAAGGAGGATTCCATGAATATATTGATTTTTCGCACAGCGGTACGACTTCAGGTAAATCAGTTGTTATGATTAGATCGTTCTTCTTTAGGTATTCGGCAAGATGTAACGATGCAACTGATTGACCTGATCCAAGCTCAATGATACGGCATGTCTCGTCGGTCCCTAAGAGGGAGCAAGGTGGTTCGAATTGTTCTGAAGGGGTAAAGTACTCAAGCAATGGTCTCGTCGCCTCCCTAAGATGGAGTCAGCTAGGCTTGTCACTCGTTCAGCCTTACCAAACACGTCCTGCTATACCATATGTTGCTATAGCGTCCTTCTGTCGATATTGCTCGCGCTCTTCATCTTTAGCATTGGTCAAGATTAGAGGTTGGATGTCAAGATTAGGCGGAAAGTTGGGATCAGACATGGTTACTATATGCATCTACAGCTGAAGGTATTTCGTAAAACAGAATATGAAACAATAACATCCTTTAAACCAAGTTGATATTTGATGATTTGTGAACAGAAGATGTTGCTGAAATGATGTAAGCGATCATATCCTAATGTAAACACGGAGGTGACCGCTGAAAATCTCGGCTGGAATATCAAAATAGATGTTACCTATGGTGTCGTAAGTATCGGCGATTAAAAAACCTGATCGTATCCCCGATTTATGCAGTTACTGCCACATTCAGCTTCACCAGGGATGTCTAGTCGTGCGGTGGAGTGGTCAATCATGTTAGTGGTCTGTATGGTGTATAGACTGTATGGTAGGTAGATTGGTCAGGTAAGGTGGGACCTTTGTATTCTCCGCTTGCTCGCTTGCTTTGCATGTTTGGTTGCTTCCATCATTCACTGTCCACTATCCCTGTCATTGCTCGTTGTCAGTACTACTAGCACTTGCACCTTGGTTGTTGTGTCATTAACAGAAAACCATCAATTCGAGGTTTGTTGTTTTGGCTCCTTCAACCTTCAACAAAAACAAAAAAGGTGAATACCTTCAACCCATCCTTGTTATAACACTCTGTTCAACACAACATACTGACTTTATCAACATTACAGATGGCTCGATCTAAGGAAGTTGCTCCTAACGTTGGCCGACTCTCAAGGTCACAGGTTGCTGCCAAGCGAGGTCTTTTCAAGGGTACGTAGCATTTGGATTTATCAAGCATGAGAATTGTAAGAATGGAAGAGTTGGGAATGTTGAGAAGTGGAGAATAGAGAATGATCAAGAGCAGAAAAACAATAAGGTGGTCATATAGAATTTCGAGGTCATTAAAATGATATATGAAGCTGGAATAGCCCGAACGATCAGGAGATATATGGTGTTGGAGCTTTTAGAACGGTGTATAACAATGTAGATGGATATGTTCTGACTTTGCTTTTTGCGTTTTATAGGAAAAAAGACCTCAACAGCACCTGCCAAAACCGAGTCACCAGCTCACACTGAAAAGACCGTTGGTGGTAAAGCAAACGGAGAGAAACGATTAGTTCCTACCAACAAAGCTTCCAAATACTATCCAGCTGAAGATGTCAAGAAACCTAAAGTTTCCAGAAAATCCGCTGGTAAAACCGCTCTTAGATCATCAATCACTCCAGGTACCGTCCTCATCCTCCTTGCTGGTAGATTCGCTGGTAAAAGAGTTGTCTTCCTTAAACAACTCGATTCTGGTCTTCTTTTAGTCTCTGGTCCATTCAAGTGAGTTTCCCTTCGTTTAACTAGCCAGATTGGGTGTACATAATCGATAATCTTGGAATGTCGGTTTGCTTTATAGATGTATACTAACATAGTCTTCCTTTTCGCAGGATTAACGGTGTACCTCTTCGACGAGTTTCCCAAGCCTACGTTATCGCTACTTCCACCAAAGTCGATATCGCTGGTGTCTCCATCCCTGAAACCGTCAACGACTCCTACTTCGCCAAATCAAAAGCTGCTAAAGGTTCAAAAGAAGGAGAATTCTTCGGTGAAGGTAAAGAAAAGAAAGCATTCCCAGAGGAGAAAAAATCAGAACAAAAGGTGAGTTGTCGGCTGTTGGAATCGTGAATCTGGTAGCAGTATGCTAAATGTTCACATCTTAGTCCGTTGACGCTGCTCTCATCGCTTCTATCAAGAAAGTCGACAACCTCGCCAAATACTTGAAGGCATCTTGGGGTCTTTCCAAAGGTGACCGATTCCACGAACTCAAATTCTAGATAGTTTAGTTTAATGGGATGAGTTATCATATTGGGATGCATGTATTACGCTACGACAATATACAAAGTTACAACCATGGTGCCCAACCGATATACATTGCAGACTGTTAAGTTTGGAGAATAAGATATAGAAGTTATGTCAGCGGAATAAAGGAGATTTGAGCTTACGAGCGAAAGAATTCGTCGATGAGTATGTGGAGAATGACTTACCAAGTTAGCTGGGCTTGTTGCTTCTTTAATCAACGCTTCGACTTGACTGGGCACCGATACTATGGCTCCTTCATCCATTATGCCTAGAAGTTTGGCTTTGATAGGTTTCAGATTTCTGTCTGCGGAAGCTTTGATATCTCGGTCTGACTTGCTTCGCCCCTTTCATGAGTTAGCGGGGTATTGACATTTTCCTTGACTTACACTTTTCATCCATTCTATCAAGGGATCATGGACAAATGCCTCAAGGACACTCATCAACGAGTCACTATTGTTTCGGAGGATGCTCATTGAAATCTCGGCAGCTTTTCGGAAAACACCTATAATACAATTTCAGCTTCGTCCACATTATACTTCGCTCACCTTCGACTCCGGTTACACCTAAAGCATCAACCATATTCTGCGTTAGACGGAAAGGTACCCTTTCTGGTATCTCAAACGTTTTGCCCTATATTGGTCAGCCTATCCTAATTTCACAGTATCACTCACTTTATCGAAGAGACAATTAAGATCGACATGAACTGTATCACCAGAAAGTCCATCGAACAGGATGTTTTCTCCATGGCGATCACCGAGACTGAACAGTTGTTTGTTAGTGGCACAACAAATTCAAGCTTAAGGCAATATAACTTACCCCAAGACATAACCAATCATTGACATTACCGCAAGGGTTCGCCCGTACGCCAGACGACTAGCAAGCCAGGCGGAAGGCTCTGGCCATGTAATCAGGAACCATTCGTGAAAAACGGTAGGCGAATATCTGGGCATGATCTGGTTTTTGTAAGCGCTGATGAGAGGCCCGAAATCCTTTTTATTCTTGCTCCATATTTTTCGAGCACTTTCATTTATCATGTGGATATCGTTGCTCTGCATGTCAGCTATGCACAGCGTTTCATTACTCACATAAATCTTCTTGTTATATCTCGCGTAGCCCTTTTCAAGAATACTCTTCAAGGCATTTGTATTTACGACCCATTCCAACAATCCACATTCCTCGTTGAGCGGCATGACAGCGTACGTGCGAATATCTAACGTCAGCATGATTCCTTTGTATAATGACTTACAGAGCTGTCTTCTTCTCGATTCCGATGCGCTCTTCAGCAATTTGTTAATCATAGAATTGAGATCCATCAACCTTGCATCTTTCCTCAAATCGTCATGAGGCTTGCACAGGAAAGGATACCTTTTCCCATCATTACCCAATAAGACTAGCTTCTTAGGTTTTTGCAAGGATGGCATGATGTCGACTCGGTCGTCAAACCCTAGAAATATCAGCGATGAACTATCAATCTTACTACTCACCTGCGATTGTCACGGGAGTGTAAGGGAACGGATTGTGTGATCTAACTGTATCAGCCGCCGTTGGTAATGTACAGGTTAAAGCGTCCTGTAAAGGCAATATCATCTTTGTTTTTGTTGCATTGACGTAAGGAAAATCGGTGTTTATCGACATTTGGCGCTTTTTCTCGTCAACTTTATCATCGGTAAATCGTAGGAGAATACTTGAGAAGTGAGATGCGTCTTTGATAAGCGTCGCAGCAGTTGGCGTCTAAGGACTTGGTAAACTTAAGGTCTCAATGCTGCTGTCAGAAAACGTACCTTTCCAGAGGCGTGATTGGTGACATCTTGACAGGCGTTTCTTCTTTCTGATCTTTTGGACTGCATGGCACCTACGGTGGGCCACAAAGCTTGTTGTGGGTATTTCACAATGATGCCGGACATCATCTTCTTCAGTATTCTTGATACTTCCGGGTTTGGGTGAACAATCCGGGAGATGATTTGCGGGAGTGCAGTCAAGAACTAGAATGTTAACTCCATTCGGGATTGAATACACTTACTTGATATGTTGGTAAATCGTTCCTGGCGTTCTCCGCCAGCTGATTGATCTTCTTCAGTTGTGCTGCTATCTCCGGAATTCTTAATGTCAGTCACTGCTACTCATAAACAGACTCACTTCTTTGGCTCCTTGATCTCTCCCAAATCTAGCCAAAGAGTAAGCATCCTAGGCATTGTTTGATAGATATATTTCACGCCGTGTAGCAATGCGAGTATATAAAAATGACAAGTGTGATAGTGAAACACCGCCCTAAATGGTTAGCTATATATCAAGGCGTAATCAACTCACATTTGCTCTGGCGTACCATTCAAGCTATCGTAATAATGCCCAAGATGGTAATAAGGGGATTCGGTACTTTCATTAGCTAAGTTACTCCTCTTAGTAAACTCACTTTTCAGATCGACCGATCGCATCTTGATACCTCTCGATGATTTGATTGCTTTCAAATCGGTCCGTCTCGTTCGCCCATTTTGCCACTAGGAGCACGGCCTGCAATCATCAGCAACAAACAGCTTACGGTATGAACTTACCTTTGCTAGCTTCTTTTCCCACGAGAAATCTCTGCATCCGGACGAATCGGTGACCACGTCCTTTTTGAGCAGAGGCTTGAGGGCGTTATCGACGTCTGCTAAGGGTTTATACACACCGCCATGAATCCGGTTCAACTTAGCCAGCTGAACAAAAGCAAATGGTGCATCTATCACTTCCGCTTGCAATACAGCACTATAGGCGGTCTGATCGTAACCGGCCTTCCTAGCAATTTTGGATGTCAAGATCCAGGCGTCTCCAATTTCAGGCTGGAGAAGGGGTGTGTTAATCAAGCTGTAGGCGGTCCTCCTTATACTGAGTAAGGCTTCACGAACTCGGAACGTTGGGGAAGTCAAGTCAAATCTCGATTGTAGAGAGTTGATCAGATCTTGGGTGGTTTTCTGAATCAAAGGGACACGATTATCAACTGAATGCTTTGCTTCAATGTCTTGTTTGGCGTTGTGTATCATTTCTACTTCTCGAATCAGGTGTAGCTGTAATATCGACTCGTATACACTTGCGTATTGCTTTGACGTGATACTTGCCCCTAAGGTTCTTCTCGCGTCTGTTAAGACAGCCTTTAAGTCTTGATGTTCATGAAGCGCTAGGAGTGTTTGACCTATAGCAGGTCCAGCTTTACCAATCTGTTTAACAGTGTCCCAATCGCCAATTATCCAAGCGGCTTCCGCTTCAAACGAAGCAAGATTTTTCGACCACTCTGGATGACGTCTGAGTACACCTAAAATATGCGTTCGCAGAGTATCTAGATATTAGCGAAATAGCGGTTCCAATATACTTACCATAATGTCCCAAATTCCGTAAACATTTTAGCAGGCCAACGTGATAAGTGACATCGTCAGGCGATTGTTGAAGTCGAACTTCCCAACAACTTTGAGCTGAAGTCCATCTTCCGGTACTTTCATGTTCGCGAATTTGATGTTCGAGTGAAGGAGATACCACAAAGGCCGAGACTCCCTCCATACCATCGGGTTCGTCGAGTTCGGAATATATTTGATGAAGACGTTCGAAATATGTTTGTAATTCCGAGTTGTCTCGCTTGTCTTTCCTTAGCTGAATAATCCTTTCTTCGAAACTTCTTAATGCTCTAGCATAAGCTTTACTCTGAAGAGCAGCATTGGCCATCAATTCTGTTTCGATACTAGACAAAACATCTTCTACTATTCTAGTCTGGGTAGTTCTATCACTCTTGCTCATTCGGAACAGCCTTAACCATTTACTGAGATGATCCATAAGGTCGAAGATCACTTGAGCGCTGAGTGTCCGTTTATCAGCCGGACCAGTTGGATTCACTTGTTCCTGAAGAACCGCGTTAATTTCTGACGAGATTTCGTAACGGTAATTGGGTAGACCAGAAAGTAATACGTTGAGAACCAAATGCGGCAAGATGTGGTGAGCGACTGTTACATCTTGATTTTTCAACACGCCGCGGAAAGCACCAAATATAATCTTGCTATCTCTAGTTGAAGGGCCATCACCAGCCATGGACATCACCTTACCGATAAGATCAGTAGTCCATTGTTGCAACCATTCTCTGTACGTAGGGGCTACGGCATAGATTGGATGTGTATAGCTTCGTATTGGACCATCTGAAATCGAAAAACGGGATTCCAACAACGGGGTCAGGGTTTCCAATTGATCTTTAGGTACACTCTGCCATCGATCTCTTATCTTGCTACTGAACTTTTCGTGGGGATTCAGGATCTTTGGAGTAAAACCACAATACTTCAGCAGTTCCTGCATTGCATAAGCAAGGTGGGTTTGGTGTTTGGTATCGTTGGTGGCTCGGTAAGCATCGACTAGTAGATCTCGAATGAGGTGTAAGGCGAAATCCTTTGATTCTTCTTGTTCTGTGAAATTGGCAGCTATCGTCATGGTACCGGAGTCGATTTTGAGCCCAAGTCGATCGGGATCGAGGGCACCGATAATACCCAAACATTCGTAACTCAGATCACGCAATTCTAGGCCTTCGCTATCGCGAGTGACCGCGGAGAGTAGACTAGTCGTGACACGAGCCATGACAGGGTCGAAGGTGTCACCTCGAACCAAAGTTTCTATTTCGGACTGACGGGAGACTAGAAGTGATTTTAATTCGCGTATGGATGCTGTAGCGATGGCGACATTCTTGCTTTCGGCCCTATCCATAACGTTTGTGATGTGTATCTGTATTTTTGCGTTTTTACGTTGCTTGGTCAGTTGAGTAGCTGCGTTGTCCAGTTCTGGTATATCATCCAATCCAACGATCTCATCTAGATACTGGTAATGATGTTTCGCATTATCGGCTATAATGTTGATGATATCTTTTGCGATATTGCGTTCGTGACGATTGAAGTTGTACCAATTAGCGACAAGAACTCCAGTCGTACGGCCAACGAAAGGTCCGACGTCCGAGAACCGCAAAGTGATGATGTAGGTTGACCAAACCTTGAGTGTTTCTTCCCGTAGTTCATTGATACCTAATGTACTTTGCAAACTTGCCATGATCTACAGGTCAGCTCTGTCAAGTTTCATCAGAACTCACCTGAGGGGAGAATCCAGCCATAGAGTCTCCAGCAATTTTAATTAGTGAGCCGAAACTCCTGATGATTTTGCGCTTATATTCCACAGTCTTCTTTCCCTGAACGTCATGCAACATGTCGTTTAACTGCGAGATAACTCCCAGCATTTGCGGTTTGAGAAAGGAGCCAACATCTTGATTTTTGTGCTGATAATTACTGGCTTTCTGTAGTGCGTTCCTGGCGGACTTTCTAATACCTTTGTCTAGATCTCCGAGTTCAACAATTAACATCACGACCAGGTCAACTATACAGGCGGTCATCAAGGATGGAACAGAGATATTAGGTTGAGCACGCGAAGTACCACTTGTCATATCTTGTAAAATGCCAACAAGGAAGTTGAGTGCAGAATCTGTTTGGTCGGGATGCAGGAAGGCTTGAGCCAGCACATGGGCTATGTTGTCCATGAGTAATACACCTAGTCGCTTCTTAACGATACTGGCTGTTTGTTTGAGTGCATCGTTGTTTCGGGACAATACAAGAGCTGGAAGTGTGTGGGTAAGGGTGGTTTCCAGAAAGTTCTGTCTTGTCATACCAATGAATTGCACCGTATCGGCTATCATCTCTAAGCTGCGGTTGATATTCTCGGCTAAAAGGATACTGATAGGTCTGAGATAAGGTGAAATGAGAGTGTATGGTGTCTTTTGATGATATCTGGAAAGACCAAGTAACTGAAGCATGCACATCAGCCTTATGGTTCCTGCTTTATACATTCGTGCTTACCTCGGTGTAAGCCAAACTTCTCAGAGGAGCAGTTTTGGATCCAAGCTGACGAATCAATACCTTCAATATTGAGCAGAGTTGATCTCCACTCGAGTGTCGACCCAAATCTGCAAGTAGCAAGATACTCGTTTCGTTTACTACCAAAGACGGCTTTGACATATGCGATATTCGCTCGATGTATTGACGGCGATTCCGCATCGCGATTTTCAGGTCTGGATGCTCAGATTGTGCCATATATAAGAGAGTAAGGTTTCGACTGCGTTCATCAGCTCAATATTAAGCTCCGGAAACTCACCCTGCCAGTAACCGTATGGGACGTTCTGGAGCATTGAGCGCTTTGTACAGTCTTTCGAGGATCACTTGACGACTGGATAACTGAACACTCGTGACCAGCGCACGAGGCGGAAGATGTTCCATGATCAAAGCAAGAGACCGAAGAGTTGCTATAGTGATCTTTCCTATTTTTATCCATAAGTCTAGCACATCATCCGACAGCTCTTGAGATACAGGCTGCACGTGTTCAGTACAGCCTGCTAGACTACAGATGACTTGAGGAGCTATTTCTGCCAGACCGCTAATGTCACTGATATGTCAGCTTTGCTCTAAATATTCAAAACTCACTCTTTCGAAAGCAATGATGTCAATACATTGCTCTCAATTTGAATATCTGGGATGGCCGTTTTAACGATTGTAAGAGCCCTATCATTCTCCTCAACTCGTTTGCGTTTCCTTGATATATTAGATTGATCCAGCTGAAGTGATTTGCTCAGTTTCTCAACCTTGTCTTTATTGTCCTTTATCAACTCTAACCAGCGATCTATACATTCAGATCCTAGTAGGTCATGAATGGCGCCGGCTGAAAGTTGCTGGGTAACAGGCGTAGCGAGAAAACAGATCTTGGCAAAATCCACTGTATCCTGGATATCTAAGAGGCTGTGCTGACCATATATAGACCACCACACATCTAAACGCAGCATGTCGTCTAAAGAGCACATGACTCCATAGAAAGCTATTGCTGAAGATTTCCACTGATTGTTGGAGGAGTTTGGGAGAGTTGAAATGTACAGGCAAGCTCGTCTGAGGCCAATAGAGCGGGAAACACTACATGCTGAAGTGACAGTATTGATATATCTGCTTTGCAAGGTTGGTGATGAGATGAGACGATATGATTGAGACAAAAGGGATGAGGCAGTAGAAATAAGAGCGTCGGAAAATGGAGTCTGAATGTTCAGAATGGATGACAGAAGGAAGACGATGGTGGTACCTGTCTGAGGTAGATCTGCGTTGCCGAATAAAACTGCTTTTCTTCCGGCAAGGATATCTGATTATTAGCCAGCGCTTTATTGATAAATACTCACCTTCACAGAATACGTTGAAATGGCCCAGTACCATATTTAATCTTCTAGATCCCTTAGCCCAACTGACATCCTCATCGGAAGTGTTTCTACCTATACCTTTGAGTGAGCTGATCATTGAAATCAGAAAATCATCGTATAGGGCATCTTCACTAAGTTGAACAGCAGCTTGAGCTAATCTAGGGAGTAGCCAATAATAGAAAGGAGTTGAATTCTGATCATCCGACATGTAAAGTAACGAAGGGTGTTCTTTGGTTTGACGCTGCAGGATTGTGAGTGTATATCCGACCTGTTGTATATTTGGGGGTACATTGCGAGCAAGGGGTTTTAGGACGCAATTTTGCATCAACACCTGAACCAGCTTGCGATACTTTGATGGGTCTGCGTCTTGACCTGAAGGAGTTAGGCCCTCTTTGATGAGGTTCTCCAGAAGTTCTTGACCAGTGGCAGTACCGAGATCTCCAATGTCGTCGGAAGTCATAATCAGCGGTCGGACGCCGCTGAACGCCCAAGGTAAAGAGAGTGTTGGTTAATGCTGGAAGTTGAGTGTTTGTCGAGAGAGATGAATCATTTAAATTGTGCCTAACGTTGATCTGAGTATATTATGTACCACCTAGTCTTGCTGTATTGGTGTGATAGATGAGATAGATGAGGGAATGATGTTTGTTGAGTATGATTGTATAGTTAAAAGATGAGGAAAGAAAAGGTTGACTGTATTTCTAGTATCTGATCTCGTCAAGTGGAGGTTAAGAATAATAATCGCGTCAAGTAAACAGGGTACACCTGGGACTAACATATTTGATTCCGCTTGGATGAGCTTTAACGCTGGTTCTAAGGTTACTTCTATCTTATACTTGAATTGTCTACATCTTAAAAGAAATCTTCGATAGTTCTTGGATAGCAGCAATCTGCTCTTGGATACATACTTGTTACTTAGACACAGAGATCTCCTCAAACATCACAGCAGAGAGAAAATTACACCAATATGTCGAAAAAATCGGACCTTCTCGTTAGGGTCAGATATCTCAATCCTGTGCCCAACCCACCCTTTCCACCTAAACTGCTCAACATATCCACAGATATAAATCGATTAGGAGAGCCAAGTTATTTGAGAAACCTAGCAGCAAGTACTCAGCTACCTATGCTTGTAGATTCAGAAATGGGCATGCCGCTTGATCTAAACGCTTATGATGGGATATGGGATGGTCAAGACCAATGTATGTCCTCAAATAATAATGCCTGCGTTCGGGAATGCTAATGTTTTTACAGCTTTGAATCCTACGCTTGATGCTGGCCGAGTACATCATCCTATCGATGTAGCTTTGCTTGCTCCGTTCAATCCACCACCGGAAGCTAACGGAGAAGTCAAAGCTCCCCCACCTACGGAAGTCTCGTGGATGCGAAATAACAATTACTTGACCAGGAAGAACAACGCTCGACGTAAGGAGGCAGCCGAAGCTAAGTAAGTGAATATCGTGCTCAATTTGATCTTTCCACTGATTATTGTCCTAGGGCCGAGGATGTCATTGATGCTTCCGAAGCTGCTCAAATAATGGCCATCGAGAAGACATTCCATGATTTACATGATCAAGATCCAAAGGAGATCAAACATCCAGACAAAAAAAAGAAGGGATTGAGAGTAGTAGAAGTGAGTCGAAAAGAATTAAGCATCAAGCTGATAACGTAGAGTTATGATATTTTACCTGACATAGATAGTTGGGCAAATGCGTACGCACTTGTCAGGTTTCCTGAACGACCCTCGGCTGCTACAGCTATTGTAAGTCAATTTCCGAGTGATTTAACCCAAAGCCAGGATTCAGAAGTGCTGAATGAGATACCACGTAGAACCCTGCCGCTACAGCGTCTTCACCTCGGCTAGCTAAGGCTATCCTTCGACCTATCCGAGAAGATGAGGACCAGCAAATGATAGAATTCTACCTGCCCAAAGAAGAAGACTTAACACATCTAGAAGAAGCATATGATAAAGCTATACCACCTGAAGAAGTAGAAAATGTATATGCTGTATCTGGAGAAGATCCAAATGATCCAGCTTTAGGAGACATCTTTCCTGTGAGTCGCCATTATAGCTTGGTCAGTCGTATCTGCATGGCTAATAATCCGGCAGCATGCGCAATATGATCGTATTCGAATGTACGAGGTCGTTTCAGCTGCACCGCCGACCAAGGAAATATTGGTATCTTTTACAGAAGGTCAAGACGACGAAGATGAGCAGGACGATGACGACGAACGTCCGAAGAAGAAAAGGAAGGGTGTATACTATCACGAGATCAACTTTAGGACTCTGCTACGAAAGACCAGGGCAAAGGTGAGTAATATATTAATTGATCTGTAGTGCAATATGAGAAGCCCTGGCTGATGACTCCATAGCGACGAGATGAAGTGGCTATATCAGCAGACCTATGGGATAAAGCTGTTGTCGGTTATCGACAACCCGCAGAGCAAGAAGAGAAAACTCAAGAAACAGCTAGCAGCAAGGTCGCTGATCCAAATTGGGCCAACGAGGAGTTGAGGAGGATACGAGGAGGTGGCAACGACGCTGAGTTGCAAGGTGAAGCAATTCAGGACGAAGATGTTGAATTAGACGAGGAATCTCGAAAACTCGAAGCAGCTGTCCACGCAGAAGACGAAGACGAGGATTGATTTATTGGCCAGCTCTGTTTCTAGCATACAGAATGGAAAAGTCAACCCCATTGCAGAAACTCCGGCTGTAATGGATGTGTGGTGCTCATTTAGCGGTCTATTCAGTTTACCCAAGAAAATGCATACAACAATTATATAATCTATGGTTACACCATCTATTCGTCTCCCAGAAGCTCTCTTATTCTTTGTACAATATCTAGATAAGCTGTTGTGGCTGGACTATCGGGATATTCATCTAAGAAACTCATTCCTTGATCGCAGGTCATACCAATTCTAGGATCTAAAGGAACTTTGCCTAAAACCTCGATACCTAATTCTTTACCCATAGCTTCTGCACCACCTGTTGTAGCTTCAAAAATCTGGTTCTCATTTTTACAATTTGGACAAACGAAACCTGACATATTCTCAACTAAACCTAAAATTGGTATACCAACTTTGCGACAAAAATCGATTTCTTTTCTAACATCCTGTAGAGCAACTTCTTGTGGGGTCGTGACCAGAACTGCACCGTCGATACCAGTTTCTTTCAAATATTGTACTATCGATAAATGTTCATCTGATGTTCCTGGTGGAGTGTCGACTACCATATAATCTAAATCTCCCCATTCAACGTCCTTTAAGAACTGCTTTATTAATCCATTCTTCTTGGGACCCCTCCATATGACAGCGTCTGAATTTGAGGGCAATAAGAATCCAATTGACATGACTGCTAGATTATCAAGAGCATATGCTGGTGACCAACCGGAAGAAGAGGTATGTATTGTTGAAGATGATAAACCCATTAACAGAGGTATAGACGGCCCGCATATATCGATATCCATTATACCAGTCTACAAGCGCAAGCCCTTAGTTCTTTTTCCAATACATGAATTTCACAATTAAGAAGCTTACCTGACACTCTTCATCTGCTGCTAAAGCCCAAGATAATCCAGCTGAAAAAGTACTTTTCCCTACTCCACCTTTACCAGATAGAACTAAAACTTTTCTCTTGACTTGTCTCATCCTCTCTCTGATTAACGGTAAATCAGGATCTGGTCCTTTTGGTCCTTCTGCGCAAACAGCTTGATTCGGACATCCTTCACATGCATCAGCTTTACCAGCTTGCGTCGATTCAACACCCTATTCGTTCATTTATGATTAGCGTGACATTTCCTCATATACAAGCCGAGGGATATAACTTACAGGACAATGTTCGGGAGCATTGTCTGGGACGGAAGACGGGAGGACGGTAGAAGTTGGACCCAGCGGAAGAGGTGATGGAGGAGGTATTGGAGCTTGGACAGCTATCATATTGGACGTTCACTTCTGCGATATTTATGGAGAAGAAGACGATGAAAGATGGGATTTATAACATTTTATTTCTGCTGACTGATGCATCAACATTTGTATGACGCTTTCGGCCGTTGCCACCCGGGATCAAATTTCTTACGATCAATTCCTATGTGGCCAAGAGATGATATCCGAATTTGCATACACGATTTTAGAATATTTTGATACAGGTGATAATCTATCAAAGATACAAGCTACATATCTATGCTGCATTCTTTTCTAATTCAGGGACTTCTGCGCACCAATCAGGGTCTTCTCCGTGTTCTTTGGCATATCTATCGTGAAGTACAAGTTGATGTTGCCAGAAACTGGATAATTCGTGAGCTTTAATACCGACTGGGTGATTTGGCTTATCTCTGAAGACTCGTTGAACGGCTAAATCGGCAAGGGTGTATCGAGAGGTGTTGTTTAGTCGTAACATGGACCATGGAGTAGTGGTTGTACCTTCTTCGATATAACCAAGAATATCGAACTAATGCAGAAAATATGGTGTAAGCCAAAAAAAAAAAAGAAACAAGGGTTAAGTGAAATCGTGTTAGAATGCTTACTCTCGATCTTCCAACATGAGCGTTTCTGCTGAATAATAGACTCGCCAAATCTTTAGGATAGCCGTGGAAGTTGATTATGACAGGCTTATCGGTGGTAAATAAGCTATCGAAGGCATCGGCAGTGAGAGCGTGAGGGTGTTTGCCGATTGCCCCAAGTATTAAGAGATCGTTGATGTTGACTACTCGAACTTTGACACCATTATTTCGTAAGATGGCAGCCGCAGCGACAACTTCAAAGGTTACTTCAACACCACATCCTACTAGTACAACATCGGGATCTGCACCGCCATCGGAAGAGTATTTCGTCCATACGGATGCTCCAGCAATACAATGTTTTTCAGCCTGGTCATTGGAGGTGATCAGTACCGATTTCCTTGTAGTAGCGGTAACTCACCTCTTCGCTAGTTAGCCAGCCCCGGGTAGGGTTCTTGGAGCCAATGACAAGATTGATATCTATAGCATGTTAGCTGAGCTAACTATATTAAGAACTTACTGTTTTTGGATCTCAAACAGTGATCGATTGTGCTGACACTACAATTGGCATCGGCAGGCAAATAGATTCTTGCGAGATGTCGGGGAAGAGCGATAAATGATCCGATCAACTATAACAAAGAGAGATTCCTTATCAGTCTAGATTTATAGGATGTGACTCAGAACTCACACCTGGATTTTGGTGAGAGTAACCGTTATGCTCTTGTCTCCACAGAGTACTATGTGACGTGTAAGCATCCTGTTACTCCATAGTACATGAGTAGCACAACTCACCTAGTTTCAATATAGGTCAAACCTGCTACATCACCTCTCCATCTGGTCTCAAGTGCCATTTTTATGAATTTTGCGTATTGCTACATGAATATTAGTAGCCCTACTAGAATACTGCAAAGACGAAACTTACTTCGATCATAGTTTGCACGATACCAAGGAAACTGTAGACAGTAATTTAGCCGAAGTTGCTTTCTTAGCGTGATTCGACACCTTACCTTTCGTAGGAGGGGAACAGAGCATGTCGACCTGTGAGAGTGTATCCTTGCATCCAGCCTTGCAAAGTGTGTTCAGAAAGCATTTCGATAACTCGTCCGCCGTTGTTGGCAGTCTTTCGAGTCTGGTTAGTACTTCGGTTGACATGCAGAAAGCTTGATTTTCTGACCCACCTCAGGATCCCATTGGAAGTTTCGGTGACTGACTTCTAATGCTTCATCTAGTTTATTACTTGTGATCTCATCAGGTGAGAATATTCTGAAGCTGGTTGGATTCTTCTTGATGATATCGGCTACATATGATCCAACGCTAGAGGGAATGTAGCGAGATTAGACTTGCGTACTTGGAATCATCAATGATCGATCCTAAGGCCATACTCACGCTTTCATATTCGATACAGGTTCACCGAGTTCGTGTGTGAAATCTTTCCAGTCCGGAGCCTCCAAGGGTTTATAACCACGATAGGTGGCCTATCCGATGGTCAGCTAAGCTGGAACCGAATGCAAAGTAGTCACTCACATCTGCCATACCCATACGTCTTTGTTGATCTTTAGGGATGATTCGGAGAGCAGCTTCGTCAATAATGCCAGCTGCTTTGTTGGAGGAATCATGCGCTTCAGAATGGCTTGAATCGACTTCTGTGTGGAAGAGCTCGTCTGGACCATATGACTTTAGCCAGTCTTGGAGAAGACCAAACTCCTTGTCATCTGAGGCAGCTTTAGGTAGGGGAACTACAATCAAGGGACATCGTAAGTTAAGGATCAGGGGAATAGTTCCAAGCGGCTCACCTTGATGGGCTCTCCAACTGCCTTCAATAGGGTTACCAGCTGATTTTCTTGGTCCAGTCCAACCTTTAGGGGTTCTCATGATGATTAAAGGCCATCGGGGCTTGGTGATGGGGTTACCAGATCTAGCAGCTGTCTGAAATTTCTTGATCTCTTGATATGCCCACTCCATAGAGGCGCCCATATCGTAGTTGATACCGATATCATGCTCATGATCGGAGCTTGCCCCTTGGTATTCAACAATCCGAACTTGGTAACCATATCCAGTGTAGAGACAAGCAAGCTAAGAATCAGCCCCGTTTCACGAAGTAACACTCACCTCAAGATCATCCATTGTTCCAGGAATGGTCCTTTCTCCGATCTAGCGATATGGTAAAATCAGCGTGTCTATCCATAAGATGGTCATGCGCAAGACACTTACTTTGAAACCGTTAACGTGTAAGATAGGGATAACAGCACCACTTTCAGCCGGGTCGAGATACTAACATTGTTTCGTCAGTAAGATGTTTTATCCAAGCAAAGGTCTAAACTCACCTTGTGAGCATGCCACGCAGTGGCAGTAGGTCCGGTCTCACTCTCACCATCGCCAATAACGGCAACGGTGATATGATCTGGCTTATCCATAACACTTCCATATGCAACAGCCAAACAATAACCTAATTCACCACCTTCGTGAATAGCACCTGGAGTTTCGGCATTTACATGACTTGGGAATCCACCAGGAATTGAGAACGATCTGATAAAACCTTCAAGGCCCTCTCTTGACATTGGATATTCAGGATAAAATCTTGTGATAGCGCCTTCCATGAAAAGCGTTGAGAGCAGAGCAGGAGCACCGTGACCTGGACCGGTCAAGAACATAAAGTAAGGAGCGTTATCTTCTAACTCATGTCGAGAGATCAAGCTATTTGTGTGGGCATAAGCGAAGTTAAGACCTGGGCAAGTACCCTATTTCGCAAGGGCACAATCAGTGGATGCCATTCAAGCAGTTTCATATGCAGCTTACCCAATGACCTAATAATCTTTTCTTTACATCTTCCGTCTTCAAGTCTCTTGTAAGAAGACCATTGTCTCGCAAGAAGATCTATCAGGTTTCTATCAGTACGTCGGATAGCCTGCTGGCTGTGGCACACGTGCTCACCTGCGCTGCTGAGCTGAATATATCATAATGTTCATTAGTCACCGTCCAAATAAGTTCACGATTACTTACAGATAGTTCGCGGCTCGCTGGTAGGTGAGAAGACCTTCAAGATCGAAGGATTTATCACTCTTGATTTCTGATATTTGACTGTCAAGATTAACCAATAACTGCCTGACCAACTCTTCAGGTAAAGAAGAAGCTTTTGGAGGTGTTGTAGAATCGAATTTTCCGGTTGCGGATGATGCTAAACCTGTTGTTGCCATTATTGCTACAATTCGAACTTAATTCTATGCTACAGCAAGATGATCAGATATATAAGATGCGAAGTCCTTAGTATATGGTTTTATCGTGACCTCATATACAGCATTGACATTGTTCACGCATGCCTTTGATAAGTACTCTGACTACACCTTTCAACTTTTTTACTACGACGTCATATCGACAATGACGAGCGTTTACCGTCTGAAAAGTGGTGATATCACCATATATGTTAGCGAGTAACTTGAGTGATTTAATTACGATTTTATTGTAATAGCTGATAGCACTTTCAGGAACAAGCGTCACAAGCGGTCTTCACCGAGGGCCTAAGCGTATTCTCAGGGTTATGTTGATATGAAACCACGCGAGAAAGCTTGTTGTTCTTTTTGTTGTTGGTTTCTCCCTCCACTTTCCCCCTGGTGAGAATCACAGTCCAAAAACAGTACTCGAGCGAGTACTACTCACTCATCCTTCAACTTTTTTGCTCTTTGTCCATCATTGTTTTACAAACTACGACGCAAGCATAGCGATTTGAAGGATTCGAATATGGTGCGTATTTGAGCAGTACAGACAAAGCTTCATCTAACAGTATTCATAGTCTGTCGCAACTTCCTCTTACATCCCTTTGGCTGAGCGTAATCTATGGCACGACATTAAGCCAATACCGCAAGATGATGGGCCAAATCCTGTTGTACCTATTATGTATTCAGAAGAATGTAGGTCGACTGGATTTCTCAAAATGCCAGACTGATTTTATCCTTTTAGACCGAGATGCTATGGACTATTTCCGAGCCGTTGCCGCTGCTGAAGAGCGATCCGAGCGAGCGTTGGAGTTGACTGAGACGATTATACGTTTGAATCCCGCTCACTATACCGTATGGTAAGTCGCGATACCGATCCTATAGTTCCTACATGGGGATTTCCGCTGATATCAAGACAGGCAATACCGTATGGCAACACTCCTTGCCTTGAATAAAGATTTAGAGGAAGAATTGCAACTTATGAACGAATTCGCCATACAGAATCTTAAGAGTTATCAAGTCTGGTAAGTCTGCTTGGCGCAGCCTATGCCATCCAGCAGACACTGACCTGTTGATAACAGGCATCATCGCCTCCTACTTTTGACTCATATTTCTCCCAAAGACCCCTCATTTGAAATTGAATACATCCACCAATCGCTTCTACCTGACCCAAAGAATTACCACACTTGGGCCTACTTGCATTGGTTATATTCCCATTTCTACACTCTTGATCGAATAAGTAATCAACAATGGCAGAATGAATTAAAGTGGTGTGAAGAGATGTTAAGGGTTGATGGGAGAAATAACAGTGCTTGGGGTTGGAGATGGTATCTTAGAGTCGCAAGACCTGGTACAGATCTCGAAAAAGATGGGCTTAAAGAGGAGCTAAGGTGAGTTTACCGCTATATTGCTTGAAACAATGCTGACTTGTCCTATCAAGCTATGCATTAAAGGCCATCCATCTAACTCCTCACAATGTATCTGTCTGGAATTACCTTCGAGGGTGAGCAAACTCCGCTGCAGCCATTTCGATTTCAACAGAAAATCCTAATTGTTTGATGATTAGACTGCTTCGTCACTTCAAGCTTCCATTATCTCCCTTACTCCCTGCTATCCTCCCTTACACAACGCGACCTTCAGCTAAAATCCCAGGAAACCCACAAGATCTCGACTTCCCCTTGCCTTCTTCACCCTTAGCTGATGACACACCGTTACCCGTCTCTCTCGCCCTGGAATACCTGGCAGATACGTTGTTGGAGCAAGGTCTCAGTGCGGAGGCGGGTGAAGTATTCTCGGAGTTGAGTACCCAGTACGATAGGATGAGAGCTGGCTACTGGGAATATAAAAGACGGGAATGTATAGAAGAGTAGAGCTTGTATAAATGGTTTGATGTGCAGATGATGCTTGAGGGTATCTGTTCCTATATTTTTTTCTTGCGTATAGACTTATGTATGATATTGTAATTATCTCCACCGAGGTTAGTCGCGATACACGACATTTTGGTAACCCGGTAAGCCATATAACTTACCAAATCGACCATCTTACATTGACTTCGGTGACCGCCGTTATCATTATCGTCTTACGGTAATAACCTTCCGAATAATTCGATGCTCAATGTTCAAGTCAAGTCATTATCGAAGTCAAATGGTTGTTCGTTATGCAGTTTATCAAGATCGTAATTCATGATGACTTTGAGTAAAGAGCGATTAGATCCACATCTTGGTCATCCCTATATCCTTTTCTACCATTGGGAAGTCAACTCAGAAACGCCCTTACTTTTAGCATGTATGTCACAATGGTTCGCAACATCGTTTAAGGATCCCGATCATCCGCATTTGACTTTCCCCACAACCGAACATTATATGATGTATGGTAAAGCATTAGTATTCGATCCTGAAGTTGCAGATGAAATCGCTAAAGCACCCACACCAGAAGAAGCAAAAGCAAGAGGACGGAAAATTCGAAATTTCAATAGAGAGAAATGGGATGAAACTTGCGATGGTATAGTTGAAAAAGGCAATTATTTGAAATTCAGTCAAAATGGGGATCTAAGAGGAATCATCGTCAAAACTGAAGGTAGAACTCTGGTTGAAGCCAGTCCAACGGATAGAATTTGGGGAATAGGTTTTGGCGTAAATGATGCAGAAGGTAAAGAGGATCAATGGGGAACGAATAGGTAAGTTGTAGACCATAATTGTCCCTCTTACATCGTTTAGCTGATGCACGTATTGTAGAATGGGACTTGCTCTTACAAGAGCGCGGGATCAAATAGTGAGGGAGAGTAAGAACGAAGTTTGATGGCTTGAGAAGGCTACAGGCCGCAGTCACGAAGACAGAGGGATCATTCATTCGTATCAAGTACAGCCGAATTCAGCATGGTGTATCAGCAGAAAATGTCGATTCTCCCTTATCTCTGATTTGCGCTATGCTTGAATGAAGCTTTCAGCGCTCTAACTTCACTCGTCTTGCTTGGGTGCGCTGATATCCATCGTACAGCCAATTGCCCTGAAAAGGAGCACCTGAGTAGAGCACACTGAAGGAAATTAGGATCGTATACTCATTTAACTGTACTCATCCAATTGCAGCTGTGAGGCACGCTACGCTCTTACACTTCAATTCTACCGAGGATTCAACATCAACGCTCGAAAATTGTATGCTCTTTTTGCGGCTGATCGTTAAGATTAGATGAAATAGGGTACCAACGAAGTTGTTTGCAACATCCAACTGGAAGCTGAATTTGTTGTTTCGTATCCACTTTTCTGATCGACACATGAAGGTGTGTTCGCTCCTGGTAGGCTTCCGTCCCTGTTTAAACATAATGACAGCAGTCTGTGGTTCCTTCGTCAGCTTTGAGCACGCGTCAAGAGTGAAGTGAAGGACTTGCAGCCTCGGGCAGCGGCGTTTTTGATCTTTTTCACGGGGCTGCCTAAAAGTGGTGAGGTGCTTGATACCTTTTCTGGTAGTCAAGAGAGGTGTTCACCTCCCCATGAGCATCTTTGGGTTAATCTGGCCATTGACATTCTTAGGCAAAACATACAGCTCTTCAAATCTAAGCTCGGAATTATCTGTTACGAACGGCATCTTCATCTTTTCAGCCTCAGCTATATTACTGATAGAAGAAAAGAGGATCTCATCATGTATCGTTAACTGTAACCCCCTCACATCCTTATCGATGGTCTTTTAATATGGAAGACAGCATCGCGGACGTCATTTGATACGAACCGTGGCGTATCCGTACTGAGGGTTCGAAGAGTGTCGACAATTGGGTCGACCAAGTGTCGTGAGCTAGTAGGTAGATTAGTGGCTCGGTCTTTCATGTTGAATCTTGTATAGATCGTCTCAAACAAGAGAAGTGAAGATGATCCAGATAGACTGATTTTTCACCATGCGAATACCTTTCTCCAGTTGATGTGAACAGACATTTCCAGAGATCCGGTAATTTGGGAGAAAGCTGAAGAGAGATTGCGGATATCACCAAATAGTACGTAATTCCTCTTGCTAATCTGATAAACACGTTGTTAACGCATATACGCGTAGTTGACTTGTTTGTTTCAAGTACAAAGGTTGTCAGAAATAAAGTGTAGTCCTTCAGCTTTGTCTAAATCATGCTGGCGCTTACTGAACACAGCAAATTTCGGCGTAAACTGCGTACGTATTGAAGGTGCCCATTGCGAACGTGGGAATATGGAATCCTGGACTGGCCGTAATGAGTTTCCGCAGGAAGTAGGGTAATGGATAAGGAGGCCCTGAGATCGAGCGCTAATGCGGTTCTTCTAGATCGATAACACGCTAAAACATAACTTATCGTCGTTCACGTTGTTGTTCAGTGTTTAGTGGAACATGACTATCACACTTTATGTTTAATTAAACTTTCTAAACTTGACAACAAGATCTTTCCGCATCGTACAAAACAAAGCTGTGCGTGCTTGGATAATTTAATGTAACCCTTTTGTTCGATATTGACAGAGAGATTTAGCTAATTATATAGGTCAATTCTCAGACTGACTATGTTCAGCCTACCCAGCATAGCTCGAGCCGCTAGACCAAAGCTTCTTTGTTTATCCTTACAAGTCAGTCCTCATGTAATGGTCATAGAAACCCTTGGTGGTCCACACAAAATGCTCAAGCATCGTTTTAACAGCAATATGCTTGTTGGCGGTACGGCTCTTGGCATTTCCTGCATCTTAGCGGTATAACCTTTGTTGTCATCTCGGAAATATCGTAAACAACAAGGCTGGCTGAAAACAAAACGTTTGAATAATATATCTATATATATATATAACATTCATCGCTTCATTTCCGTTCAATTGCTTATGACAACACCCCTTTCATATCGTTTCGAATATAGAAAGGTCTTGTTTATACACTTATAAAAAGACACCCACCCTCCTTTGTCCCTTGAAACTGAAGTTCGTCATATTTGACTTTGGTAATTACCCTTATCTGCGAATATCAGGTTAAAAATTATAAATATAGAAGTTTGACACCCTTCGACACGACTTTCATTTTCTCATCTCATCTCACCACTCAACGTCATACCACTTCAACCCTTGCTCCACGCACACCTTCTCAAAACTCCCATACTCATTCAATTATAAATCATTCCTTCTTCTCTTCCACAACAACTTCACAACCCATATAGTTAGATATGTTACTTCTGTCAGCTTTGGTATCATCGTTGATACTCGGTACTCAAGCCGCTCCTACGAATTTCACTCAATCTTTACTATCTGCAAGAGATGTCAACACTGGTTGGAATTATGGTTCAGAGAAAGTTAGAGGTGTGAATATAGGAGGTGTGAGTATTTCAGTCTGAAAATGTAAAGATTACAAGCTGATTTGGTGACACAGTGGCTTGTTCTTGAACCTTTCATCACTCCTTCCCTTTTCGAGAGTACCGGAAATAATGATATAGTGGACGAATACACTTTCTGTCAATATCAGGATAAAGGTACAGCTCAAGCTGCCTTGAAGAAGCATTGGGATACCTGGTTCACTGAAGATGATTTCGCTCAGATCGCTGGTAAGTCCACAGATTGCTCCTGAGGTTAGCAGAAACTGAGCATGATTTTCCTATCAGCTGCCGGTTTGAACCATGTTCGAATACCTGTTGGTTATTGGGCATACGATGTTTCCGGTGGAGAACCATATATTCAAGGTGCCGCAGATTACCTTGATAAAGCTATAGGGTGGGCCGGGAAACATGGTTTGAAAGTTATGGTTGATCTTCACGGTGCTCCTAACTCTCAAAACGGGTACGATAATAGTGGTCATCGAGGAAATGCAAACTGGTCAGTTCTCTATTACACGAATGATGCTACAAACAATATTGACTATTATCATACAGGGCAACCGATAACAACAACGTTGTACGAACGAAGAACGTTATCTCCACATTGGCTAAGAAATACTCTGACTCATCATACTATGGCGTTGTTACCATGCTTGCTCTTTTAAATGGTTAGTTCGTCAGTACAGTACATCGTTCAACTACTGATTGCCTTGATAGAACCCGCTACCTACATGAATGACCAATTGTTACAAACCACCCGACAATACTGGAAAGATGCCTACGGAGCTGCTAGATATCCATATGGTAACTCTGACAAATCTGGTCTCGTTCTCGTCATTCACGATGGGTTCCAACCTTTGAGTACATATCAAGGTTACATGACCAAGCCAGACTATGAGGATGTCTTCATCGATACTCACAACTATCAAGTCTTTAATGATGAATTTGTTGGATGGAACTGGGATCAACACGTTCAAGTCAGTTATCTTATTTCATGTTTCTGATTCTACGATCACATGAGCTGACGATCACTTTAGGGTATCTGTGACAAAGCTAGTACTTATTCCCAATCACCTCTTTGGCTTGTTGTCGGTGAATGGTCATTAGCTACCACTGATTGTGCTAAATACCTCAACGGTCGTGGTATTGGTTCTCGATATGATGGTTCATACTCTGGTTCATCATACCACGGTTCTTGTTCCGATAAATCTAACGATGTTACCAAATTCTCTAGGTAAGTTGGTCGACCGCGATACATACAAGCGTATAATTGACGTCAATTTCTTTCAGTGAATACAAAGAATTCATGAGAAAATACTACGATGTGCAAGTTCAAACGTACGAGAACAGTGGTCAAGGTTGGATTCATTGGACATGGAAAACCGAATCGGCAGCCGATTGGGCCTACCAAACTGGTATCAAGAATGGTTACATCCCTTCAGATCCTACTAACCATAAATACTCCATTAAATCACTTTGTGGTAATTAGCCTCAAATATATCTAGTTTGGTCAAATAGAATCGGAAATGGACTGTTACAAGCTGACAAGGACAATACAGTAGAAAATAGAGTCGCGTATAGAATACAATGATCGTAATGCATATCCCTATCATATCCTACCATGTAGTGCTTATTGTCGCGCCTGGTGCCGTACATATTGCTGAAGTCGAGTTAGAATAGATGAATCCACCTTCACTTAAACCTAAGAAACCATCTACAACTCGAGGTGTTTTGTGAATCACATCACCAGCTTCATCAGATCGAGGTAGAGAGGAGAAGGTGAAAGTGCTCGAGGAAGGTTGCGGTGTCGTTATGGCAGTTTCTCGGTGCATAAACTGTTATTGATTAGCGATGTATACTGTATATTGATAGGGTTTCTCCTACTCACTTGTATAGTCTGCCCAACCAACAACGAATCCTCCATATCCAGAGACATAGCTCCTCTACTGGGATCTCCACTCAATATCTTGATGACCTTGTTAACTCTACCATTGTCCAGTATACCTAAATAGAAATCTTCTTCCTTGGTGATACCTGTTCCTCCTCTCTTTTGAATAGCTGCTATCAGAACTTGTGTAGGATTAGAATTGGTTCCTTCGATAGATAAAAGCATGTTACCCTGGGCTCTTCAGAGAAGTTAGCGATCAATCCTACCCAGTTTTGGACTTACCCAGATATCACCGCTGGATCCGTCATTGGAACGAGCCCGAAATCAAGCTTTGTTGATGTAGGCTGTTTTTGGAATGCTAAACCAAGTGTACCTGAGTCGTAAATGTTGCCATTATGCAGTAATGTAAACGGTCGATTAGTGATAAATGGCGTAGCGGCAGTCAAGATACCGGTTTTGTATGCGGATGGATACATATGATCTAAGGCTTTAAGAACAGGACTCGGTCTTCCATCCGTTAAGAGTAGAAAACTTTCTGCTTCTATACCTTCTAATTCTGGTATACGTTGTTCAGCAATTTCGCCTTTCCACATCCCAGCCCATCCTTCTCCAGCTAACAAAGCTTCTGCTTGTCCTTGTCCAGCCCCTTTAAGATCTTCTTCTCTTTGTACTCTTTGGCTTTCAGGCCGCTGGAATCGTCCTACTTCAGCAGGCGGACGGCCAGTCAGATTGCTTCTGAATATTCGAGCATTATCGGAAAATGTAGCTAATGATAGAGTTGATTCTTGGCCAGCCGGTGTTATCGAGAACGATCCTATCGAATTGGGAAGATGCTTTTGTAGGATTGGTAGGTGTTGAGGAAGCTGCTGTAACGATGTTGAGAGTAAGAAGATCGAGGCTGAGCTTGGAGATGTTGATTGTGAGAGGTGAGAAGCGACAAATTCTGGTGTTGGCGATAAGAAAGTTTGAGCTCGTGTATGGAGCGCTCGTGCAGCAGTCTTTGATATCATTTTGAATATGACCTATCAAAAACAAGCAATACCATGATTTCATTGATTTATAAAACGTCCTCCACCTTGGATGAAGATCCGGTTGCTTGAACGGAAAGAAATATATAACTTATCTATCGTCTTTCGGTGATCGGCGACCTCCGTCATGATCTAATGACGTGATAAATGGTGCATTCCGGTTCCATGCATGCCATGATTCCAGCCAGCATGACGAAAGATGCATATGATGATAACTGCGTAGGGAGGCAAACGCGCGAGCTAGAATCAATAGCTAATAATATTCTAATATAACATACAAAGACAAAGCAATCCTTCAGAAAAAGGTCATCCTTTCTTCTCAATCACCTGGCAAACATTTTTGAAGCACAAGGGAAGAAAGGAAGTAACAATAACATCAAGATCTCAAGTAACAGCCGAGTTGAATATATATAGAGGACTCAATTCGAGATCAGTTATCACAGTCGAGATAAACCATTTCTTCCAGCGCGGCTTTCATGTTTCTTACCCAACTATCACCATGACCATAAAATATCATAACACTCGCCATCGACGTTCGCGATCCCCTTCCTTCAGATCATCACCTTTCAATATGCTACTTATGAGCGTGGTATGCCTATTACTTACCTCTCTTCTCGTATCTGCTGGAGATCCGGAAGTAACGGTAACTCGGGTGGAAAATCTACCAAATCGATTGTTCTATTTTGATGATACACCGGTGGGTAATCTGACTTTTTTCATATCGAGTTCCTGAACTGATACTGTAATCGTCTTACAGGTGGTCCTCTTCCACGATCCTGTCAAGCTCACTGTCATGCGATCTCCTGATGAGGGTAAAACATGGTCATCAATTAGCGGTCCTCGAGAAGGTGAAGCGATTAGACTCGTAGATCATCCTCACAATAATAAGATGGCTTTCATCATCGGAAGAGACACAACTCACTGGGTAACATACAACCAAGGAGATAGTTGGCAATCATTCGAAACTCCCCGAGAAGCAAGTTTAGGTGCTTCAATATTATCTTTCCATGCTGAACAAGACGGTTGGATCTTATTCCAGGGTCGTGCTTGTGAAGACACTGGCAAGGGAAAATGGGGAGGTGGTAGAACGTGCTGGGATGAAACATATTACACCAAAGATGCCTTTAGAACTGAACCACAACTGTTGCTATCTCAGACTTCCCAATGTCTTTTCGCTCGATCCTCTCCAGCCTTCGTCAACGCTCCCGAAGCCCTCATCTTCTGTGTCGCTTTTGACCAAAGTAATAAATCAGGTGGAATGCACAATTTCAAGGAAAGTAGATTATTCTCATCCGAGGATTGGTTCGAAAACAAGAAATTTGTCGATTTAGGTATCGGTAAAAGAGCTAGAGGTGTTGTTGGACTAGGTGTAGTTTCCAAGTTTATGGTAGCAGCTCTCAAGGTATCGGAAGGAGATGGAATCAAACGAGCTGGTGGTGGAGATCCTATGTGAGCGGGCTAATTCTTTTGCGCAAATCGTGTGTACACTGACCTTTCTTCAGGCATTTATACGTTTCGACTGATGGCAAAGAATGGCGACAAACCCAGTTCCCTCATTCTGCTCTTCCCGATCTCAAGGAAAACGCCTATACCGTCGTCGAATCAACCACTCACTCCATTGCTGTTGATATCCTCACTTCTCCCTCCGCCAATATTGGAACACTTTTCGTATCATCCAGTGAAGGAACATACTTCGTTGAAGCGCTACCTGATACCAACAGAAACGATTATGGCATTGTGGATTTCGAACAATTAGTTGGATTAGAAGGAGTCGGTATCGCCAATGTTGTATCGAATAGAGAAGAAGTCGTAGGATGGGGAGAAGATAAGAAAATTAAGAGTAAGATCACATACGATGATGGATCGAGTTGGAGATTCCTTAAAGCTCCACCAACGGATATGAATGGAGATGATTGGGTATGTAACCGGGATGACATCGTGAGTTTGTCTTTTTTTGGATACTTTGTTTATATCCCGCGTTGACTGACGATGTGCTAGGAATCATGTTCCCTCCATGTCCACTCTGTTACCTCACCCCATAACATTGGTCGAGTCTTCTCATCTACTGCTCCTGGCTATGTTATGGCTGTTGGTTCGGTGGGAAATAGTTTGCTCCCTTATGATGAATGCGATACCTTTTTGTCAACAGATGCTGGCCTGACTTGGAAAATGGTTCAAGAAGGGGCTCATAAATATGAATTTGGAGACCAAGGAAGTGTGCTTGTTATCGTCAATGATGAAGAAGCAACCGATAATGTCAAGTATTCGTACGATGGAGGCAATACATGGTCACAATTAGATCTTGGTGTCACTGTCAAAGGTCTCGTTCTTACAACCATCCCGGACTCCACATCTCAGAAATTCCTTTTGATCGGTACTCTCCCACGAAGAGATTCTGGTAAAGGTGGAAGGCACGCCTTGATCTTCCTAGACTTTGCTCCAGTTCAAAACCGACAATGCACCGATTCCGATTTCGAGCGATGGTATGCTAGAAGTGAGGAAGGGAATGAATGTCTTATGGGTCATAAACAATGGTATCAGAGAAGAAAGCTAGACGCAAAATGCTATGTAGGCCATAAATTCGAAGATCCTATCGGTCATGAAGAAAATTGCGCTTGTACAGACGAAGATTACGAATGTGATTTCAACTACGTTCGTCAAGATGGAGAATGTGTGCCTGTAGGTCCAGAACCTGTACCTGCTGGAACATGTAACAAACCAGACGATAAATATTTGGGTTCTTCTGGTTATCGAAAGATACCTGGAAATACCTGTGAAAACCGATCCGATAAAGCTAAAGATTCACCTATCATGAAAGAATGTTCATCAGCTAGACCACAAGAAGGCAAAGTATCTCACGTTACACATGAGTTTACTTCACTCATCACTCAACATCAATACTTCGCCGGTTCCCAGACGATTCTTCTCCAACTTAGCGATGGTACCGTATGGCAATCAAGTAATGAAGGTTTTTCTTGGAAACAGCTTTACGAGCAAGAAAACTTCCTTGGTGTACAAATGCATCCATTCGCAAGTGAACGAGGTTACCTTCTTACCGACACAAAGAAGATATATCATACAACAGATTATGGCAGATCATGGAATGTCATTACTGCTCCAGAAATGCCAAATAACTTAGGTATCCCTATCATCGATTTCCATCCTACCAAACCAGACTGGATCATCTATACAGGCTCAAACAATTGCGAAGATACTCTATCCACCAAATGTAGAGCCGTAGCATATTATTCAACTGATCATGGTCGAAGGTGGAAGAAAATTGAAGAATACGTTCGAAATTGTGCTTGGGCAAGAGATGCTAGACTGAAGATCGATGAAAGAGAGATCATTTGCGAGTCCTACAAGAACAAAAAGGGATCCCAACTTGGTGCAGATTATAATCCACTCGAACTTATAGCTGGTGCCGATTACTACTCTAAAAAGATCAAATTGTTTGATGCAGTAGTTGGATTTGCCAGTTTCTCGGAATATTTATTGGTTGCACAAGTGAGTTCGATGTTGCGTGCTCTATATCCGTCAATTTCCAGTAGAAGGTGCAAAGCTAATGATCTTTATAGCTCAACGAGCTCGCAGGTACTCTTTCTCTTCAAGTTTCTTTAGACGGTTACCATTTCTCCGAAGGCCAATTCCCACCATCTATGAGGATTGAAAATAGAGCATACACCATTTTAGAAAGTAGCACAGACTCGGTCTTCTTACATGTCACAATGAACTCTGATACGAACAAGGAATGGGGAAATATATTCAAGTGGGTTCGAAAGAGTATGCAGAAAACGCAACCGCTCGCTGATTTGATAAATCGCTAGATCCAATTCAAACGGAACTTACTATAATCTCGCAGTAGAACATGTAAACCGAAACACTGCTGGATATGTTGATTTCGAAAAGATGCTTGGCCTCGACGGTATCGCCGTGATAAATATCGTAGCGAACCCTGCAGAGGCTGATATCTCAGGCAAAAAGAAGATCCAATCCCGAATTACCCACAACGATGGTGGTACTTGGAAACCTATGAATCCTCCTGCAAAGGATTCTCTCGGTCAAACATATGACTGTCAATCTACCGTACGTTTTTTCATATTATTCGCATATCAACAGGCAGCTAACATCTTTGTCAGTCTTGTTCACTCCAAATTCATGGATACACTGAAAGACGGGATCCAAAAGCTACTTACAGTAGTCCTTCTGCTGTCGGTTTGATGCTTGCGGTTGGTAATGTTGGCGAGGAACTCGCCGCTTATACCGATTCCGATGTTTTCTTAACTCGAGATGGAGGTTTCACCTGGGAAGAAGTACATAAAGATGCGCATATTTGGGAATTCGGTGATTCCGGTTCGATATTAGTTCTCGTCAATGATGAAGAAGCCACCGATCACATTCTATACACCACTGATGAAGGTCTCACCTGGAATGAGTATGTCTTTGGACAAACGCTTAGAATCAAGACTATTCAGACTGTTCCAGATGATACCAGTCGACGATTCTTGCTTATTGGAAATATACCCGGAAAAAGCGATAAATCAATCTTGGTGCATCTTGATTTCTCTGCTATCACCAATATCAAATGTCAACTCAGCATTGAGGATCCAAATCACGATGATTTCCAACTATGGTCACCGAGTGAAGGCAGAGAAGAGAACTGTTTATTTGGAAGACAAACAATGTATCATCGAAGGATTAGAGATCGAAACTGTTACGTCGGTGAAAAGGTCGATCAACCAAAAACTATCGTTAGAAACTGTACTTGTACTCCAGCAGATTTCGAATGGTGAGCTCTGAAGCAACCTGCTCTGTAGCATTATGAATTGAGCTGACTCCAGGATACAGTGAATTCAACTATAGACGTGATGCTAGTGGTAATTGTGTTCTTGTCGATGGTGCTCTACCCCTTTCTATCGACACTGAATACGAGCAATGCGATGGAAACACCGACTACTGGTATGAGAGAACCGAATATCGAAAGATTCCTTATTCATCATGTGAAGGTGGAGAAAGACCCGATAGAGGCAAACGACATGAATGTCCAGGATTAGTATTACGAGGAGGATTAGGTGGATTATTCTGGGGATCGATAGCTATGATTCCATTTGCTTTTGCTGGTTTAGCAGGCTGGTATTACTGGACAAAAGGAAGTCGACCAGGGTGAGAAGTGATACTTCTTTACAAGCAAGTTTAGGACAAGTAAACTGATATTTCGACAGTGCTATCCAACTGGGAGAACACCGCGCTTTTGGGGACGATTCACCTGCTGCAGGTATATTATCAGTTATCGCTTCAGTTCCAATCTTCCTAATTGCTGTTACGCAAGAAGCATGGTCGTGGGTTACACGTAAAGTACCCTTCCTTGATGATCTCTTTGCAAGTAGAACACCGTATAGAACAGTACCAATCGATGACGATGGTAAGTCTGCTGACGCTTCTTACTAAGTATAGATTATATACTAATCCATGCTTTTTAGCTGAAATTTTAGGAAATTATGAAGACGATTAGTCCATGACGTAGATGAAGTAGAATATTCAATGATCAATGCATAATATATGAAATATGTGTTCTGATTTTTGGACTTCTTACAACTTCGCTGTCTACTGATATGGTACAGATTGCACTACCTTGGCTTTTTATATTATTTCTATTGTTTCGCATCAATCCATCTCTGATGTCTATCTACCAATTCTTTAATGATTAATTCTTCTATTTCTACTTCACCATTTTTACCTTTTCCATTTGCAGTATCACCATTTTTCAGCTGATCTAACCTCAACCAAGTTTCTTTGTATTCTTCTTTTTTCAGTTGGGCATTGGCAGAATTCAGATCTACATCTGAACCATTTTGTTGAGCAGATTCGATTATAGGTGGTGTTATTGTACCTTTTAATCTGTCATCTCCTTTTCCTTTCCCATTTCCATTTGAAGATTGATCCAAATATCTTTCAACAAAGACAACTTCGAATTTACGTCGATGTAAATCGTTTCCTATGACTAATTGATGACCATATCTTGATAATGCCGCTCTTGATTTCGGTATCAAAAGGGCTTGATCCGTTTCAAGCTAATTGGAAGAATGATAATGGGTCAATCACCAAAAATCCATCTTAGGTATATATAGATTTGTGTCGTAGTTGATGGATATTCAGTACTCACTTTGAAACTAACGATGTAACCTTCTGGAGTCCATTCCTGAACTAAAGGTTTTAGTACTTTTGGAACTTGATCCATTTCTAAAGATAAAGTACCTTTATTTGATTGAATTTTATGTTCTGCAACTTTTTCTTCAGGTAAAAAAAAATCTGAGACAGCAGCAGCTAAATAAAACATTCCATATCTATTTAAACTTGACATTGATTCTGTAACTGATTTTAATAACCATAAATAATCATTTACAGTTTGAAATTCTATACTTAATAGACTACCTAACTTGATTG
Organism: Kwoniella dendrophila CBS 6074; assembly: GCF_036810415.1. NCBI lineage: Eukaryota > Fungi > Basidiomycota > Tremellomycetes > Tremellales > Cryptococcaceae > Kwoniella > Kwoniella dendrophila. The sequence continues at coordinate 1,072,586 of NC_089482.1, forward strand.
TTTCATGATATTGTTTTAATATTGGTAATAATGTTTTTGTATATTCAGGTGATACATTTATTGTCGAAGAAGAACCGGATCCTGAAGCTGATGATGATGTTGGTGAGGAATCTTGAATAGATAGTAAATCCAAAAAAGGATTTAAAGAATGTGAATAATGTCTTGAAAATGGTCTCAAAGAATGTAATCTATGTAAGAATATCACTGCATATCCCTGTGATAAGAAATATTCTGCCGACGTTGCTCCTCTAGTACCAGCTGAAAAGTTGTCCAAAAATCGAACTCTATGTCAAACGTCAAAGAGATCAGCCTTTTAATTAAAAATGCGGTTGAAATTCGTTTAAAGAGGTATTTACGTATTAGATTCCAAGGGTACAGTTGTTCCACCACTCTATACAGTCAATTTATCCTCACTTTGGTCAGCATACATACTGAATGTAAAATATCCCTATCAACACTTACGGTCACCAAAACAACCTTTTTACCGTCTACAGCTTTCCACTTTTCCACAAATTCACGCATCTTCTCACTCTTTTCTTCCAACCCCGCCGGAGGCTTTTGCGTCTGGAAATAACTTTCCGTAGAGAACGGTTGTGAGCTAGAAGACGTAGCCATTCTGACGAAAGTGTTGTCTTGAGCGTTTATGTATGAAGAGGGTACTTGATCACAGCTGTCTTCTCATTTATAGTCGTTGCCCATTCAAAAATAGCTTGATTTCGACTGCATATATATATACCTTGAAAGCGAAATACGCGCTATATATTATGATGATGATAGGATTGTATAATTACACGTGGATGTACCCTGAACTTGAGTAAGTTATGATGGGTTGATCTGATCTTTCCCCTTTTTTATGACAATCCGCCGGCTATATCTTAAAAGAATTCTCAAATCACCTCGTAGCAATTACGTTGAATATTGAGGATAACTAACAAGAATAAACTGTTGATAACGAACGTGAGCATATCATCAACGTAGACGACAAATATCTGTTACATGATCACATAGATATAGATACCATACTTCTCAAATCATCTTCTTTTGTAGTATATTAATTCGATTATAAGTCAATCTTATCAGATCCCCATTCTTCAAGATTAACCGTCAAGTCCTCTTTTCCTCGTGGACCCCTCTTCACAATCAACGTTATCAGCTCATATCACTTGGCGTTCAGATCAACTTGAACACCAAAAGGCAGACTGTGTATAGAATATAACATTCATCGTTAAAATCATCTTCCCAAGTATATAAAGGGTTGTTCACTTCCAGCTAAAAAAGCCGAAAACAACGGCTCGAATCACATAGGATGGGTTTACCACTTCTCATCGGCCAGAGTGCTTGTATGTTCGTCGCAAGTTTCGCAGTAGGTAGTATACCATTATGGATCAAATCGGCTTCTACAGGTAAGTCTTCTCTTCTCTTGGCATAAACCGCAAATGAAAAGATAAAACGAGGAATGAAGCTGATCATAGATCATGAACAGGAAGGAGGTTGAAGTTGATCTCAGCTTTGGGAATGGGTTTGTTACTTGGTGCAGCTTTAACGATCATCATACCTGAGTGAGTTTTTGTAGAACTGCTCACATGTGACTGTCAGAGACTGACAGCACAACATCGCAAATAGGGGTGTCTCTACACTTTTCGATGCTTTACCTGCGGAAAAAGAAGGTCATGAGGAGAAAGCTGTTCACGCTACTGGTATTAGTCTTTTACTTGGTTTCGCTCTAATGCTTTTGTAAGTGTTCCACTTTAATACTTAGAACTGGTAACAAAACTTATACAATCCATATCATTCTGCCTCTTATAAAGAATCGAAACTTTAACACCTCATCCTGAGCATCATTCTACACCACCTTCACCAGTGTCTTCCAGATCTGCTTCACCTACTTCATCAATCGATGCTACTAATCGACCTATACCTCAACATCTGAATTCATCCACCCCTTTACAATCCAAACCCAAGAAAATGCATATATATGATCATAGTCATCAAGGTCATGATCACAATGATCATAGCGGGAATCATAGTAACATACACGGACTAAATGCTACCTTAGGTATGGTAATTCATGGTGCAGCAGATGGTATAGCTTTAGGTGCAAGTAGTTTATCCGGTAATGGTAGTTTGAGTTTAGTCATTTTCTTTGCTGTTTTGGTACATAAAGGTGAGTATCTGCTTTATTACATCATTTCTGAACAAGGCGAAGATTACTGACTCAGTCATTACATGTTCATTCTGTCTCTAGGCCCTACTGCTTTAGGTCTTACAACAACGTTATTATCGCTAAATTTAGCTCATCAAGCAATTAGGAAGAGATTAATTGTCTTCTCATTTGCGGCACCAATTGGAGCTATATTAACTTATATTATAGTTAAAGCATTTGGTTCAGCTAATTTAGGTCACGGTCATGGCAGTGAAGTTGATTCAATTGGTTGGTGGACAGGTATAGCATTATTATTTTCAGGTGGTTCATTCTTATATGTTGCGACGGTTATTCAGCCTTTATCTGCACATCCACATGATCACCATACACATGTTGAATCAGGTGATCCAAATGGACAAAGAAATGAAGAACCTGAATTAGGTAAATATGAAAGAACTTTATTATTAGTTTTGGGCATGGGTTTACCTGCTATGTTAAGTTGGTTGGTCGGACATGATCATTAATTAGATGTCCTGGCCGCCATCGTGGAAGGTTACGAAATGAAGTATCGTTCAAATATTTAGCAATAGTACTCATAACCAGACTGGAAAATTGAATGGATTTGTGAAACTGAACATAAAACAATATATGTAAAATAGATATATGCTGCTAGAAACCCATATTCAGGTTCAGGTCACAGGTCGAATATATGTTACGTTAAGAGAGCAATGTCCATAGTGTAAATACATTCCCTTGGCATGTTCGGTATGTATAAAATGTGTAGAAACGAGACAGAAACTTTTCGTTGCTATATACAGATTTAACCTTTTTCGAAAGTCACCATAATGTGATTTCTAATTTCTTCGACAACATCTTCCGAGTTGTCTAGCGGTCCAGTAGTAAAGACACTATGATGTGAATTAAAGCAATTAGCATCAATGTAATCATCCTCGCAACGATAACACTTACACCTAAGAATCTAACCATACTCAAACCAAAAGTAGCCCAAAGTAAGAGTTGAAAGTAAAATTGTTGTTTATTTTGTAATTCTACTGTATTGAATTTTAAGGCATTTTCAATACAAGTCCCATTCATAGGTACAGTAACGTTTCCTGAATATGGATCATAATTATCTGGTACACAATGTTCAACTAGTTTTTTAGTTGTATCTAATCCATTCAAAGTTTGAATGGATATAGCTAATCCTGCATTTGATAATAACCAAAATCCAACTAATCTTGTTCGAAAGGTACGATTTTCATCCTATTAATTAATTGATAAATATATGCTTTAGCAGTTTGCTATAATGTTATACTAGTATCGATGGTAAGAATTAACTTACATCCATACTAGGTTTTTCTTCCTTTTCATCATTTTTATAAGGTGCTACAGCTCTTTGGACAACCGATTTGAAGGATTCATCCAATTCATCTTGATTTCGTTGAGGTTCTTCAACTACAGCTACATCTCCACCTTTCTCTTTACTTGATGATACTGCAGGAAGTGCTTCAGCTTTATCAGAACCTTTGGTGCCCCATCTAATTTGTAAAATTAGCCATTGTCACTATTGCTCCATTCAGAAACTTACGAAACATCGTGCAAATTGCAAAAAGCGTAAACATTGAGTACGTTTGTGAAAGAAGGTGCTAAAAGCTATTGGGATCCGACATCAGTATAGGCGATTGCCAGACCTACTGAAGTATTACTTACCATGTATTGAGGGAATGAACTGAACATATGCCAAGGATCTCGCTAACAATTAATTTATTCAATCAATATCTTGAACTGGAAAGATCAATCGGATGCGGACAGCTCACATATAGGAAAGATGCGATCAAGTAAATACCGATTGTTGACATGACTGCAGCGACAAGAACACCGTTCGTCTCATTGAAAAGGTTACCAAGTTTTTGACCGATACTACCCGGATCACTCAATGCACCCTACATGGTGGCAGCCACAATCAGCGATAGGGCAAGAGTGTGATCAGAACAGCAACTTACCTTGAACGCTACGACTGACAAAATCACGGAACAAACGATCAAATAAGCAGCAAGCACGGCGAAAACCCTAAAAAACAATGTGAGCTATTTATCAAACCGAAATATCTTACTTCGATAAGCTTACCATAATGTAAGCAAGTATAGGCCTTTCTCTCCTTTTGGTCGATTACCCAAAGCTAACACGAATTGAAGCATTAAAAAAGCCATGTAAATCCACATCAATACCAGATTGACCCAATATGTCTATTTCGGAACGCCCTTGTTAGTTCGGTTCGTCTAACAAATACAAGGATAACAACTCACAACTTCAGCCGTAACAAAAAGATTGATATTAGAGCCGGCAGGAACAAGATTGATAATGATAGAAAAAGTGAGCCAATAATTGGCTAAGGCGAACCAAGAGAAAATAAGATTAAAGCTATAATTAGGTAGAAGGTCAGATCATTGAGGTTACTTGTAAAGCTAGTCGGGGCTTCACGTACAAGTTGTACTGTTTGGACAATATGTATCAGCAATGATTGTTTCTTCTAGCAAATGAAATAGCTCACTAATCCCTGAATATGGAAGAAAAGCATTCTAATAGGACCATGACCAGATTTGTATAGTCTGAAGAAATGAATCAAGGCATACTACATGATCGTCTTATTAGTGTGCAAATTATCAAGCCAATGAGATGAATAACGATATAGCTTACAACGGAAGCAGCAAAGGAACCGTTCAACCATCTTCTTCTTTGACTGATCAATTCAGCAGCTTGTTCCGGTACATCCGTTTCTGCTTTACTTGGTTTTACATATTGTAATACCCATCTATCTTTAGCTTTGGCCACTAATTCGAAACAAAGGATTCTACGTAGAAAATCGAATCAGCATTGATGGGTTGGGAAGATGCTAATTGTGTTACGAACCGATCTTCTGCTAAGAACATATTTTTGGTAAAGATGTTCATCCCGTAAATACCCTTCTTACCAAGACGAGCGGCCACTATCGAATATTATAAGCGAGATGCCAGACAAGTGATTTGGATGCAAAATGATACGTACTAGTATGATCTCCATGGAAGTACTGTTCAAGCGGTCTTCCTTGAATAGCTCTAAATCTGTATGCCGAAAAAGCACCAGGCAATACACTCACACTAAGAGAGAAAATCAGCTTCAGTCTTTTTTGAAATTCACATCAACTCACTAGCCAAAACTACTTTCCAAAGGCTTATCAAGAATATTCGACATTTTATATTCGAAATTTTGGGCGGCGACTGAAGTTAAATTTCAGCATATAATAGATATATCGAGCTAAAAAGCTTGTTAAACTTACCAAGAGGATTGAGTAATTTCTTTCCGCCTTTAATCATAGCATGAATTTCACCACATGCTCCTCCAAGATTGGGATTATTCTAGTCATAGACTTTAGCGTGTAGAGTGGCTTTCTCCAACCAAATCAACTTACATAGAACGCCTCCCATACTACAGAATTTGACATTTTTGATCAGCTATCTAATCTATTCCTCATGATTTGTGATAAACTTACAATGATAAATGGCTTTATGACCTGGTTTAGTACCTGCATCTAACAGAACACAGATCTCAGGATTCAGTTGTCTACCAAGGGCGTTGAACAACCATCTATGCGAATTGATTTTTTTCGAATTATCTGCTTTAAGCACAAAAACAATTTGTACCGGTACGAGATTATTGGCATCTCCAGGATGAGGTTGAACGAGCTGAGGTGTGGAGTCTACCGATAATTGGGTTGTATACTGTATAGATATCATTAACGATTGATCGATACTGGAGCGGTTACATTATATAGGGTGACATACCTCAAATATATGAGCAACGGTAGGTTTACCATCCACTTCCTTCTTCAATATCCCATCTTGGAAGACACCAATGGTTTGCAAAACATCTAGAACTTGCTTGTCCATAGGTCCTAAACCATCAGCGACTAAAGCGACAACGATTCTTTGCCAACCTGGTCTTCCTTCTTCGGCTGTTCTTCTCCAGAATTTCGAGCTATAAATTGGCTAATTAGCTCTGATGCTTCCACACCAAGCTGTTGTGCAGTCTTGCCCAGCTTACGCTTTAGTGTTACATATATCTCTAATATTTAACATGACATTGTGGAGAGTACGGGCGTATAGTATCTTGTCCTCGTTATCTGCAAGCGAAATTCAGCTTGAAAACTAGGCAAATATAGAAATCAGATTACTTACAACTGGTAATAGCAATTAACAGTTCTGTTTCTCTGTTATATGACGCAGTTTTCAGCCTCCAACCATTTTCAGGCGTAAAATCATCTGGATCACATGTCGCTGCAGTATATCTCATATGAGAAAACTCATTAGACGTGTTTCCTATCGTGACCGTCAGTATATATCGATAGGCATAGTGTTACCGTCAACTTACCAGTGATCCATTTATCCTCTACTGAACTGGATACAGGTCCTGGTACACGATAACTGTGCAAAACCTGTTAGATTGTATAGTATACTGTAACACTGATAGAGGTTCAAAAGAAGCTTACTCCGCAATGAAATTACCCTTGGTCAACTTGATCTTTTTAACTGTAACACCTCTTCTAGGTAAAGTTTGACGACGCATAAAATCTGCTCCAACGGAATTGGTAGATGGCATGTGATGGAGTGGTCTATTGTAGGGAGAATGTGGTATAAGTGATGTCGAGGAAGCATTACCGCTAATTACATAGCGTATCAGTATACTGTTCATTTCCAAAAGACAGTAATGTAGCTCACTCCGATGTTAATGGCTTCAACTCGTCGTCCTCTTCTCCAGCTACCCAAGGCATATGTTGACCATTGATTTCTACCCCTCCTCCACCACCACCCATTCTGCCTCCATATCCCATATCTCCTCCATCATCATAATTGACAGCTGAGTAAGGCTGTGGAGGATATACTTGAGAATGTCCAGTTGGCGGGTAAGGTGATGATGGTTGAGGCGATGATGTAAATCGATTTCGTTGATTTTGATCTTGAAATGGGTCGTTATGATTCATCGTTATTGGTCGTTACTATAAACTACAGGATAAAAGGTAGACCAGCTATATGAGGATAAGTAAAATCTGACCTGTCGACAATCTATACTCATCAAGAAGGAAGTAATCTTGAAGACCTGTTATTAGGTATGTAAGTGAAACCGATACAACAATAAATAAAAGAGGGTATGATCAATAAGTGAAACACAATCTTGAGAAGCCAAGCGTATCAATCATTCAAAATAACCTATGCTGTGTATCTGTGCATCATTTCTGATCCTATTTAGATTTGTTTATACCACCGTCCACCACGAGTATTTTCCCTAATTTCCAGATGTGATTACAATATTTCTAATCAGTCATTCATTCTAAAACCATTTGCCATAGGAGAGGAACGAGTGACATCACATATACTCATATACCCATATACTGATTGATAGCAGGATGAACAAGAAGCGAGGCAGGTGGCAGGTAGTATAGTTATGTAGATGATCAGTCAACCTAAAGGACATCCTCTTTTACAACCATCCAGTCCAAATCTGAATCCAGTAAGCGATGTGGCACTACAAGAGCCATGTAGACCCTTTATTAGTTGATTTGAGCAGCCGTTGATCTATTGCTTGATTCAGTCGACTATTCAGTAATATACATGTATTAAGTTTGATAAAATGATAATTTACTGAATAGAGAGAAGAGATCAAATGCACAGTACATGTTGAACGCGTCGAAAGACGCGAGTGGAGATATACGAAAAATAAATCCCTTCTTTCCCTTTCTGCTCCTCCCTTAAATCGTTGTTAGTTCAAGTCGCTATTCCGGTTTTGTGCGTTAAACGAAAAAGGATATTTTCATCCTCTCTGGCCTCTTTTGGCTAAGATCATGTGTAGTATCTGTTCTTAATGCTGTGAGAAGCATTACTGGCCTACGGGCCTTATTCTCGCAAGATTTTTCACGCCTTGATCGCCTCTTTAGCTTGCTGAATGCGTATCAACGATGTCGCTGCCACTGTACTACCGGCTTCTGATGTCACGGCACCCTAACTTATGTTTTTGCTTTTTCTGAGAAGCATTTTTGAGCGGAATGCAGTAGACTGTAAGAAGGGCTTTCTAGGCGGTTCTTGCTATATAATTGAACACATTTGGCAGTATCATTCTCTTTCACCAAACTGTTTGTGAGCATATCACCATGTATGACTTTATAAGCAGCATTTCACTGAAGATACATACGATACACCACGGAAAATCGGTTTTAGTGCGTCTCTTTCTATTATCGTGTGATTGATTACCCGTAGTAATATCGAGCTCACCCACCCCACGCATGTTGTCTGTCAAGTATTGAAGGTGTTCAGCAAGAACAATTTTAACACTATGTACATACTGTGCTATGAGACTGCACTGTAATGACAGACAACAACGATCTTCGCACACTTGCATCAAATCACGATTCAGTCAATCATCAGCTGCTTTACTGTCCAGATCATCAATGGATGTAAAGGCGTAAAAAGGATCAAGAGAAATGACAAAATTAGCTTTATCGTCTACCTCCTACCCGATAAGTGAGCTGTCTAGATCTGGGATACAAGCTATCATCTGACAAAGGACAACCCATCTTTGTAGATTAAGGTCGAGATTGAGAATTAACAAATTCCACAGACCTCCCTGACATTCCAATCATCTCAAATGCTCAGAGATATCTTGATGGCCCTTGGTGTTTTAAACAAGAAATCTTCCTTCGATCCGGCTAACCTCGTGTCTAAGGAGTTCTTCCAGTTGAGAGTATGATAGTAGTTTCAAAAGGTATCACCAACTCAACAACGCTTGTTTGATTGTCAGAATGCCGTTGCAACTGTTCCCATAGAGCTCTGTTATTGTTTTGAGCCAACACATAGATATGCGCATTAGGTTGAAGCACATCAGACGGCAACAAGAGGCTTAAATTTCCGCAAAACAGACGGTCCCGTCGCCATTGTCAAACAGCCGAGTACGTTCAGCAACATAACAACTATAGATGAAAGAGCGCATTACAATCCTCTCACATTGCTGTCACTGTCACAGATAAGTCAGTTGTACAGCAGGTAAATGACGATAGAAAACAGCTCCACCTGAATATGATGTCCCTTCACAGGTTTCTGCGGATATACTGAGCAACTGGGTTTTAGGCGTTTAATGTTCGATATATTCTGATTTATGGCGATGTAAGATAGGTTGACCTTGTGCTAGATTGCACCGACGTCGGTGAACGCTCCGTCCCCTTCTCTAACATCGTTCATGCATACTTTATGCTCTATAGCAGCACTCATACCAGCTTGCGTGATCTAAGAGATGCTGAAGTTTGATAGATATAAACATACATGATCCATACTATTTTCTTGTCACACAGCTCCGACACCAATTCCGAATTTTCGGTTCGGGATCAAATTTATGGTACTCGAGTACTGAATTTTAATGATCTATCTGATGAAGTTCCTTGAACAGTTTCTGATCGCCTTCTTCTACTTTGGAACGATGAAACGATTACTTTTGATAATGTTACCTTCTATACCCTCCTCTCGAATTCTGGCTATCACCGTTGCAAAGATAGTGCCTACGACGACCTCACCTATCAAGAATAAATTCTTGTAGCTCAACTCAGATATAGCTCAAATGGATATATCACATAAGTCGCGCTAAACAGTCATCACCTTGACAACGCTTTTTAGCAATAACCATCGTTACCTGGTCCTTTGATTTTACCTGAATGAACAGTGCATATCCAATATGTCTATCTTACGGTGAAATCACTCCAATACCCTTTCACTTCATTCTTCTGCAACAACGACTTTATGGAAGAAACGCCATCGCTCAGGACTATCTTATAGAATGGAAGTCTAGGAACTCGCTCGGTGACTCTGCACATCCATCAGCATGGCTCGTGATCCTTCCAAATTAAGCAGAATTCCTTCGATGTCAAGCTGAAATTGCAACATGGATTCTACAACTCTCCAAACGGTTCTAAATGGGTGAGATATCGTTGTCCGAATCGCGTTCACCACATTGAGATATGTATATTTTTACATAAAACTTGGTACGGAGTTAAAAGAGATGTTACTATCACATATGAGGCCTGATCGTTCTTGATCTGACTGTTTCAACTAATTGCGATGGACCTTGGAGCGTTCGTCGTGATCATTGACTTTATACTCAGACTCTTATTTAACAGGATACCTTAACAGACTTTTTTTTCGATAATCAAATCTCTCCTCACGCTCTTTCACGTCCTCTCTTCGCTCTGGTAGCTCCATTCTTTTTGATCTTGTCTTTTCCAGCTCCTCTACTTCATTCTTCAAGGAAATCAACATGGCTATATTCAGCTACAAATTGAGATATGGCCGGACCACTCAAACATCTTCACATGCTTTCACAGAAGACGCTGAACCACCTACACCACCTGCAACTGCAAATCCTATATTCAATAACGATAAAGCCAAATTACATCTACTGCCAGCTCATCGAATAGTCACTGGCACCAGCAAGCGGAGACCTAATACAGCACCCGAAACGAATTCTAGCACAGACACAAATCCCATCGCTACACCTACCAAGAATCGAGAAGCCTCAATCGCAAGACCTTCACCCAATAGTAGAGGAAGAGCTAGCTCAGTAAAAGGTTCATATGTTGTTGCAATACCATCCATCATACCTCCACCGGATCGACCTTTACCTCCTACACCAGATAGTCTACCTGATGGAAAAATCTCGACAAAGGGGTATGCCACAGATAACGAGTCGAAGCAAGTAAGTGTTTCTTCCAAACTTACCAATTGGTCCATCTAATCTACCGTATTCATAACTGATTCGCATTAATCCAATTCAGAGCGCCCCCATAATTTCCCCTATCAACAATCTTTCTACACCGCCCAGCTCATTCAGCCTGTCTAATAAGCTATGTGTGGCTATTGGTGGTCCAGCTGGGATAACATCGTCTTCTCGCGAAACAAAAACTCGATCTCGATCCAGTTCAGCATCCTCAGTTGTTCCGACAACTCCGATAAACATAGTCAAATCGTCTCTAGATTCAAATTACCCTCTGATCAATCAACTACCTCTCACTTCATTCCCTTCATCTACATCCAAGGCTTCAGCCACTTCAGCCACACAAAACGTTCAGCGGTATGACACATTCGGCGCCAATCAATTCAAGAATCGTCCTACAGCTTTGAAATTGAAAACGAGTAATCTGGATCTAGGAAACAAAGCAACTTCAAAGGTGAGAGTAGAAGGTCTTCCTTCACTTGATCAAGACAATACTTCTAAAGATGAAGAACTATTCCTCATTGATAAAGAAAACGTCAAATTGAGTGCTCACAGCAGCGGTCACGCTCAAAAGAGCGAATATAGTATCAATGATAAGTCGGATGAGATGGAGATACTGCGCCCTTCGATAACAATCCGTCAGGCATCTGATGAGACTATTCGACAACCGAGTCAACGAGCAGAGAAAAGGAGATCGCTCTCGACTTCAGATGCACTAAGCGAAAATAAACTAAAAGAACTCAGAAATATCAATAAGACGACACATCATTCATATCGACCATTCACACAACCACTATCTCATCCTACATCCCCGTCCAATCAACCAAAACTTCATCCCGTCATCACACCAGCTTCAGCCACTGAAACTTTCGGAGTTATAACTCCAGGATCAGCTTATACTCTACAACCTACATCAAATTCAGCAGGACTGAATCAAGTAAAATTATTCGATAATATACCTACACCATGGTCGACTAAATCAGTATCCGAGATTACAGCTGAGCTTGGTGAAGATGAATTCAATCATTTGGTCGAGGAGACTACGGTTCAATTGAAAACATCATCATCTAAACCAAGATTCTTACACCCAGATCATATAAAATCATCTGCGGTTGAAGAAAATCGATTAAAGCCGGAATTGAATCGATTAAAGGAAAAGCATTTGATATTGATTGAACAAAGAGAAACGATATTAAAGAAACTTCAGAACAATATCGTAAAATTAGATCATAATAATCTGCTTAAAATCATTCAAGCTTTGGGTCAATGTACTAAAAAAGTTGATAGGGTTTCAAGACAGATATACATATGTAACGATCAAATCAAGCAAATGCAACTTGAATCGAAGGAACATTTAGTTGGTTGTTTGAGAGTAGCATTAGAAAAGCAAGAGAGGGAACTGGAGGATATCAGACAAGAGGGGAACGCGAGTATACCTTCTCAAGCCGTGGATACGAACAATACGAAGAAAGACTTAGGAATAGAACCAATACAAATACAGGTTACTGAACAAGCTATCGACGAAGTAGAGGTGGTTCCTACTGAACATCAAGTCAATCGACGAAATACAATTATAAGGTTCGTCGAACCTGAAACTCCAAGTGCGAAATCACCTCTAAAATCTCGCGGAAGTATGAGAATTTCATTCTGCCCAACAGCTTTATCAACTACGAGTTTCAATTCAAATAGACCACTTTCAACAGCAACAGTGATAAATATCAATTCACTTTCATTCCCTATCCCTCCTGATAGGATTCCAGCAGACAATGTGGAATTGGATATCCCTCTCACTTCACAGTCTACAGAAAATCAATTACACGAATCTAATATCAATGATTCATCGTGTTCAGATGGAGGTTTACAGGTGCGAATAATGGGAGAATCAGAGTCAAAAGATTCATATAATCTTGATATTGAATCAACAGATTCGCACACAACTTCTGCATCTTTTGGCAATTCTGATCAGTATCATGGTTATGGCAGTTCAATATTGATTTATCCACCTGATCATGACAACTCAAACCCTACACCTATATTAGGTTTAGAAATACCCAAAGGCGTTCATAAAACTGGGAATGGTTGTTCCGGTGAATATCTGGAAAGCCGTTTATCCACACAAAATGAGGATCCAGGTAAATCTGAAGAGCTTCTTTCAGGAAATGGGGTCAGCCGTTCATCGTCAATCACATTCAAAATCCCACCAAAGAGGGTAAAATCACAATCGTTACTTCTGAAAAGAAACAATTCTAGAAACAGGAAAAACCCGAATAGTTTGACTATCCAGGTTTATTGATTCTCCGTCATATACGTGTAGACAAAGGTAGGACGGAAGTATGCCAGTGTCGCGGGCGGTTTAGATGGAGTCAGACGCTATTCTGATATATTTACGTTACTTATCATTACTATGCATATATTGTCAGCTTGATTACAACTTTCGTACAACATCCTCGTATTTGCTCATTCATGCTACTATGATTAGGTCTATAATCATCGTTTAATCGAGATCGAAGTGATCAACCCTAGTATTCCCATATTAGTTAGTTCACGTGAAGCGCTGACGAAAGATCTAACGACTCACTCATGATTATCCTGTTCTTGCTGTCTTTGCCTTTCTCTTTCCCTATGTCTTGCCCTGTAATCTTCGGGAATAGCAGTAGACAACGAAGGCTGGCCAGATGCTGGTATTATGGGCGAGGGCGGATCAGTGTTACCTGGCGCTGGAGCTGGGTGAGATTGTTCAGGTTGAGCATCTGCGGAGGTTGATGTATGGTCTGCGGCGGGTGTGGATGCTTGAGGAGTTGATGACTGAGCAGCTTCTCCAGCTGTTCCAAATGGAAAGTGATTTGGTTCATTTCCTGTAGGGGAGGTGGGGTTGCTTGTCGCTCCACCAGCTTGGCCGAATAATCGATTCAGAATATTTGTCATGGTAGATTGACCAGCTTCCTGTGTGGAGTTGTCATTATTCTGAGAATTTGATGATGTTTGACCAGTCGCTGTTTGAGAAGCACGATTTCGGTTTTCTTCGTCGGGAACGAGCGAGAATCGACTGATTGGTGCATCGAACGATCAATATTGCACGGAAATTTGAGGCGATATTGACAAAACTTACCAGACTGGACAAGAACCGTTCTGCTTCAACCATGGCACTAAGCAATCAGGATGGAAGATATGCCTAATATTCTCAAGTCAGTCAATTCCATGTTTGCTAGTATCGCTTTGGCACTTACGCGCAGGGTATCCTTACTACCTCATCTCCCAGAGCAAAATCGTCTTTGCACACTGGACAATCTTTATATGTACTTTGAGCTATTTGTAGATAATCAGCCGTTGCCCAACTCTTTGAGAAAGAAAGCTGAATCACCTAATTTCTTCTCGTCATCGAATTTGAACCTGGGCAAACCCTGTATCACGATATCAGAAGCGGGTAAAGGTCCCTGGGGTCCGGCCGCTTGCATCAACCTTTCTAAGATATCGTTGAAACCCTCTAAGAATGACCAAGCCCGGTCAGCTTAATCTCAAAGCAATGCTCGGGCTAATTGACTCACGCTCTGAAGTCGCGTAATCTCCAAAATTTCCCCTTGCCCCGCCTGGGCCAAAGAACATCCCTTGACCCATCTGTCCTTCTTCTCCCATTACCGCCATCAATGCACGAAGCTATCAGGAATCGTTAGCTTCAAGGATATACGACAAAAATTATCACAAGCAGCTAAATCCAGCTAAGCTTACCAATTCACCTCCGTCCATTGGATCACCAGGACCTAGAGGATGAGGTTGACCAGCCTGACCTCCGCCTTGACCATTCCTTGGAGGACCGAAACCTTGAGGGAAAAGACTACGTGACATACGAGTATCAGCTTTCGTTTTTGCAGCACGCAGATCGCACAAACACAACAATATGAAGCTGACCTTTCAAAGTCCATACCCCCTGTTGTTCTGCCTTGTCCTGTAGGACCGAAAGGACCCATTCCCATTCCCATACCACTCCCGCCATTAAAGCTACCAAACATCACTTGACCCCTTCCTCCCCCGGGAAAATTGAATGAAAACGTCCTCGAACTTCCACCTGAGCCGCCAGCAGCATTCCCATTGCCACTAGGGCTAGTTGCTCTATTTGATGTACCGCTATTTGGCCCTGCTGAAGGGGCATGAGAACCCTCACCATGTTCAGCTGCTGCACCTAAAATATTTCCGAATAAGCTGGATAAAAACGATTGACCACCTTCTCCTGGATGAGTCTGACGTGTAGGTGGTTGAGGAGTTTGCCGGACTGAAGGTGAAGACTCTGTACTAGGTCGAGTTGGTGGTGCCGGAGGGAGTTCATGGAAGGGATCAGGATTGACTTCTGGATCAAGCTGAATGACAAATCCATTAATACCCTCTCGGCAATATAAGCAAGCAATGTGTTAAAAGCCAGGATGAACTTACTATTTCAATAAACTCCCCATTACATGAAGCACAATGCGATACTCCGTTGACAATTACAGGTCGCATCTGTGCACCGCACTGAGAACGACACATATCATTAGCAAGGGTGTTGTTATCAGTCGTAAAGGTCTCGGCTCGGAATTTCTCCAAAGTTCCACCTTCCTTTATTCTTTGGAGTAAGACTTGAGCAGATACTGACCTCATGACAAAGCCAGAATGGGGCTGGACCAGGCATAGTATCAAATATCTAAATAGCCAATTCAGGTGGAGTATAAGTTGATGCGTTAAGATGATATTAATTGTATAAATTTGCTATAGTGCGATATCTCCCGCTGATATCGTCGGTCCTTGTGATCGATGATCTTAATCTGATACGATATCTAGGTACTTGTTGATCGCAATTTGGGTCGATAAAGCAGGATATCATGGGGTGATATTGATGTTCTTGAGATATTGACGAAGTGTCTTTGTTGTTCTGTTCGGACATGATATCGCCGGCGATCTTCCACCAAATTATTGATGACGCATTATTCCAACTTGTTTACGTAATTAAACGATTGGCATCCGTGGGAAAGCGAGCACCTCGGTCGCAAAACCGAATCATGATATATCATTTTGTATATACCAAACGCAGAATGAGCGTGTGAGTGGACATATGTGTGTTGAGTTTTATCGCCATCGATATGTACTATATTGGCAAGTTGTGTAGGTGAAAGAAATGAACTCGTGTCCTTTCGCTCAAGAGATGTGCTGGTATGAATCGATTAACGTCGGGATCAAGTGTCTAGCGAGTTTCTTAAAGACAGCTTATCTGCAATCCCGCGACGCGTTCTGAAATCATGGTGACAAAGGAGGTATCGCGTTTCGATCTCTCAATTTCTGATAATAGAATGTGTCCGGTTTACGGTGTATATATGACAAATAGGAGAAAGGCGAACAGGTACAGGTCCACGGAGTAGGTTTTGCAGTTCGAAGCGTGGTGAAGAGAGTCATCTACCTTCTTTTACCATTCATACAGCAGAACAGCTTACCGGACACTGAGTGAGCCTGGTAAGACTGGTGTTTTGCATTAAGGTCCTTTCGTTGCTTGTCAGAGATCTCAATCCCACGATGTATGAACAGATATGAATGCAGTGGTAGAATTCGGAACAGTGAGAAAAGGGGACGCCTAATGACGACCGAATTCCAGAAGTACCTAACCTTGTACCTTCACAAGCTTAAATACGCCTTTGAGTTTCATGCTGGCGAAAATTGAACATTAGAGAATGAGAAATCTATAGCTTAAATGTGATCATCGAAGGTTTAGTGCGTCATGAGGCGTCCAATATCCTTCTGATTCTTCTAATTCTCGGAGATGCTAATCACCATGGTCTAATCCGTGCACGGAAACAAGGCAGCTGATAAGCTCTCACGTTATCTACTTTTTAACAATTAGAAACTCTACTACCGACTTGCGAGAATGAGAATTCTAGGTCAAACTGTGGAAGGATGTAGCGGGTAAATCTAGCTTTTTGCGAGATCCCTGAGAAAGCAACTACGGGTGAAAAGATGTATCCTTTCGTTTCCCATTTCTCTCCAAGTTGAACTGTTACACGGCGCATATGAGGATTTATGGCGTTAGAAAGTAATCAAGGGGAAAAGAAAGCTTGGTTACCACACCTTAAAAATATTGATTTCCGTCCTGAGTTTCTTCTTAAATTTCTTAAAGATGAAATCATCCGCGTGAAACCCGTACGAAAATGTATCGGAAGAACTGATCTTTAAGCTTCACAAGAAATGAAAATCCAAGCTGATCTGGAATTATCAATGATGACCTATACTACTGTCGGTTTGAGCCTATTTGACTTATTCGTTCGTCATGCTTTGCACATGAGCAAGATGGTTTTTACGAGAACAACTGTGGAGAAGAAATTCTTCTTTTTTAGATTTCGAACCTGACCTCGACATTGACCTGTCCTGAAAAGGGGGA
The DNA here is from genome assembly GCF_036810415.1 of Kwoniella dendrophila CBS 6074. Lineage (NCBI taxonomy): Eukaryota > Fungi > Basidiomycota > Tremellomycetes > Tremellales > Cryptococcaceae > Kwoniella > Kwoniella dendrophila. The sequence continues at coordinate 1,089,910 of NC_089482.1, forward strand.
TGAACCCTTTTATCCCAAATATTTCTGGTGAGAGCTTAAGAATCCTTCGGAAACAAAACGATGAGAAATTATCTCTGTACAGTCAAAATCCTTTAAACTCCTCCCCGAAGACATCATCTTCAAAAATGTCATTTTTACGTTCTTCCATAATCTTAAATCCTGATAAAAAGGTACCAATTAGATCGATTTTGATCGAGGGTTCTTTTTGGATTCTCGGAAACATGCATTTTTAAAAATTACAAGTAGGAGAGATAGCTTAAAGCGTTTGGGTTTAGCTTGAGAAAAAGATTTGGTGCATATGTATGATTTGGTAACGTCTTTACCTTATACTTCGCATGAGCATCATTTCTTGTTTTGCATCTTGATCATCTCCTTCAATCGATCAATACCAAGTTCGTATCGATTGGGTCGCAAGCAAGAAGATAGAGTCGCTTCAAACGATCAACGCCTTTTCAGCTTTCACTTCCTTGAAGGATCGATCATCTCAAGACCAGCTAGAAGCAGTCGAAACCCAAGAAGCTGAGCTTCGAACTTGCTGGGCGAAGATATAAAACAGTGGATTATCATACAGAAAACCGGTGTTAGTCGTGAGTGAGTATACGACATTTGCTTCTTGCTTTGCCCTTGATCATGAACCTTTTTCGGCTTGGATATATGCTCGGTGTTCTAGTTTATGAAATGAGTCATCGATTGTCTCTGTGTGTATTACTCCTTTCTATCGCTATAACCTCGTTTCATCTGGTCTGTGCTATCTCTATTCCCCTAAACATATTCGTACCTCGATCACTTTTACTTCGATCTGGCTAGATACGGTATCATATCTAGACTGGAAGATGGAATCAGTATATCTGAATGGTCTGTGTGTCAAAGTTCTGTTTCAGGTTATCCATCAATTCATACCCACTAGTCCCTCATTGAATGTGTATCTGTTTGTCTCTTTTCCTACCTTGTTTACTATGTGACTTCATATTACAGTATATTCATCATCATTCTGCGTATGCTACTTTTTGATGGTAACTTGTAGGGGATGTTTTCACTTCACTGCACACTCATCTAGGTGTTCACCCTACCTTTATGCCATCATACACTATCTTCATCACAGTCGCTTAATCATTTTTTCGCATTTCTGATTTACCATTGGCGTTCATCAGTTACTGAACACCATTGGAATCAGTTCCTATTGCGAAAACTCTTTCTTTGTAAGCAAACCATAACGTCTTGCCTTTTTGACTTTACCTTTCCACCTATTCAGAACATACATTCATTATATCTCAGTTTCACTTCAACTTTTTTCTAGAATCTGAATCAAGCGGAATTTTTCATTCTTTTAATCTATAATCTAAAACAACTAGTCTCACATTTCAACAGATCCTGATTCCAACTACAAGTGATCAAAATATCCTCTCATACTCCAACAATATAGATCATCACTTATACTCACAACCCTTTCCCTTCTTTTTCTTTCTTTCTTTCCTCTTCTACTTCTCCTTCCTTCAGTCATCCTGGTTTGATCGCTTCTCCCTCAACGTCCCTGGTGGACTGAGTGTATAATTTTTCTCTGGGTCTTTTAGTTCAACGCAGAAGGGCTTACAAGCAGCATATCTATTTTTCATACAGCTAGAAGCATAGACTGTATTTTACTCTATCAAGATGGCACCACCTCAAGCTATCTGGAACGGTAAGTCTCTTTTGATTTTTAAAAGTTGCGATACTCAAACTGATATCTTAATAGATCCCCAGGCGTTGGCGGAATATTATGAAGAATTTGCTATACCACTTCGACCACAACCAGGTGTATTGGTCGCATCGGTTATTGTCTCAATTTTAGGTTCTTACGCTACATTACTGGTACTTGGTAGAAGAACATCGTCAAGAGGTTGGAGAAATCATGGTTTACTCGCTTTGGCGGCTGTAGTATTTGCAGCTTGTGCAATTTGGGGTATGCACTTTGTCAGTATGATCAGTATTAGGTTAAGAGCTAGTCCAGATGTAGTTTGGTATATTCAAGTGAGTATCATCAACTCTCGATACTCATTTTCAGCCGAGGTTTTATAGCTGACACCAATGAACAGTTCGACAAGGGAATGACTGCGTTATCCCTCTTCGTACCCATTTTAGCTACCTTCATCTCTTTCTGGCTTATTGGTTCAGAAATAGATTTCCATGTATGGAGAGTACTCTTTGCAGGCACTTTCCAAGGTCTTACCAGTGAGTTTATCTGCTTTGCAAACCGTTGCACCAATCCCGTCGTTGCTTGGACCTTTTCCCTGTATATAGCTAATCGTTCACATCCTATGTAGTCGGTCTTATGCACTATTCCGCCTCCTTCAGACTTCCCTCACTGCAAGTCACCTACACAGCTGTCACCGTCGTATTTTCCCTTATTCTCGCCGCTGTAGCTGCTATTGTAGCACTATTTCTTTTCTTCAGGCTTCGAGCTCAATGGGAAGAATCTTGGTGGAAACGAGCTCTTTGTGCTCTCATTCTGGCTACTGCAGTTTGCGGGTAAGTCTTTTTCACAAATAGCTGAGGGGAATTTTCTTAGTTAATTTCTCAGATCAACTAACATATCTCTCGCAGTATGCACTATCTCGGTCTTGGTGGAACTTCATACCGATATAAACCGGGAGTTGATCCGATGGTCCTCGCCAACGCAGGTGGGCAAAGTACTAGACTCACTATCGCTATTTCAGTCATGTGTGGTGTCATTGTGCTTTTATGCTTCGCTATCGCTTTATTAGATGTAATGACAAGACAGCAAATTAGAAACAAAGCTAGAAACATCGTTATCGCTAGTGCTGCTTTCGACAAGACCGGTAAATTATTAGTCAAAAATGATGGTACCATTCCTATGCAAGTCATTCAAACCGATGCTGATCTTCAAAGGGTATTGGGTGAACTTGATCCCCGACAATCCACCTTCCAATGGCTTTACCAACTCTCTTTCAACTGGGCTTTGGTCACACCATTTGTACCAAGAGTTCTCAAAAATGTTATCGACCGCCAAAAAGGAAAATCATACCAACCACCTGCCATAGATCGAGGTGTCAACTCCTCATGGGAAACTTTACTTTTCCGGAGTCGATTTGTAGAAGCTTCGGTCCTTCTTGCTCAACAACTTGATCTCTCTGTTGAATCTCTTGGTGCAATGTTCGATCGAGTACTCACCACTGGTACTAGACTTCCTGAAGAAAGATCCGAAAAATCAGCTGAAGAAGGTAAATCAGGTATCAAGGGAGATGACGAATCATCTATTCATGGTATTACCCTCAAGATGCACAACTCTGAAGGTGTTATGCTTTTCTTGGTTAGAGAAATTGGTGATGGACACCCTTCAGCTTGGGACAACCCCAATGCAGACAAAAATCAACTTCGATCCAACGATACTGTCGATTCTTATACTTCCAGGGGTTACAGAATGGCTGAGACCCGATTCTTCTCAAAAGCCATGGCCGATCATTTTGGTGTCAGTAAACCTGAAATGGATGTTTTCCTTTCTGCCTGTAAAACTTACGCCAAGAGAGGTACCAGACCTGTCGTACAAAGTGGTGGTGCATATCTAGGTCTTTTCGGTGTTCGACCTACCGGTACTCATATGCAAGGATTAGATGTTCTAGTTTATAATTTCGCTCGACATCAAATTCCTGCTTATCGATTACCAGATGTTGGATTCCCCTTAAACGCAACTATGAAAGCTTGGGTTAGAGAACTGGCAAATGCCAATATGGGAGAAGTGCTACGAAGATGTAATGAAGCTGTAAATAGGGCTGAAAATTCGGATGATGGATCAGCTTCTCTCCATTCACAAATCGACGAATCACTTTACGAATTCCAAGCTGCTATTGCAGTAGCTATTGAAGCTCTCACAACTGCCTTACGTTGTTGGCCAACTTTACTTGATATCGCCCGACTATCACCTGAAATCTTAGAAATTCCTGCTTCCGATCACGATGACAAAGCACCCGCTCAAATGGTGGTTCTTGAAGTTGTTCTTCCAGCACCAGATGCTAGATTAACTCCTGTACAATCACGAGCTTCAGGTGTACAAGCTCCTACACTTGCTTCTGGTCGACATGAATCCGATAAACCACCTGCACCTTTCGTCTACACACCATTCAGTCTATTCACCAAGTCTCAAGCAATGTTGCTTCGTGCCAAAGCATTCCAGGAATTCTCGAAAAATACAGTCATCGATCTCAATAAAGTATACCCACTTATGCCATCTGATGTAGCGGCTGAACTTGACGCCTTCGATTCCGGTGAAAAGGGAGTCGACCCGTCAGGAAACCCATTCGCCATTGGTCAATTACAAGGTCGATGGAACGGACGAGGCAAATCGGCTTCTAGAGGATTAATAGTTGACACAGCCACAGCTAATCAACAACATGCGCATGCTAGATATAATTCAGATGCTCAATCAGTCAAATCACCCGGATTAATATCTTCAGATGGATCAGAAGCTACATATGAAAAGAATTTCGGTACAATTGCACCTCAAATACATACTTTAGCAAATGCTACACATGGTAGAAGAGGATCAAGACCTAATACAGGTGCATCAGAAACCTCTCAATCTTTAGCAGTCTCTGATCCAGTCGAAACTGTAAAGAAAGGTTTAACGAACTTAGTCAACAAAGCTACGGGTAATCACCAAGCAGAAGAAGAAGAAAGAAATGTTCATCATGAAAATGATGACGTTGGACCACCAGTATATACAAGTATAAGAAATAAAACAGATGGTTGGTTCATGAGAAGTATGAGAGATTTAGAAAGATCAGATAGAACGGGTGCTTTGGAACACGTTGGTTGGCAAGATAATCAAAATTAGTATTCAATGAAATAAATGGACAATCTTCGCATTACAAAAAGAGGCAGAGTACGAAGAATGGGGAAGGGGGCATGGAGTGCCGGAGCGAGAACAGGGGAGGGAGAAGGTGAAGGGAAAGGATGAAGAGCGGAGCGAAAAGGGGTCCTCATATATGGTTGCGTTTTCTACGCTTTTCGCTTCTGATTTTTCATGCTTATATAGTTATACATTAATTCGTTTCCATTCTCACATGCATGTGTATCATCATAGTAGACTAGGATATCCGAAATTTGCATGTATTCTAAAAAGATGCATTAAGTAAGAAATCAACTACGGCAAAAATCTACTCTATAAATTACCATCCTCTACCTGAAGCTGTTCTTCCACCTGATGGTGGTAAAGCACCACCACCTCTACCTCTCCTTGGTACCCATTTACCTCCTGACTCGGCAGCTGGAGCATTTGCACTAGCATCACCTTCAGCTGGAGGGGCAGGTGAAGAAGGTGTAGCAGTTGGTGAAGCAGTACCATTTTCTTTAGCAGCAGCTCTTTCTCTCCATCCACCTGCTTTTGGTGCAGCACCTGCGAGAGGTGCTGGAGCGGCCGCAGGAGAAGAAGCAGCAGGTGAAGGAGCAGCAGCAGCAGCGGGAGTTGATCTAGCACCAGGAGCTCTATAACTACCTGCACCTGAAGCAGTTCGTTCACCGGATGAAGCTCCAGGTGGTCTGTATGCACCAGAGGTTGAAGTTGATCTTTCACCTAAACCAGAAGCACCAGGTGGTCTATAAGCACCTCCAGCAGGTTTACTATCACCTGCAGATGGTCTAAGTCCACCGGCACCAGAAGATCTTTCAGCTCTTCTTCTTTCAGCTTCTTCTTCTCTTTCTCTTTGTTTGGCAATCAATTCCATATCTTTAGCTCTTTGAGCTTCTCTTTCAGCTTTAGCTTGTGCAGCTCTTTCAGCAGCTTCAGCTTTTCTAGCTTCAATTTCTGCAGCAGCTTTAGCTTCTTCTTCAGCTCTTGCAGCTTCTTCAGCTTCTCTTGCTTCAGCTTCCTCTGTAAAACGGAAATATGAGACGATGAATCAGCTTTGTTCGTTTGCGACGTATACGCATGGATATATTATATATGTATTTTGAGGTAGACAGATAAACTCACCAGCAGCTTGTCTTTCTCTCTCTTCAGCTTCTCTTCTTTCTTGATCTCTTTGTTCTTTTTCAGCTTTCTTTCTCTCAATTAATTTTTCTTTTAATTTTTTCTTTTCTTGGTCAACTTTAGCTCTTGCTTGTTCTCTTGCTAATTTGAATTCTTTTTCACGTTGATTTTCAACATTATCTCTTACAATTAAATAATCATCTAACATTCTACTTAATCTAGATTTTAATTCAATTGAAGATTTTTGTTGTTGAATAGCTAATTCTTTTGATTCTTTATTTAATTTCTCATGTTCTTTTTTATCTTGAACTTTTTGATTTTCATAATCTTCAACTAATAAAGGTCTTTCTTCTTTTCTCATTGCTCTTTCTAAATGATCTACACGTTTACCAACAATTCTTAATCTTTCTGAATGTTCTTTCTTTTCTTTAGCTAATTGTTCAACTTGTAATTGAACTAATTTTGATGAATCTAAATCTTCAATATTTTTAATATCAACTTTTAATGCTCCTTTATCAGCTAATTGTTTAGCTAATTGTTCAGCTTCAGCTCTTCTTGCATCCTCCATTTGTTTCTTTAATCTATCAACTTCAGCTTGTTTAGCTGCTTCCTTAGCTCTTCTTTCATCTTCTAATGCTTTAGCCTTCAATCTTTCTGCTAATGCAGTTGATTCTTCTCTTTGTTTTCTCAAGTTAGCCTCTTCCATTAATTCTCTTCGTTTTTGAACAATTTGTCTTCTGTGAGCAACTTGTTTTCTTTCTTCTTCAGCTTGTGCAATAGCAGCAGCGAATGCATCAGCTCTAGAAGTGACAGGAGCAGGGTTGAGGTATTGAATGGTGTTGTAAAGAACAATAGCGAGATCGGAAAGTCTGTTTGGTTGGGCAGTCGATGTAACAAAAGTGATGGTTTGAGCAACGTGGTCGACTGAAGCGTTGATATCACCTCTTCGACAAGCGGTCATAAGGAATTTCTCGAGGGATGGCATATCGGTTGACCAAGAGGTGTTATCGAAAGGTTTGACAAGGTTCAAGATGTGAGAAAGAGTGACAGTGTCGTAAACTTGGGCAAGTTCTTGTACAAGCCTTGAAAGAACGACTTCTTTGAGAGCTGGAAGGTATGGTTGGTATTCAGAAGCGAGACCACTGATGAGAGGAGCAAGAATTTTGCAAGCTGTTGTAGGTTGGAAATCGACTTCGAGAATGTTGTAGATTTGTTTGATATCAGCTGGAACTTTCTTGAGATGTTTAGCAGCAGCTTCTTTAACGAGTGATTCTCTTGTGGGCATTTTTGGAAGGTTGAGTAAAGCGATTAATCTTTGTTTGGTTTCGACTTCACCTAGAGGAACGGCAAGAGCTGAGAGTAAGACTGAACCGGGGGCTTTATCATTGAGGATACCAGCTCTTTCGGCATATTGATGATATCTTGACCAAGCAGCAGCATGGAAAACAGCAGTTTGTTTACCACCTTCAGCCTTAAAGATTTGAGTTAATTTTTCATAATAATTAGCCATCATTGCAGGTTTAGCGACTTTTTTACCTGCGGCAACTAAACCATGAACATCTTCAACTGATCTAAAAGCTTCTTGCCATAATTCTAATTCAACAGCAGTTTCCAATTGTAAAAATCTTGTATCTAAAAATCTACCTAAGGTTTCAGGATCAGATAAATTTATAGCATGTTGTTGATGTCCATATTTTGCTGCATTAGTTAAATCTTTTCTTAATCTTTGTTCACATAATCTTCTGAAATCAGATTTTCTCTGATGAATTTTACAGAAATTGAAAGCTCTATGAGCGACAGATTGATATATAATTTCTAATCTATCGTTTGATTTTGCAATATCTAATGAAATATCATAAGCATCCCAACAGAATTTTTGTGCAGGTGCAATTAATCTTCTTTCAATTCTTTCTCTATCACCAGCAGATTCAGTAAATGTATCTAAAAGTAAAGATGCAGGTTGAAGTGGTAATTCATCATCAACAACTGGATTTTCAGGTAATGCTGCAACTTCAGCTTTAGCTTGTTCTACAGCAGCTGAAAGTCTACCTTCGGCTTGAGCAATGAAGTGGTTCAAAACTTTTTCGATTGAAGCGACTGAAGTGGTTTGTACGGCATTCTTGAATTGTAAAAGAGCTTGTCTAGCATGAGCTTTTCTATTCATCTCAACACAAAGGTCAAGGAATTTGAATACGATAGGTTCAAGGATGGCAACAGGAGTGTGCTTGAATTTTTTACTATAGAAAATAAAATGGTCACATCAACGTTTTATCCTCTTTTTATTTTCCAACGACGCTTTCTGTTCCATGACCTAATTCTCCCACTCACCTCATGAAGACCTCTACTAAATTCTCGAAAGCTTGTTGCTGAGATTGAGGTGTACCAAGAGCCAAAAGCTCTTCTGAACGCTATTGAGATTCCATCAGAATCAGTCAATGTCCCTATATGTCCCTAAAGACCTTTATTGCTTTTCAATTTCTGCTGTTCGGGCATGACTCACCTTGAGCGCATTTTCAGGTTTTACGTAGATAGGAGGCATTTTTGCTATATCCTTTTTTCTATTTTATCGATAATATCCAATTTATCTAAAGGCTTTCAGAATTGAATTTTCCCTTTTTTTGATAATTTTAGTCGGTATTGAGCAGACTGGGTTTCTTCCTCCGTGTCGTTCGAGATGAATTGTCGAATCTATGGACAGGATTTATCGATTGCAGTCGCTATGATCAAGGTGATTTAGGGAGATGAGGATAGAGGTATACTCTAATAATCAATGATGTATTTAACCTTGTCTCTATCTTTGTCGTTGAACATGCACTCTCTATCCCTTAGACACGAAAAAGTGAATTCCCAAACTTCATTGTTCTATCTATATCTATATGTTCATATCTCCGACCGCGTCAAGCGATAATTCCATCAATGTGGCAGTTATAAGAAGTAATGTTACGTAGTCATACGATGACGCTGATCATCTTATATTACCTATACCGAGCTTTCGCCTTCACCTCCTTGTACTCCCGTTTATCATCCATTATATTCTTGTTGTTGTTGATCGTATCCATATTAACATATCTTGGCTTACAGCATATCGTTACTTCCAGCTTACTGACACTTCACACTGCTTGATATTCCACACATATCATCATGGCAGCTTCACTACAACATCTGTGAGTTGACGCAACTTATCGTCTGTCCAATACAATTGCTGACTTTCGCCTCATCCTCTTTGCGCAGTGGTCGAGGCGGTGAGCTACATTATCGTTACAGCAAATTATCGTCGTTCATCTATACTGATAAAAATCCTTAATAATAGCTCTTCGAGTGGCCAAAAATTATACAAAAGGTTATACAGATATGCAAACCAAAGTACGAGATGCTACTTCAAACGATCCATGGGGACCTTCAGGTGCACAGATGAATGAAATCGCTCAAATGACATATAATCAGTCAGTTTATCAAAGCCTTCTTACATGATCACAACTGACGATTAGTATTGTTGTGTAGAAACGATTTTGTCGAAATCATGGAAATGATGGATAAAAGATTGAATGATAAAGGAAAGAATTGGAGACATGTTTTCAAAGCTTTGACATTGTTGGATTATTGTTTACACGCAGGATCAGAGAACGTTGTTATCTATTTCAAAGATAACATTTATATTGTCAAGTGAGTACAACTCCGGCAGAATAATGGACGAAGTCATAATGCATTATACTGATCTATCTCTTGGCATTGCAGAACACTGAAAGAATTCGTATATGTAGATGAAACAGGTAAAGATGTTGGAGCAAACGTTCGACAAAAAGCCAAAGACATAACGAATTTGTTACAAGATGATGCTAGGCTAAGAGAAGAAAGAAGATCAAGAGGTGCAATGAGAGATAGAATGTTAGGTAATATTGAAAATAGTGGTTTGAAAGGTCACGATGATTATGGTGAACCTAGAAGTCCAGTTAGAGAAGCTCCAAAGTAAGCAAAAATCCTTAATTATAGTATACGCAATTCTTAACTAAATTGAATTTAATTGGATTGTTGCCTACAGACCAAGACCAGGTCGAAGTAGAAATGAGGAAGATGACTTACAAAAAGCAATTGAAGAATCAAAGAGAATGTCAGAAGATGAAGCTAAACGAAGATCACAAATCACAAAAGAAGAAGATGACTTAAGGAGAGCAATGAGATTATCAGAAGAAGATGAAGAAAGAAGGAAGAAAGATGTAAATGATAGTAATCAAAACGCTTTATTCGATGATAGTCTGAATATGTGAGTATTTTATCACTGTGATTTCCAGATTATTTAAGGAAACAATCAGAACAGCAACTTGTCCATCATGATTAGCAGCTGATGAGTATGAGCTATTCTGTTAGGCAATCTAACAACGCTTATCAGCAACAACCGGATCTCTTTGCCCAACAAAATATGATGCCAACAGGAGGATGGCCTTTAGTGGATGTAGGATATGGTCAACAACAACAAATGCAACCTCAGTATACATCTTACAACGTAAGTTCATTTTAGGTTGGAACAAACGAAGAATGGAACTCAGACACTCATTTTGCACCTTTTTAGCCCTTCCACGCTCAAATCATGCAACAACAACAGCAACAACAACAACAGGAGGAGTATATGAGGCAGCAAATGATGTTGCAAGAGCAACAAAGGCAACAAGAAGAATACATGAGACAACAACAATTCTTACAACAACAAAATACATCATTATTTGCTCAACCTACAGGATACCAATCAAATAACCCATTTGCACCGGCTGGAGGTCTTCAACCACAACAAACATCTTTCTCACCTCAACCTGAACAACAATCTTCTTTCTTACCTGTACCTGTCGTACAACAACAACAATCTCCTCAACAAATTCAACAACCTTTACAACCTCAACAAACCGCCAAACCAGCTTGGACAGCACCTCAACAACCTAAAAAAGATGATGGTGAACATTCAGGTTTAGCTGCTCTTTTAGCTAGAGGTAGAGAAGATGGTTTAGATACTTTCGGTAATGTTGGCAATTTACGTGAGTTTCTATTAATAACAGAAATAACAGGCAGACAGAAGAATAAAGCAAGATCCGGTTTGCGATAATTGTTGGTGGTTTTTGAATGAAGTCTGTGTACTAACACAAATGCTTCCATAATATAGGTATTCCCGTTGGTTCACAATTCCATGGTTCAAATCGTGTAGCGGTGCAACAAACTGGTGCTCAAGGATTTGGAGCAAATAATCCTTTCGGTCAAATGCAAAACCAAAATCAACAACAACAAACACAGCAAAGGAGTGATCAACCTTTCTTCTCAGTGTAGGCAAGCGACGTCAACATATCTTCTGGCCGTCTTTGAAGTACACGCTCTGTAATGTTGAAGTAGTTTTTTGCTTTTTAGCTTGTTTATTGATTCTTATATATACCTATTGTTATCGTTGTAGAAACCTATTTTCTTCTTCTTCTCCTTTTCCTTCACATCGCAGATCATTTCGCGATGTGACGGTTATATTGATTATTTGATATGAAATGCATGAAATTACAACGTCCATACACAAAATGGAGGTGACAACTCAGATAAACAAAATATAGCAACAGGATGTAAAGGCAGGAATAAGATTTGATAGCGGATTGTCCGATGATGAAACGTATAGAAATATGGTATATTGTGTGATACTACAGTAGAATTCATTTAAGCTATTCTTTTGGCTATTAGACCTATTAAAATAGCAACTCCAGCTAGAATGAGTGAATCTAACAAGAAGAAAACAGGACTTCTTTGTGACGTTTGGGTGGTGGTAGTGCGGATCGCTTGGGTTGTTGTATTTACATTGGCAGGTGTTTCTGCGTGTACTGCGGATAGAGCTTCTTCAGGTATGGGGATAGTAGGTGTCGGCAGCAATGAAGCAAAAGCAATCTCTTGATGTTCTCGCGTGATTGATGAAGGCTCTATATCAGTTGGGTTCTCCTCTTCTTGATGAGATGTAGGATCAGAGGTCAACGCCTTCTTGATCGCATTTGGCCGTGTAGCCGATGAATCTTCTAGCCCGGGCGGTATGATGTCGACAGGTAAAGGTTGGGTAGACGAATTGGTTGCGAGAGCATTAGATGTAGTAGTTGGAGATGTTGTCACTGATGATATAATAGAAGGAATTTCCTGTGAATTAGGATCTATCGATACATCATTTGTCTGTATAGTAGTATTTTGATCATTATGGTATGTGGGATTTGAATTGTTCTCATTGTGATCTTCATCCAGAACCTCTTCTGTGATTTTATCACTGTTTTCATCTATGCTGTGGCTATTCTGTCCATTTTCATGCTCGATTTTGACGCTATCATCTGGGACTGACGATGATGAAACAGGTATTATATCTGAATTTTTGATTGCACATTTAGAACATTTCCAATCCTTTGATAATTTAGCTAATCTTTTCCTTTCATCTTTTGAATAATCTAATGCACCAATAGCTGATAATGCTTCACCATTTTGCATCCAGAATGACCTTAGACCTACTACAGCTATATGATATAGTCAAACAAATCATAAAAGGTTAGCTCAATAGCTATATATTGTGTCGAATTACCAACCCTACCTGTTCTAACTCCCCATGCAGGTTGCCATGATCCAGCATGAAAACTTGTTAACCCATCTATGCAGATCTATTTTGTTTTTTTTTCGGTGTATCTCCACGTCAGCATGATTTATGATTATGAGTCTCTCGCCGAAAAAGATCTCACCTTCTTACCCAATTCGAATCTACCATTAGGTGTTAGAAGCATTATATCAGGTGCGGACATTGGATAACTTGGTGGTAAGAGTATTCTAAGGTGATATAGACCTAAATTCCAGTACTATAGATCAGCTTTATGCATAGTATATGATAGTTTGGTCTCATTCTGCCCACTCACCGCCTTCATATTCACTACCTGAAACTCCACGCATCGTACAATGCCATTCGAATATATCGTCCTGAGCGCGAAAGATTAGATCAGCAAACCGAGAAGCAGAGCTCAATAGGGATTTCTATAAAAAATAAAATGGACAGAGTATTTTATTGCTAGTCTTCTCTTTACTCACTTCCAACGGTGCAGCTACGAATCCATCTTCATCAATATCCGCATTTGCTAATTCTGAAGCTTCTTGCATGATTCGCTTGACAGCTGTTGATCGTAAATTCACTTTGGGACGGGAACTTGAGCTTGACATGTTGATTCAATTATACACTACACAATATCAGCGAGTAGGAGTGATAAATGCTGTTGATTTGTATCATCTATAATTGGCCATCAGAAGTAGTTGGTGTTGTAGGATGATATCGTGTATCGATTGATTTGTTGATGATGTGTAAATGACGTTCCTTTGTATTGCTGTCAACTAACCATAACAACAATACTACGGCTAACTGCGATCGAAGATAACCACCATAAGATATCGCGTCCTCGGCCGAGTGTAGCCGCTTTTCACCGATCATTAACCATAAACATGATTCTCTTCTTCGATAACTCTCTCTGTTGACCTTAAGTATACGAGTATCACTGGAGTGAACATCAATACCTCTTAACTCGATATTATTTTCACACAGGGTATCAAGACAAATCACCATCCAATCTTAACTTCTCATTCTTCCAAATTATACTCTCACGTCTAAGGGGGTTAGTAAATATGGCAGATCCTATAGCATCTTCATCCTCTTCATCACATCAATTACCACATTTAGCGCCTATAGGGAATGGACCACATGAATCAGTTGATGTAGATCCAGAATCTTCAAATAGACCATTTACAGATGCACAAGTTGAGGAATTTAGAGAACAGGATAGATGGTTGCCGGTGAATAGACTTGAAACAAAGTATAATGTGTGAATTATGCTGATATGTCATATATTTGATGATTCTTTCCCTTTAATTAGATAGCAAATGTAGCTAGAATAATGAAAACTTCTTTACCTGGTTCAGCAAAAGTATCAAAAGAAGCTAAAGAATGTGTACAAGAATGTGTTTCTGAGTTTATATCTTTTATAGTGAGTTTTATATATATAGCATTATCATCTTATATATTTTTAAATCATCGATCTAGAATATTCATTTTGCGAAAGAAGACTATACTAAATTGCTTATAATTTGGTTTTATTAATACTTTTTCAAGACATCAGAAGCAGCAGAAAAATGTTTAAATGAGAAAAGAAAAACATTAAATGGTGAAGATATTTTAACTTCAATGAGATCATTAGGATTTGATAATTATGAAGGTGTTTTAAGAGTTTATTTAACAAAATATAGAGATTCACATCATTCTTTACCTAAAAGAGGTAATAACAGTTCTAATTCTAATAATAATAAAAATGATGATGGTGATGAAAATGATGAAGGGAATTCTATAAGTGGTAATACGCCAATTGAACAGATAAAGAAGAAAAGAGGTAGAGGTAGACAATCTACAAATATTAATAATCAAAATCATCAGATACCGAATGATGGTACAGAAAGTAAAGGGAAGAAGAGGAAAACGCAGCAGGACGAGCAGAATGGTGGTATATAGCAAGTATGCCTGCTGTGATAGGAGTCATCGAGGAAGATATGATATATTCCTCGGAATAGCTGCCAGTAGAAGATCTATGAAACAATCTAATCCAAGAGAGTTGATAATAGTAAAGGTGCCATGTATTTTATTGTAAATATATGCATTTTTGTTTCAATTATACTATGATCTATCGTTACACAGATGTATGTGTTCTATGATACTCCTATATTCATACTACTTGGACATCCACTTCCATTAATTCCTTTCCTGTCAAACTCCATCATTGGTCTCTTTTATCTATATAGAACAGAAGAACCAGGAAAACATCGCCGACTTAGAATAGAGCTCTACATAGAGGACAACTACTTGAATTGGAACTATTGAACCATTTGAATAGACAAGATGCGTGGAATCGATTTTTACAAGTTCGACAAGGTTTAGTTGGTAATGTTCGATCGGTCAATGAGATGATTCTGCAAAAAGGTAAATTTCATATATTAGCGTTCTTTGCCTTTTAACGTTACTCTGTGTTAAAACTGCAACTCACGAATAACAAATCGCACATTCTACTACACCCTCAAAATGAAGCGACACATTTCGCTTGAACACAGTTAAAGCTTCAAGGATCAAACCATTCTGTAAAATCCATAAAACAGATAGAATTGTTAGTTTACCTTCGATAAAAAATACCTTTTCATCTATGGTATGAAGAGAGACGATGTCGGTGACTTACTCTTGACGTGATAGTCTGTTGAACGGACATTAACCAACCTCTCCATTTATTTTCAGGTACACCGACTCTTCTTAAATCTCTAATTTCTACGGCTTTTAGAGGGAATTCTGCCGGCAATCTAATACCAATTTCCATAGGTTGTTCATCGATGATATAGCTTGCTATAGCTTCTGAAGATCCACCTGCAGATGATGAAGCAGCTAAAGTTGCTCCACCACCTTGGATAATCTTCACATTTAATCCTTCTTCATTCAATTGTGCAATTGATGAAGGTTCTCTCAACTGTTCGAATTCGTGTTTAATTATTACAGGTGAATAATGTTTGGAAACAAAAGTTAACATTGACATTGACAATTGTTTGGATTTTATTGTTTCGTAATATGATCTAAATGCCGATGGTATAGTTGCCAAAGATCTGTAGAATAGGTAAGACGCTAGAGGCGTAAGATCCGCTAATTCCTCAGGATCAAGTACTACAGGAACAACGTCAGATCAGGTTTTTCACGCGCCTTCGGTGTAAACTCATAGATGACTTACACTCTGGGTAAAACTCATCGACGGCATATTGACTGGCAGGGAAATTCCAAGCACCCATTTCTGAAACGCCTAACATCGCAAATAACATCGGTATTAAGCCTTCAGTGAGCAACTTGGAAGAGTTGAGCTGATCAAGGTAAGCCCATCGAAGAGATCGAGACTAGTAATTATGGTAGACCATCAGCTTATGCTCATAACTGTAACGATCGGTGACACTCACAGCATCTTCGAAATGGTCAAGAATAGCCAACCAAGCAAGAAGCTGACCCAATACCTAAGGCAATTATTGCATAAGCATGCCAGCTCTCGGACCTGTCAGTAGTGAACTTACTGTATGTATCTCAATCTCAGTCAACCATTCAATCTTAAGACCTTCACCAACGATCTTGACCAAGTCCTGGGGTAATTCTATAGTTCTATGTTGATGTCCTTCTTCAGCTTCAGCAACTGAAGCTTCCACTTCAAGGACCAAAGCAAGAGTATTGTGTTTGACAACTCTGCTCAAAATTCGATATGAAGCACTTTGCACCGCTGACGAACTTGACAAGTGGATGAGATCGGCTAGTTGACCTAAAGAAGCATTCTCCATAACTTTTTCTGGTATATCACCTAATAAATCAAGTAGGAGGTTCTGAATCATTGCTATTGGACTCGAATGTGCTAGAAACGAACAGAATGTGAAAGGGTCGCAAGTGAGCGATAGTCTCAAATCTTAATTTTGGACAGACTTACCTGTTCGACACTGTAAGAACAGCTGGAGAATGGCTTTCATGTGCTCATCCTTCGCTGTCCAACTTGCACGTAGCGCTTTATTGGTTTGACATAGATCGCGAATTTGCTGCAGCAATAACAAAGACTGATGAAGGAGGCAAGTAGTTGGGGGATCTTCTAGCGATGAGCCCTATCAGAGAATGTTCATTAGCACGGCACTATGAAGTTGGAATTTTTCGAATTCTATATATACTTACCTCTAAAGAGCTTTCAAGCAGATCGAAAATAGAATCCCAGTGACCACCTGATAGATCTTGTACAATGGGTGCTAAGGCAGTTTCCAATTCAGCTATTCTATATTCAACTTCTTCTGGCATTTCCTCTTCGTCTTCGCTATCAGCAGTCAACCAAGAATTGATATGTCGCAGAACGAAAATAGCTCTTTGTTGGGGTAAAAAAACTGATGCTGCGTCTGCAGGTGGAGCGGATGCTATAAGTAATCTGATGTATGGTATTCCTTGTTTAGCTACTGCTGCAGGAGTAGGTTTCACAGATGTTAAAGCATTTGCTAATCGATTTTGAGCTAGCGCGAATGCTTTATGATCCAGTAACAGAGGTTTGATAGCGTAAATGATCGCTAGTGCGAGTTGTGGAGCTATCATTTCTAAAGTCAGCTAGGAAAGTTCATTTACATGGATGTATAAGGAAAGTTTAGCTTACCTTTATCTATCAAGCTCATACCGTAATTTAACCAAACTTCGGCTTCAGCTTCACCTGATCCACTTTGTCTTAGGTGTTTACTAAGGATATCTCTGAAACTTCTAGCACTTATATCACCTTGACTTTGGACGATATCATCTTTCAAGGCAGACAATAACTTTTGCAATAGATCCGCATTATCTGGCATTGAACCTGATTTGAGAATTTGCACTGTATCTTTATGCCAAGCTAATGGTGCTTCGTCGACAAAGGACAAAGCGTAAGATACAGCACCTTCTACTTCTCTTATTAAATCTGTAAGATGAACAATCGATGCTGATTGGGCATAAAGACCTCTTGAAGAACCAGGTATGGACAAAGCGTCTTTTGTTAATTGGTATGCGGCTAAAGCAACTTGAAGCAAAGCGGGTTGATGATTTACTAGTTGACGATCCGCTCGTAGAAGTGATACGGTAGCCTCTGCCCATCTAGCGGCTTTAGATCTACCAATAAGGTCAAAGTCCGATTCTAACGAAACATCTGATATGATTTCGGAAGTGTACGGAACAAGCGGATCAATGATGGGTAAAGATGGGTGGGAAGGCTGAGATGTGTGAGCGGATAACCCTTCTACAAGATTATCTGTTGAAGGTAGAAGTACTTTGGATAATTCGAGCACTGAAGGAGCCTTGGTTTCTCCTATTGTAGTTGCCAAAGCTACGTCTATGAGAATTCCTGGATCTACCTCTACATCAACGCGTCGAATGCCTTCTCTCAAAGCTTCGTGTACTTTATCTAAGACCAATTTCTTGTCTACCTCATCCAATTGACCAGTCTTAGCCCACAATCGAGCTAAATCTTGATCTTTACCAAATGCAACTGCGATGTGCCCTGGTACACGAGGTAACAGGAATATCACATGGTGAACCGATATAAGACTTTGCATCCAGATATCTGATTTAATTACCTCATCGAGATGGTCAATGGCGTATGTTGCAAATATCTTGAAAGCTGAGGTAGGCAAGGTGTCTTCGGAAAAGTCGTGTCCAGTAAGGAGTTTCTCTGTTGAGTCGTGAATTGCTGTACAAACTAAAGCAAGGACTTCGTTTAACGCATCTTTCGAGATATGATCTGTCGATTTCAAGCATGAGATAGCGGTGGCAGTAGCTTCAGGTGAATTTGAAGCAAGCGCGAGCTCAGTGGATTCTGTTGCTATGTTATCTAATGCACCAAGCTGCAGCAGGCCGTTTGAGGGGTTTTCAAGAAGACTCTGAGTCAGAGCGAATCTCTTGCTGGACTCGACTTGACTTGATTGTAAAAGAGAAAGAAGGGACTGCTGGAGAGTAGCTTGACTTGCGCTGAAGTTGGAATGAACTGTATTATAAAGAGAAGTGAACAAGGCAGGAGGAAGTAAAGATGAGAGTGCTGCGTTGTTGGAGTCAACAGATTTGGCCAACGACTGATAGAGAAGGTCATCAGCGATTACTCAATTACATCTTACCATTAAGCACCTACATTTTGGGTTTCACTTTTGACCAACTGTGGATATTGACTTATTAGCTGCACCAGTGTTTCGGTCAAAGTGACCACAGAAACGCCTTCTCCAGATATTGACTTGGGGTAGATATCTACAGCCTGATCCGCTAATTGACCAATGATTCGTTCAGCTGTTAAAGTTACAACATCATTTTCAGTTGAATTGTTGAGAGCGGAAAGGATGAATACACTTCTTGGTAAGACAGAACTCGCGAGATCTGCGGAGAAGCTTGCTTCCAATGCATCTTTACTGATGATTCTAGAAAGATCATTTGCTAATCCTTGATCTATCGTTACCAACCTTCCTAGAGCTTTACCGAAGAGTGTTGCTTCTACTTCTTGACTTGCACCTTTTTGAGCACGTCGATTACCTCCTTTGCCGCCAAATTCCAACACACCTTCCTTCCATATTCTTTCACCCAGCTGTGTCTTCACTAACCATGAAGCGGTGTCTTTACTTTCTTCTGTCGACCAAGCTTTACTGATTAAATATCCTGTACAGTCTAACATGGACTGCAAGAATACTTGGAAAGCGGATTGTTGACCTGGTAGTGAATGAGTAGATAGTAGTCGAGAGTCCACAGGTGCCCATAAATAAGAGAAAAGGTTTTGAATTTGTGAAGAAGGTGAAGGGGCCAATGGGAGAAGGTCAGAGGGGAGAGTAGAGATCACCACCAACAACAGTGGGTAGGTGAGATGCGGGATCGAAGGGCATATGGTAGAAATGAATTCAAGGAAATTGGCGTAGTACGGAGAGGTCGTGACTGTTGTGATATTTTTGTCATCTATTGGTTCATCCAGCTGAGCGTTGTCTTCCGCCTCGTCATCACTCTCATCTTCGTCACTTCCTTCATCACCATCTTCGTCAACGTTTTCTTGGTCATCACCATCTCCATGACCTGAATCTTTCTCTTGAGCTGAGCCTCGACGAGATGTAGCGTTTTGAGTAATTGCCCAACAATCGGGCCATTCTATCGATAAGAAGATTAGAAGATGTAGAGTTAGCTATTTTCACAACAACAAGTCAGTCGTGCTGACAAGTAGACTTGAGCTTACTCCGAATGAATTTTGCAATGGCCATGGTAGCAGTTTCCCATACAACTCCCTCCTTTTCTAGCCAGCAGCTGCCCAAAACAGCATCAGAGAGCATATTTAATGTCTCCTTCTCTTCTAGTTGTTCAGGAAAATGTTCTACTACAGTAGCTAATACTGAATAAGCTGCTCTTCTAATTGGTGGCTGAGTTGGTACTGGGTTATTTGACTCATCTTGATCTTGATCTGGATTTTCCGCTGAAACAGGTGATAAAGATAGCCATAAACCTGGATTTCTAATCAAATTGACTAATTCTTCAGGTAAAGATGAGATAGAGTATTTTGATAATTGCTGTAGTAGGTAATTCAATCCTACCAATCCACCTACTCTATACCTGGCCAGTCTTTCTTCAACTACTTCGTTGTCTTCTGTTGGTTGAGGAACTACAGGTTGTCGGACAGATGTAGGAGCTAGTGTGGGTTTACCTTTACCACCCTTTTGATTCTGATTCTGACCTTTCTTCTGAGTAGTTTGTGGTGTACTTACAGGTGCTGATGATACAGGTGCAGGGTGTATGTTGTCATGTAAGGTTGAAGGATCAAGTATAGACAGTGTCAGATATTCAACTAAATCACCTAGATGTTGGAATAAAATGATCTTCTCTGTATCACTTGAACTTGCTTCCGCTGCCTCCCCACTTTCAGCTTTTTCAGATGGTATGGTCCAAGATACTGAGTTATCCCACGATTTCAAACCTATTCCTCCAGCTCTTCTACCTTCCTCTAAAGCAGCTACCACCCATGATCCGATGATATCTCTTACTTGGGTTCCAGGCAATAACGACAAAGATAGATTTTCTACAATAGAAGTACGTATCGAAGGAATGGAAAGGAGGTCTGAATGTATTTGTATAGCTATAGAACGATGAAAAGGTGATTGAAGTAAACTTGCAAGGTTGTGTAGCTGTTTTACGGAAATTCAATTAGTAAAAAGGTTTTAGTATATTGGGGGATTCTGCGCTTGTAATAACTCACCCAAACAGGTATAGCAGATAACAAAGCAGTTTCTTTCAACTCCTTATCCAATTCTTCGTCTTCACTTATTTCTCCTCCATTTTTCGATAGTAAAGGAGATATATAATTGTCTTTCAATTCTTCTAAACCTTTTCTTCTAGTTATATCATCTTTTTTACCTAATCTTCGCAGTATAACAACTAATTCTGCAGGTAAAGTTCGTGCTAAACCTAAACCATCTAATGGATCAGGTATAGGTGGTGCAGGTGGTTTTGGAGGTGGTATAAATTGTTTTATTTTAGGTAAAGCTTTCTTTTGTGCTTTTGATAATTTCTTTTGTCCCCTTTGTGGTTTTAATCCAGATTTAACTTCAACTTGATCAGGATCTTCACCTGTCACTTTTGCTGATTTTCTAGCATTCTTTTTACGTGTTCCAGCTGATGCTGATGATTTGCTCTGTTTGGGCATTGTCTGTTGCGAGTTTACAAGGGTCTCTACCGATGCAACTGTTCAAAGTAGATAAAGGTGACCTACAAAAGAAGCAGAGAAAGTGAGACAGAATTAGTGATATTCTCTTTTTTCAGTTTCTTTATAGTCAAATCTCGTGCGTGACGTCAATTCACTACATATATACTGTAATACCATCGACAATACCGGGATCAAATTCAATCGATCGTTCTTGCGTGTGCAGTGATTAAGCATACATATATGCAAGTGATACAAAGTAGTCATACGAGCATGTCTCCTCTATCACATCGTGAGTGAATTGAATGCATCATACTTAGCTGCATACATGGCAATGTCGTGCATTGTTCTACGTTTTGGCAGTATGAATTATCCTTTGCATAGATGTCACCAATCTATAAGTCAATATGGAGACACTTCATAGCTCTGCTGATCAACCTAACATGCCGTTCAAATTACCAGTGGCAGTTCTTGACTCTCTGAAAGAATCGACCAAGTCTACTCATTTCATCGAAGACACGTTCGACCCTCCTTATCGAGCAGTTGCAAAAAATTATGAAACACCAGCTTGTCGATATTTCATTAGTCTTCCTTCACTTTTTCCACTCGATTATACCAGTGCACCATCAAACAGCTTGTCTGTATTTCTCTTGGGTTGTTATCATGATATAACCAACACTACTTCACAGCGCTGTAAAGATCCTTGGCTACGTGGGTTCAGTATCTCATCCAGTTGCACCAGATATGAGCTTTGTGAAGCTTGGGAATACGGTTACAACTCGTTAGAGCAGTTGTATACATCAATTCCAATCATTGAAGCACTGGATTCAAGCTTACAAGAGAATGAGAATTTACGGACCATTTTTGACCGAATTTTGAAAGAAGTAAGTATAGATATGATCTACTTAATTATATGAGTACTATAGTTCCGCATATTTCCTATTAACAGCTGTGTCTTCTGGTCCAAATGAAATGAATTGATCAGTATGAGGGTTGTTTCAGTAAGTGTTCCGTATCTTCTCCCAACTCATTGTATACACATCTCAGCTAATTCCTGCCATTCGTAGCCGAATTGAATATTGCATTAGGAATACTTCATCGTTATGAACATTGTTTTGTGGCACCAACGATATGGGCTTCTGACGGTAAAATCGATCTGCAAGATATGCGAGCTGGTACTCCGCGTCGTTTGACTGAATCAACAGGACAGGGGAACTAGACCTATCGGGTCTCTTTGTACTCGTTGCCAAGCACCTCCTAGATCACAAGAAACAAGGATTCCCTCGAGAGCTAGAAGGAGTGCTGCTGACACTGAACACAACTGATCAAGTTCAACTTCCTCCTTGTCCTGCATCCCTTGATGTCGAGACAGATAACGGTCTGCCTGTAGTAAGTCGGAAAAGGATTCGTGGTTTGCTAGTGTTATGTTTTAATACTATAACAGGTATATCGTTCGGACTTACTTCCTACAGAAGAAGCTCAAAAATTTCTCGACGGTCGAAAGGAAGATATCCCAGAAATCGATATCAAGTCAAAGTCTGATCAGATTCGAAATGGCCTGACAGGTAATGAAAACCGGCTTTTCGGGTGCAAAAAGTATGAACAGCTGATGTAGTTGATGTACTTTGCAGTTACCGACGTTCTTATCTTACTTCTTCTTTACATACTTATGGTGGTTGCAATTCTACTATGTTTACAGTAAGTTTTCTGTGCGCCAGCCCATTAATTCTGTGACATTAACGATGTATTCAGATCGGTTTAAGCGTCGCTTCGTTGCGATCGATACCGATCTTAATCAGAAGATTCTGCCTACCCCTTGGCATGTATAACACCTTCCCACATCGAAACCGAATAGAAAATCGCTTTCTCGACCTGATCCACCGCATTTGTAACATGGTCTATACAATACAACACAATATGAATCAGCTCTTTTCCTTCTATAAGCTGGGTATCCCGTTCGAGTGAACCCTCACAACACTCAGATTGACCAACTGGACAGAGGGAACTTACCTTCCACCAATTCTCGGATCACCTGGACCTACAACGAGAGCTCCTGGTGGTACATAACCTGGACCACCTTGAATGAAGATCTGTTGACCCGGCGCAGCATATGGACCGTTCATCATATGGTGTTGGGGCGGGGGCGGCGGTCGATATGGAGTTTGTTGATGAGCATGATGACCTGGATACGAATTCCACGCACCAGGTGGAGGAGGTAAATGGCCATATTGATTGTGCTGCTGTGGTGGTTGATGTAATGCAGGCAAAGGTCTTTGGAAATTTGCTGAAAATGAAGTGGATGCATTCGCATCTGGTCTGGTTGAGTGTAGATAGGAGGTGGACAGTGCTGAGTTGTACGGTTTACCATATTTCTTCCAATCCTATGGTCATATGGTCAAATTAGCTGCCTTGTTGTACTATCCGGAAACGAGGATTAAAGCAATACGAGAAAGCTCTGTTTCAGTGTTACTCACAGCCTCATGCGGATTCGATGGATCATGAGCCTTGTAGCCTGTATTATTACACTTGTGACACCAGAATCCTCTTGGATACACTAATAATTGACCTTTCCATAATAACGGTCTACCCGGTGTAGGTATTTCTGTCGGCGAGAGATCTTGATTTTGCGGAGGATGACTAGGTGGAGGTGGTGGTCTTGATGGACCTGCTGCGTTATTGTTACTAATATCCTTGAGCGGGTTCTCTTTTGACGGCGGTGGACCAACGGGCGAGCTGAAGCCACCTGTATAGGATGTAGATGGTTGTCTGGGCGGTAATGACGGTGGTGGATTATAATGAGTTTGACCTGTTTGCTGAGAGCCTAATTCATGTTCTGGTCGTCTACCAAAACCTACACCAACACCAGTGATATTCTGCGTTAACCTATCTGGTAATGGAGGTGGACCAGAAAAATCCATTCGAGAAGGGCCTGCATCTAAACTAGTTTCACCGTGTGCAGAATGAGCGGCTGAAGGTGTATATGCTGGAGGTGGATCAAATGGATCTTCATCGTTCGGTACTGCTGTTGTGTTCGATGCTGCATTGTTTGTTGGAGGTGGGCCTGCTGGAGGTGCGAATGAGCTTGACATGGTGAGGTGGATCGATACAGTGTTTGACAGCTTTTCGCTTTGTTGGTAAATAGAGCAGCTGAATCACAATAAATGGGAACTTGTATATTTACGACTTGGCAATAAGTATATAGTGACGTTGTTGGTTACCGTCGGACATGTGCAACACCGCTTTAATAGCTTTATCTATCTATCTATTACGTTATCATGCGAGGCTCATAATTTGGGTGGCAAAAATCAGTCTTACCGCAAAACGATATAACGAGTAGTAGTGGTAGAACTAGTGGCAGAATATCTCGAAATATGATACCTACAGACTTTCAAACGTCAGGATAAATCCGTCAAGTCAGCTTTGACTCTGATTTTTCCCCTAAATGACCTGAAAAACCTCTATCTGTGAGGAACTACATGAAAAAACCAGGTTTTATACATGAAACTTTCTGTAAATTTTTTCTTCACATTGAGTTATCAAACCACTTAACATCAAACAGCCCTTGTAGCTCAATCGGCTAGAGCATTCGACTTTTAAGATCTTTAAGAGTCAATCGAAAGGCTGTGGGTTCGAGTCCCACCAAGGGCTTTAATTTTTTGTTGAGGGGTTGTCGAGATATGATTTTTTGAAGTCGAGGGGTTTTTTGGAAATTTCCCGGTTCTACGGTGGTAAAACGATGTTAGGTGAAATGTCTCACTGGCGCGCGCAGTCTGGCGGCATTGACCGGTGTGATGGATAGAGCTTTTTGATTCCGCTCAAATATTTAAGCGAGTAGCTTGCTTGTACTTGTACAACATCACATTTACCATACGCTACTAGCTACTATCACTGACTGAACATAGCTATTTCACAAAGATCTTAGATATTCAATCAACTATTTGATACAAAATTTGCCTAGCAATATCCTCAATGTCCAATTTCCTTTAGCCGCTCTGCAAAAATAGCTGGACAATGCAAGATCGTATACTGCTCTCCAAGAATCAACCGCGCAATCCACAATATATGAGAACCCAGGATAACATTTGGGATGTCTAAGTATGGTCGACTACTTTTCATACTTGTCGGAAACGTCATATACACTGAACAGAAGGTACCCGATGAAAGCCATCGGATCAAACTCTTTTCTTACCGAAGAATAAACTAACTTGATCGGCTTTGAGCCGTATCCTCATAAAGGTCAACTAAGGTGTGGACTAGCTTGAATCTATTAAAACTACATAAACATGCTGAATATAAACAGTAGCCGCCGGTGCTTAAATGAGGATGATGACTGTGAATAGGAGTTTCAGAGGGTAATGTATGATAGAAGTTATTATCGAGTAAGCTAAATAACCCCTCTCCATATGTCGGACTATTTAGTCTTATGGCTGATCGCTGATATCATTTGCAAGATCTCGTTTATCGCTGTTCTGACCGGTGGTTCCTGACGACCGGTTGCTCTACTCATTGTAGAATCATAGAAAAACTCGATGGTACCATCTTTCTCATAGCCGATTTCATCAACGATCAGTCTCTGCGATTTGGGCGAGTATAGCAAGGAATCTTCAACATTTGCATTCATGATGTATATACAGGTCATTCATAATGGATTTCACAATCGAGAACACATATTCTTATTAATTATCCTTTATCATTTCCAAATAACTTTTGAAATTTGGTGTCGTCGCATGGGTATTGCTTATTTAGCTTGGTGGTGTTGATCAACTGCAGCTCTGAAAGCGGCTTTGATAATTTTGATCCAATCGAGTTCCTTCATAATCTTGTCCAAGACCACTTCGGAATGCTTTGAGATCAAATCATTGAGATCAACGGTTGTATTAAGGATTCTTGAGGAATTACGACTACCGAAATTGCTAAGAGTGACATTGATCCAAAGGAACAATGTCATATTAATCGAGATGAAAGAAGCAAAAATAGTTCTACTTGTTTGTTGATCTGGATTCCATCGATCTTTTCTAAATTTAGGACAAATTGTACCGTGTGGTGAGACTGTAGGCTCATCAGTCAAAAAAATGGCTGCAGAAATCGATATGCCAATAAGGAAAATTACTGAAAATGTGTGTCGACTGAGAGATAAAAGGAATCAGAAATTGTACTTTACTAACATTATTCACAATCATCGCATAATCATAGTAATAGAGATACACTGCAAAACTTTAATGCACTTACGGTACGATTTCATCCCAACAAGAGTAAATGAAAGTGTTTGACATCATGCCAAGACCGAAAAGAACGCTCACTACAAGTTGTAGATTGGTGACCCAATCCAAAGTTACTGAATGACCGATAGATAAACTCTCTTGAATCGAAGAACTTACTAAGTGCGATCATATCTGTAGAAGAGGAATTGCCACTGACTGGCTTTGGATTCCATTCTCCGCAATCACACTCGCAACTTTTGTTTGTATATTCTTTGGAAGGCATCTTTGTCATATAAGTTGAGCAGATGTCTATGAGAAGAAGTAAGGAAAGTGAATGTAATGATGTGTAGAAGAAGTGGAAAATGTTTGAACGGAGAATCATTTATATAAAAAAGGTTATATGAGGAAAGGTCATGCGTACTGCACATGCTCATACGTGAGGGCAACTCCTCATACTACAACATCATACTAAGACATCATACGAATCCGCTATCAACAATTTGTGAATTGAGTTAAGAGTCCATCGTCTATGCAAGTGAACGTACGATCATACCAGATTGCGCTCAGAGTATGACAACCCGACAACGTAATTGGAAGGATGATTGTAAAAATAGTCTCCAAGGCTAGTATGCGTACCACTGTGATGGGAAATGTACTTTCATTACGACGACAAAAGGTTTCAAAGTCCGTATGCATACATGTCTTAGCTCGTAAAATGACGAATATAATCAACGATGGAACCTGTTATATTGTTCACTTATTTCATTGTCGGATTTGCCAAAATTTCAGAGTTCCCCTAATCCCAAAGCTTTCTCCTCTCCTTGTGAGATGTTGTTTGGTTCATCTCGGTTCATCACCTATCAGTAAGCATGAAGATATTTAGACATTTATCAGAATGGAAAGACATGAGCTGACGAGAAACACAAAGTTACTCACAGCAGCTAAGCATACAGTCCAAATAACTCTGTTCATCATCGCAGTCATAGCAATCAAAACTGTCATCCAGAACTTTTTATTCCAAAATGTATTTCTGAACGTTATCTCACTAGATGTAAAAGATGGACCATTTTGAGTGATAAGATGATAACCTTGTCCATCACCTAAAAATAATGTTATAATGGTTGTTGCGATGAAGGGTATAGCGCTAAAAGAGGTAATTGTGCGAAAAGATCACATTAAAATCAGCACATGATGTACGTTACATACGAGAGATGGGATTGCTGATATGCAACATACATTTGTTCATGGTGAAAGAATAGAATATAAGCTAATAAATCGATGATCATTGTAAAGCTACCTGTTATGATTGATGCAGAAAAACATTTCTCACATCAGCTCAAATTACTACAATGAGTATTTTTCGTGCGTTCGATACAATGTGTAAGAAGGAGTATATCAAATTCCATATAACACTTACAAAGATGGATGATCTCATGAAAATACAGGTCCTTCTTATACCAACAACGATAGAGAGATGGACCAGATTCCCCATAATATTGATATCCTGGTGGTTGTTCACCAATTTGTGGTGTGATTTCCTGGCGAATATATCAGCATACTGTCGATCTGACACAGGACGTATATTGATAGGACGACTCACTGTCATGTTGTCTAGATCTAAATGTACCTATGTTCTCTAATCTGATCGATGCGACGAATATATGAAGATAAGGAAAGGAAACATAAGAGAGATAAAGCGTTGTAAGGGTTGATTTGGAAGCATGTAGAGTCATAATTTTGAATCACGTAGAGTATAAGCCCCACCATATTCCTTTGATGTTGAGTTGATTGATTGTTTGATTGTGTGGACGATAAATTGAATTTTGATTGTAACTTTATTCCAATTCCGTTATGCGTTGTGTGTCCAAGCGTAGGCATCAACCTCAGCTCAGCTCATGAATATGTATTTATACGATGTTATCAATGCCCCGGTAGGCATCATTCATCTTCAGTGGTCCGTCTGTATTGTTGGTTCTCCATGTTCCTGCATACGATATTACAACTAGTTTGTACACAATCACATTTTGGTGATGGATCTATGGCGAGTTCCATATTAGGGATATGTCAAATTTATCCGGATCTGTCCATAGACGATGTCATCAGCAGAGTCCTCTCCACAGGAAACAACGCTTGATCAGAATATCTGAATCGCGGATCTATCGCATCTATCGTGAAGTCAAAGCGAAGGAAAGATAGTCATAAGAAATCAACACTATTGCTTACCTTTACACATAGCGTTCATCCCTCTTAAGCTTGTATGTATGAACGATTGAATCATCAGGAATTTCCAGAATATTTGGGTGATATCTTTATCTAGATCTATGGTTGATCGAGCTGCTCCATAGTATGATAGTATCAACATGAAGATAGAATTCCATCTAAGTTAATGTATAAGCGAATATTGACTATGGTCAGCATAGAATTCGATTTTGGAGATTAGATCATCGTTGATACGAAATAAGAAAAACTGGAACTAAATTGGAAGTATTGGAAGCATACCTTCGGAAAGTATCATATGAAAGAAAGAAAATTATATATGTAATTGACCAGAAACAAATCGTGTCGGATAGACCTGTCAAAATAGAATGAGTCGTCTGACTATTTCTTGCGTAACGCGTTAACGATAGGTCAAGAGGGACGTATTCTGCTTACCACCCAGAGAGTTGATAGTATCTCTTGATAATCGCGGTCTCATCAAGTCTATCCTGATCTTCATAAATCATCTACATGACTTAACTGTTATCAGACCATGTTGAGATAACATTAAATCCCAGACGAGAGAACCTTCTTCCTGAGCATCGCTCTGTTGACAGGTTTGCGGCGATATTATGGGGTCTCCACACCTTAGCGGAGTTAATGATAAACTCCATCACCATTTCTTGGCTAATGAAGGCATTCCGGTTTCTTGGCGGAGGTCACAATGTTGAGGTCAATTTGTCTCCAAGTTAATATTGTTGTATATGCAATCTGATTTCTCTATGGATAGAGATGATAATCGTATAACAGACTCGTAGCAGACGTGAACATGCCGCCTTATCTCTTCCCATTACCGACAACGTCTCTTCTCACCTTCTCCTCCCTTCTAACTGATCCATCAGGTTCTTACACTTCAGTGCTTTCGGAAGCTACAGCCGCGAGAACGAGGTTACAGCTAGCTCTCAAGGGTGTAGCGGATAACGAACCTGGCTCAAGTGCTTTAGCTGTTCTAGATGTAAGTCAGCTGTCATGATAGTACTTGAATTCATATCTGCTGAGCTGACTGTCTTGGATTCAGGCTGTTCAAGTATATCTACCCTATTTGAAAGGTATAATAGCTTGTCTGGATGCCGATGAATTGCTATTCAGAGGGGAACCTAGTGAGTAGAGTCTGTCCAGTTTCAACTATAATAGTAATAACCAATCTCGGCTGGTTAGATTTCCCTTGGACATCAGCTTTAACGCATTATACACTTTCATCACCAATACTACAATTACCATCCATACATTCTGAACATCTGTTTGTTCTACTTACATGGACATTATCATTATCAAATTATGCTTGTTCGATATTAGATTCTTTACCCATTTTTGAGATACAATCACAATCACAGTCTCAGAAAGGAGGTAGTATTCCATATATGTCAAATGAGGATGAAAAACGAACAACCGCAGGATTGAGTAGAGCTGTAGATTTATTATGTCAAGCTTCAGGATTATCAGAATATATAGCTGAAAATGTTGTATTACAATTGGAATCAATCAAAAAAACTTCAGGTGGTAGAATAGCAAATGGCAACAAATGGCCAATAGAATCTAATAGAGAGACATTTAAAGGTTTATCGATGTAAGTACCCATTCTATCTGCCCAAAGGAGATTCTACAAGGACATGTAGCTAATTCATCATGTTATTAGGATGTTCCTTGCAGATGCTCATTTAACAGCCATACGTAAACTACTGCTACCTGTACTACTACATACACTGTTCTCACCACCTGGACCACCATTACCTTCCAATCATCCATCAGCTTCACTATTAGCTAAATTATATCTACATGTCACTTCACTATATACATCTGCAAGAGCTCTATTAAAAGTCAATCAATCATCAAGTATATCGATAGATACCTCTTCTTCATCTACCAAGAAACTCTTTTCTAGGGATAAGCCTAGTGTGGGGATTGATTTAGATTCATCTAATGAAGGTGAAATGATACCTACATTAAAAAGATACTTGAAAAAAGAATCACTGTTATCAGCAGCACTATCAAATAAATGGTTAGGTATTGAATTAGGTGAAAATCAAAAATCGCAAAAAGTTGGTGAAGCTATTTCATATATAAAAGACTCTTTAATGAAATTAGAAGAAATGGAAAATTCAAAGATGAAAGATAAATTAAAAGGATTATCAATCACAAAAGGAAAAGAAAGAAAAAAAGAAGAAAGGAAAAATAGAAAATCAAGAATTGAAAGAGAAATTGATGATACGAGAGCTTGGTTAAGAGTTTATACTAAATTGAATGATACTGTGAGTCGTTACCTCTCAAATGTTTGATTCTCCCTGAGCTAGAAGTGGACAACCGAAATAAGCATACTGCCAACAATTATGCTTACATCATTTTGACAGGTCGCTTTTCAACCTATCCCACCTGTATCTTCCCTCATAGCACCATCAGGAAGACCTATATTTGGCTCTAAACCTTTTGTACCGCCGCAAAGCAAGTTCGAACCTGCACATAGATTACCAGGTCCGAATGGAGAGGATGAGGAAGATCAGGAAAAGCAGACGGGCAAGTCAGATGGAGATGGAGAATACGCTGGAAAGGGGAATTACTTCTGAGACTGAACATTTCCACCTTGGACCTGCAAGACCACATTAACCTGACATTTATTGTATCTATATTGAATGTTGTATGAACTAATGAATATGAAGAATAAACAATATCATAATGACCACTACAGCTCGCCTGATTCTGTGATTCACTGTTGACTGAAATACACTATCGCTGTGATCGGCCGACAGATTATAGCTCAAGACAGATGTTCCGTTTGTGCTGCACATCTTATCAGATAAGAGCTTCTACTTAACAGAGATATGGCAATTCAATTCCCGGCCGACATGAAATATGCGTACGATGCCAAGATCAATGTTTACATTCCATAAAATATTACAAGGCACCAGATAGTACACTCATCTGATGCATTTGAACATTATTTTCATCTCGAGTACTGTATACCAGATGATCAATCAAGAAACGCGTCTTCAGAAATGACGTTTCGCGTTTCGATTTGATTCTGATAACATTAGCAGAATAAGAACGCGTCGATAATATTTACACACTCTGTACCCGCTGAGAGTTAATAGTAATCTTACATTATTCATTCCTCATTCAGCCATCATGACGAAGGTCTGTAGAGTCTGGATCGGACCGATAGCATGTCGTCAATCCAACTCGACTACTACTGCCCTGATCCCAAATCATACCATTAAGAGTCCATTTGAACCTCCACTCTTTATGTATTGCTGAACAATCAAATCGGCCGACCCTTTTCTATTTACTGTAGTTTCGATGGAAGAGAGAGGAGGCGGGTCACGTTCAGGATAGAAC
Organism: Kwoniella dendrophila CBS 6074; assembly: GCF_036810415.1. Classification (NCBI taxonomy): domain Eukaryota; kingdom Fungi; phylum Basidiomycota; class Tremellomycetes; order Tremellales; family Cryptococcaceae; genus Kwoniella; species Kwoniella dendrophila. Next base: position 1,121,898 of record NC_089482.1, read on the forward strand.
GCGTTTAACATATTTTTTTACGCGTCCCATCGCGTTGATTCTGATTATATTGCCTGATACGCGTTGAACATTACTCTATATGAACATTACATAATCCATAATCAATCAAAAAAAGCTAACACAGACGCGATCAAAAAGTTGAGTATGGTGAAAGAAAAAAGATTATCAATAAAAAGGGGCGGGTGTCTCAACGCGATCACTCTAATGTTTCTCTTTCTTTCTTTCTTTCTACATCTTTTCTTCTTTCTCTTCTCATTACCAAAACCATATCCTGTATAAGATAAAGGCTAGTCCTATAAATTATCTACGACTACTAAGACGTTAACGAACACTGTAAGTGCATGTCTTCATTTGTCAGTCACCTTATTCACAAAGCTGACTAAGCCATATTTCCTTCATCGACGCGCTCAGATTATCAGTCAACTGCTTTCCATTTTAAACTGTATTTTCTCTTCTCTTCTTTCCTTTCACTTCTTACATAACATACACTTAATCTCGCCAAAATGGTGATGTGGATTTACAAACGAGATGGTCGAAAAGAGCCTGGTAAGTCAGCTTCAAATTCTGGACCGCCAGTTCCATAGAACGCTGATAGCTAATAATTCGTTTCAATAGTCGCTTTCGATAAAGTCACTGCCCGTATAAATAAACTTTCATACGGTCTTGATCCAAACTTCGTTGAACCTGCTGAAATTACCCAGAAAGTAATTGTCGGTATTCACGCTGGTATCACAACTGTTGAACTTGATGTGAGTAGTAGTTTGGCACTCTTTCACACCATTTTAACCTAGACTCATTCAATCTTCTCCATTGTTTCTCCTCGTCCCTCTCTTTATTATTTGTCGCTTTTGGGCCATTTACTGACGTTCTTGTTCCTTTTTTTTAGAACCTTGCCGCTGAAACCGCTGCATACTTAACGACCAAACATCCAGATTACGCTATTCTCGCCGCTAGAATCGCTATTTCAAACTTGCACAAAGAAACCAAAAAACACTTTTCATCCGTTATCCAAGATTTATACGAATGGGTTAACCCAAAAACCGGCAAACATGCTCCTATGATTGCTGATGATGTATACAAAATCGTTATGGATAACAAAGAAACTCTCGACTCGGCTATTATCTATGATCGAGATTTCGCCTACAATTACTTCGGTTTCAAAACCCTCGAAAGATCTTACCTCCTTAGAGTAAATGGTAAAATCGTAGAAAGACCTCAACACATGATCATGAGAGTCGCTGTTGGTATTCACGGTAATAACCTTGACAAAGTCATCGAAACCTACAACCTCATGTCTGAACGATACTTCACACATGCTTCTCCTACTGTAAGTCAGCTAGCGTTTACACAAATGCGTTACAATAGCTGACATACCCCCATAGCTCTTCAACTCCGGTACACCTCACGCTCAAATGTCATCTTGTTTCCTTGTTGCCATGAAAGATGACTCCATTGATGGTATTTACGATACCCTCAAAACTTGCGCTCAAATATCCAAAACCGCCGGTGGTATCGGTCTCCACATCCACAACATCCGAGCTAAAGGCGCTTACATCGCCGGTACCAACGGTTATTCAAACGGTATTGTCCCCATGCTTAGAGCTTATGATGCTACCGCTCGATACGTCGATCAAGGTGGTAACAAACGACCCGGTGCCTTCGCTATCTACCTAGAACCATGGCACGCCGATGTCTTCGATTTCCTTGATTTGAGAAAGAACCACGGTAAAGAAGAAGTTAGAGCTAGAGATCTTTTCTACGCTCTCTGGATCCCAGATCTTTTCATGAAAAGAGTTGAACAAGATGGTAACTGGACACTCATGTGTCCTTCAGAATGTCCAGGTCTTGCCGATGTTCACTCTGAAAAATTCGAAGAACTTTATGAAGGTTACGAAAAAGCCGGTAAAGGCCGAAAAACCATCAAAGCTCAAAAACTTTGGTTCGCTATTCTCGAAGCTCAAACTGAAACTGGTGGTCCATTCATCCTTTACAAAGATGCTGCCAACTCTAAATCCAATCAACAACACTTAGGTACTATCAAATCATCCAACTTGTGTACCGAAATTATCGAATACTCTGCTCCAGATGAAGTCGCTGTTTGTAACCTTGCATCCCTCGCTCTTCCCGCTTTCGTCGATCTCGAAAAGAGAACTTACGACTTCAAAAAACTCCATGAAATCGTCAAAGTTGTTACCAAGAACTTGGATCAAGTCATTGCCCGAAACTATTACCCTGTGCCAGAAGCTAGAAACTCCAACATGAGACACAGACCTGTAGGTTTAGGTGTACAAGGTCTTGCCGACGCTTTCATGGCTCTTCGAATGCCTTTCGATTCTCCTGCTGCTAGAGAGCTCAACATACAAATCTTCGAAACCATCTACCATGCTGCTTTAGAATCTTCATGTGAAATGGCTCAAGAACAAGGTAAATACCCATCGTACGAAGGTTCACCAATCTCTCAAGGTAAACTCCAACCTGATCTTTGGGGTAGAACACCAACCGATCTTTGGGATTGGACTGAACTCCGAGCCAACATTGCCAAACATGGTGTAAGAAACTCTTTGCTCGTTGCTCCTATGCCAACAGCCTCTACATCGCAAATTTTAGGTTGGAACGAATGTTTCGAACCGTACACATCAATGCTTTACGCTAGAAGAGTACTTTCAGGTGATTTCCAGGTTGTTTGTCCATGGTTACTACGAGACCTTATCAACCTTGGTTTATGGGATGATAACATGAAAAACCTCATCATTGCTGCTGGTGGATCAATCCAAAACATTCCCCAAATTCCAGCTGAATTAAAAGCTATTTACAAGACTGTTTGGGAAATTTCACAAAAAGCTGTTATTGATTTAGCTGCCGATCGAGGAGCATTCATCGATCAATCTCAATCATTGAACATTCACTTAGCCAATCCATCATTCTCACAATTAACTTCAATGCACTTCTACGGATGGAAACGAGGATTAAAGACTGGTGCTTATTATTTAAGAACCAAACCATCAGCAAATGCAATTCAATTTACAATCGATGCAGCGACATTGAAACAAGCTAAATCACAAGCTGCTGAAAGTAAAAATACCTCTTCAGCTCCATCGGCTGAAAGTTTAGTAGCACCAATGAGACAAGTTAAAATTGCTACAACAGCATCATCAGTACCAACACCACAAATTCCAATAGAATCAAAATCAGATTCAAGATCAGATTCACCAAAACCAAGTGAAGAAGAAGAAATTACATATGAAGAAGCTAAAAGACGTGCTGAAGAAAGAGCTGAAGCCGCTTTACAATGTTCAATTGAAAATAAAGATGCTTGTTTAATGTGTTCTGGATAGATAGTCATGTCATGTTATGATCCTGGTGGTTGGTTCATCTTGTTTTTTTTTCTTTTTGGTTATTTTTTTCTCTTAGACTATTTTTGATGTTGTAATTCATGTTTCTTATTCATTATACTTTTATATATTATATTTATATCTCTATACAGTTTTTTGCATGCTCGATTATGTGATTATGTGATAAATCATTGATGATACATTATTACAACTATTTGACAGATATGTTTCTACTCTAATTACGCCTTGTACTGGATTAACTGAAAAAGCAATCCTTTCTCCCTTTTTTCTATCCAACTGAACTCATCAATACCCACTTTCTGTAATGATTGATTTTGGTTTAAGTTGTCAACCGCTGTTATGTTTCACTTCTTGAAAAAAAGAGATCATTTGTCTAAATATGATTGATGTCGATTGATAGCAGTATAAAGAGAATGCTGCTTAACAGCAATAAAAACCATGAATTGAAGATTCCATATATATTTCTTGAACTACTACCAGAATTAATTTTCTGATTTGTGGATGTCGAAACACTACCATTTGAAGCAGCATACTGAACACCTAGTTCATTCAATGCACCTGATCTAGATGATTTGCCTGATTGGTCGAATAAACAATCTAATTCATTTACCCCTTGCTAGATAATGATGAAAGGGGGAATGTCGTCAACTTCATTCCGATACGTTTTATTTGGTTTGGCAGAGCAAAAAGAGGGAAAACATAGTGTTGGCAGGAGAAGGAGAGTGACGAGAAGGGATGAGAAAAGACCTGGAAAATCTGATTCTGTTTGGGAAGAGGATGATCGAGAAGGGGAACAAACGCTGAGGTGAGGAACGAGAGATGAGGACGGAGCGAAAAAGGGGAAACGGAACGTATACTGTAGAGGAAGCTTCGCATACTATGATCTCAAAGAGTAATCATAACTTACCATCTCATACATTGCACCAAACCAGAACCATCTTTCAACCCAATTAACAGATTTCATATATGCAGTTGTAATATCCATAAATCTTTGTACTTCAATATATGTAGCTTGCCCATCATATTCACCCGTTTTTGAATTGTATACTGAGAAATTTTGTGTTGCATATTCTGAAAAAAAAAATAATAATAATAAACAGGTCAAACATCGGTTAGCGGAATTGGGTATATAAGGTACATGAAGACATATATCTTTTTTTCGTTTGAAATTTATGAGTAATTGGTCATCAGATAGATTTTACTTACCTGTAACCCACACAGGTAAATTATATGTATTATGATAATATTGTATATGTTCTATAAAATTTTGAGGAACTAAATCGTACTATATTCATCCCAAATAAACAGGTCAAACAAGGCTCAAATCGAAAAGATTGACCCAACAAAAACAATCCAATAGATCTCTACACTTACCCAATGTAAAGCTAAGAAATCCGGATTACAACCACCTTGACAAGCATCATACCATTCCTTCATCCATTGTTTACCTGCTTCACCTGATGTGACGGATGGAGAACCTAATCTATATCCTTGATATTTTAAAGGTTCTAAAATTTGTTTCCAAATTATAGCAGCTTGATATGGTGTACATTTAGATTGTTGTGGATGATCAGGTTCATTAAATCCTAATATATCTCTTTTACGTGTTAAAGGTACATTAGAAAAATTGTTATATAATGCTTGCTGAAAAGGTTTAATATAATCATCTGTACATCCCCATAACATTGGTATAAATGGAAATGGTATATCCCAAATTTTACTTGAATTCTTTTCTGGTATAATTGGATCAGGTCCCCATGTATAATATGATGATATTATCGTACCAGGTGAAGTAAATCCTCCCATTGGTACCCATAATTGATTTGGCCATGCTAATCCAGGTCCATCTAAATTATCGTTGAGCGCTAAGGTGTATTGACAGTTAGATATTAGGAAGACGATGGTACTGAATGAAGAATAGATCATCGCTTTTGACGATTAGATTATTCCGGTAAAGATTCTCAGTTGTATCGATAACTTTTATATCATTTTTGATATGATTTAGCACACCGTTTGGAAAACGAAAATCTCAATTTGTTATGATGAAAAGACCTGAAAGTGAATTTGCTATACAGATTAATTTGACGTAACATGTAGAGCATATATACTTTGTAAAGCACCCTCTAGAATGAGTTTTCTCGAAGCCAATGGGGAATTATGAAATGACATGCTGAAGCGTGAGTAGGTGTTGAAGCTATCCGGAGCTATAAATAAAAAGAACAATAGCTGTTTTAGTAATTTGATTTTGAGATAAGGGTGAGCTAATCTGTATTTCAGGACTGAATAACACATCTATATAGTGTGATTCCGTATATCGTATATGTTTGATCCGATACATGAGAAACAAAAAACAAAAGCAAATAATAATGCTTTATTCACGATCAAACCAAGGAATATATATTTAATCGTTGTCCTCAAAGTGATCATCGTCTATCAAGTGTTAACGTACGTTTTGTGTAGGGAGCGGCAAATTCCGCTACCCTATTCCGAAGTGATCGGAAATCAGAGATAGAGAGAGAGCCTGAATGTGACCGGTGAGCAACTATACAAATGCATACAACAACACATAATCTACCTTGAATAGTCTGTAACGGGGGTTTCTTGATTATAGCTGATTTTCCAGTCTCTCCACTATATAAACAGGCAGATAATTCTCTACATTGAGACCTTCATTACTTCCATAAATCCAAAAACTAACTCCCTGCTTCACTGATTGGAAAAATACTTTTTCTCATCGATTATTCCTGAACCAAGAAATCCTTTTCTCGTAATAATTCTACTATTGACCAGCTGAGATAGCTCTACCCATACCTAGCTGATCATCTCTTTGTCTTTTTTGTACCATTTTTTCTTGATTTAATTGATTAATAGACCAAGGTTGTAAATTACCTTCAGATCTTCTTCTTAATTCACCACCTAAAATACAAACCATTCTTCTTGCTTCATCAACTAATTCTTCTAAAGGTTGAACTAAATCTGTTGATATACAAGTACCACCTAAATCAAAATCTTCTGATTGTATTCTTGCATTATCTAAATTATTCATACGTTCATTTAATAATAATAACCATTGTGTATGAGCTGTTGATATATCTGGTTGAGAGAATGCTATGATATATTTAGGTAAGTTTTAAACGGATAATTAGCTCATTAATCATAATGACTATATTATTTTCCCTTTATTATGATACTCACGAGCAAAATCAGTTTGTCCTTCTCGTACAAGTAATGTTGAAGTAGCTGGCATTTTGACCTTCTTGTTTTTGTTTGTATTTGTCGTTCCCTTGATGTGTGAATTAATTGTACTAAATTATGATTACTGCCTTGATGCTACTCTTTATCGATTGACTGTTCTTTGTTGTTATTGTCCTTGTTTATTGCTGGATTGCTGATGATTTCTGTTTTCATTTTCGTGGGAATAAGTTGGAGTATTTATAGGTATCTGTCTCCTTTTTGATCGTGTGACTTGAACTCTTAGCATAACTGGAGAATCCTTTTAAGTCAAAGGATGTATGGTAAATCCTTTCTCGTTCTTCTTTCGGGACGATAAAAAGCCGGAGGATCTGCTGATATCAGATCAGGAGAAGACCTCTTTGGGGAGAGTTAAGAGTAAAGGAAGTAATTAGTCTGGAACCCTCTCTATCTTATCCAATTCTTCCGCAAATAGCCTTGTTTAGTCCGAGACGATCAAAGGATGTCAAAGCTATTGGTGATAGCTCTTATGAGCAGAAGGTTCGTTACACCTCTTGATAAGATATCGTATTTCAGCCTGGTTAAAATCGTAATATCGGTTAACTAGTCATGAACAGGATTTTTGTTTCTCTGTTATTTATCTCTTTATCAGTTCGAATCGTAATACAGCGGTCTTTGGGGATTACCGAGACTGACAGTTGATTCTTTCATGAAATCGGGTTATCAGCAAGAATATTGAGACTGGTGAAAGTATGATCGGGTATATTATCCATGCAATATAAAGAAAGAAAAACGAAACAAGAGATCAAGTAGAAAAAGATATGAATATATGAATAATAAGAATCGAAGAATGATAGAAAAAGAATCTTCCCTTATGAAGACCCGAGATTGATCTATATCTTTGACCAATCCAAAAATATAGCTGACAAGAATCAAAATAAGATAGACGAAGTGTTATTTCGTTATGAATTAAGCTTCAGACTTTCTCTTCTTTTTTTTATCTTTTTTCTCTTCTTTACTTTCTTTTTCAGATTTATCCTTCTTTTCTTTCTTTTCCTTTTTAGATTTCTTTTCCTCTTTTGTTATCTCATCATCTTCTTTAATATCTATATCCATAGCTTCAGATTTTCTTTTTTCTTTTTTATCTTTCTTTTCCTTTTTATCCTTTTTATCTTTCTTATCTTTTTTAGATGGTGTTGAAGTTGCAATAGGTAAACCTCCAGCAATAGCAGCTAATTCAGGATCTAAAGGTTCATTTTTCTTTGATTTTTGATCTTTTTCAATTTGTTTAACAGCATCTTTAATATCATCTTCTTTTACATCACCTTCTTCATCATCATCTTCATCTTCATCATCACCTAAATCAGCTGCAATCGCTGTTAATGCTTTTTGAATTGCATCTGCATTCTTTGATACTGGTGCACCGGTCTATACACATGAATAAAATTTTAGATATATCAGCTTCTTTGTCTTACAGCGGTTGACCGATATCATGTATAGTTTCGACATTCTCCCCAAAACTCACCTCAAAGAAGTTCAATCTTTCTTCTACTTGAGCTCGTAAAGCTTCACCGAATTTGTTGGTTGGTACATCAGAGAAACAATCAATTCTACATGCTATTGAACATTTGTTGGCTAAGAATCTAGAAATTCTTCCCTTGTGTTTGGTACCGGCACGACCAATAAATGTTGAGTGGTAAATGAGACCGTACTGAAAGGGACTGATCGTTAGTTCGACGTTCTTTCGAAGCTTCACAGCTAATAATTCGACTTACTTTAGGTGTATTACCTTTTGTCTTTAATGCTCTGAAAAGAGCTTTTTCAGCACCAAGAATTTGAACGGTTGAGGCAGGGTATTTGGCAAGGTTGGTGAGGGAACCGCTATTAGGTGGGAGTATATGGATCAGCTCGGATATTCAGCGGTCAAAACGATTAAGAACTGGGTGTAATGGGCAAAGAAAAAGGGAGCACAAACTTACGCATGAGAAATCAATCTAGCAGCAATAGTTTCACCGATCAAAGCAGATAAATTTGGAGCTACAACATTCATTTTTTCAATTAAATATCTTCTTAAAGATTTTCTATATTCAGCTAATTTAACAACTCTTTCAGCGAAATTTGAAATGTTGATTAAATCAATTTCATTTATATCTGAACCCATTGAAGCTCTTGCGGCATCTAAAACATTTCTTGCTCGAGTTTCATCATCATCTAAAATAGTTTGCATTTCTTCTAAAAAATCTTCAGTAATTTTTGTTCTATCTCCAATTAAAACAGCCAATAAAGCATATTGATGTGCATCAGGAACTAATTTATATAATTCTGGGAAATGCCATCCATACCATTCTCTAACTCTCATTGAAAATGTATTTAAATCTTTATCTAATTGATCACTTAATGAAATTGCTTGAATAATCATATTATCAGATCGGTTGACATTGAACTATTAAGCATTTTAGGGTAAGTATTCGTATACACAATAAAATGACGATCATGATCAAGAAGGAGATAGCTCAAATAGAAAGACCATATACACACCTTTACTTTCCCTCTAGAATAAGAATGACCTAAACCTAATTGAGCTATAGCTACATCACCTTTTTGCATACCACCTTTAATTAAAATCTTTTCTTGATGTAATCTAATACCTCTAATTAATTCTAAAGCTCTTTCTGAAGTATCACATGGGATATTCAATTCACCTTGAATAGCACCTGCTAACCCTCTTTCAGTTACACCTAATAAAATACCTGATTGTTTTTTATTTGATTTACCACTTGTACTAGGTACGATTAAATTTAATAAATTCTTTAAATGATCATTAAGTATACCTTCAGAAACATCATTAGCATTTTCTAAAGCTTGTGCAGCTGAAGTAAAAGGTAAAAAAGATTGTAATTCAATCATTCTTGAAAAAATTGATAAATCATTAATTGAATCTTGTAAATGTTTTGATTTAGCTGCAATTTCTTCTTGCATATTTACACTGAATAATGCATATCCTGATGCTCCTTCGAAAAGGACATGAGTGAGTGAGCCGGACATGGCGAAGAAGTGAATTTGTTGGGTTACGTCGAATTAAGTAGAAGTTTAGATTTGAGATCTCCCCTTTTTTATGGTCTTTTAGCGGATGATCTGGCTGGTTGCTAAAGCAAGAGTTCTATCTAAGATGACTATAAGCAAGCAGCTTTTTTGTGATAAGACTAGGTTTATTCAATATATTCCTAGAAGGTGATCTATAGATGTAGAGACGATGTAACCTTGTGCAGCCAGCAAAGAGGAGCAAAGATAAATTTCTGAACTTGAAAACGAAAATCTCCATTTTCCTTAATTCATCCATGCCTATAAGAAGGATAGACACTTGAAAACGTGGATTTGCTTCCGTTGACTGTGATCGGCGAGTCCCGATCTTTTCACTTAATTTCAATAATCTTCAGCGTGTCGTCAGACCCCACTGAGTTCGATTCGATCCTTCCTCCACTTTATATGTCCATTTTTGAATCGTTCAACTCTCTTTATTTCGATCAAAGTGTTCTTCTTCACAGATCAGAAAATTGGCCTTTTCTTATCAAAAGCTGTCAACATTACAAGAGTAGCTACAGAACAAAATGGCTAGTCAAGCAAATCATGGTCATAAGGCAAAGCCACTGCCGCCAGTTTCACTAACTTTTGTGAGTAGCAAGTATAGCACAACCACTTTGTGGATGAGCTGACATTTGGGTGGGTTATATAATAGCTTGGTACTAGTAGTGGTAAGTATGGCTTCATCGAATGCTTCATCGGCTTTTCCATCTGGGTAACCCGCATGGCTGACCTTTACCGATGTTTATTTAGGTGGTGGACCGATCTTGAGTCGGAACTGCTCTTCTCTAGCTGTTGACTTTGGAAATGAGACATGGTGTAAGCTGCTTCTCATATAGCTCAATGTTTTTAGCGATAAAATCTAATCAGACTTTTACACTGCCGATTAGTATTCGATAGTGCTGATGGTACTTTAATGCGACTTCATCAGTCTTCAGTACGAATAGCTAATATATCTCGAATATTCATAACACATATGCATGCAGATCATACATTAGGATTGGTAGCGATAATGATGACGATAATGAGTGGAGTTGGAGTTAAACCAGGAGAAAATGAAAAATTAGCTGAACTAGGTAAAAAGAAAAAAGCAACATTTCATATATATGGTCCAGCCGGAATAAGAAAAATGGTTAGAACAATACTGAAGATTACTTCAATCAATTTAGCAGGTGTTTTTGCTGTACATGAAATCCTAGAACAAGGAGAAGAGTCTTCAGTACATTGTGAAGAAGAAGATCTACATGCCAACGAAGCTGTAGGGATAGATTTCATAGCAAATGACAATGGTGTTTGGGAAAATATACTGGAACAAGGTAATAGTACAGGAAAAGGATCAAAAGGCTGGAGTGTAAAAGCTGGTCCGATACATCATAGAGGTAAGCCCTATTTGCCTCAGATAGATCTTTTTATAGAAATCTATGTTGCTTATGCGTCTCCCTCAAATCAGTTCCATCGCTTGGTTATGTCTTAGAAGAACCTACGCCACGATTACAGCTTGATACCTCTACCCTTATTCCCTTACTTCAGTCGAATGCAGAAGCACTCGCCAATCTCGATCCACCTATCAAACACCCCTTGTCCCTTCTCTCCCACCTCACTTCCCTTCCCCCACCTCCGCCATACACACTTCCAACGGGTGACGTGATAAATCCTCCACAGCCATCTGGTGTATCTCGTAGAAAGCTGGTGATTTTTGGTGATTGTTCGGGTGGCACAGAGAACTCAACCTTTCGGAAGATGTGTGAAGATGCTAGTTTGTTAGTTCACGAATGTACGAATGGACATATACCGCATAACGTGCAACGAGGAGATAAAGGTATGAAGATACGTAAACAAGATTTGGAACCTAGTTTAGAGGAGAAAAGAGATAGAATGTTTTTCCATAAACCCGGACAGAAGAAGCCACATGAAAATGGTCATTCACATTTCCATCATTCATACGTGGACCAAAAAGCTATAGATGATGAAAAGAGATTAGAAGTCCAGAAAAAAGCATTATCAAGAGGACATTCTACACCCGAAGAAGTGGGAAATTTCGCTAAATCAATAAAAGCTAAAAGAGTGATCATCAATCATTTCTCAGCCATGTTTCCCTCACCACATTACCCTTCGTCTGAACCTTTTCCTTCTATACTATCACCAATTTCACCTTATCCTTATCCTTCACCACATACACAAACAGGACATGGATATGAGCATTACGCAGAACCTCGACCTTTAACTAAAGGAGAGTTACATACTAGATTAATCATGCAATCTTTAGCTGATCAAATAACACATATATGGTCACCATCCATAGAAAAAGATGAATCTGGAAAATCGAGAATGGCTATTCCAGCAAGAGATTTTATGACTATCAGAATACCATCACATGATTTATCGGAACAGGAGGCAGAAGAAATCAAAAAATACAAAGAAGAAGTGGATCAAGTCAATAAATCTTGGAAGGATCATGGCGGTATTTGGTTACCCAAAGAAACAGGTAAAATATGGTTGGGTGTGAATCCTCCACCTATATCAACTGAAGAAGGTACCCATATCAGGTTTGAAGAGTAACGAAATTACATATCTTACCTCTCATAGCTTGTTACAACATGCAGCATGGTTGGGCATAAAGATCGCTAAACTCGTGAAAGAAGGTCATCCACCTATGTAACAAAGGTTCGAGCAATAGACTCATACTATCAAGGTACAGCCTATACTTCGATAAGCGCATTCGAAATCCATTTTCCCTTTCTTGAGACTTCTGAACAAAGGATACGAAAAACATCATTCCTTCGCGTCTTCTTAGTGACGATTTTTCGAGACTTTCCTTTGAAATGTTCAAACTTTTTGGAACCCTCTCTAAATATGCGAATCGACTTTTGCCTAAATCGTTTGATTCCGCTATTGCATATAAGCTTGAAGATATTCGAAAGTACCTTGTTGTGAGTTTTTAATATTTTTTATTTTCAGAACAGTCTACATCCTTACTTCCAACTCAGTCATAATGTCGACCTCAACCAACGTATACCGTTATGATCCGTATGAACGTCCTACAGTCTATGCCTCGATCTTTTTGGACACCTATACTCATGAGAAGCGTTCAGAGTTAAGTGCATCTCTATTCCGCTATGCTGGATACACTCAAGCCAACTCGGAAGATCATGCGAAATTTGAGGACTTTAGTAAAAGATGTAAAACTGCTACTATCAGTCTTCGAGATGAATTCCTTGATGGGACTACTCATTTTTTATATAAGGATGACAGGTTTCAAAAGGACTTGAGCAAAAGACTGTCTTCCATATTCAATGATACCGATAAGGAGATGGGATTTCAATATAAGGTGATACAACCCAAAAACATGAAGGAAATTAGAGGACATATGGGTGCTACGATGTTGAGGGACTTGGATTTATACAACAATCCTATGAATAGGGTAATCACCATCAAACCACAGTCACGTCTATCAAGTTTAATCAGTAAAATGACTCCAGGTAAAAATTCTAATGATGATCGTAATGAAATATACTACTGTCAAAATGTTTTCAACCCTGATAGACACAAGACCAAAGCCGAAGATCTGAAAACATTACAGCGATTCATTGAGGGTCCTTACTCAGATTACATGCACAACTTGAAGCTTGATCATCCACCGATGGATGCTATTGGGACATTAGCTAGAGATAATCATTGGAATATAGCTGAATCTAATTTATCTAGATCAACAATTGATCAACTTCATTTTCTCTATGAAGGTCATGTAAGACCCCGTGAGCCTGAAGCTGAAGAGGAAGAGGAAGAGGAAGAGGAATAGGCAAAGTAGACTATTACTGCATAATGTTGTTTTTAGTTGATCTTGCATAATCCAGTATTGCGGGTGGCGAAATATCCAAAAGCTATGACTCGTCACCTTTATGATTCTCAGTATATGCATTATGTATTTAAGACCAGCCCCATAAATATCTCCTCCTTTGAAGCTATGAGGCGAACGATATTCCCAAATCAGAGGACTAGACTGAGCAAATCTTCTTCCAACTGCCAGTACTGACGGATTGCATCAGCGAGAAGAGTCTTCACCCTTTGATACACGTAGAAGGCGTTTGAAGGAGAGTAGACAATAGGTTGTAAAGAGAGTCGACAATTTACCTCGTGCGGGAGTCTAAATAGCAGCATGCAGCAGTCTTTTCGTGAGAATTTCTCTCATGGCCTCACGTCTGGTATATACATCCTTTGGCTTGTCGATTGAGCAGATTCCTATAGCTCCATTGTTGAGCGCAGCTGTAAAAGGATGAACAGGTGATCCTTCCTGGCGAAAATTCTCAATTCTCTCACATAGGGCACTCGAATACCCCTATGCAGCGAAGATTATATAAAATGTTTACAGTATATAAAGCGTTCTTTTCTGCAACTACTCAGTCCAGTTCTCTATCCTCAAATCCATTTCGTACATTCAAATTTCCGGTACGGATTTATCTTTCAATTAAACTCATACTCTAAACCATGTCAACTCAAGAAAGCACCCTTACTCCAGACACTCCAGTAGTCTATGCCACAGCTTACTACGACGAGGGCGAACGAAAAGTTCTGACTAAAATATTTACATATCATGGGGACATCAAATCAGGTACTACTGAAAGCGCTAAATTCACAGACTACGCGAATAGATGCTCAAAAAGTATTGGAGAGCTCACTAAAACCTACAGCGGTGAAAAATCGGCAATCGCCTATAAATTAGCGAAACAACCAGGTGGGTTCGAAAGAGATTTGGTAACATATTCAACCTTGGCGACTCAACCTGAAGATAAGGCGAGAAACTTTACTTGGGAAGTACTTAATTATGCAGAGATGAGGGAACTACAGCACCTCGAGCACGTAATGGATGTAGATTCTGCGGAGCGCGCACGTGTAAACAGCGGGAATACTGGTAGAAAGCTTGGACGTAAGAGCTACCTTGTTCTTATCGCTTCAGAATCGGATAAAGCAAGCGATACAAAGAGCCCTTGGATTAGGGAGTCGCATACCGCTCTTGAACCAAAGTGGAAAGAAAGAAAGATTAGCGATACTAAAGTCTGTCAAAACATCTACGAAGAAGATAGCGTTGGTAATGAAGAGATAGATTTAGAGCGTGCTCGTGAATTTGCCAAAAAAGGGATTTATCCAGCGATGGTACGCGAGTATATCTGCCAGCCTTCGCTGTTAAGGGCACCGTCTACGGATTCAAGGCGAAGCGATGTAGGGATCATTCCATTATCTCAGTCAACAGCAAACAAATTAGGGTTCCTCCACGATACTTTTCAAAACCGATATACTGACAGAAACCCCGAAGAAATCTCTATCCTTGACTCAGAAATTGGTGTTGTCTTAGGTGGTACTTCTCTTCATCCTGACGAATCTACCCAAAGTTTAATTTGATTTTCTGTTTTGGTCACCAACTCTGTGTAGTTTGATTGTTGCACCATGCATCACATGCACACATGACCGGCCATACAACATGTTATGATGCATCAGAACTATGAACTTCAAGCAAGTGAATGAGTGGCCCAGCGATCATAGAAGGCTAACAGATGATGCACAACCTATTGCGACGATATTCAGTCATGTATATGTGGTATCCTAGATACAGTATGACTGTATTTGCACAAAGTCCGGAGTTACTTTCGTTGTGAGAATTTGCAATCAGCCCTTCTTTGGGACGCGTTATTATCTTGCCAAACCTATCTCCTTAAAACACAGATATACTATGCGTGCACTATTGGAATATGCTAATTCCAGGACTTGGCAACCGACATGGAGGTCTCCAGACGACCTGCCACTATACAGCAATTGCCGGACATGCAATACACACATGCGTCATGAAAGGAGATAAATTAAAGAAGCATGCTTCGTAATGACAAAAGTGACAGACACCGCAGACCACACAGCACCTCACAGTACTCGGAATCTGAGGACCTGGCGGTAACGAACAAGGCCATGGCATTGTCTGGAACTGAAAGTGGTTCAAATATATTTCACGCTATGAAAGCCAGATATTCCGCTGAGGTCGTCATCAAAGCTTTTCCCCATATATACATATATGTGTGTAAAGTACCGCGACAAGGCATTTGAAGAACACGTACTCACACATTATCAAAAGATACCAGGTCTCTCTATCTCTTTAAAACACTGACACCAGATACGATACAGTAAAATGAATTCAGCAGTTGCGACAAGCCATAAAGAGAGCTACTATCCCGCCACATGCTTTCAATTTATCACCGTTAAGAAAACCAGTAACAACAAAGGACCAGCCAGTTGGGAAACTCGAGTTTGGCTTGGGAGGGGATTCGCTTTAACGCCTGAGATCAAAACTGCTTTTAATGAATATATCCAAAAGGTCGATAAAGTTACTAAAGATGCTCTCGAAGTTGGTGGATTCACCGATACGCAAACCGCTGTGAACGGTATCAGAAACAGATTGGAACACATCGATTCAGATTCTTTCAAGCGTTTCCCGGTTAATGCAGATACCACCTCCAAGCTTTGGGACGATATCTCTAGAGCTTCTGGGAGATCAGCAAAAGGTGAGACCATTTATGGAATGTTGGTTTTAGGTGTTAGAGATCATGGAAACCCTTTATCCAAATCAACACGAGGTTGGAGAAGTAAACTCAAATTTCCATCATCTAAAGATACATCCTCAAGACCGTCTCTTGCTAGATATGAGAGTTTGAGGGGTGTGAGAGTATATAACTCACCAAGAGATCCAAAATTATACATTGAAGCTGAGCAACATATACCTCGCTGTGGATCAGATTTCCTCGGACAATGGTCTAAAACTAAGGATCTTAGCGATAAACATCTCTCAAAATTCATGACCAACTATCCTGGAATCATTCTTGCAAAAGCTCATGAAGATGCTTTGAACTTACCTTTCTTAGAGGATATCAAACATGACTATAAGTCTGATCCTGTTGAGCCTGAAGATCCTCTGATTCCGGTTGAGTCAATGTTCGTAGAATCGCAAACCGATGCTTCCTCAGCTAATCCATTCAAGTGGACAGACGGCATGGAATCATTAATCTAGTACTGAACAAATTGCAATTTTTCTTATATTTCTGAGCGGAAAGCATTCTTATACATTGACCTGTTATGCATCTCGTTTATTCTATTGATTTCAAACCAATCTGTGCAACCGCTTGGACGCAAAGGCATAGAAGGCATCCCGCTTACAGATCAAAGTCTATATGCCCTGGTCATAACCATCCTGTAAACCTCTCTTGCTGGTCTTTTTCCTTAAACCCTGGATTGTGTCTATTTTGTCTTTCAATCCTTGATCAAACATTAAAATCATGATCATAGCTTTATCAATTTGGTCTAAAGCGGAGTCTTCGTTTTCTTGCTCCTCCATGTATATTTCGCGATCGGCATCATCCATATATTCAGATTGTGCTTCTCTATCTATTCTAGCTGATTGCAAATCTTTGAGATGAGCTGTAGTCGCCGCGATGAGTGATTTAGAGAGATTTTCAGGAAGTGATAATGATACTACGTGTAAGGAATCGGTGAAGGATTTGTATCTATTTGATAATTGACAGAAATGAGTTCTTTCGTATTACGATAACATTCTAACGGTATACGATGATATGAATGACTTACAGCAGAGCTAAGTTGGAAGGGTCATGCTCCTTGACTATAGCATTTATAATTCTCTGGAAGACTTCGATCAGGTTATTAGGAGTATCATTCCATGCTCCTGATTCTTTGGCTACTTGCAATAGACCGGGAACCAAGCTAAGAAAAACCATTGAGTTAGCCATATATACCTGACGAACAGGGTCTGAAGAGTTGAGGAGTGATTATAGTGACAGAATAATACTCACAATGCAGCCGCCTATAGGGAGGAGATAAGGTTGTCAGTCTCTTCCACCTCAGTATCAGAAAACTATTGATCTCACCTCTTTAACATCCTCAGAATACCTATTGACCAAAGCATCCAAACTTAATTGCATACTTGGTTCGAGCCATGGCCGCAATTTCCCCCTCATGTTAAAAGCGTAAAGAGTAAGATTACTAAATGCTTGTATCTTTTCGTCCATTTCCGATGTATTTGATGCCACAAGAGCGTCTTCGGTATCCAGGGTAGAATCTTCAAAGCTCGATAACACTACAATATGTATGTAGTCAGTAACGATAACTTCCAATGGTCCGAAAGGAAACAACGCTCACATGTATCAGATTTAGGCGGTTGATACGAGGCTGCTTTGAGTAAAGGTGGAATCACTTGCGGTAAGAAGGGTTCAAAATCATCCCTTAGCGTTACACATAAACTGGTCCATGCTGTTCATAAACCACCGAGGTTAGCTGTATTCGCGCGCCGGATAGAAAGTAAGTGTTTGTCTTACCATCCATCAAATATGAGGTCCGCTTGTCATCAGGCTGTAGCGAATTCTGTACGGTAAGCATGATCTGCGCAATGGTTACGGCATCTCCTGCAAATGTCTGTACAATGTATACAATCAGTTTTGTGCATAACCATTTTTGCAAGTCATACTCACTGATTTTCCAACAGCAGAACCTAATCATAACAGATCCATCGTCAGCGACGCGCTGTGAATTATCTAAGATACAACTTACCGATCAGAGTAGCGCATTCCATCGCTCTACCTTGCAATTGCTGTTGCTCTTCCGATGTAGCAGTTTTAAGGGTGTGTATAGCCAAGTCCATCACAGTACCTATTATAGCTTATCAGCTGAACGTTGCGGAGCGCGTATATTTGAATCGCTCACGATAGTACGGTATGAACGTTTCCATTGCTCCTAGAACAACATTTGCTGCATTTTCACGTCAATTGATACCAGCCTGCGGGTATATGAGAGACTTCGAAAGTGCTTACACATTGTAGCCAGAACCTGCTCTTTAAGATACAATGGACCAGAGTGAAATTGGGTGAGTAAGGCTTTGACCAAAGGATCGAGATATCGAGAGAATGATTCCGGCTCGACATCTTGGAAGAAGTTCGTCAGACATGCTGCAGAGTGCGCACAAACCCTATTGAAGGAATGGTCAGTGGGTAAGATCACCACATAGGTGATTTATTCACCTTGTAACCGGATCTTCCAATAAAGCCAAACATATCTGTAACACATCGTCCGCATAGTCCCTTTGCATTGTTCCCTATCGAAACGAAAATCGTCAGATTTTGGCGCTCATGGCCGCGGGTCATGCTGATTCGCATAACTTACTTCACAATCGGAACACAATTGACCAATGCATTGCAAGAAGGCATATCTAACTCGGGGATGCGGGTCTTTGGCCGTTGGCGATATTATACTAGCTTTTTTTCTCAGCGAACACTACTCATCAGCCATCACCGAGTACTCACGTCAATACGTCACGTATTCGAGGATTCAGCTCTTCAAAGCAGCCTTCTGATACTGCAGCTATCGCTACTAACGCGCAGTATCGACATCTCCAATCCTCCTGAGTGAGCAAGGATTGCACTTGATTTGATACTGCTGGTAATAGAGTTGTACCTCCTGAACAGAAAACATCAGATCCAGAACGCAGGTTGAATGCGAAAAGGCGAAGGTTAACATACCAAGCGCGTGGGCTAAACGATCCAAAGCTTCCTCGGCAAATACGGGATACTCCTCATCTTCCTCATCCGGCTGTGAGATAATTAGCGATGAGAGATTCGAGGGAGGTGATTTGTTTCACTCACATCGTGAGTGATCAGCCAATCTTGGCAATCCTCTTCGAGGCTTCCCACTTGTCTACCTATCAGTAGACCGACTAGTTCTCTTCCTACTCTGCCACTTTCCCATTCATCCATCTGTGAAGGTCTCATCTCGCATAATGAAAGCAGTATCTCTGAAGCTGGATTTGCTATCTCTTCCCAATCTTCTAAAGGTAAATTCGAATTGGGGTATGGCGAAAATTGATGACTAGAAGGCCCAGCTGGAGGTGAAATCATTGACAGAAGATACGGTAATATATCATTCAACGCTGGTAGAAAAAGGTTTGGGTGAACTGAAGCTAAATCTACCAAAGGGACTAAGGCATGCGATAGTAATTTGGGCGGTAAACGCGACAAAGCCTGATTGGATTGTTAGCGGGCCGAAACAAGTACACAGGCGAAGGTAGAAACTTACTTGGAAAGCTTGGTGAACCAACTGAGAACCTATCTCTTCCCTCTCCTTCCCTGTTACGCCTTCGAACAAAACACTTCTAACCGCTTTCATAGCTTCTACTCTAACGTCAACGCTAGGATCATTCATACCAGCTAATAATATCTGAGCAAGTTGAGGTGCGGGTAAAGGATCGCTTACGGAATCCACAAGTAAGGTTGGAGTCATATCAAGAAGTTGAAATGGAGTGAATCGATGAAAAGGGTGTGGTGAAGCTGTAAGCTCTAGTAATACAGGCGGTAAAGGATGTAACGGTCCTGCAAATTTGGCACGGTATCAGCTTATACTTGTTAATCCAGGACGGCCTGAAGACCACTGACTGTGTCTTGCTGAGCTTTCTTGAGCCCAACCAGCCGCACATACTCCTAAGCCTTTTCTCATTCTAGTGTCCATCTCATCTTTTAATCCAGCACATAACACTGTTTCTATCCGACTTCTAGTGGTTTCTCTTAGGACATCGAAAGGTGCTGTAGCATGTTGAGAGTTGCCATTCAGAAAAAGGCCAGGAAGTGGCTTGAAAGACAACCTTCTCAGTAAGATGATTGCAAGGAGTCGTTGCTAGGATTTATGATCAGCTTTACCATCTCTCGTCGTTCGCAGACAAATCATACTCACATCGAGTTGGAATCCTCCAACACCCTGAGCACCAATCTGAGCAAGTAAGAGCAATACTTCTGCCGGTGTATTGATTGTGAGTTGCCGAAGATGCTTTTCGGCTCTTTGTGTTGTGGTATAAGCTTTGACGCTATATGGTCAAGATGAAAGCTAAGTACTTACTCTTGTCGGGGTTCATCAGCTGTTCCCATCAAAGCTTCCAAGACAGCTCCGATGTCTCCCATCAGGTGTTCTGTGGACATTGTATAGGCCTAATTGGGATTCTCGGTCGAAGGATAGATCTACGAGGATGAAAAAGAGAAAGGAGTAAATTATGGAAGTACAATCTAAACTGTAGCATTTAATGGTATCCAGGTCAAAGCTGAAAACATTTATCTATCTTCGCTGATCTTCCGTCGGAATTACGAGTATATCAAAAACTAATAGCTCATTAGGATTATTTCGATACTGTATTAGAATAGTTTGTAATAAAAGCTAATCAGTCGTCACAAGCCATAACCTCCACCTTGACGAGTGATTTTTCGAAAATCAACGAATTAAACCCAAGTCGAAAGTCAACATGCAATTGTTTCAACTTTCTTGTCCTACAGTACAGCCGAACTCAATTGAATCGGTCAAGATCGCTACGAGATGCCTACTTTAGGTCCTTCTTTGCTCTTTGCAGCGGGTCTCACCATTGGTGTTGGAGCTGGTGTACTTTACCCAAGAAAACCAACTTCTACCGGACCAACTGTTCAGCTTCCACCACCACCACCTGAAGGCGGCAAGCAGGAAAGTAGAGCTTTGATACCTACCGCTGTAGGCAGTGCTGTATTGGCACATGGCTTCCCAGGTGGGTCTCCTTTACATCACTTGACGCTATAATCAATATCAAGTGAATAAACATCTCAGCTGATTAACGTTGCTGCAGGTCCAACTCCAGATATCCTAAAGAGAACAGCCTATACTGCAGCCTATGATAGACGACTGAAGCATCCAGCATGGACAGCTGAGCATTTGACATCAACATCTTTAGCTCGAACGCCACCTCCTGCAGCAGCTGGTACCCAGACTGTACCTTTAGATCAAGCTAGAAAGGCTGACACTACAGGCAATGGTGAAAAAGTTGTGACCAAGGGTGATCGATCGAAGAGTGTGTTCATGGAAGATGAAGGTGTACCAGAGATATTCAGAGCAAAGTTACAAGATTGTAAGTCAAATTATTGAAAGGTGAGAGTTATCTTCAGGTCGCTTACTTATATCCCATCAAAGATTTCAAGAGTGGTTATGATAGAGGACATATGTGAGTAATTGTGATATCGGTCTATGTGAGATTGGTGTCTGATCAGTTTGTGAATTACATTCAGGGTACCAGCAGCAGATGCTAAGATCTCTCAACAAGCCATGAACGAGACTTTCTACCTATCGAACATTGCTCCACAAGTTGGAGATGGGTTCAACAGACATTGTAAGTTAGCCATTTTGTCGATTTTACCGTTATGGTCGAGAAAGCTGATAGAATACTCTGCTTAGACTGGGCATACTTAGAAGATTTCTGCAGACGATTGACCAACAATTTCGAGGATGTATACGTATTCACGTGAGCTGCTCAGTAAATTATACTGATATGATCCACCACTAATTTTCTTTTCATAGTGTACCATTGTATCTTCCCGCCAAACAGCCCGATGGTAAATGGCGAGTTGTAAGTATCCACTTTCCCCGGCTGGAATGATCTATGCTGATATCTAATATTGAAACCTCAGTCATACGAAGTAATCGGTAATCCACCTTCTGTATCTGTACCAACTCATTTCGCCAAAGTTATCTTGGCTTCCAGACCTGATTTCGCATATCCTCAAAAACCAGGACCAGCAAACCCCAACCAGAATCCAGCATACCCAACAACATCAGCAAGTACAATCAAAGAATTAGCGTTAGGGGCATTTGTTTTACCAAATGCAGAAATTCCAGATCAAGCTGATTTAAGATCTTTCATCGTTCCTGTTGAACACGTCGAAAAAGCTGCTGGATTACAATTATTCAATGATCAAGTCAAATCGAAATCTAAACAACTCTGTTCTATGACGCAATGTCAAGTTATCGTTAGAAGATTTGATGATGCTAGAAAATCTATCGGAAAGAAATAGTGCCAAATAACTCCATTTAAAGCAGATTTAAGGTAGAAGGTCATATATGGGGTACAGCATAAGTCTGTATTATAGCATAGTATATTGAGAAGTCAAATATTCAAATGTACGATGGCATCATTCGAGCGCGATGCGAAATAATAATGCATTCAACGATAACATAGGAAGAAGCCATACCAACCTGTATGAAGATATTGGCAGATAGATGGAAGTACCTTGGTCAGATCAAATCAGAGAAGGATCTTCTCTCGTCCATATTGACTTGATGAAAGCTGAGCTACCGCGTATAGCGGTCTCTAGATCAGCTGTATTTGAGGATTCTCCTATTTCAACTAAAGGTTCTGGATTTTCCAGTTTCGATTCTTGCCAGTCGCTTTCAGACCAAATGAAAGATATGTCTTCGAAAAAAGGCAGTTCAAAAGCATCTGTATGACACCTCAAGACAATATATCCTGGATATTTCGATAATAAATTTCAAATCTCGCTATCATTTGAAGATAAATTCCTGTTCCACCTTTCCAAAAATCCAAAAATCTTGAACCAAGTAATTGTAGAGTCTCATCAGTTTTTTTCCCAATCTGGATGATGATTTATCATAATGGAGCGCTAATGCTCTAAAATCCTTGGAAGCTGTTGATATTACTCTTGATAAAATATCTTGAATTTCTTGAATTAACCATTGACGATCTAAATACTTAGAATCTGATATCTTATCCTTGAGAAGTCGCTTAACTTGTTTGTTACATTCTGGAAAAACATACATTGGAATTAGCTAGAATGGACATTGATACTATACAAATCGAGAGCGTTGCGTCTAGTAGCGTGTAAGCGTTGACCAGCAAGCGTAAGGTGACCGGTACTCGAATCAAGGGAAGGACAGACAGTTTCATTCGAAGCCGAATTGGGGCAGCCACGCTTTTCCCTTATTGTACTGTACTGTATTTGCTAAAGGAGTGAAGTTGCTCAGTTCCAAGCGATATCGCTTGTCCAGAAGTCTTTGCAGTCTTCTTCTCAAATTGCAATGCAGCACATATTGCCAAGTCCTCTCATGCATACCACATCAGTGAGCCATACAAATAGCAACAAAAGCACAAGAACCCAATGCATAAAACGTTTCAACTTGTAATGACTTTTTGCTCACGAGTAGCTCCAAGCGTCACAAGCATGAATACAGGACTAAATTCAGAGAAGCGGAGCCCGATCATCCTCTAAACTGTAATTTCCAAAAGAAGATTCAGCAATAGATTGTCCATCTTCGAACATCGGTAAGGACAAAGCCTTTTCAGGAACTTGCATAATGATACATCCAGTATTATTTTCGAATTTGGTCAAGTCTTTATTTTTCGGAAAGGCAGTACCTTGAGGATAATTAGCTGAAAATTTCGAAGCAGCTTCATGTAAGAGTGAAGAAGCTTGGGAACGTCCATTGTCCCATCTACGAAGATTAAGTACTTTACAGTTCTCGATAAATCTGTATGATGGCCAACGGAAGAAGCCATACTTCTAGCCATTTGTCTAGCTGACGAACTCGATGTTTTTGGTGTGGTACCTACAGCTATAATACCATAAGGACCACCCTTTTGATTGGAAGTAGCGCTGTGTGCTAAAATTGCCTCTAAAGTTCCTTTTGTTGCTTCACTATCTACAGCCATTATTCGGAGGTCAATCCCCTTGAGAGATTCCCTACCAAAAACTCCTCCTGCCGCTTGTCTTTCTTGGTGACTGTCCTGCAATTGTGTTAATCTTGACTGAGATTGAGTCATGATATCATCCAAACCATTGAAGTGTTTATCACGGAGGAACTTATTCATCATATATTTACAATCGTTTGTATAATCTTCAAACGCGTGTTGAGCATCTTCATCAGAAGGTATCTCGGGTCCGGACCAACCGTCAACGGAGAAAGTAGCGTAAATGCCACTTTTATCCTCTTTGGCTTTCAAAAATACAAAAGCCGTTGGAGTAGTGTGAGTGAATTCATTTGCGGAAGATCGTGCGTGAGAAGACATGGTCCAGATCAACTTTGATGTCGTATGGTCGCTGTTTGTGGATTGGATGAAAGTGGGATGGAGATTGCAATGATGAATTTTGTCTGAAATCGATGTCTTTATATACACGTAAACCAACTGATGGACCTCTGTTTCCAGTACAATCATTGGGGGAGCTCAAACTCGCATGATGTACGAGTTCTGACAGAGAAGGAGGTAAACGGGGTTAGCTGAAGGGATGTATAGTAAAGTGAGGATTCTTCTTGCTCACAAAGGGGAGAAAGGATCTTGGCCGTGTCACCGGTGACCGAAGCTCCAGAACATCGTCTCGGCCACTATTCGCTAAGCTATGCAAAATGTATAGAGCCTCTTTTGGCGAATCCCTCACCGATGATCTGTCTGACCTTCATCTTGCTCCTTTGCTCGAATCTAGAAAAGTCTGCTGCAATTAGATAGCTCTGAGAGCAATGATACACCACGATCCAGAGATAACCTTTGTCACTCGTAGTCCCAGATAGGTACTCGTAATGTGTCCTTTAAGGGTATGAGAAGCAGAAGCTCTTACAAGCACGCAATATATGTGACATAATGGACCCCATAATTTGACTTCTTGTCTCATATTGCTCTACCGTAAAACACCCAATGACACATTTCCCCTTTGTGGCATGCTCCTCGATGCTAAGTCAGTGTTCGGCTCAAAGGATGAATAGGATTTTTTCCTTTTTGGACTGAAAGACAATTCAATGCATGTTAGATCCTAGAGACATGTTGAGCAGATAATCGAAAGAAAGAAAGACAAATGAAGGAGGAAGTACAAAATGTACTGAAAATCTAAATCAATGAGAAATCATTGTCGCTCGCGATGCTTGAAAGAGTTGATCCATTATAATGTTGAGATCGTACACCAATCGAGCTACCATGTAAATCAATCAGATCTTCTTCTTCTTCGTCTGACTTTGGTACCGTATTATGTACATCAGAAAGTTCAAAAGTTGCCAAAGGAGCGTTCCACTTTCCCATATCGTAATAACTAATGTCATCCCAGAAAGGTAAATCCATAGATTCCCGTGAGATTGTGATAACATTACTTCTTGGGTGTTTTTTTTTAGGAATTGCTTGATTTCATCATCTGATGGTGTATGATCACTATTACAAAACTCTCTAAATTCTTTACCGAGCGTTTGTGCATCTATGTCACCTCTTTCTCGGTCTTCATCTCTACAAGCATTATAAACTTTCCTTGCTGTTATGATCTCTTTAGTACCATTTTCATTCTTTCCGGATGAACCGAATGGATTAAGCCAATTTGAATTGCTGAATCGACCATTAGAAATAGATTTAGAAGTGAATCTACTCGTATTAGATGGAACCGTCTCTTTACTTATCAATAAGATACTTGTAAGTTCGTTTGTGTCGTTTGAGGCGGGGGTTCTACATCCCCTCCAATCTCAAATTGATTCAAGATGTTTATCAGCATCTAAAACTAAAGCTATGAATTCATAATCTTTGTATTTTTCTGTTACATTCTGAATACTTTCATTGATTACACTGAAAGAATTTTCAAATTTCAGATTATCAGGATCTTTTGTGGCATATAGACTTGGTAATGAACTCGTAAGCGCCTCCATGCATTTTTCATGGTATCTCTTGAATGGAATATTGTCCTCAGGTAATGTAGGACCAATCCAGCCGAAAACACCACATTCCATGATACCCTTGGTTTTTGTACTTGGTCGTACCAGTGCGAATACTGTAGGGGTATTGTATGAGATTCTCTCGCTGGGATCGGCGACGCTCGTTGAAGAATCCATCTTTGCGCTCTTGGAATGTACTGTATGGATAAAAAGAGGATTGATTATGTAGGTGAAGCCGTTGTGTTAGGTAGAAGGGGAATTGAAAATATCTCAGCTTTCGTAGGGATAGATAAGGAGGGAGACAAATTTTGAAAAAAGGGTAATCAGATGGTACAGCTTGAAAAAAAAAGCCTGTAGCAACGTATATAAATGCATAGCTGGGTGGCGAATTCTTTCTTGTCTGCTGTTAATTGTGATTGCTTATCGTCGATACCACCTTTTACAAGAAGCACTCCAAAGTGTATTCATCCTTTGTGGCGGAAAGGCAATTTTAAAGAAAGGATTTCTTTGGGAACAGGTTTCAAAGAGGATAGTGCTGAATGACGTCTATTTTACAGTACGAGTACGAGTATACTGAAAGGAGAACCAAAAGCTGTCTTCTTTAACTCTTTCATAGATTTTTGACAGACCGCATGCATCTGCTCTTACATACTGCAATAAATCCACTTACAAACGAACGACGAATGACGAAACGGTAACTATGTGTTTGTGTGTTATTGAAGTGAAAGTAGAGTATCCAAGCTATATTCATCTGAATTAGCATCGGATATTGTAAAACCTACGATCCCGTATAAATACTATCAGGAAGAAGAGGAATATAATCATCCATAATTTCATCATTTGCTTTGTCAAGGATAGACGTGTCAGGATTTTCGCTGATTTCAGTTGAACCCTCATTACCAGTTTCTATATATCTTGTATTACAGATAAAAGGGACTTTTTCAGTCAATGATTCGGAAATTTCGAAAATACCGATGTTTGTTAAGGATGATGCAAGATTTGATCCTGGGTGTTCTCTTATCAATTCTCTTAACTTTTTTACTAATGATGGACCTCGTTTGTTATCGATCTCAGACCCAATATCATATTCTTCGTCATAAAATCTTTTAAATTTGTTCAAAGAATCCCAACATTGTTTGACTCTTCCATCTGTATATCTTGAACAAGGATTCAAACTTATTGAAGTACCAATCATTTCTAATTTATTGTAAAATCTCGATATCCATCTTTGATCATCAGTATTTGTTCCAGGAACAGATTTACCTTTATACGTTAAATAAAAATATCCATCGATATTTTCTTTTTTATCTATATCATTCTGCATTGTTGTTATAATCCTATTACATTCCATAATTTCTTCTATATTTTCAAGATATTCTATCTTGTATCCTGTTTGAGATCTCATATCAGATTTCTCAGCTTCAGTATTGTAAGAATGAAACTTTTCGCTATCTTCGTAAAATAGGTCTGCCATTGATTCGATATTTTCTCTCAATCCAGTATTTATTTCATTTTGAGTTAATTTTCGTGTTTTACGTTTATTATCCGTTCCCAAGCCAGAATCAGAATGTAAATCATTAGTAACATCCCAACACTTTTTCAAAAATAATTGAAATCTAGCTTCAGCCATATCTTTATCGTCATCATTGTTATACTTGATTTTCAAATTACCATATATACTTGTAGCTGATCCTATAATTTTGTTGCCTTTTTGATTATAGCCGGCTGCAACAAGTACAGTAGATTCATGATTGACAGCTCGTGCTTTGAATGATTGGAGATTACTATCAATTTCAATATTGAAGAGATCTTCAGTATCTGATGTGGAACTCGAAGCTGACATATTCACGTAAATATTGTGTAGACGTTTACAGGGCAAGCTATGAAAAGGTTGGTCAGTATCGTCTGTATGACATTATCTTTGTATATCTTGATCAGCTTGAAGCGAAAGAGGAGGACTGGAAGTCTCGTTCGTTTACTGGTCCCTAAATTCTTCTCATCATCGCTTCTAGTGAGTAAAAGGATCCAAGATCTCCATAATCGCGTATATAACAAGAAGAAACACATAATAAAGGAACTTCGATTTTGCTTTAGCGACCGGACATACATGCAAATCAAACCAAAAATATCCACGATTTCATAATTTCCAGGACCTCTATGGCGTTACATCTTTTTTCGTCTTTCAATCCAATTATGCAGGAATCAAACTTTGTTCTTCGAGGTATTTGACGATGATTTCTACTGCACCAGCAACATCAACTTGATCTGTTCTAATGTGAATTTCAGGTTTGACAGGAGCTTCATAAGGTGCTGAAATACCAGTGAAGTCTATCATCAGAAAAATTCATATCAGCTTTATTTCCTTATAAGGCATGTCCATTTCCATATTTATCTTCCGATGAAAACTATTATTTTTGCAATAACTTGAATAGTTGTGAACTGTAGGACGAGAAAAAACAACACTCACCTTTGATTTCACCAGCTCTAGCTTTTTTGTACAAACCTTTTGGATCTCTTGATTCAACAACATCTAAAGGAGCATCAACGTAAACTTCAATGAATGGAATTGCTGGAGAATGTTTTTCATGTAATGATCTAGCTAATTCTCTATCTGAAATATAAGGTGAAATGAAAGCTGTTATAGCTATTGTTGATGATAATGAGAATAATAATGAAACTTCTCCGATTCTTCGGATCTATGGGCAGTGAGAAATATCATCAGATCGGTTCAATTTGTCAGAAATGAATCTAATTTAACAGTTAAGCCTATACGCGTCAAACAACTCACGTTTTCAACTCTTGATGCTTGGTCAAAACCGAGATCCTAAATAACGATAAAACATGTCAATAAGTCTGATAATGTAGTGTTCAGTTACTTGTTCCTCCTCCTTTGCTCTCCATCTTAGTCTATCATTGGATTCTAGGGGCAATACTCACCTTGTTTAATCCAAATCTGATATTATCACCATCTAATCTATAAGCGTGTAATTTTTTATGGAGGAGATGTTGTTCTAAAGCAGTAGCGATGGTGGACTATTGAGGAAATGAAATTACCGCCAGTCAGTTTTATCTCATTCTAGATCCAAATACATATTTTCATTAAATCACCACTGAAATCTAGATATACACTCACTTTACCTGAAGCACTTAAACCTGTTAACCAGATAGTAGCACCTTTTTGATTCAATAATTGATTTCGTTCATCTTCAGTGACAGCTCCTGTATATCATCGAGCAAAACAATAATAAATCAGTATTTGAGACTTGCGCATTTAAACTCGTATATTCCAAATTCTTCATCCGCCGTTCGCAAATTGATTTACATACCTGGGTGGAAAGTGATATTGGTAGCCATTGTGGATGAACATATACCAGTAGCTTATTGTATGTGTCAAAGACGATAAGTGTGTTATAAAGTAAATGTATAACCTCAGTATCAAAATCAAAGAACGATTAACGATTAACGTTGTTGTAAATAAACAGAATCTCAAAAGTGATTATATTCCCAAAACCCAGTAAAAAAACGAATTTCCGGTTACATGCTCAAAATGACGCATATCACGCCATTTTATAGGATAATTCCCAAAAAAACCCAGGGTTTCGAATATTCCCAAAAACCTGACATACAAGAGATTAGATAACCACGTTTCATTATTTCTAGCTTACTTATATATACAGTTTACAATGCTATAAGTTATAGACTAGATAGGTATCAAAATCTGATGTATGGCTTTTAGTCACTGTAGCCATCATAATAAGCAGGAACAATCAAATCTACACATTCCATATGCATGCCTTCTCCATACATAGTTTTCTAGCAATAACTAACAGCAACAGGCCATCTGTTAATTGTCCAGTACAATCCAGTTCGAACAAAACCTTTAATCGGAACATCCTAATCCAGCGCCTGAGCTTCTACCACTAGCGTATGTCCTGATAATAATTTGGAAATTATCAACGCATACCCTATACATGATTCGAATACTGGAGCAAGATATGAACATAGACTCACTTCTTGCCGCCGGCCCATGGTCTAGGAGCTGGGAACATGCCTTTCATTGGGAAAGTCCAACTTCCTATCACAGCAGGAGGTTCAGGTGCACCACTTCCAGCTTCATCCTCATCATCATCTTGATATCCATTCCCATTACTCAAAACGGGTGGAGCAGGTGGAGCTCTCGATGCAGGTGATATACCTGGTGGGGGTGGTGGAGGTGGGAAATGAGTTCCAGCAGGTTGAGGTTTTATCCTCTCTGGAGTTGGTGATGGGGGCGCTCTAGCTGGAGCAGGTGGTACAGCTCGCTAAGGACATATGCACATCAGCAGTGCACCGCATGCAGGGTGGTCTAAAGCGTATGAGATGACTCACGGAAGCAGGACTGGTAATAGCTGGAGGTAAAGCCGGGGGTAAAGGTGGTACACCTCTACTGGGTGCATTCCTTGCTGGACTTATGCCGACTGGTGGAGGTGGAGCTTCCTCTTCCTCGTCATATTCAGGTTCAGGCTCCGGACTGGGTTGTCTGGGTGGTGGTAAAGGTGCTCGAGGTGGTGGCAGGCGTCTTGAGCCTCCCGCCGGAGGTGCTGGTGGTGCTGGTGGTGCAGGAGGAGCGGAACCTGATGAAACGGAATTGGAAGATGGTCTTCGTGGTGGCGTGGGTGGAGCTAAAGAATTCGATGAGGGTAATGGTGGGGGTAAACCTCTAGAAGGGGTTGACGTACTTGGCGTTCGAGATGGGAGAGCTGGAGGGCCATTCGGTCGAGGAGGTGGTGGTGGTGCACGCTACGAAGGAAACAGGTGAGTTAGCGCAAAAATCTTTCCACGAGGAACTTTTCATTCTCGTATTGATTACTCACTGGAGGTCCCGATGAGCTTGAAGGTCGAGGGGGAGGAGGTGGAACAGCTCTCTGCTCAAAATGTCAGTCTATCCATCATCCAGTATCGCGTATCTAGATGTGGACAAACTTACCCCTGCCGTACTAGTCGGTCTACTAGGTAAAGAAGGTGCGCCTGACGGTCTAGGAGGTGGGGGTGGTGCACCTCTACTTGGAGGAGCAGAAGGAGGTGGTGGGGGTGGTGGAGGAGCAGAAGGAGCTGATCTGGGAGGTGGTGGTACTCTTGATGGTGGAGTGGGTACTGATCGAGCAGGAGGCGAAGGTGCTGGCGGAGGAGGAGGAGGAGCTGGAGGTGCAGTTCTTGGAGGGGCTGAAGGGGGTGCAGGTGGTGCTCTAGGTGGCGCAGAAGGAGGTGGTGGAGGAGGAGGTGCAGGGGGTGCACTGATATAGAAAGCCTTATGTTAGCAATTTTCTTCATATGCTGACCACTAAATAGGCAAAATCCCATCCTCCCCTTCTCTCTATGCTCTCGATCACTAGATTATCCATATTCTAATGTGTCCGAGCTCATGATGCCTTGTATCTTCTATTTGCAGCTTCTTATGATCAAAGAGGGCATCACTTACCCTCTAGAAGGCGGTGCAGGTATGCCTCTGCCAGGGGGTGGAGGAGCCGGAGGAGCTGGAGGAGCGACTCTACTTGGTGGTCCAGGTGGCGGCGGAGGTGGTGGTGGTGGTGCACCACTATGTCTACTTGAAGCAGATGGTACGGGAGGTGGCGGAGGAGCAGCTGAAGGTTTAGGTGGTGCTTTAGATAATCCTAGTATCGGCGGCGCCTTTGCTAGATTTGTCGCTGCAGCTGCAAATTCGTCAATGTCAGCTAGCCTGCCCATATCGTTATCGACGTATAGTTACCTTCTACGATGTAGGATGTGCAAAGCTTGTACAGTCGAATTGAAAGGGAAATGAAGGTAAATATACTCACAGCCAGCCTTTCCTCCAGCTTTCTTCAGAGTTGGCATTCCACCAGCGAACAATCCTGCTAATTGTTGTGCAGGGCCATCTGATCCACTAACTGCCGCACCAGCTCCAGACGAGGATACACTTCTACCTCCTCCTCCTCCTCCTCCTCCTCCTCCTCCTCCTCCTCCTCCACCACCACCACCACCACCAGAGGCATTACCAGCGACAGCCGGTCCTGATCTATCATTCGTCACGGCTTTCTTTAGGCCTTTACCCTCTGTGAACAATAAAGTGCGTCAGTAACTGATGAAGCATAGGTTGTATCACTCTTCAGTATTGCTGACGAGATATAAGGTATCAAGCCACAAGTAGCAAGTAAGGCATGATCAGCCTGATGTTTACTCACGTTGGATCTGGGCCATTAGAGCCGCGTTCATGTTGACTGTTGTTTCTTGTTGATTATGGCTATCACAGCGTTAAAGGTGATCACTCAAAGGTGTTCAGAATTTCAAACGGAAGTGCCTTGACGATATCGTTCTATTTGAAGAGCGGAAATGAGAAATGGAAGTCAAATGTCTGAATATCGTTTGCAGAAGTGATATGTGGTAGCAAGATAAGTGATTTCAAGTGAACATTAGGCAAAAGGAAATGAGCGGTCAGTGACGTTAACGGCTGTGTGATGATAATGATGATGCGTGCACCGCATAGAGTTAACGGACGCAGAGCTACGATGAGCGGATATCGACCTATCTCCTTTATGGATTGGGATAAAAAGTAATAAATTGGTTTTATAAATTATGAGTACTATGAGTACAGGTCACTTATCTTGATAACCGGGAATGACGATCACGTTAATGCTGCTGTTCTGTTGAATAACATTATACATTATTTATTGCTGTTCACATTGCTTTTATGACTGACTGTACAAGTTATACATCAAATTACTCGAGCTAATATGTCAGTCAACTTCTCTCCATGTAAGTGTCAGCTGTCCAATCATCGTCACAGCTTGCAAAGCTGAATCATGTATATTCATAGATCAACCACCTCCAGATGTACCTGCAACTGATCCTCCCGAATCATCAAATAAGAAAGGTAAATCTAAAAGACCATGGTTTACTCGGTAAGTCCCATGCACTATGGCACAAGCTCAATAATATGATTTGCTACTATCACACTCCCTAACGATCTCTACTAATTATACTTTTCAATATACAGTGATCAATCATCCTACGCGACAAATTCATATCAATCTGGAGGATCAATTTCAGATCCAACATCACAAGCACAAGCCTATTCCAATGATCCCGAAGCTGCTGGCTTATTGAATGGTTCCACTGGAGGAGGAGGAGGAGCTTTTGGTGAAGGTGATAGAGCGAATGCATGGGAAAGTAGATTCGGTTGGAGAGTTGATATCATGGCTGCTGTAGCATATTTAGGTGGTCCAATAACGGGTAGGTAATACATCATATGTTATCTGAAAAGCATTGCATCATATAGCCAAACACTATTTTCAAGATACTGATCTACTGATCTACATTTAAATTAGCTCTACTCTTCTTAATTTTGGAAACTCAGAATGATTATGTTAGATTCCATGGTGAGTTATTCTAAACTACTCAAATATCAGTCACAATATCGTATATCCATTATTGTCATACAATCTTCTCATCATCTACACAACCAAAGAAACTATTTAACGACAATTGTTTTTTCATTTGTATAGCATATCAATCAGCTTTATTTACTACACCACTATTAATCCTATATATAATATTTAAATTAATAATTAGATTACCTACATTCCTTAGAATAATCTATATATTAGCTTCAATAGGTGGTATATTATATACTTCGTTTAGAGCTTGGAAAGATGCTCAAGAAGGTTTAAGTAGATTTTGGTTACCTTATATAGGTGAAATTGCTGAAAGATGGGTAGGAGAAGAATAGGGCAAAGTTGGGTTGGATGACATATTACCTACAAACTGAGATAGAAGGAGGTATAGCGATAGTAGTATATACAGACTTACTAGGCGTCTCAAGCAGTATTGCGGGTACTTTACATCTCATAAGTGTATATGCTGTATAGACGGTGTTGAGGACAAGAAGGAAAGGGTATTTTAGCTGATTATATCAGCACATTTTGTATGCATATTGAAACAATTTAGAGATATTTTCGAGCTCATAGACTGGACATGCTGCATGAGACAATTCTTAGCATTCAGTCTTCTCTGTTCAATGGTTACAAATTATCCATTATCCCTTCTCAGACTGCAATATATATTGATCCATTTAAGCGCCAAGATATCTCGTTTGGCGGAGATTACCGATATCTTATTGTTTGTGCTTCAACCCCGCATCATATTCTGCACTCTACTTGCTAAATTATATATTACCAGCGTAAGGATTCGTTTGATTTATTCGACTTTTGATCTTTTGGGATATCAAATAATCTACATTAATACAAAATTCAAAAAAAAAGGACCCAATACATGTGTATAGACTGCTTAATGGAGATTGATTCAGGCAAGACCGAACCCTAAAATAAAAAATATAAAATACAGCTAATAATCCATCAAAACGAGATTCAATACCACGAAACCCAACAAGACAAGGAGAATGGTCTTACCGGTTTGGATGAAGGGTGGTAAGCCCATAGTAAGTGGGGAAGCAATGTTGTATCGTCTATATCCAGCAAACCGGCCGTATAATCCATGATAAGTTTACTGATAAACTGTTTATTTTCAGTCGATACCTATAAGTCGATCGCATATAGTTCAGATACCTATAATACCATTACTATTATCTATACTGGTTTTAGGATTCATATATCAACAAATACATTCAAAGACGTATATGACATATCAATACACCGGATTACTAAACAATGGGAAGCAATATGAGCTGTCTAAATCACCATTTTTAGTTCAACCAAAAGACTTTTTACCACCTTTACCAATTGAAAAACCAGGTTATTTACCTAATCCATTAAATCCAAAATTACCAAATCAGATAATACCAAATTCTGTACATTATGTATATGGATTAAAAGATGTTGAACAAGGTAAAAAAGGTGAAGAATTACCTTATTATGCTTATTTAGCTATTAGATCTGCTTTATTGAATTTACAACCTGAAAAAATATATTTGTAAGTTTTGTTTGTCGATTTTAAATAGATGAATAAGATGAATTCGATTTCAAAATGGTCTAACCCTATGCTACCTACAATGAAGCGAAACTAGATATATAGTGTAATATATATTTCAGCTGAGATTTGATGGCTGATTCTTGATATGATAACTAAACTACCCGACGTAGCCATTATAAATACCTTCCAACTGGACCATGGTGGGATCTAATCGAACCTCATTTGACATTAATATCAACTCAAGTACCAAATGAAATTTATGGTAAATCCTTGAATCATTTCGCACATAAAGCGGATGTATTAAGATTATTAGCTATGAAATATTCGGGTGGAATTTATCTAGATATTGATATTTTTGTGTAAGTAAGAGTACTATGTATCAACATTAATACTGACTCTAATCATATATCTCATATATACAGAATCAAACCATTCGACGATTTATTGAATTTCCCGACGACGTTGGGTATGGAAGCTTCACCTGATTCAAGGAGAGCAGCTTTAGATCCAGAAGGATTATGTGTGAGTTTGTTTAATCATATTATCAAACTTATCAAGCATTAGACTGTTTTGTGGTAGAAGTGAACCTAATGATATTTGTGAATGCCTACAGAACGCAATTATAATCTCATCCCCACATTCACCATTTATAGAAAGATGGTTATCTTCATATGAAACTTTTGATGGTGGAATATGGGCACATCATTCGGTTGTTAAACCATGGCAATTAGCTAGATCACATTCAGAAGAAATTCAAGTTTTAAATGAAAGAGCTTTCTTTTGGCCAATGTGGCACGGTGATGAAATTAAAAAAGTTCATGAAGAAAAAGAATTTGATTTTGAAAAGACTGGTCAATATGCGTGAGTTCACAAAATCGATTGATGCTGGCCAAACCTGAACAGGGAATGAAAAGCGATACTGATTCAGCGTAACACTGTACATTATGTATCACAGTTACCACGCTTGGGAATCTTTAGCTATGGGTTATCTACATAAATTATCACCTCATTCAATAAGGAAAAATGATAATTCATTTAATCGGATGGTAAGGAAGTGAGTTTACTTTTTATTGAATTGATTCCAGAATCAAACATATACTGATTAATGTTTTAGATTTATCGGACCGGAAGATGATGCGGTATATAAAAGATGGAAAGGGGAAGATTAAGAGTAATGATACTTTGTAATAATACCACAATATTATGAATGCATAACGATATATATAGATACTTCTCGATCTACTTCAAAGCTCTTTCCTGCTATCATATGCATGCTTACTTATTTGCTGAGAAGTTGTAAGAAAGACGAGGTAAATTGAGGAGCCATTGATCTTCAGCTGGCCGCTAATTCCGTCGGAAGGGTGTATGCCGGATTTGAGAGGTTCTTCGATTGTTCGTCCTTTCAAAGGCAAAAATGATGTTTTTCTTTCGAATCGTCTATATCTCTAATCATTAAATATAAAGCAATTTTACATTGTTCGGCTACATGATCGAAGCAGATCTGCCATTTCACAATAAGTAGTAAATCAAAGTTGATAAAACGAATACATATTCCATATATCGAAACCTAAGCTAGATATCCTTTATCTCTCATACTTCTATTTGAACCCTTTGTTTCAAAATGTCAAAATCAACATTATCAGAAACATCAATAATAGATCCAACAGAAAGATCAGAAGAACAAAACATAATAAAAAATGAAAAAATTTCTAATCAAGAACAGATATCACCACCAACGATAAAAGGATTTGAAAAATGGAGATTATCATTATCGAATTTTACAGGATTAGGATTAAGTGAAGAAGAAAAAGAACAAAATAAATTAGAAAAAGATTGGGATAAATGTGAAAGTTGGAAAAAGAATTTAATGGAAAGGAGTGAGTTGGAGGTGTCCTTGATACAAACTATAAGAAAAGATTCACAACGTAGTTTTCAAAATAAGGATTGAAGGGGATATCATATATATAAATAATAAACTGACTAAACTTCTCTTTGTCTCTCTAATCTTCACCTGTTTATTTATTTATACAGGCCCAA
Organism: Kwoniella dendrophila CBS 6074; assembly: GCF_036810415.1. Lineage (NCBI taxonomy): Eukaryota > Fungi > Basidiomycota > Tremellomycetes > Tremellales > Cryptococcaceae > Kwoniella > Kwoniella dendrophila. The sequence goes on from NC_089482.1 coordinate 1,159,022, forward strand.
TGATAGTTTTTTTATTAGATCATCTACGTAAATCAGGATGTGAATTTAATTCTTCATCAATTCAATGTCATCCATGTCCTGAATCACGTTCAGGTGGATTTTCAAAAGATCATGGTATTTTATTATGTCAAAATCGTTTTTTTAATAAAAAACATTTAGAAGATACTTTATCACATGAATTATTACATGCTTTTGATGAATGTAAATTTAAAGTTGATTGGTTAAATTTAAGACATCATGCTTGTTCTGAAGTAAGTTTTTTTCGTTTTTTTTTGTTATTTTACGATCTATCTTTTTTAATCTTTTCCTCTATGGGGAAAATCATTTACAATTAACTATATATATATATATATATATGGTATATTATCGCATTGAAGTTAGAAATACTAATAATAACATCATATTCACGTATGACAAATAGATAAGAGCAGCAAATTTATCAGGTGATTGTAGATGGACAAGAGAAGTTAAAAGAGGTTTTTATAGTTTTAATAAACAACATCAGGTGAGTTATGATTGGATATTTTCATCTCCCTGTTCCTTCTCCAACCTCAATTTTATAAGATCCAATGCCAATGATTTGAAAGATTTCAATCAAATACTGAAGATGTGCTAAATATATATGGCATCTTATATTGACTTTTATCCTTTTCTTCCACTCAGGCGTGCGTCAAACGTCGTGCGATCTTATCAGTAATAGCAAATCCATCATGTAAATCACCTGAAATGGCTGAAAAAGCTGTAAATGAAGTTTGGGAAAGTTGCTTTAAAGATACAAGACCTTTTGATGAGATTTATTAGATTAGGTGAACGGTGATGAATAATAAGATATAAATTGATATACATAGTAGATCTTAAAACTTTCCAGAAGAGGTTGCTTTGGTGCGATTGTTATCGTAGAAATAGGAAGGAACGATAGAAAAAGCCTAACTTATTGAAGATATCTTTATACGCATGTCCAAGTGTGGCGTATAAGAGGATCAGAGGATAGCATATCACAATCATTATAGTATATATACCCTGCATACATGATATATTTTATATTATATTACATATACCAAAAATGCATTATACAGAATAACCGCTCTGAAATTCGCGGGTTTGGCTTTTGATTGAAAAAAAATCATAATCTGGACTCGATTTTTATCTGTTTATTTAGCTTCGTGAGAGATTTCTTTTTGATGACTTGCTGTACTGTCTATATTCATGTTGTATGTTATGATTGATCTTCCGTCTAGACGATTAATGTACCATCCCTTCTGCTTATTTCCCTCTCGATCTATCTAAACACATCATGTATATTGGGGAATATCATTTATCACATTCCCATAAATTGGAAACTTCAATTTGTCGTAAGATGGTATTAGACAATAAGTAGTCCAATTAATATTCAACTTCCATATCACCTTCGTCACCTTTGATAAGTACACCTTTTTCTTCTTTATCTTTATCAGTATCTAAATCCATTTGATCTCTTGGTATTCTACCGAAATCATCTCTACTTGAATCTCTATCTCTTCCTCTTCTTGATCCTCTAACATCTTTATGATTACTACTGTTCTCTTCGTTATCTTGATCATTTGATTTCGTTGTTGATTTAACTTGTTTCCTTAACTCTTTTAATTTTTCAGTCAATTCTTCTATCCTTTCTTTATTCTTTATCGAAGTACTGTTTACTTTTTCCCTTTCTTTATCTAAAGCTTCGATTTCTTCAGTTATGATTTCTGATATATTTGCTTGACGTGATTGTATTGCTGATTTTTGTGAAGGTAATAAGATTTTAGGTAGCTAAGTGATATGAAATATTATGTCAGCTTTTGATTTTTTGGCCTTTGACTTGTAATACAGTTTGTCAAATGAAAAATAAACTAAAAAATCTTGTTCCATGCTGAATAGGCAGTTCCATAAATGCCTTTGATAATAATAAACTATTCAAAATAGAGAATAAGCCACTTACATAATACAATGGTGCTAATTCTTTTCCATGAGGCGGTTCTCTACTTGGACCTTTAGTTAATGGTATAGGTGAAGGATTTAATAAATTAGTTTCAAATATTAATGGTTCAATAGGTGGTAAAGATGTATATAGGTATTTCGAAGTTGGTTTTAAGAACTCATGACGTGCTTTAAGCTATATCAAGTTTGATTAATACGTCAGTTTCAACTTGTACTTGGTGAATATATAAAGTGACCGAAATTACTAATCAAAGCATAACATCTTTTTGAACAGAAAGAAAGTTGAAAGAGGAAATATACTCACAGCAACTTGTTTATGTTTTAATACATATTCAGCACTTTCAGTATTCATTCTTAATGATTTGATTTCTTTTTCAGATTCTATTATATCATTATGTAATGTCGTTTCTGATCTTAATTTTGCTGCTATCCTCTCTGAAGTTTCTTCTCTTCTTTTTGCCTAAAACAATAATCAGAATCAATCAGCAAGTTGTTAAATTATATATGTTGATTCTGTCAATGCTAGAACAATGTTTATCTGATGTATTTTTTTGAGGTAACCAACTCACCGCTTCACTCGTTCTTGATGATTTATCTTCCTTCTGAAACTTTTGTAATGTACCTAATATATTTCCAAATAACCTTTTACTTCTTGCTTTATCTTCTACTTTTCTATCTGTTCTCATACGTCTAAAAGGTCCAATATAATACAAGTCAGCTAGGGTCGATAGTATATAGAACAGATAGATGGCGATACCACTTACTTAGCAGGTGCTTCTTCCTCTGGATCAGGTCTCCTCGATCGCGAAGGTGATACAGAGGGACTCATCCTTGTATCCGGAGATCTACTGTACACAATTTGTTAGTTTAAAATGCCAAATATATAACCAAATAGTGCTTACTCTTCTGGTGATTTTGACATTTTGTCCCTTTCACTGTTTCTCTACTTAATATATCTGGGTACACTATATGCGCAATGTCTAAACCGTTTAATCATTGATCATCTCAACATGAAGACATTTTTCCTTTTGCAACTTCTTATAGCTTGTCCTCGAACGTGAAGCGCAACATGAGGTTATCAATTATCAGGCGTGCCTAGCTATTCCGAGTTCCGATTAAAAAGTCACACGCCTAAACTCGATAAGCGGTATCAATCATTAAAGTGCCGATCCGGATACCGACTCATTCACCACCATCATTGTTCGCGTTCTTATATATATATATACCTTGTTCATTGTTTTAATGCTACTTTTTGTTCTTCTTCTTCTTCAAGAAGCATTTACGCTTGGCCTCCCTAAACTCTCTCTTCGTCTCTTAATCTGGAAGCGTTTCGATTCTCGTTCGGAAATCAAGGATACCCCTATTCTTTCTTTTCTCCTTTCGATTATTGTATATCTCCTATAATCATCATATCGATCTTTCAATTTTGAACGTTTGTAATTTTCACTTTTACTCGATCGATTAATTTACTTAAGCAATAAAGCATTAATAAGTAATACTACATACATTCTTAACTCTCTTTATATTTTTATCAAGAAAGCATTAAATCGTAATTGTTCATCATGGGTAAGTTTCTCAGTTTCATCGGTGGCAAGATTATCAGAAAAACCTTTGAGAGCTAATCGAACAAATTTTATATATCTATAGGTATTCCAAAGGTTCGTAAAATATGTTCTTGACGGTTCAATGGTCACTGGAATTATAGATCGCTAATTGCTATCACTACCTATAGTTTTTCCGATGGATCTCTGAGAGATATCCTCTCACTTCTCAACTTATCACACCAAACTCGATTCCGACATTTGACAATTTATAGTAAGTATAGCTGGATGAATACCAAAGTATCAAGCTGATTTGGATATCTGTTTCTTACAGCTTGGATATGGTGAGCTATTAGGAGACTGTACTTTTGGAATTTCCAGCTGACTATATGATACTCAGAACGGTATCATTCACAATTGTTCTCATCCACCTTCATCTGAAAATGATCCTCATTTCCGGATAACAGAAGAACAAATGATCTTAGCGATATTCGCTTATATTGATCATCTATTTACAAAAATTAAACCACAAAAAGTATTTTTCATGGCTATTGATGGTGTTGCACCAAGAGCTAAAATGAATCAACAAAGATCAAGAAGATTTAGAACTGCCAAAGATGCAGTTGAAAAAAGACGAGAAGCTGAAAAAAAGGGAGAAAAATTACCTGAAGAAAAAGCATTTGATTCAAATTGTATTACACCAGGTACACCTTTTATGGCAAGATTATCAAATCACCTCAAATATTATGTTAGTAAAAGAATTTCAGAGGATGCCGAATGGAGAAATGTTAAAGTTATTTTAAGTGGACATGATGTTCCAGGTGAAGGTGAACACAAAATTCAAGAATTTATTAGATTAACAAAAGCTCAAACTGATTATAATCCAAATACAAGACATTGTTTATATGGTTTAGATGCAGATTTAATCATGTTGGGTTTATTATCCCATGATCCCCATTTCTGTTTGTTGAGAGAAGAAGTTACTTTTGGAAGAAAATCAAAGAAGACTACAGGGTATGTCAGCTGTCTAGTCGGTGCAACGCCCAATAGAGTTAAGCTGACTTGCTGATCCAACTTAGTCTCGCAAATACCAACTTTTACCTTTTACACTTATCGTTATTACGTGAATATCTAGATTTAGAATTTAGTTCGCTCGCTACACAAATACCATTCAGATACGATCTTGAACGAATTATAGACGATTTCATTTTAATGGCAGTTTTCGTTGGAAACGATTTCTTGCCTCATTTACCCGATTTACATATCAACGAAGGAGCTTTAGAGAGAATCTGGGGGATCTACAAAGAGATATTGCCTGTAGCTGGTGAGTCGTTCTTAGACAACACCGTCCGGCAAGTCAACTGATTTCGTTTCGCTACGTTAGGTGGATATCTCAACGAACATGGAACGATCGCTTTAGATCGACTTCAGCTTATGCTTGATAAGCTGGCGCAATTCGAGAGAGACAATTTCGAAGAGGAATACGCAGACCAGAATTGGTACAAGGGCAAACAATCGAAGGAAATTGAAGCTATGGAGAAAGCTCGAAAAAAGGGGAAAATGGGTAAGCTCTTGTTTTCTTCTGTCGTGCATGAATCCTTCTGAAAAGATATTTGTTAGTCATCACCAAGGACCAGCAAAAGATTCTCAATCAAGTCAAGGAATTTGTCACCAAACATCAATCCAAACCCACCGCTGCCGATCGATGTGTGTTGATCAACAACTTTTCAGCCAGAGATCAACGATTTGTACAAGAACTAGGGGATGAGTTGCATCTCATCACAACTTGGGATGAAGTAGATGATTACGGTCAGAACCTCGCTGTGATGACTTTCGATCTCGATGGCGTATCGCAAGACGGCGCATCAGCTGTAGCTGAAGATGAAGGAGCTGACGGGGAAGAATGGGAATCGGAAGAAGAGGATGAAGAGTCGGAAGGTGCTATAGCTATTCAACGGATTCTAGCCAAATATAACAAAGCCAAGGTGGTCGATAACGTAGCTGAAGATTTCGAAGAAGCTTATGAAGAAAAATTGAAGGAGAATTTAGATGATTGGAAGAAGAGATACTACAAAGAGAAGCTCGAAATCGACTTCAATAAGCCTGAAGAAATGCACGGTATCGTATATCGATATATCGAAGGTCTCCAATGGATCTTGAATTACTACTATAAAGGTGTATCAAGTTGGGGCTGGTTTTACAATTATCATTATGCACCTAGAATTACTGGTAAGTCAGTCGACGAGCCAAATCACGTCAACGTAGCTGACACTATCCTCAGATCTCGTTGGCATTCCTGATTTCAAGTTCGATTTCAATATTGGTAAACCTTTTACACCTTTCCAACAATTGATGGGTGTTTTACCTGAAGAATCAAAAGAGCACGTTCCACCTGCTTATAGAGTAAGTCCATTTCGACTGTAGATTTACTGTGACCAAAAGTTGACGCCACAGTGTAGGATTTGATGTACGAAGAGACCTCACCTATCATCGACTTCTATCCCCGTGATTTCGCTCTTGATATGAATGGGAAGAAGCAAGATTGGGAAGCCGTTATCAAGATTCCTTTCATTGATGAAGCGCGTTTGCTTAGGGCTATGGCTGGTAAGTCTACACTCGATCAACTCAAATCAGTATTCTAACGCTGATCGTTTCTCGTCGTTCCAGCTCGTGACGTACGATTGACTTCGGAGGAAAAAGCTCGTAACAAGAATTATGTTGCCACCCAATTTGTGTACGATGCCGACCAAGAAAGCTCTTATCCATCTTCTGCGCCTGGCTATTTCCCTGATCTTCCTAAATGCTTATGCCGATCTGCTCCTTTCCATCTTCCTACTTTAGGTGGTGGCATCGACCTCATTCTTGGTCTTCTCGATGGAGTTCATCTTGGTGCTAAGGCTTTAGCCGGTTTCCCTTCTCTTCAAACTTTAGCTCATCAAGGTACACTCGGTTACCACGGTGTCAATGTCTTCCAATCGGACTCAAGAAACCAATCAATGGTCATTACTGTCACACCTAAGAATGATAGACCAAACACAGGCGATATAGCCAAGAAATTGATTGGTCAACGAACTTTCCACTCGTGGCCATATTTACATGAAGGTATGGTAGTAGCTGTCTCTGATGATATGTTCAAATATGAACTCCAGAAGATGGGCAAGACCGCCAAGGTGGTCAGTACACCTCACAACCCATTTCAAGCTATCGCCTGGAAGAAGACTGCCGATCATATCGAACACCATAACTCAAAGAGATTTGGTATTATCACTGGAAACGTTGATGTAGTTCTTTATGTAAGACCATTGAAAGGAATGAAGAGACTCCACACCGGAGCACTTGTCAAAGATTACGAAGCACCAGAGAAAGAAATCGCTCAAGCATACCAATTGGCAGTCAACCAAGTTTCTTTTGAGGATGAACGATACATCGAACAACCTGCTCCACCAATGTCAGAAGAATTCCCTGATGGTGAAAAGGTTATCTTCATGGGTGGTGCTGCTTATGGTACAGCTGCTCAAGTGATCGGCACCACCGAAACAACACTTGACGTCAGTCTAGCATTCTTCCCGTCCGAAAAACAAGAGAATCTCAATTTCTCCAAACTGGTTGCTCATCGACCTGCTGGACAATACTATCCTTCACCTGTATTATCAAGAAGATTAGGTATTGCACCTTTGGGTTTATCTAGAATATGTTCAACTTTATTGGTTTTACTTGAAGATGGATCGAAGACTAACATTGGTTTGGCACTCAAATTTGAATCAAAAGGTTTGAAAGTTTTAGGATTCTCAAGAAAGAATGAGAGAGGTTGGGAGTACTCTGAAAAGACTGCTTCAATCTTGAAAGAATACAAAGAAGCTTTCCCAGAGCCTTTCGCTAATTTAGATACTCGAGGTGGTGATTTAGTCACTTCCACTGAACTTTGTCCAACTGCCGAAGATCCCGATCGAGTAATCAAAGATATGAAGAAATGGTTGAAAGAACGAGATTTGGTTGATCCTGATACTGTTTCTCTTTTCGCTGAACAACTTGAGAAGGAATCAGTCGCAATGATAGAGAAACTTGCCGACCAATATCGAAGTCAAAAATCACCAAATTTCATCAAACGAGCTGTAGTCAAAGGTATCCCAAGACAAGCCGTATTAAAACCTGCTCACGCTATTTACCGACTTCAAGGTCAAACTTTTGCTGTCGGTGATAGAGTCATTATGGTTCAAGATGCTGCTGCAGGAGGTGTACCTCTAGCTATGAAAGGCGTTGTTGTTGGTTTAGGCACTAGAGATATCGATGTTGTTTGGGATGTTCCATTCATGGGTGGTGAGACTCTACAAGGAAGATGTTCTGAATATAGAGGTTCAGTTGTACCATTCACATCATGTCTGAATTTGACAAGACCTCAATTCGGTGTAGGATTTGGTTCTGAAGAGAATAATCAATCAGCTGTTGGTCAAAATGCTCCTTTTAAACCTCAATTAGGACCAAGACCTGTATTACAAATGCACAATTATCAACCTTCTGCACCAGGTAGACAAACCTTCAATAATAGTCACAAGCAACAACAACAACCTACAATAATGAAGAATCCTAATAGACCGCAAGGACAACAAGTCAATGGACAAACAAGTTACGGTAATGCTGCTAAAGGTGTTAAGCCCCAAACTAATTTACCTAATCAAAATGGGCAACAACATGCTCAAAGTCACGGTGAAAAATTAGCTAATGCTTTAGGAGCTAAACATATCGCTCATAGACCTGGCCATGGTGTTGCACCACATCAACAACAGCAACAGCCACAAATTGTCAAAAGTCCAACTAAGCAAGCTAATGTAGCTTTACCTATACCTTTACCTCACGCTCAAGGTCAACAAGCTCCAATTGCAAATCAAGGACAAGGTCAAGGCCATGGACAAGGGCAACAGAACGGAGGTGGTAGAGGGAAAGGACGAGGTGGATTTAGAGGAAGAGGTGGGGGAGGTGGCAGGGGTGGAAATAGAGGTGGAGCTAAGGGGAATTAAGGTAGACACAGTGAAAAATCTATCATAAACCAATGACGATGCATGTATATACATACCGATATATGCAGGACCAAGCATTTGTATGTTTCTGATTTCATAGCTCTCTCACAGTTATATCAGCAGGGGCCGGACCGTGACAGAAATCTGATAAATATTGTTGTGAGAAACGATTCAATATAGAAGTGATCGTTTAATAGACCTCCTTCAACATCCGTATGTTTCCGGATCTGAACACGTGTCGTCACCCCTATTTGAGGGTTTCCGTGTGGCTAATAATCAGAAATCGAAGATATCAGGCAGACCTTCTGAGCTATATGGTGAGCGGAGTTTCGGAGCTTCGTTCTTAGATCCGGCGTTTTCATCAAATGATAAGCCTAATAGAATTGTAGAATTAAGAAACTTTCAATCGGAGTGAGACTAGAGCTAGAGCTTTAGGTAAAAGCAGTATACTGAGTACTCTTCAAACCTCACTGTAGATTCTCATAAGCATGGTGATCTACAACTTGTAAGAAAATCTTACTTTCTTTAATTTTTTCCATTAACCCCTCATAGTACAATAAATTTGAGTCGAACAACTCACAATTCATCTTAGACTCTTGCAATACTTAATCACAATGGTTAATTCGCAAGTATCTTCAATTGAAGATGAAAGAGTTCAAATGTCCAATTACGATGGGATTGATCCTATCGAATATGAAAAAGCTGAAAAGAAATTAGTGAGAAAACTTGATTTATTATTATTACCTATTATGTTAATTACATATGGTTTACAATATTATGATAAAAACACTCTATCAACTGCTATTTTATATGGAATGCTGGATGATTTGGTAAGTCATTTCAAGTGAAGTGAATCGCCATTACAAAAAAAAAATGTTTATTGAGGATAGTTCTGATCTGAATATTTGGTTGCATATACTCTATGCAGCATTTGACAACTACAAAAAATGGTGTAGTCTATCTTACTAGATATAGTACTGCTGCTGCAGCTTTTTATTATGGTTATATAGTTGCTGTGAGTGTTTTATACATCATATATTCTGTCGTCCTTATGATTGGACTAAGCATTTACAGTCTACAAGCTATCGATGAAAGCTGACTACGAGGAAACTCTCGATCATATTTTTAGGTACTACCAATGGGATTAATATTTACGAGATTTCCATTAGCCAAAACTGCATCTTTATTCGTTTTGATTTGGGGCATAATTTGTATTTTAACTGTCACAATAAATTCATATCATGGTTTTGTAATACAAAGAGTTTTTTTAGGTTTAGCAGAGAGTGCTGTTAGTCCTGCTTTTGTAGCTATAACTGCTTTATGGTGGAAACCACAAGAACAAGCTAAAAGAATTGGTATTTATTATTCTTCAACTGGTGTAAGTGGTTTTTCATATAATCCATTACCAACATACGGTTGTCCGCTTCAAAGAACAATCCATTTTTTTTTTGTTTTTTTTTGGTATATGAATATCGAGCTGAGGACCAATAATCTTAATCACCATATCACATAGATATTTAGTATGTTTACTGCAATTGTAAATATAGGATGGGGTAAAACAGGTGGTTCACATCCATGGAAATCAATGTATTATTTTGGTGGATCATTTACGATATTTTGGTCTTTTATTTTATTTTTTTTATTACCTGATTCACCATTAAATTTAAATAAATTCGGTTTTAAATATTTCAATGAAAAAGATAAATTCATTTTGAAGACAAGATTTGATGAAAATCCTTATGGAAAATCTGAACAAAAAATTAAAATTTCACAATTGAAAGAAGCTATTTTGGATATAAAAACTTGGATTTATTATTTAATGGGTGCAAGTATTTATATATGTAATGGTTCTGTTACAGTTTTTGGAGCAAAAATTATAAATTCATTTGGATATAATTCGATTAGATCAACTGCTTTAATGATTCCAGGTGGTGCAATGACTGTAATTACTATTTATATTTTTGCTTATTTCGCTGATAAATATAAAAATATAAGAACTATTGTGAGTTTTCATTATATGGTCAAACCTATTCCATCCGAGACTACTGTATATATGCTGAGACAGATTATCGGTTTTGTTATTGTCATTTAGCTCTTACCAATCAGTACTATTCCTGTTATTGTTGGCGCACTTACCGTGTAAGTGATTCGACACGTAGACGTCTTTACGGATTAGCCTCCTGTTCAAAACTGATTTCTCATATAGTTGGCAAGCACCATGGCATCCCCGTGTAGGCCCTCTGATAGGTTACTACCTGGTTGCTGCGTTTGGTGCTCCTTATGTTGTGAGTCCTGGAAATCGTTTGAATACAATAAGGAAGACACTGATCCGGGATGTTATGTAGCTTCTTCTCTCTCTTGCAACTGCTAACACTGCCGGTGCTACCAAGAAGGTAAGCTGTTTCATTCTCACATACTGTATACATTTGAACAGTTATTTCTTGTTGTGTACAGGGATTTACCACCTCAGCCATTTTTGTTGGCTATGTAACTGGTAATATTGTGTCTTCATAGTAAGTCTTATACTCCATCATATGCTTGATTCTTCATTTTAGTAACCGATACACTCTACATTGACTTGACTTTCTTACTGAATATGAGATTCTCTTCTTTGTCAGTCTTGTTTTTGCTCAAGAAAAACCAATCAAATATCGATCCACCTGGATAGCAGTTATAGTAGCTATGATATTCGCTTCTTGTGCTTCTTTAGTACTCAGATATATCTATATTAAAGATAATAAGAAAAGAGATGATTTATTAGCTTCTTCTCCCAGCCCAAATCATCGTCATCATCATGAAGACACCCTTGCAACATCCACATCCGCGAATGATGAAGAAAAAACAGGTGAACTTGGCGGAATGACTACTATGGTTGATGGAGGTAAATATGAAGATAAGACTGATAAGGAGAGACAGGAATTTAGGTATACTTATTGATCATTCTTGAATGGATAATTTCGGTAATTGTAGTGATAAAATGGAAGGAAAGGCGTAAACAGTCACTAGGGGTATTTGGAGAGTATGTTATTAGGTAGATCAGATATCAGAATTTTGGTTGTTAAGGCTATAAAGGTAATTATAATAGTTTTTAATGACCTATTTCCATGAGATTGATGTAATGGTTGGATCACTTCCATGCGTCATGCGCGCCTTTGTGAACAGGATTTTAAGAATGAGGAATGATGATGCATCTTATGAATACAATATTGCTTACAATTATCCATACACGCAAGAAGAATCGTTCCGATTCTGGGCGATTAATCATCACCTTCGTATTCTATATCACCATCCATATTTATTCTGCCTTTTCTAATCTTTTCACCTTTTGCACGTAATAGATCTTCAACAGTCTTCAATTTACCGCCTTCCAAACTTTCCTGTTTTAGTAGAAAACAACCATCATCAGTACTATAGTTGGATTTGTACAGTTTTTGACGCAAAAGAAAGGCTTACCTTGAACCATCCTATATGATCTGCTATTAGATGTCTTTAAAGAACGACAAAATCGATTCAGTCAAAGCCTTTTTGCCCCTCGTAGATTGAAACCCATCGAGGATATGATAAACTCGATAGGGGGGGAATGAGATGTAAAGATAATATAATTTTAAACATTTAAGTGACGTATTCACTCACCTAGATTTACACTCAGGACACTGTACCAAAACTAAACCTTTCGTATAAGATCTCTTGGAAAATTCGTGTGTCGATCTATGTCCACAATCATTCGCTGTACATGTAAACGTCATTTGCCTAGATAAGTATAATACGATTTTCAGTGGAATTGATCATGGTTTTACCTGGGTAACAAGATAGTTTGATTCAACATACAATCTTGGTTCGATTTGTCCTATCTTCTGTCTACCATTCTCAGAATTTGCATCTGGGGCTTCTATTTGAGGATTTTCATTCGGTGGTGCTGCCGTCGAAGAGTTCCATCGCCTCGAGGAGAAAGTAGCATTGTTTCGTAAGATAACTTGTGGAGATCGAATATAAAGTGAAGGTGTGGTGATGATACTTCTAGAAGAAGATGCTATAGGTTGATGTATTTGCTTCAGGGAGCGTAATACGGAAGCTTGGCGAAATACTGTGGATCTTATAGCTGACATTTTATATGTAATTAAAATCTATTGATGGAGACAAGTGATAGTAAGAATCGCTCTATAGGACTGATGTACGATGAGTATTGTAAAAGAGGGAAAAAAACAGAGAAATTGAATGATCCCAGACTGTTCGGCTAAGATTTCAAAGTTTCTAAGTTAACTTATTCTTTCGGAGGTAATCGAATCATTCTGCCGTAATACTAGTACCACTACTAACATTTTTCTACATTTTGGCCACCTATGAAGTTGTTATTATCAACCTCATCGACGTTGATCAGTTCATCTCATCTAGAATCTATCACATTACACTTAATCCTCTTAATACTAACATCTATAGAAAGCCAGGATGCACGCTCCTTTAGGGAACCCAGATAGACAACTTGGTGAGTTTCAACATATCTATTATATTTTAGAGATTATCATTTTTTATAATTCGCTAATATAACCTGTTTAACAATCAACATCTTCAATTTCTATTTCATCATCTTATAATTCCAATTTTATTCGCCCTATACTCTTTGCTACATACGATGCTCACTATAATATCGAATTGACATAATTTCAAAACAGCTTGTGCCGAACTTATTCAAGCTTTAGAAGAATGTCATGCTCAAGGTATGGTAGCTAGATTAACTGGTGTTTGTAATACGCAAAAGAAAGCTTTATCAATGTGTTTAAGGAAAGAGGTGAGTTCGAGTTATCATCAGGTAGCTTTAAAAAGTTGTGTGATTTGTTTCTGTTACATATTGCAAATGGGAAAGGCAAACATAGAGGAAATCTGGATTGGTCGTCTTCATTCCTTCTATATGTTATTCAGTAAGGACTACATATCAAGGATTCATCAAAATTCTTAAGGGTTTAACGATAAAAGTTCTGTTTTCCCTAAGATTATCAAGATAATGAAAGATGTAAAAAGAAAAAAATCCAAACTGACACATGAATGATATTTCTTGATTTATTAATAACAATAGAGAAAAGATCGTGAAGCAAGAAATCATGAAACAGCCAAATTACGTACAATAAAGAAAAAAGAAGTTTGGGAAAAATTGGAACAAGAGAAATCTCAAGAAGGTATATAGCAAGCAAAATAGATTTTGGCTCCAGTCTGAGCTTTCATCTTATAGCTTGTTCTTAATAAAGTGACTTGTAATTTTATGGATTATCGTGAGTGGATTAACTATGCAAGTAGCAATGTTGTCTAGCATATGCAAGGTTGAATGAAGGACAGGATAACTGATCTTGAAAGTTTGAACTGATAGAATCTGTAATTTATCGCTTCGATCTGATTTTTTCTTCTTTTCTCAGTGATATATATATACCATCAACCTCAGTTATACCTCATGACATTTACGATACCCTTCTGATTAGCTATGTTACGCTACACCACTCATATATGCAATCCAATTGAATATGAATCGAATTGTCCATATAATGCATTTTGTTTTCATGATATCATTAAAATGTATACTTCATTATACTATCTATTGCACTTGAAGAGAATTTTTCAAGATTTTTTAGATGTTTTTGTAGATGGTATATCTTGAAAATATCAAGATATAATTGCACGCATAAGTCTATAAGCAAGAAATTGTCCATATATAACTAAAGATTCTACCTCCATAATGTCCTTCTGGTTTAATAACACTTATAAAGCTAACAACATACCACCAAGAATAGAACCAACTGCGCCCACTAAATAACCAGATTTGAGATCTAATTTCATTGCTGAACTCTTTTTGTCACTACTACTACTTCCTGAAGAAGAAGAAGAAGAGTTTGAACAGACACTACCTTTTTGTGAATCTGCAATGAAAACTCTTGGTAAACCTTGTTTGATAGTTACGGCTAAATTACCCGAACCGTCTGTCGTTAAGGTTTCACATGAAATAGCATCTATAACTTTTGTATTTGATGACCATCCAGAGGTTGATGCGGGGATCGAAAGTGATGAATCAGATGCTGAAGATCCAGAATTTGATAATACTGAAATTAATGGTTGTTTGGCAATCAAAATTGATGATGATGATAATGATGATACGTTCATCTATAGAAATACGTCCATTAGCTTTATTCCTTAATCAATGTTTATAACCGCAGCAACTTACTTGGTTAGAGTAGAAAGAAGTAGAAGCGTTTCCAGCAGCTTTTCTGGCAGCGTTTAAACTTGCAAAGTATTTGTACATCGTTGAAGAGGTGTCATAGTTTGAAGTCCAAAGGGGTTCTCTGTTATCAGGATCATTACCACCAGTGAAACCAGCTTCTGAACCGTAATAACCATAAGGAATACCGTCAGTTACGAAGGGGTATGCGTGAGCGTTTTTGATGAGCTATGTGAGCGAAGACAAAGGGACATCAGTCGGTCATGTACCAATCAATTTCAGACTCTATTTGAGGAGCATTGGAATACCAATGAAACTTACGGAAGTATCCTTGACAGTAGATTCAAATCTTGGATTATCGTGATTATTCAAGAAACTACCTAATAAAGTAGGATCATTGAAACCACTTTTGACTGATTGAGTCATTGTAACTAATTCATTCAAATTACCTGAAGTTTGATTGAAAGCTCTTGTTAAAGGATAATAAGAAGGATAATTGAATGGATTTACTTTAGCATCATTTTGATAAGGACCAACATAAGTTGGATCACCATTTAAAACTTCACCTTGAGTGAAAACACCAGCAGAATTAACAAAATTTGGCCAAAAAGTTTTTTCAATGTGTTTTACAGTATCGATTCTAATTGCATCTAAAGTATAATTTGAAACTAAATTTTTAATCCAATTATTCCAATAATTTGAAACAGTTGAAGATTGTGTATTTAAATCAGGTAATGCAACTTGATCATCACCTAACCAACAATTTTCAACTTGGGTTTGATTTGAATAATCTGTTATCCAACAAAATGAATGATAATCTTCCATAGTGGAGAATGGTCCATATGAAGAAGAAGGTTGAAATGTTGAACTTGATGTAGCGGCAACATGATTTACAACTACATCAACCATTAAGTACATTGATTTTGAATGTAATGCAGTGGATAGTGCTTTTAAATCATCTGCTGAACCATAATTTGAGTTTAAATTATCTGGATCTAATGTCCAATATCCATGATACGCTTCACCTTCTCCAGTTGTACCATCAATATTTTTAACTATAGGTGAAATCCATATAGTGTCGAATCCCATTCCTTTGATATAATCTAATTTTTCCGTGATTGATGCCCATGTACCACCACAATATTTTCTATCACTTACATTACATGTTGAAGAAACGGATGAAGGTCTAGCAAATCTATCTGTGACCAATTGATAAACTGATGCAGATCTAGCTGATGCATCGTCTAATGCTAAAGAGGAAGGAATGAATGCGAGAAGAGGGAGAATGGTGAAAAGAGCTGATGAGAGCATTTTTGTGTGATAATTTTTTGAGTAGATATTTATGGCTGGTAGTAAGGTCTGTCTATGTTTGTTGTTTTTCTAGAGATTATAATTGTCTTTCGTGTCTTTCGTGTAGACTCGTTAGGTAGTTATGCGTTTGATTTGGAAGATTCTGAGTTG
This sequence comes from Kwoniella dendrophila CBS 6074, assembly GCF_036810415.1. Lineage (NCBI taxonomy): Eukaryota > Fungi > Basidiomycota > Tremellomycetes > Tremellales > Cryptococcaceae > Kwoniella > Kwoniella dendrophila. Next base: position 1,175,194 of record NC_089482.1, read on the forward strand.
ATGTAAAGTTTGAAAAGCGTGAATTCGTTGTTTGATGCGTAAATACTGGAGACGTCAAGTCGTTCTATTGGTGTGATATTGAGGGGGAGTGGTATTCCGGAGAGCGAATTTGTTATATATGCAGGGTGTAGGGGATTTAAAAAGAGGCATCGGAGAGCAAGAGGAGAGGAAAGAATGGTCAGCGTTGATCGCTGTTATTTAGTGTTTCTCATACACAGACCCAAACACACACAGCTCTGCAAGGGAAAATGAAAGGATGGAAAGAAGGATATCTTGAAGAACAGTGCATCTTCGGGACTTAGGACTTACAGGTACGCGTTGTGATGAAAGAGGTATGTTGCCAAGTGAGGGTTCGTGCTTGTGCTTGTTGCAGTTGCAGGTGCAGTATTCAAGTTAAGAAATGGTCGTGCTATAGTAGAACTATAGAAAGAAAGAAAGAAAGAGAGAGAAAAAGAAGAGGATAATACAGAAAATGTTATTGCAAACGATTCATATCGATATAAACATTCCATTCCTTCTGATTTTGATGTGAAATGTATCTACATTTCCATTCGGACTAAGCATTTTTCATTTCTCACATGAAAAAAAAAAAAAACTAAATTCATGTGCTATCCTCTCTAATTCACTGCACAGCTAAACATGACATAAATCTAACATAACCGAAAAATCAAAATAAACATTTTACTTTTCTAGCTTGACTTCTCAGGTAAGGCTAGGGCATTAAGCGATCTTCTGAAGATTACGCGTCAACAATCTTTTTCAGGGGTTTATAGTTTTTGAAAGGAAAAACTGGGTGCCACCTACCATAACCACCACGACTTAAACAGTGAATTAAGCTTCCGATTTACACAATTCCTGAGTGCTGTGTTTACGCGGATTGAAACGGTCGCCGAGTACAAATCTACTTTCACCATTATCAAGTCACTCGAATCCCAAAATAAGGTGATGTATGCTTGTTTATCTACTTTTATACCAGTCCGTAAAAAAGGGCGTTCATGGATATGTCATCATTCTTTTTCTGAAAGTTTGAGCATCCCACTTGCTCAACTCATTCGGTTGGTCGTCGCTGTCTTGGCGGTGGTTTCATGCGGTCGTTTCAATCAGAGAGATGTATGGATTATGCGTTCTACCAAAATAGCGAAGTGGGACTTGTGCAATCACAGGTTAGCATGTTATTGGTCAAGTCTCAACAGGATGAAGATTTGACCGGTATACCGAGTTCAATAAATAGGCATCGTTGGTGAATTTACAGTCTAGTATATATATCTGTTGCAACCTTTATACATAACGCCTTAAATCGCTGTAGCAGTTCTACCAGTGCAATGAAAAGCGGATTGTTGTAGACAAACACTATATCGCGCGCTGCAAGTCCAATCATACCAATATGTGGAACTTGTGTTCCATCTCTATGATGCGCCAGTAGGATTGATTGCGATTTAAGAAGCTTTATAAGCTGGAAGAGAATTCACTTGATTATTGGGGTAGAGGATTGATAACGTGGAACTCTCAGGGGTTCGGGCAAGAATATTAAAAATCTATCTTCTGAACAAATCCAAGTAATGGTAAGATGTAAGATCAGCCGGCGGCCTTTTGTCATTGACCCCTTGGGTCTCCACATTTCACATGATTATCAGATTGGGATAAATATACCTAATTTAGTAATTCCTGGTTTTAGGTCAGGGGTTTGATCTCATAGATTACAACTCCCCTTCTAAAGATACCCCAATCAAATACTCGTATATCACAGTAATCACTCCTACTCGAGTAATCACACTTATCACCAATCACCTGGTTAAAGCCATATATACCATGGATGGCCGTTGATCAATAACTGCTTCTTCACGTCCTGTCGCTTAATACCCATCTACCTGTTAATACATATACACATATACTTTAACATCGTTGTGCATCGAATTCGTCTATCGCATCGTATCACAAATTAGAGCTCAAACTGTCCGTGTCCATACTTGACAGACAGACTCACTACGCCAGAAACGCTGCACTCGGAAACTATCACCAGATCTCGCAGCATTCTAGCACAAGCCTCAGCTGTGCTTGCACTTCTCCATTCAGACACATACGTCAGACGATCAACCTACACGCACTTGTTAGACCAAAGAAGAATAGCAAGCCCCATACACGTTCTTGTGATCCTTTGTAAGTGTTCTTGTAGATCACTGTCCCGCAAGAAAGTCGGTGGGCTGCTTATGAGTGCCTCAACTCGATTCATTCATATACTGCTTTCGACTTTGCTAATTGGAGCTGTACGTTTCATTCGTAGCTTTTCGTACTTCCATCTATTAGTGAACACTTGACATCACAATCTGTTGCTTGTCACGATGACAGCTCCCATCCCAATCTCATCATCCTCACACCAATCACCAATTCTCAAACATACATCCCAACCAGTATTCTCACCACCGCCTCCACCATCTCTGCCATCTAATACACCAGGTTCGTCTGCATCAGTATCACCTCAAACACCATTTCTAGCTATACCATCTTCTTTAGGTATCACACCCACTCAAAATACCGGTGGAGGAGGAGGTGGTGGATCCAGTTTCTATAAATGGGCAAGTTCATTAGGGAAATCACCTACAAATCTAAACCAACCAGGCTTAGGTAATTCACCAAATAAACAAAAAGGTTTTGATGTCCCTGGTACCCATGCAGACGATCATGATCATGAACATCATGATTCATTCGAATTCGGTGATTTGAATTCAAGATCTTGGAATCCTGGATCAGCAGGTGGTAGAAGAACAATGTCTTTATCATTTGAATCCAAATCACCAAATAACCCTAATTCTCCTATTGCTTCTATGTTAAAAGGTGGTTTCGGTGGTGAATCAGGTGGTACCAACGCTGGAGGAGGAGGAGGAGGAGGTAGTGGTATCTCACCTTCACAAATTGGAAGTGGTAGTTTACAAAATGGTGTTTTGGCTGATAAAGCTGCTAAAGGTCAAGGAGTCTTAAGAAGGTTGAGTTTGAGTGGAAGAGTGAGTACTCCCGTCTTTAGGATGCACATTGGCGTAACAGTTGACTCATATGCTGATTTCTCCTCTCTAGCCTGCGTTCTTGTCTCCACCCCTTCCCAGTGCTCCCCTTCCCCCCTCTCCCCCAAATTCTGCCAATATTCCTTCTATTCCTGCACCTGCACCAGCTTCTACTTCTACGTCCGCTCCTGGCCCACCTGAAGCTGAACCTCAATTGACCAAGAGCTTCACTACTGGTAGTAGAGGAAGGAGATTTAGTGAAGGAACCAAGAAAAGGGGTGTATCTCCTGTAAGTGTACTTCTTATTTTTCTATATCCTCGTGCTAATTTAATACATAAAACAACATAGATGGGAGAAAGGATTCTTCGAGATCACGGTCACTTCTAATCGTAAAATTGTCTCTCATAAACGTGGCTGTTTTGTCCATTTTGACCCTTGGTGCTCGACTTATCAATATGCTGCATACGATTAAAATTTACCGGTTTCAAGGGATCTGAAGTAGTAAATTGGCGGTTCAGATAATCATGGCCGTAACCTTTGTGAGGTTGTTTGTAGTAAAAGAACACCCCATCCAGCTAGAGCCTTGTCCATACATACCTACCACGTTGTACTTGCATAAATACCCATTGTGGGAGTATCAAACATTGTAGCGAACAAAGTAGATAAAAGAGATGAATTTGTATAAAATAAGCAGCACCTGATTGTAATGCTTTTGAATGTATGATAGCCTATGTAGGGCATGATCCTGGGATATCTTATCTAATCGGCTGGTGTGAGTTACAGAGGATGCATGGTGTTAAAGTGCCACAATAAGTATATATAGCGGGATTATAAATCCAGTCGGTGGTATGGTGGGGGGTTTAGTGCTACTTTGATAAGGCGCGTGCATTATCATTCTATCATTCTATCATCTAAGACTATCATCTATCCTTGTTAGGAGTTTGAACGGTGACGCTCCATGTTTAACATCTATTACAAGGTAAATTGAACTTTATCTTATTGCTTTGTTCATCTATCAATTCTTTCATTCAATCGATCATCCTTGTTACAATTATAGATAGACTCAAGGCCTATTCAAGACGTAAACTATAGAAGACTTCGGCTTGTATACATTATCCTTAAATCGTAGTAATCCAATCTATTTCAACCTTACAGATCACAAACAGAAACTGGATACAAATACATCTCAGTCAATCCTTCTGCTCAAGCTCAAGCAGTAATCAAATACATAGATCACATCAAATCAAGATGTCATCCAATGATGATGTAGATGCTTGGATCGCTCAGTTGATGCAATGTAAACCATTGAGCGAACCTGAAGTAAAGAAATTATGTGATAAAGTGAGTATCGAAGGATATTCATATTCCTTGCTTCCCTATATTCGACCTATATATTCCCCTCCAGTTGGTTTGCAGAGTATACCGAGTGTACATCTTCGAACCATCAATGTCGTTGAGCTAATGCGAGAGGTGAAGCTGCTCGAATTGGACTAGCACTTGTGCGCGTTCTCGTATAAACAATATCAATTCGCTCTCACAAAGATCCTTTATTCTCCCAATACAGTCTATACATTCTTTCATGCCTTTGACTTTTGTTCTGGCTTGTTTCTATCATCCCAAAATGTGAAATAGTTGCTAACCTGACCTTCTTCCTCTTTCGTTGATAGGCTAGAGAAGTTTTGATGGAAGAATCAAATGTGCAACCTGTACGGTGCCCTGTAACAGTTTGTGGTGATATTCATGGACAATTTGTGGGTATTCACCTTTCTGTGACTACTGCATGTAAGAAACTGATATTATTGATGGCTAATCGTTCTTCTTTTGGATATCTTTCAATTTTCAATAGCACGATTTATCAGAATTATTTAGAATTGGAGGAAATTCACCTGATACAAATTATTTATTTATGGGAGATTATGTTGATAGAGGATATTATTCAGTTGAAACTGTTACTTTATTAGTTGCATTAAAATTAAGATATAGAGATAGAGTTACCATTTTAAGAGGTAATCATGAATCAAGACAAATTACACAAGTTTATGGTTTTTATGATGAATGTTTAAGAAAATATGGTAATGCAAATGTATGGAAATTTTTCACAGATTTATTTGATTATTTACCTTTAACTGCCTTAATTGATAATCAAGTGAGTACGACTTTCTCTTTACGCTTTCTCTTTACGCTTTCTCTTTACACTGTATTTTTTTTTCTATGATATCCAATGTCATATCGGGAGACCACGAAAATCACTTAACTAATATGCTCTTTCTTTATTTTTTTACCTTCAGATCTTCTGTCTTCATGGTGGTTTATCACCTTCCATCGATACTTTGGATCACATTAGATCAATTGATAGAATTCAAGAAGTACCTCATGAAGGTCCAATGTGTGATTTACTTTGGTCAGATCCAGATGATAGATGTGGTTGGGGTATAAGTCCTAGAGGTGCAGGTTATACATTCGGTCAAGATATTTCAGAAGCATTCAGTGAGTTCTTACGTCTGTTTGATTCCAATCTGTTTTTGATTTGCTTGACACATCTCTATAATCAGTCCCATTTTGATAACCCACTGTTCATTTTATAGACCACAACAACGGTTTAACGTTAGTAGCGAGAGCACATCAATTGGTTATGGAAGGTTTCTCTTGGTCACAAGAACGAAATGTGGTTACAATCTTCTCAGCACCAAACTATTGTTATAGATGTGGTAATCAAGCTGCCATATTGGAGGTTGATGATGCTTTGAAATACACCTTGTGAGTAGACAAATCTCCTTATGGTTAAACTCTCCTCCCTCCTAATCTCCCCAACTACAGCTTCCTAATCCATGCCAATATATACTGGTTGTCAATAATCTGACGATCTGCAATGTTTTAGCCTACAATTCGATCCAGCACCTAGAGCAGGAGAACCACTTGTATCACGAAGACCTCCAGACTATGTAAGTTCTATAATGCCTGATATACAGTATTATAGGTGTAGATTAGTAGCTAATCCTTTTTGACCAGTTCCTTTAAACGACTTAAATCATTGTGTAGCAATTACAATAACAAGAATATCAAGAATAGAAGCGCATTGAACATTCTCATACATACAATACATGTGGTTTTTATCTAATTAGACGACTTCCAAATACGATTCATAGGAGCGGTGCGATCGTAAGCAAAGTGGAAACAGAAGGGAAGCAGGGGAGCCTCTATATAGGATCAAGGTTGGAACAGAAGTTTGTTTTCGTTTTTATCCATTTTCTCATTTACATAAATATACCCACAGGATACGAATGACTCATTAAAATACAATTATACAGAAATTGAAACAGAATTCTCAAAAAAGACATGTCATGACATCTACTACTTCTCGTTTCGTAATCTACCACTCACCACATTCTAATTTACTGATATTCACATCCTTTCATCAACTTTCTTTGATATTCTGATCCTTTCACTATAAATGGTCTTCAATTACAATGACAATCATGATTACTGATCATCTTTCATGCTACGTATACATAGCTCACATCCCCTTTCATTGATTTACCTTTTATACTTGATTGACCCTTTCATTTACTGTCTCCTACCAAAACAAAAGATTCCAGTTGAATATCATGTCATTAGATATTGAATAGTATAAACCATTGTTTGCTGACTCCTCATGTAAGGGGGAAACGCTGCATCGACGAGAATGAGTACAGTTTATCATTTACTTATTCCCTGAATAATTGAACTAATTTAGCAATTGACAAACATATAAGACCCAATATAAATATCATAGTACTTTTATGAGATAGTAAGTAATCTACTTCTTGTCTGATTGTCTGATTTTCATTTTGTGTGTGTAAGATTGCTTATTAGAATATCAATCATCAAAAAAAAAAAAAATTCGAACGCTGGATCGATCGATAGATAGTCATATTTTGCAAGTAGTGAAAATCCAAGGATATTTTGAACTCAATTCAAGTGAAAGCCAAAAAAGAAAAGGGAAGGTACTGTATCGAATGTATCTCTCGTGTTTCATCATAAGATTGATAAGCGTGAAGATATTATACAACAGGACCCTATGAAAATATCTCAACCTAAATCAATATTCTCCACAAGACGTAATCAAAAGAATCCTCAAAATCAGCATCAATCATCATCATCATCAACAAGATCAAGAGAATCATTTATACAAAAGACTAAATCATTCGTTATCAATAATACTACTACTAACAAGCGATCCACCAAAGAGAAATCATCAATCACACCTACTACCACATCTCGATCTGCAAATCTCGATAAATCCAAACTTTCCTTTCAAGTTAAATCAAGTTCAACTACAAAGAAACAAGAACAAAACATTCGTGATATCCTGAATCATTCTTCAAGTAATTCAAAATCGAAATATAAACAAAACGAAAATCAAGCTAGAAAACAAGAGGAAGCTGCAATAAGTGCTACTAGTAGTACATCTGAAGTGAAACAAAACGAACATCAAAGTTTAAACGACGGTTTAGCGATTTGTTTATTTGGTTATTCAGTTCAAGCTCAAACTCATAAAATAGAAGATAACATATCGTCAGCAACAAATCTATCAAAAGGCAACAACCTACCAGGAATCTCTGAAACTAAACCATCAATACAAACAAGTAATTTGTTCGAAGAAATGTACGATACGACATTAGAGGAGGAAATCAGACAACAAGCGGTTATGGCTGTGAGTTTATAGTGATACAGTATTGTCAACCAGGCACCTTGTACTAACGAATTCTTACTACTATCCATTCCACAGGAAGTTTTACCCGATGCTGAAATGTGGGCTAAATGGGAAAAGACTGAAGCGCCTTTAAGACAAGGTAGAGGATGGTATCCTAAATTGGTAAGTCTTTTCCTCTGTCTGTTTTCGAGCTGAATTTCAATGTAGAGTACAGAAGAGCTAACTTTGACAAATCAACTTCTGTTCTCAGGATCGTCATTTTTTAGAATTATTGGTCATTTCAGAAATTCACGCATTATCAAATCCTATAAATGGTAATTCTGGAGGAGGAGGAGGAGGAGGAAATTCAGATAAAATACATAGACATGCAAATAGAGTAAGAAGAGTTGCGTGTGAAAGAATTGGATCAGAAAGATTGAATGCTTATTGTGATAGAGTTAAAGAAGCTTTTGAAGCTTATATGATGGGTGGTTGGTCGAACCAACATCTTCATCATCATCATCAAGAACAATTTCATCAACAATCTGTAATTCAACAAGAACATAACGAAGATGATGTTGATGATGATGTTGATGACGACGAACTAAAGCATTTGGAGTTATCTTCTGAAGAAGATGTAGAAGAGGATGATCATAATATTGGATCTGATTTATTCAGTTCATCCAAAAATGAAAACGACAGTGTACCTGAAGAAAGAGGCAGAAACTTACAAAAGGGTAAAGGAAGTATCAAAAGAGAACATACGTCAAGCCGAAACAATTCGAAAACTAGGAATAATGACGACGCTGAGGAGAGAGAATCAGTCGAGTTGCAAGTACCTGAAATTAACATCATACCGAGCGAAGAAAAACAAAAAAATATGTCAGACAACGAGTTGATGCAGTCTAATTTAGATTCAAATTTAGAGCTTAGTGATATCCCATTAAGTGATCTTAAAGAAAGGTCAAATGAGGGGTCCGACTCAAACTCAAATTCCATCTTTACTCAAAGGTCAAAGGGTATGGATATTGATACTGATAGTGATAATGATAATGATCATACTGAAAATAACGAAACTAGTTACTCAAATATTATCAATAAAAATGGATTTTTTGTGAGTGATTTTTTTATCAGCTGATGAATCTGTGTTTAAACTATACTACTATTGTAGAATGATAGGCTAATTTTGTTAATCTATCATATATCGTTATAACTGATATCGATTAGAATTCGGAAAAAATGATCGAGTCTTGACTACCTCTTTGTTGAATCTTTTATGAACCTCTAAATTATAGATGATCTGGATTCCGAAAAAAAAAAACTCAGAAAATTATGTAAGGAAAAAGATAGAACTGTTATCCAAATCAATCCAATGCGATGCGATCATGATCATAGTTGCTGTACAAGTGGTTTGATGGAAGCAAGAGAACAGGGAGAAACAGGATATATGATTGGAAAATCCAAAAAACACGTTGGCAGATTCATGGGAACTCCCTGTAGGCTATTTAGTGAACCATTATCTCATATTGTATTTGTATCAATCACAGGTACTTACCTGCCCATCCATGACTTCATATGCATTTTATCTGTTTGTTGACTGATCTGTGAACACGATTAATGTTGATAATGCAGGATGTAAAGCGATAAGAAGACATTTGGTATATTATATCATACAGTATACTGTCCGTACAACCTAAAAAAGCTAGGTTTTACATACAACGTGTTGCATAAACATCTATACCGTACTCATAAAGCCTTAATAAATCGAGAATCCAGAGATCAATCCCAAATAACTATTATACAATGTAACATGATTTCCTGAACCCTATCTAATTTAAAATCAGAATCCTCTTCTTCAACCTGATAAATCAACAATCTAGATCGACTTCTTTCTCTCTTTCTCTCTCTCTCTCCCTATATCCAAATTTTATTGTTTATTCATTCGATTTGTCAGACTTAGACTTTCTATTGAATTGGGATCCAAAGTTACATTTCCTCTTGTAGAAGATGCCAATATCCTTGATCCAATCGTTATTGTTCCGGGACCATGTGCAGGTGTTTTTAAACCTAATCCAGGTCCAGATAAATCATCAAATTTAGTTGAATGAACAGGATTAGGTATTAATGATCTAAATGCTTTTCGCGCTGTTTTGTTTCAAGTCAATTTACATTCAATGAATAAATAGTATTGTTTTCCCATTTTCTGTAGTATACAGTGTTGAATGAAACAGAAAATGTATTGGGTAACTTACCTCGTTTTATAAATGTGAAGAATTCTCTATCTTGATTCAGTTGTCTGACTAAATCTGATAAACCAGGTAAAGGAGGATTACAATTTGGTACTATAACCAAAAGACGATGGACCGTCAGTGATGTGGTCGAGGTCATTCGATTTTCACTTACCTGAATAATCTTGTTTTGAAACGTCAAGAAGGAATGCAAACTCCCTTGATGGATCATTGACATCAAGCAAAGTGAACTGTATCATCAATAAATCACCTAAATGAATTGATGAGCATCAGATTAGCATATTGACGATATGTCTACTTTGTTTCCAATGTTTAATCCTCCTGGATTTACGAATCGAAACGTAAGAGACTAAATTCCAACTCACGTTTTATAGGATTTATCCTCAATCCAACACTTTCTTCTAATTCTAGTAATTCGAATTCATCCTTTTTTCTCATCTCATTTAATCTTTGTTTCTGCCTTTCTTTTTCTGTACGTTCAGTCGTAACTTCTTTCCTTGTTTTATGAATTTCGGATTCTAATGTTGATGATTGATCTTTCACTTTATTTAAAGATGTTTGTAGGTGATTAAGAGATGATGTTAAATCTGTTAATGTATGTCTTTCAGATTCAAGTGCTAAAAGAAAACATTATTTGTGTTTATCATTAACTGCTGTGGTACTTATCATCAATGATTCCCCACGTTTATGTGGAGAAAGGAGAACAAGGGTCATGAAAGTATAAGCTTACTAGCTAACATTTCACCTTCTCTTTCTCTTTCTAAATGTATTCTCCTTTCCATTTCTTCTTTTTCAGCTTTTTGATCTCTCATTGAATTTGCATGATCCGATGCTCGTGCTGTTATTTCAGTTTTAGCTGTTAATGTATATTCATCGATCTAATGGAATCAAACCGGTTTACAACATGTTATATACATCAGCTAGATCGCTTGTTGAAGACATTATCACGATATTCAGAATATTTACATACAGCTGTTAGGAAAGCTTCAGCATGCCGCTGGAATGGTTCCCATTGTAGGTCTATTGAAGGTGAAGTACCATTCGCAGAACTTTCATGCAGTATCGCTTGAAGCGATATAGGTTTCTGCCCATAGCTTGATGAAGGTTTTTGGTAGCTTGAGGGGGCCATTGCTTGATAGATATGATAACCTAAGAGAACATGAATGTGGCGAAGCAATGTTCAAGTTAATTTAATGTTGATGTTGGTGTTTATCATTTTATCATTTTATATTTGTTTTCGTTATATCATATTATTCTTAATTCGCGTGTTTTTCATATTTGGTTCTTGACGCGTGTTATCCATACACAGATTATTTCCAAAGTGTATTTATTGTAATTTATCCCATCAACGCGCCTAGACTTTGATAGCGGAATCAAATGATGCATTAGCCTGTATGTATGTATGATTAAAGTCAGTCGCGTCACGTTGAATTATTATCTACACATCCAACACCCCAACTTTAATTCTCAAATCGATACCAACAACAACAATAATATAGCAGCTATTCATACATATAAATATATATATATATATATCCTGTCTGTCTCACAAGTCTCACTTTGACATTATACAAGTTGTATCTTAACCTATATCGAATTAGCATATAATACATATTCCTTCACGTATCGTACTCTAAGAACATATATCTTAAGACACCATCGATTCAAGATGTTTTCACGTGTCTTGAAATCAACAAATCAACAACAAGCCCCTCTATCCGATACATCATCTACACCATCATCTAAATCATCTTCAAGATCATCACATATCAAATCACAATCTACTTCTGCTCAACCTTCTCCATCAAAGATACCTGTATCAACTAATCAAAGTTCAAGGTCATCTTTCATTAGTGGTGGTAGTAAAGAAAATATACCTACTCCACCTTCATCAAACAATAGTAGTGGTGGTGGTAGTGGTGGCCAAGAGAAAGAAAGATCAAATTATCTATCATTTTTATTCTCACAATCACAACAAGGTGCACCCACTACACCTGTAAAAGTGAATAAAGCTGCTCCTACACCTGTTGTTCCTCAACCCGGTCAAGCATATCATCCACAAGGTGGTGAAACGGTCCAAGCGTCATCAAGGGAAAGGGATGGTCAAAATCAACAAAATCAACGTGGAGGACAATATAGACCTGAATCAGATGATATTCATATGCAAACTATGAAAAATACAATTAATCCAGCTATGTTGAAACAACTTTCTTCTATACCTCCTCATAATCCTAACTCTGCAAAAGATTATCAACCTGCCCAAGCTCAAAGATCAAACGTAAATGCTCAAGGACCAGCTAACCCTTACGCCATTCAAAGAGGTGGTAACAATTACAACGAGGATGTTCATATGAGAACTCAAAGACATGAAACTAGACACGAGAAAGAAAGAGGTCTTCAACTTTGGGAAAGGGAATTGGTTGAATCTGCTGAAATGAAGAGAAAGGCCACTGTAGCTCAAATCTGTAAGCTTGCCCTTTCTGCCTTGTCAAAGAATGGAAGAATTATTGCTAATGCGCCGTATCATTCCTATAGACTTCTTGGACTACTACTGTAAGCTGCATATCTCGCACCTTCATGACAGGCCGATATAGCTAACTTATATTATCGTAGTCGATCTTCTCGGTTACATCGCTAACAGAAAGAAGCGTCTTGAAGGTTTTAAAGCTGATACCACCCAACGGGGTGTAAGTGATTCATTAACCCTCTCGGTTTCGCCTTGAGATAGCTTTGCTAATTCCGTTGTATAGGTTACTGGACCTGAGTATCAAAAAGAGCTATCATCATATAACGGTCGAGAAAGAGTATTACTTAGAAAACGACGAACCAAGCTTAGAGTTGAACAATTCCGAATTATCGCTCAAGTCGGTCAAGGTGGTTATGGTTCAGTTTATTTAGCTAGAAAAGCAGATACTAATGAAGTCTGCGCTTTGAAGAAAATGAGAAAAGGTACTTTAGCTAAAATGGATGAAGTGAAACATGTATTGGTAGAAAGAGATATTTTAACAGCTGTGAAAACTCCTTGGTTGGTCAGACTGTTATATGCTTTCCAAGATACTGAACATGTTTATCTTGCTATGGTATGCCGAGTTTCATCATTCCGCTGGTTGTGACCTTGTTTTATGGATAGTAGCTAATAATACCCAATTGTAACAGGAATACGTACCAGGTGGTGATTTCAGAACTTTGCTTAATAACTCTGGTGTGCTCAAAGAGGAACACGCAAGATTCTATGCTGCTGAGATGTTCATGGGTGTCAACGAATTACACAAATTAGGTTATATTCATCGAGATCTCAAACCTGAGGTGAGTTGGCTATTTATGCAGAAGGACATGTATGAAGTTAACACGTTGGGATACATAGAATTTCTTGGTTGACGGTACCGGTCACGTCAAGTTGACTGATTTCGGTCTTGCCACTGGTTCTCTCAATCCGGCTAAAATCGACCAAATGAAGCAGAAGGTACGTGAAGCTCCTGATTGCATGCTTCATATGCTAATACTTCACAACACAGCTTGATCAAGTCAAAGACGAAGAACTCGTTTTCCGATCCACTCTTGAAAGAAGAACAATTTACCGAAGTATACGAATGGCTGAACCTCGATATGCTGATTCGGTCGTTGGATCACCTGATTATATGCCACCTGAAGTATTAAGGGGAAAAACATATACATATTCAGCAGATTATTGGTCATTGGGTTGTATATTATTTGAATTTTTATGTGGATTCCCACCATTTTCAGGATCAACACCAGAAGAAACATGGGCAAATTTGAAAAATTGGACAAGAGTATTAAGAAGACCAGTATATGATCGACCTGAAGATTTGATTTTTAATTTAACTGATACAGCATGGGATGCAGTAACAAGATTAATTGCAAATCCAAAAGATAGAATAACAACTTTAGATGAAATTCAATCATTACCATTTTTCTCTAGTTTACCATTTAAAAATTTAAGATCAATTGATGCACCTTTTGTACCTGTTTTAGATGGTGAAACGGATGTAGGATATTTCGATTCTTTTACATCACCTGAAGATATGGCTAAATATGCAGAAGTTTTCAAAAAACAAAGAGATGTTGAAGCTGTACAAGAAAAAGGTATTGGAAATAGAAATAATTGGGTTGGATTCACTTTTGGTAGAAATGCTAATGTAAGTTTTGGTTTTCATATTCTTCTTTGTTTTTCTGTCTTTCTGGGAAAACATTTCTACTTTGAATTTCAATAGGCAGAATACCGTACCTTCCGAGAATTTTTCAACACATCATGATTTCATGCTGACATTTCTTCATTAATCCTTTCATAGATTGCTCCTGCACCAAGAGGTATCAAACCTGAAGGAGAAGCTCTTCAAACCATTTTTTAGATTATTTTTTATTTTTTACCTTTTTTGGAGATTCGTTCGTACTGTACAATGTTTTTTTCACCTGTAACATTATTTTGCCTTCACTGATCATTCGCAGTCTTCTTCATTATCTTGATATTTTTTCTTCCTCCCCTATTCTCTGACCGATTCTTTTACCCTTCACCCTTTATCCCTCACATATATCATCTACGCAAGGTTTCCTGGTCTTTCGACACGTCTCTCTCTTATTTCAAGCCATCTTTTTCTCCCTTTCTTGCGGATTTCTCGCGTTTTCTGTACATATTTAGAGATACATTTTTACGTTAGAATGATACATGAAGTTTTTGGTTTTAACGTACAAAAAGAATGAGGGTGCGCAAAATAGTTTCCAGTACAATCGCTCCGAACATCGGATTCCTGTTTCTGTCCAGCATACATGTGCAACCAGAAACTTACATGAAGTCTATACAATTTACTTTGTACATGCTACAACATCTATTAATTCATTCAATTGCTATTGAGCAAAAACAAAACCATTAATTTCGTATCATATTATATGATGTAGCTTCTGACATCTTCAATTTAATAAAATCGTTCGTTATCCTTTTTTTCTCAGGCTCAATCATAATATCTACCTACACACCAGCTAAAGCTCTTCTCCAAGATTCACCTTCATTCATTAATACTCTACCTAATTCACCAATTTCTAAATTTAATGCAAATTTCTTATCTTCTTGTGATTTATAAGGTTCATTCATCGAAGAAGTTATCAAAGCTTGTGAAGAAATTAAACTTGTTAAGACAATAAATAATTCAGAATTTGATAATAATATATTATCAGTATTATCAATATCTTCTTCTTGTCCTTGTTTGTCATTATTTATGGTAATTGATGATGTAGATTCAAAGATTTTAAATGATCTAGATAAATTATCAAAATCTAATTTTAAATTTTTCCATTTAATTTCATTTAAACCTTGTCTTCTTATACATCTAATTAAACTTGCTAACATCATCTTTTGTTGAATTGAACATGATCCAATAAATTTTGATACTGGTGAAGATGACATTGCTTGTAAAACTAACATCATTTCTTTTGCTGTTACAGGATGTGGGAAAGGTATTGGTAATTTGCCTGCGAGTGTATTTGTATTACTCGGAGGAGCGTTAGGAGTTTTATCATTATTATTATTGTTTTTCTTGCTTTTGTCTACTGTAGTTGGAGGTTCCAAAGCCACTTCCACTGCTCTTCTACATGCATCTAAAACTCTTCTGGCATCTCCATTTGTACCTGCCATTTTTGTAGCTGCTAATGCTATAGCATCAGGTAACAGTACTTTTGGATCACTTGAAGGTGCAGATGGATGCGGTATTAATCTAGATTGTACAATTGATATCAAAGATGCTCTGTCATATGGTTGGAAGAGAATAGTTTGAAGACCTAAATGGTATGGGAAATTATACTGTTAGCTGAGTCAAATATTCGAGTTGAGCCGTCTTGATTTATGTTGAGATCATATCCAATTGAAGCGTATCACAGAACCACTCACCTATTCTAGATTTGATCTTTGCAGCTAAATGTTGAGGTAAATCCATTCGATTTGCTACTGCAATAACGAAAAGTTGAGAATCTCTCATTGTTGGCCAATTGAAAAAGTTATAAACTACATCTTGTTTTGCGGTTAAAAGTTGATCAAGTTCATCCATAAGAACGACACTAGTATGACAAAACCAAACGATAATTAATATATTTAGTACATCCCAAACGAAGTAAAGTAGGAAAATTCTACTAACAAAGTATGTCCCCTTGGACCTCTAACACCTTTTTTATTATTTTTATTTCCAAAATGATTTTCTAAACCTCTTAAAGCAGTTTTTGTTGAAGAACCTTTTGCACCACTAATAGCTTCCCATAAAACTGAATAAGCATGTTGTGGTGAAGGTATTTTTAATCCATTAATTTCAACATATGAAAAAGGTTGTAATTCACCATCTTCAGCTTTTCTTTTTAATTCTTTTACAACTGCGTGAACTGTTGCTGTTTTACCTGTTCCTGGAACTCCTGCTATATCTATATGATATATATATATAGAAGCAATGACTTTGATCAGCTTACTTACTCTGCTCTTCTTTACTTCCATTTTCAGAAAAGAAGGGGAAAGAAGGTCCCTGTAATACAACGTGGAAAATGCCAATCTCAACCAACTCACATAAACAACCACCACCACCAGATTCAACACCATCTTCAACTTTAGACAAAACATCTATAAATTCTTCTTCACGACAAGGTAAACTTTCGGGTGCAGAACCAACATGTAATAATCTTAATGCTCTCTCGTATGGATCAATAGGTAAATCTTCTAATGATAATATTGATGAAGGTAAATTATTTTTTGTTAATGATTTTGGATGTGGTTTTGTTCGCTTTCTAGGCATTGATAAGACGTTCTTCTTTTTCTTGCTCTTTGTAATCTTAGTTGATTTTCGAGCATTGACGACATTTGGTCTTTTCCTTTTACGTTGTCCGGGTTTAAATACTTGCTCTTCCTCTTCTTCTTCATCTTCATCATCATCTTCATCATCTTCTCCACTAGCTTCTTGTTCTGCTATACTACCTTCATCATCCTCACTACTAGCTTCATCGAATGGGTGGTGTTCCTCATTTTGATCTTGTATATAATCTTGTCCATTAATTCTTGAATCATTCACATTCCAACCTTTACCTTTTTTACCATTTTCTCTCCAATTATCGATATCAATTTTAAATATTTTACCACCTTTTGAAAATTTATCAAATGATCTATAACACCAATAAATACCTTGTCTAATATATGACCATCCTTTAACTTTTGATTTAGTTTCTGGAAATTGATCTAAATAAAATTCTTTTGAATATATAGGTACAGTTTTAATTAAATATGAAATTGGTATTTTAGATGTTATTGATTTATTCGATGTAATTGAAGTAGCTAAGAGAACTTCATTCTGTTAAAATCAAGTAAAACATGGGAGAAAAATCACTAATCAGCTTTAGGCTTATTACCCTCTTTAGTTTTTTGCTTTTGATTAAATAAATGATATCGAAGTATAAACCTCACATCTTCAATATTAACATTCTTCATCACACTTGGTAAATCTGACTTTCTAAATGCCCAATGAATTTCAGCCATCATCTTTGGTCCCTTGTCCTCATCATCATCATCGTCGTCATCATCATCTTCTTCATTATCATTATTTTCACTTTCACTATTATGATCATTATTCATATTCGTTTCTTCCCATAAACCAATTAAAATGCCTACACCTTCATCACCACCTTCAATAGCAATCAAAACACCATCACCAATTGTGAATCTACTTTCTTCATCATTTTTACCTGCTTTTACTTTTTTATTTGAAGGTGTGGATATAGAGCTAGTTCCACGACCTTTACTTATGATTCTACTATATGAATTATATCTTATTTTACTACTACTGCTACTGTCTGCATTAGAAGTTGGTGGTAAAGGAGCAGAGTTCCACGAGTAGATTGTATTAGGTTGTATACGTCTTAATAATGATGGACTGGCACTTGGTGAAGGTGTAAATATGTTGCCCCTAGTTGATCGTCGTGGCGTCCACGGTGTTATGGCCATCTTGTACAGGACCAGCAAGACTCTCCTTGTAGTTGTTCACAAGAAGTACAATACCAAATGATTATTTGCAGTTCTGAACGATAAAATAATAACATCAATCTGATATTTTAACGAAATTACGGCTAAACGCGTAAATTAGCACCAACGCGTCAAGCTAAGTGTTGTTGTTGTTTACATATTATTGTATATATCTTTCATCTTCCAAGAAGGAAGATTACTCATTTGCAACTTGCATAGAATGGGTGTCAAGGTATTCAAGAGGTATATGATCCATTACATAGCAAGTTTTATGCACGTATAAAAAGTAGAAGAAAGGTATAATAAAGGGGATATGTAATAATTCTGTTCCTCATTAAGCTAAGAAAATCGCCTTGATCACTGGAAGAGAAGAGACATTACGTATGATTGAAGTTGGGCGAACGTTACCTGTTTGATGTTGACAGAAGAGAGAGAAGCGTAATAGGCATAATATAGACATTTCGATTGATTCATTTTACTTGAAGATTTGAAAAAAAAGAGAAATAGAGGAACAATTTATTCAGCGAACCATATATTCTAGAGAATATCAACTCATGAATGACCGTTACCTTGAGCAGCTACAAGGGAAATGTATCAGTCATATGAACCGTAACTTCTACCACGGTAGGTGTTTTAGATCATTACTCAGCAACTCACCCAATCTAGCTTCAAGTATTTTCAAACTATCTTCTTTAGCCAATAATTCTTGTCGCTTCAATTGGATTTCTCTTTGTACTTTCAATTCGACTTCACGAAGTTTCTCTTCTTCTCTTCTAAGTTGTTCTTCCTTGAGTCTTACAGATTGATTAGCCATATCTTCAGGTAATATTGATGAATCACTAAAATGTGAATCAAGGTTGTATGAGCGCCTTTTCATTGCAGGAGAGCTTATGATGAATGGACTTACGGGTCATTACCGCCAACAGATCTAGATAATTTCTCAGTTCTATAGTTCTCATACAAGAAGTCATGAGTAATTTCTTTAAGATCGGTGAGATGTGATCTGTTGTACCAAGATATTATCAGTAAAATAGCTATATTTATATATATCACGATCGCAGCCTGAACTTACACTAAAAGAGCACCCCTCAATCTTGAGAAATCGGAATGATCAGGATTATCAACTTCGACGATACCCCATGGATACCTTCTACCTCTGATAGATTCACCATCAATCATGATCTCTTCTTCTGAACCGACAATAGCGAAAGGAAGCAAAGCTCTTAAAGATGAATTATCGGCAATTGTTTCCTCGTCATCTTCTTCAGCATCATATGGGAAATTGTATACTGGGATATTATAGTATTCGATATCTTCCATTATCTACGACGTCGGTTTACTGTCAGTTATGATCGATGCGCCAGATACATTTGTAAGGTAACTGATGTGGACGTCTTGCAACTCACCCTCTTCTTGAAAGCCCTTAATTCAGTTGGAGTTAAACTATCAGCTTTTCCAATGACAGGAATAACGTTGACACGAGGTGAAAGTCTTCTCATCAATTCTATATCCATTTCTCGTAATCTAGAAAGGAGAGAATCACCTGAAAGTTAATTGTTCTGCAGTCCTAGAACGGGAAAATACTTTTAACTTACGCATGACCAGTAGGAGGGATAAAGTATAATAAAGCGTGAACTCGGTTATCTCTGAACCTTGGATTACGTTTAATTCTTGATTCTTCGGCTAAAATATCATCATTTTGTCTCTCAATATAAGATGAGATTTCTTGGAAGCTGAAAGGGAAAAAGATAATACAGTCAGCGCACGGGCCTTTTACCGGGTTTTGTCTTATTCTCCCAAAATGACAATGATGAATTGCGGGTTTCATCGCTCAGGAATGTATATCACATATATGTGTTGCGACAAGACGAGGTATTACTTACGCATACTCGTTGTCAATACCATCACCAAAACCAGGTGTATCAACTATGGTTAAAGCTATTCTTACACCATCTTCTTCTAATTCAACATTAACAGGTTTAATTCTAATGGGTTCTTCGACATTAGCTTGTGAAGCAGCTTGTTGAACTAAATTTGCATCTAATCCTGAACGTGGATTTGTTGGATCAACAAGTAAATTGGCTGTTCTATGTTCGAGCAAAACTGATTCTACAAGGGTATTAACAAATGTTGTTCTTCCTGTACCGGAGGCACCTATAGAGACCATAAGGAATCAGCATTAAATTCTAAGGTATTTATCTGCGTTGAGGTTGAGTGAGCTGATATCGAATGATCTGTAAAGGTAACTAAGGTAGGTTTGATCCGTGTAGAAGACATTATACGGTATATCCAAAGTTCTGGTACACCTTTCATTCAAGCGGTCCGTGCATTTATCCATGTTCATCGACCAATCTGCTATATATGGTTCAAATTGGGATAGATGTATAAATAGCCAAACTCACCAACAACCATCAGCGTCAATTGAACACCTTTCTTGGCTTGTTTCCTACCTCTTGAAGCTCTTGAGGCCATGGTGAAGTGAGATACTGGGTTTGCAGGAGTACAGACGAGGAGTTGAAGGTATTCTTGATCCGACGACTAGCTATGGGGCGTCGAAAAGGTATATAAGGAATTCGAGGTTAAGAACAAAGAACGTGTGAAAGTCTACCCGTCTGGAGACTGATCTCAATCTATGGTCTAATGGTTTTTGGGTATAATGATGATGTTGAATGATATAGATATGTTCTTGTCATTAACAAGTTTCAAGTTCAAGTTCAATTCAATTGAAACGCATAAACGCATTCACCTCCTCTCTTTGTTTTCTACATCAAATACCCCGCATTGACCTCTGACCTTGAACCTCGTGCCACGCGTCAAAGCTCGGGGTTTACGTAAACTCCACCATCACCCTCGCGTGGATTCTTTCGATATTGTTCATGTTATGTGTTGATGCTGCTCTTCATTCATGTCCAGCTTGACAGGTGTGACCTGGCTTGTGATCTGTTCATCTATTTAGAGTAGCATAGTATAACATTTCGTCCCTGTGAGCAGTGGCTCTGTACAGGCGTTATGTCTCGGTCTTCTACTCCTCCATTCCAACTTCGACGGCCAAATCTTGGCTCAAACCTCAATCTAGCTGCAGGAGCTGCATCAGCCTCCACTTCGAGAGTACCGACACCCTTGGGAAGAACGGGGATATCTTTGGATGAATGGGAGAGTAAATCCCCCTTAACAGAAGAGCAGCTACAGAGTATCAGTATAGTGAAGGAGAAATTCGGTGAGAGACCTCTACCTGAGAAGGTAAGTCCATGCACTCCGACGATAGAAACCGAAGGCTTTAATCATTAGATGTAAAATGAGGATTTTATAGTCTAATCTAGCTAACTCCACCATCTTTATTAGTTCAATAGAGATGAATCTTCTGCAGCTGGACCTTCAAGGCCAAGTACACCTATACGTCCTAGGCTACCAGTGAGACTACAATCACCTTCCTCCTCACCATCAGGTTCAAAATCTAAACCACCTTCTTTACCTGGAACACCTCAGCCCCATCAACAAACGACATTTCAACAGAGTCAACTAAGTATACCAGATGCAGATCCGTTACACCCAGTAATAATAAATACTCCACAAGAATTTTTAGATCATTTCACAGCATTAACTTTATCAACGGAACATGAACAAGATAGTTTATATAGAGATCATTTAAGTGAAATTATTGGATTAAGAGAAAAATGTGATGGTTTAATTGAGTTGCTAGAAAGTGGGGAAATGGAAGTGGAAGAAATGTTAAAAGCTTTAGCTTATGTTGAAGAAAGAAGTGAAAGTTTGAGAGGTGCTTGTGAAGATTTATTGGAAGAACAGGTAAGCAGATGAAAGATTTGGATGAGATCTTAATTGGATTTTAGCTGATCATCAGCCTCGCATATCATATAGACGCATCTCCTCACACATACTGCACAGCTAGCTCACAGGTTGACTTTCTTCACTTTCCTTGAAACTGCTCAGAAAATGCTTAACAACCCAGGAAATAATCTAGTCTTATCGCCTGACTTCTTACCTATGGTCAAGAGATTAGATGAATGTCTAGGATATTTAGGTGAACATGTAAGTTCTGGTCTAAGGTATCAGCTGCTCCGAAGCCAGTTTCGTGCTATCAGCTGATTTGCCGTTCTGATTCATCCACAGCGCGATTTCAAGGATGCCGAGTTGTATCTGATTCGATATCAGCAATGTATGACTCGAAGTATGACTTTGATCAAGTTGTATTTCGTTAGTGTGGTGAAAGTATTAGGGCAGGAAATAGTGAAGCGATTGGGTGACAAGGTGAGGTTAAATTTGAATGTGTGCTAATTGATCGAAGAGAATGCATTTTCCTTGAAGCTCACATATTTTCATACGATTTTAGGGATTATCGGAAACGGCTGCTCAAGCATTACTATACACTAAATTCGTATCATTATCTCAACCACTACGACCTCTTTTGGCTGAACTGGAAATCAGAGTGTCAACGAATCCAGATGAACTGACACCTTTGTTGACAGAATGTCATTCTGCTTGGATAACTACTAGGCAGTCTTTGATGGGTAGTAGAGTAATGAGTGAAGTCGCTGGGTTGGATCCGAATGGAAGTGACCTTGTTGATCTAGTGAGTATCCGCCTTTTCCAGTGACCTGCTTCGGTATCGGAGTGACACTTGTCCGAGAATCAAAACTGATCACCGTCGATACTATAATAGACTCGTTCTGGCTGTAGCTACCTCAAACAAACATGTCTCGACGAATTCAACCTCTTCAAACACTTCTTCTTGTCCGGTGAATCTTTATTATAGTGAGCATCTTTGCGTATTTGCAATAACCATGAAAGTAAATACTGATAATTGACAATAGCGGATACCTTGAAACTCTATGCGATTACTTATATGACCACATCCGACCGAGAATTTTACATGAACCCTCACTACAAGTTTTATGTGGAGTTTGTACGGTATTACAAGCATTGATGATACAAGATATATCTGATGAGGATCAAGATTTAGATGAAGTTCTCTATTCACCTTCTGCTACTCCAGGTGGAACATCACCTTATGGTGTACGTGATGGAGATGATTATTTTAGTACGACTAGACCTACATTATCAAGACAAGGATCAAGTCAATCATTCAATAATAGAGGATCAATTTTAAGAAGACAATCTTCCTATGCTAGCATATCTATATCAAGACAAAATTCATCTTATCAGTATACACCGAATTCGAATCAGAACCGTACGCCTATAGTGCAGCAGCAGCAACAACAAAAACGAAAAAGAAAACCTTTAGGTAGATTACATATCGAAGTATTACTGAAAATGGTTTTGCAAGATGCTCAAACTAGATTAGTATTTAGAGCTCAAGCTTTATTAAGTAATGATGTTGAATATTACGCTCCGAAGGAAGGTGACTTGGAGTATCCTCAAAGATTGGGTAAAGGTGAGTTGGGTATCTTTGTTACAGTCTTCGCTATTCCCTTAAAGTTGACTTGTAATTAATGTTGTGTAAAAGGCTCGAAAGATGGTAAACTCGTTCAACGACCCAAAGCCGTTTCGCTTGACATGGAGGATGAAGATGATCCCACGCTGTTGACATTACCTCCGCCTGAAGAACAGGAAAGTTGGTACCCATCACTGAGGGTTACTTTATGGATTTTATCATGTCTTTACACATATGTTGATGTAAGTGGACGGTGAAAAACGAGATTCGGTTCTCAGTGTTCTGTACCTCGACCAGCGGCGTGATGGTAGGCTGACTTGTTTTTACGTCTAGACCGTGGTTTTCGAAGATCTAGCACAAGAAGCCATTCCAGTCTGTCGAAAATCCCTTTCTTCAGCAGCAGATTTATTGAGTGCTAAGCAGGATAAATCGATGGATGCGAAATTATTCTTAGTCAGACATTTATTGATATTAAAAGAGATGACAGCTGGATTAGGTCTGGAAGCCGGTAGATATAAAAGGAGGGACTGGAGTAATCTCGGTGGTATGTCGTAACCTCTTTCAATTTGATGGCAGTGATATCATGTATTGGTAGATGCTAACATTGCAAACTCAGATTTCCTAAAGTCTTTATTGGACAATGCCGGTACATTGTTAGGGTATCAGAGGGGTTCTATTGTTAAAGCTGAATTTGCGCCTGATGCTAGAACAGTAAGTATCTCCGGACCGCAATTTTCTTAGAAAGATACGCTCATTCGTTAATTTCGCATATTTGTTACACTCAATAGGATGTAGATCGTACACTTAAAATAGCGTGTGAAGAGTTAATATCATTGATTGTAACAAGATCAACCAAACCTCTGAGAGAATTTTTAGATAAATGTACAACTCACTTATCAAGAAAGTCAGGATCTAATGGTACAATGTCAGATTTATCTTCACAAGAATTTTCGAAACCTGATAACGTAAAGTTGATACATGAAGAATTCAAAACTTCCCTATTGAAAGAATTCAGTAATTGGAAAATCGAATTAAGAAGGTATTTAGAAGATGAAGAAACTGTTGAAGTTCTAATTCCACCTGCAATAAATTCTATAATTGATCAATATAGACAATTTCATGATTTAATTAGATCAGAATATGATTTTTCATTAGCTGCTAGTATTATGACTCCAAGTGGTTTGATGACTTTGCTACAAGGTATACCATAAACGCAAGATAGAGTAATATACAACATGTACAAAATATTCCACTAGATCACCTTATGAAGTTTTCGTTCTTTTGGCTGAGCCCGAAGCTGCATTTCGATATCTTGTGTGCTGTAGTCGTAATCGTTCACGTGAGTATCATCTGTATGATCTGCCGAAGCTAATCGCTGGCGATGATCTCCAGTCAATGTGAACTGAGGTGGTGGCAATGCGTCCAACTCGTCCTCTGAAAATCGTACCGTTCTAAGTGGAGTCCACCAGCTATCTCTCTTGAAAGCTTAATCATATCAGGTGTATATCCAATTTCGTGTTCTAAATGATACAAATGATTTACTGCTTCGAAATACAAACTTGTAATTGATGACAACGGTGTTTTTAAGGTAAGATGCAACGGTGAAGTATACAGCTCGTGAAGGTTGAAAGGACCAGGATCGATCCATTGTGTTGGTATTTGTCTCTGACTTTCACATTCGTACAGAAGTGTTAAAGCAATATTGAGTTCCACTACGAGTATAGTATTAATGGAACATACAGTAAATTTTACGTTATCATCAGCGTTATGAATCGTAATACAGTATCCCTGTGTTACGATGAAGTCCTGTATTCAACTTACAGAAACTGCTGTTCCACTGAATTGCACCACATCAACTATCATACGTTAATACCATTCTTGAAAACCTTCCTTCCTTAAAATTAAAACTTACTTCTCGCCACACAATATCTGCTCTATCACTTTCGATTTTTATCATAGGATTCTCTCGGCTAATGATTCCGGTAGTCTCTTTGATTGATCCATGAAAGATTGATCCATTCATACCATACTGCCAAGCTTTACAAAGATTTCTACGTTCATACTGACCTCAGTTGAAAGATATAACACAAACAATCACATCAGTTAGAATCCCGCGCCAAACTTGATTAAATCAGAAAAACTAACGGTTGCTCCTTTGTAATGAAATGCTATCAAGAATGGCTTCGAATGAGGATTGTTGGGTAGCTCCAGGTACGAGCAAGCTTTCGTGTGCTTGAGCTCACCCGCAAAGTATGCTGCGGGCGGTTGAAGAGTTTCCTTAACGAATTTGAATCCAGTGAGATTCGTATTCTCCCAATTTTCGGTGGAAGTTTTTTTGTAATAGAAGACCATCGTGTTGATAAGTATGCGAAGTATAGGATACCAAATTACGGAAAGCTTATGCTTATCTGTATCTCTAATTCTGTAACCTGAAGTGTACAGAGAAAGAACTACCATAACGCTATGGGAAACCGCTCAGCAGCTACTGTATAAGCATTGCGACATTCCGGATCATGGGTATTCTTTTGCGCAAGCCGACAATTCCGGAGCACCTTTGTGAGACAGTTGTCGCTTTGTATATTATACATACAAGTTTGGATGCCACATTCAGTCAATGCTACTGAAACTATAATGTGTTTATTGATATTGTTGAGTTATGTATTTCTTGATGTTTCATCGGAAAAACGCCTCCCGTACTGCATCCGGCCTGCCTTTTCTAGTCCCCTTCATTCACGCTCGGGTCAAGAAGATAGACGAGCCATCGCTGAAACACAATGGACATAGAGTGATGTTCTTGCTACATTACTGCTTGCCAAAACACCGTCTAACCTCTTCCCATCATTTTCATGAGCTGACTCATGTCTGGTAGATTGTTCGTCAGCTCTACTCATACTCCAGGCAACGTGAAAAGTTTTCGCTGACCTGGCATTCCTCCTCCACCACCACCCATTCCCATGTTCTTCATCATTTCGCCCATTTGACTCATGTCAGGCATACCACCACCACCACCTCCACCACCCATCATGTTTCTCATCATGGCTCCCATATCCATACCTCCTGCACCTCCTGGTCCACCCATACCTGGCATACCACCCATTCCACCCATCATATCTTGCATCATCTTTTGAGCACCCTGAGGACCAGCGGCACGTATCTTTCGCATAAGTTCGGGAGGCATAGCTTTCTGTGATGCATGAAAAGCAGACTGATTAGAGCGATTCTTGTTACATGGGAGAAAGACAGCAGATGAGAAGCAGCCGGAGTCGGCAAGGTGCGGAATATGGTGGACAGACTAGGACTCTTCAACTCACTCGCATAGCCTCGATTTGAGCAGGTGACGGCTGACCATTTGGACCTAAAGGTTTACCTCCAGCAGCAGCTTGCATTTTTTGCATTGCTGACATCCAGCCATTTGCCCCTCCTGCTTGTTTAGCCATACCAGCCATCATTCTAGCTTGAGCTAATAATTCTTCTACTTCTCTGACACTTGTTCCACTTCCTTTGGCTACTCGTTTAGCACGTCTATTCAATCCTATTGGATTACCTGCTTTATCAAAGCTTACCTGAATGCATGAATCAAAATAAATCATTAGTACAGAATATAAAGCATGAAAATTTGAGGGGGAATTATGACTTACAAAGATTAAACCATCTGAATCTAATTCATCTTGTCTCATAGCATCAGTGATATAAATCATTCTCTTTAATTTTGATGAAGCTTCTTCTTCACCACCTTCTCCACCTAACATATTTGCAGGCATACCTGGAATCATTGAAGCTATTTTTGATAATGAACCCATTGACATTATATTTGATAATTGATCTTTCCAATCTCTTATTGTAAATTTACCTTGTTCTAATTTTTTAGCTAAATCTTTTTGTTTATCAGGATCGTTTGATCTTGCAATATCTTGCATATGTTCAACTAATCCTTGCATATCACCCATACCTAACAATTTTGATATAAAAGGTTCAGGCGAAAATTTCTCTAAATCGTTCAAATGTTCTCCTGTACCTAAGAATATTATTGGTGTTTTCGTTACAGCAACACTGAGTTATATGACACATTAGCAAATACTCGCATTACCTGCTAGAATCATTAAGGTCAAAACCAACTCACGCTGAGATAGCTCCACCACCTTTAGCATGACCATCTAATTTGGTTACTATTATAGCACCGAAATCTGCACTATCTTTAAATGCTCTACTTTGTGCTTCGGCCGCTTGACCTATCGACGCGTCTAATACCATTATTGTCATATCTGGTCTAACAGCTGCTGAAATAGCTACCATTTCTTCGAATAGTTCAGATTCCTGTTTATGTCGACCGGATGTATCCACAATAATCACATCGAATCGTTCTATTTCAGCAACTACGTGAGCTCGTGTCCTTGGGCGAAAGGCAACACCTAGCTTACCTTTTCTGAATTTCTCTACACCCAATGAAGCGATAGCAACAGGATCTGTTTCTGTATAACTACCATAGAAAGGTATCTTTGCTTTCGTTGCGTTTCTGCATGATTACTCGCAATGATCAGTTAAATGATGGGGTAACGAGAGCAGAACGTGATGAGTACTTACTGTTTCAATTGATCAAAAGCACCAGCACGGAAAGTATCTGCACATACTAAACCAGTTTTCATTCCTCTTCTTGCATAATGTACAGCTAATTTTGTACATGTAGTTGTTTTACCTGCACCCTGTATACCAACAGCCATTAAGACATTGGTTTTCCCTTTTACAGGTTTATATGGTTCAACACCTGGATCTACTAATGCTACTAATTCGTCAAATACAGCCTGAATCCCGTCAAAAACAAATATAATTAAATCAGTTCATTTATATTAAAGTGCGAGAAGGGCGTGTAACTGACCTTCTGGACAACATTTTTCTTATTTGCTTCTCTTCCTGCTGCTTTCTCAGCTTCTTCTAAGCTTTTCTTCACCTAAAGCAAAACATTCGGTTCAGCTGAATTATAGTTCAGTGAAACTGACAGCTGACTCACTTTAGCTTTTACTTTCGTACGCAGCTGAGAAACTAATTTAACATTGACATCCGATTCTAGTAAAGCTGCACATAACTCTTTCAGTAAAGCATCTATCACCTGTAATTTTGTGACATGTAATCAGTATGCTGTGACCATTGATTTCATTATATAAACAAAGAATTGTGTTTTGAGAGGTCGTCGGACTTACACGATCATCCACCACCGATGCTCTTGAAAGCTGATTCAAAGCTCCATGTAATCTTGCTCCTAAATCTGCTAAGACCATCTTAGTTGATCTGCTGGATCGGTATAATCGACAAGGATAATTTCAATCGTAATCTAAAATGCAGTTGTTTGACAAAATACAAATTGAACCGTCAAGATACCTCAGCAAGATATCGGTCATTCGAGACTCTTTGGTTCGTATTCGGCAACATGAGCGTGTCGTGCCTACTTTTGACATCAGTCTGTCAATTATTGAATCAGGCTGTGCGCCTATTTACCCCGCGCTGTATCATCAACGCGTTGCTGCATCATCATCATCATCATAAACATGCATGGACGTTATTGCTCACAGACAATGTCGAGTATATACACGTTACAAGAAAATACTTTGTTACTATTCTATTCTCTGGACATATGTTAATTGAGAAAGATACATAAACAAGATGTCATACGATCGTGTAGGAACGCCATCTCAACAGCTTATGTAAGTAGTCTAAGACGTTCACAGCGTATTTAACCGCTGACCTCTCAAATCAATATTGACAACTTCGTAAATAGTCAAGCAGATGATGAAGATTTAGATACATTATCATTCTCGCATCCAAACCCAGCAGGATCATCTTCAACTTCACAACAACAATCATATCAAAATACATCATCGTCATCTCAGGCTGGACCATCGAATCCTTCAGGTGTATCAGGTAGAATAGGTCAAAATGCCCAACAATCACGTACGGAAAGAGGTTGGGGAGGTGTGAAGACTGAAACTAGATACACTGGTGAATCAACTTTGGATGAACCAGTCACAGCTACTATAGTAAGCCTTGATGATTTCATTCGCCAATGGTACTGATAACATACTGATAACCGGTGTAGATGAGAGATCTAAATTCGATATATGCGAAATTACTTCAAGTGTTATATCCACCAAAAGGTGGTGGTAATAATCAACTGTTGAGGGATTGGGACTTATGGGGACCTCTAGTGATTTGTCTGACACTAGCTATTATCTTATCCATTGATGTAAATCCCTTTGCGCTTGATTCAGCTTTGCTAGTAAAGATGCTTACAATCTTGATTTGCTTTATAGGCCCCTCAAGAACAATCAATGCAAGTCTTCTCTTTGGTGATATCTCTAGTTACTATCGGTTCTGTTGTGGTGACTATAAACTCCAAGTTACTTGGTGGAAAGGTGTAAGTAGACATTATCGTGGCCTCAGTCCCACTTCGAATTTCTCCAGAACTGAAACTGACACGATCATATACGCTTCGAAAACAGATCTTTCTTCCAGAGTCTTGTGAGTGTTGCCTTGATGAAGACATGTAGTAGACACTCTTGATGAAGACATGTAGTAGACACTCAACTGTTAGCTAATTCGCTATAAACTCTATAGTGTGTGCTTGGTTACGCTCTTGCTCCGATCCTTCTCGCTTCGATAGTATCTTTACTAGTACACACATTGTTCGTAAGGATACCAGTCAGTCTGGCTTGTTGGGCATGGTCTGTATGGGGTGAGTCGAAAAGGTTCACTTGGTCGAATAGAAGTTTTCGTACTAATGCTGGCTTGGAATGAATAGCCTCAATGAACTTTTTCAATGGTACGCGGTTACAAGAATCACGTACATTTTTAGCTGTGTATCCAATGTGTTTATTCTTCTTTGTGTTCGCTTGGATGATCATGATACAGTAGCAGGTATGAGTCAATCTGAGTTTGACGTGGTCATCGCATATAGGATGAAACCAGCAAGGATTGTTTATAGATATTTATGCATTACAACTGAAATTCTAAGGAAAAGATACATTAAATCATAAGGTCATTAAGTTCAATCCGGTCCTAGGTGGACGAGTGATACAGGTGGATATTGACGGTGTTACAGGGATAGCAGGGGTTTATTCGGTTAGGAGTGGTCCAAGTCTCTAAGTTGACAATTTATCTTCTCTCTCCTCTTCACCATCATTTACCCTTAGGACTTTTGCAAATTCTATATAATTGAATTTACCTTGACGATCTGTGAAGGGACCTGAAAACAACTTTTCGATCTAGGTTAGGAAAGGTAAAAGTTTCTCGTTCAGTATTTGGTATAATGTCATAATCAGAGATATATTGAAGAAAGTAAATTGAATAAAAAATCCTCTTCATTGATGATGAAATGACATTCATTAAAAAAAACAAAAAAAAAACTTACTTCATCTTCAGACATTCTATCACCTAATTCACCTAACCAACCTTTAATTTCTTTAATATCAATTTGACCTTTATCTTGTTCATCAAAACATGAAAAAGCATCAATTAATTCTTTTTCAGAATCTAATTGAATTAATTTTTCACCCATCATACTTAAAAATTGTGTAAAATTTATACCTTCTGTAGCTAAACCTTTTTTATTTCCTGGTCGACAAGTTAATAAGGTTTCTAATAATGTAGGTGTAGGTGTTTGACCTAAATTAATTATTGTCAATACATCAGATAAACAATCAACAGCATGACATATTGTAGTTTGTATGTAGAAGTTGACGTAAAGAGATCCATTTGCTCACCTAAATGACTTAACATAACTTTCAAGTCGCTCTCAGTCACTCTACCATCACCATCCTGATCAATCATCGTGAACGCTTCTTTAAATTGTTTAACTTGTTGAGGTGTAAACATCGTGAATGCACCTCCTGAAGGTTCTCTTCTACCTTGAGATGATTTCACAACATTTGATGGAAGTCCTCTTCCTAAAGTGTTTGCTTTGGACTGTAGAAACAAAAAAAAGGATAGCCAGTATCAGCTTAACTTGATTTCGAATTCGATTGTACTTGAAATGTTCAACAACATGAATTGGTAGTGATTCCGAGAAGAGACCACTCACCATCGTAATAGATCTCGCCTGTTAGAAGAGGTTTACTCTGGAAAGCTGTTATATAATTTATATATACCTGAGCACAAGCTTGCAGTATCTTTCATTAATTAATATCTAATGGTTTGTTGTTGCATGTTGTTTGTTATTGCTTTCACTCGTTGATCTTTGATTTCAGCTCCGACGCGTTTCATGTTTGGCTCTCAGTTACGTAATACAAAAGCAGGCTGCTCTCTCGTCAAAAAAAGTTGAAATTAATTTTTGTAAAGTTAACCATGGAAACGCTGAAGGATTTTATCCTCTTTCTTTTTCTCTCTTTTTTCTTATTTGTTATTTCCATACTATATATACACCTCATCGAGTATTGGCTTCAACCTTTGTGAGTTACTGTTTTGCTTTGTATCCCAAATCTTTCTCTATCATATCCCTCTCTCATATCTGTCATGATGTTAAAATATCTTATCTACATTATCAGAAACTAAATAATGTTTAGACAACTTATTCCATATTTACTGAACTTCATCTTATGAATTTATCGTACTTTTTTTGAATTATGAATACAGAAGATGATAGCTGACCTGGAAAAACAGTCTTTTCACCATAGAATTCAACTTTACCTTTTCAGCTGATAGAACGACTGGATTCATTATTAGACTTTATAAGGAGTACTTGGTGTTTTATCCTGTACGCCCTATTTTATAGTTGTTATATTTGCTATATAAATTATAATATGCTCATGTATGATATTGCTCTGCTTCATTCTGATTACTAGCTAGCATTCGCTTAGCTTATACTTGTTGCTCTAAGTCCCACCGATTCAGCTTAAGTCGATATCTAAAAGATGAACTTCTACAAATCCGCGGCTTTGGCACTTGATCACCTAGATAAAAATCAAGGTTCAGTAAAAGGCTCTTTAGCTGCTGCAGGTATTAAATCCACACCTGGTGAAGGAAAAAGGATATTAGCATGTGAGATATTACCTTTGATATATGTCGATATAAGAAAGAAAGATTTGAGATACTGATTCAAATGACTAATTAGTGGTAATTGAAACGTTGAAATGTAAGTTTGAACTATCGTATTGAAGCTATATGTTTACTTGCACGTCTACAACAACACTAAATATGATATCATTGAGTACATACTGATGGCTATCGTTCTCTTAGATAAACCAATCTTATTAGAATTACTTAAAATCGTACCATTATTATCGTTGGAGAAAATAACATTTCCTAAAAAAGTACCTAAAGGTGCACCATCATCATTATCATTAATTTTAGTTTTATTACATGATTTATTATTTTCAATCAAAAATAAAATTGAAGCATCAGATTCATGGCCACCTAAACCATCAATTTTAAAATATCAAACTAGATTGAAAGCTGAATTAGTTAAAATTCAAATTAAGAAAGGTAAATCTTCAATAAAAGATTTAGCTAAATCTTCTTCTTCTGAAGTTTCTGAAGCTATAAGATATATAAGATTTAATACAAATTCCCCAAATAAAACTGTCAATGATTTACATAAAGATCTAAGTAAATTAGGTTATACGAAATTAGATGAAGAGAAATATCCTTTAGATTCGAAATCATATTTTATGGATAATCATTTGAATGATGTTTTATTGAATTTTAATGGTAATACAAATTGGTGGTTAAAGAATGATTACTATTTAGATGGTCATATAATTTTACAAGATAAAGCAAGTTGTTTACCAGCAAAAGTTTTAATGTATAATTGGAATGATGATGAAGGGGAATGTATTGATGCTACGTGAGTATATTTCGCAGACATTTCGATAACATCCCAATCTATCGGTCCTGAACAAACATACTGATTTGATCATTTCTCGTGATAAGAGCCGCACCGGGAAATAAAACCAGTTATGTTTCTGCTCTGATGGGTAATAAGGGAAAGGTAAATGAATATTTCTTATCCTCTGACACAATTGAGAGAACGAGTCGCTGATTACTATCTGCCGCTGTGTCTTAACCTATGTTCAGCTACACGCATTTGAAAGATCTCCTCATCGGTATAAGACTTTAACGAGTATGTTAGAAAAAGCACACTGTAAGAACGTTATACCGCAAAGAGCAGATTTTTTAGAATCTGATCCAAAGAGTAAAGAGTATAAGAACGTTACTAGAATGTAAGTTCTAGCAAATTCTGATACGGCTCGTAGTCTAATCAAGAGCGCAAAGACTGAAGTAATATTCATTTAATCCTAACAGTCTATTAGATCCAAGTTGTTCTGGATCAGGTATAGTGAACAGATTAGATTACTTATTGGAAGATGGTGAGCTTGACATTCGCCTCCCTTCTTTGTCAAGCAGTGGGCTAAGTAGCACATAACCTCTTAGATGTGGAAAAGGAAGAAGAATCAGAATTGAAGACAGAACGATTGGAAAAATTAGCTTCGTTCCAGCTACAAATGATTTTACATGCTTTCAAATGTAAGTGAGATCGATCACATGATCAATCTCCATAATATAAATCAATTAATTCCTTTCTTATGACTATGAAACGAAAAACAGACCAAAGACAGTTGTGTGCTGATTTTTTTTGTGTTTGTTTGAACATCATAGTCCCCTCAGCAAAAAGAATAGTTTATTCAACATGCTCGATACATCCAGAAGAAGACGAAAGAGTTGTTTTATCTGCATTACAATCAAAAATAGCAAAAGATAAAGGATGGAAATTAGCTCCTAGAAATCAAGTCATACCAACTTGGGAGAGAAGAGGTAGAAAAGAAGAATTGGGTGATGATGAGGGTGAGTGATTGATCTTTGCCAGTTACGCTTTGAAATATCGGTACATCCCAACTTGGGAATGATAGAAATCCATCAAAGTCGACAGTATATCTGCTAACATCTCAGTTATCCCATTGAAACCATAGATCTAGCACAAGGTGTAATACGTTGTTCACCTGAAGATAGAACCAATGGATTCTTCGTTTCTTGTTTCGTTAGAGACGATCCTGAAGGGTTGAGCATAAAAACCAAATCGCAACAAGATGAAGCAAATCAAGATGAAGCAAATCAAGTTCAAGCACAATCACATGGACAAGCACAAATCACAACACAACCTGAAGCTGGAAAATCTAAAATTGCTGCGAAACCAAAGAAGAGAGCAAGAGAAGAAGAAGTAGCAGTTGAGATTGTAAAATCAACAAGCAAGAAACATTCTGATTCTACCTCGTTGACAGCAGCAAATAACAATAATCTGGATGATCAGATTGAAATTGAAGAAGAAAAAATAATGACCAATGATACAGAAGAAGATAAGACGATTAAAGAGAAAACTGAAGCTCAATTAGAAAGAAATAAAAGGAAAAAAGCTGTTCAAAAAGAGAAAGCTAAAAAGAGGAAATTGGAAAAAGTGTAAATTCCTTTTTACTTTCCAGAACATATTGAACCATCTACACTGCGTAATGGCTGAACGCAACGAGATGTATTCGTTGCTCATTTCGCCAAATATCAATTAAATGTTTGGTATAAGTACGGTATCATACATACTTTGGAATGGAAATGACTGATGCTAACATTACACAATTAGCGTGATCACACAGACGTACACTGCTCTACCATTGCCTGGAGCATAGATCAAATGATGGTTCTTGTATCGAGTTTCGTAGATAGAGTATGGTCACAACTGATAGCGCTCTGATCATTGTCCCCCAAAACGATCCGATCGGCCTGGGTATAAGTTTCTGCTTTTTGAAATACAAATTTGTTATTGGTTTGATTCAGTGGATATTCACCTACAGTATTAAACATCAAGTGAGTTGATCCTGTGCATGTGATTCCAGTAAATGAAATCATCACAAGTACTGTACAATTATTTTGATGGTGGCTCAAACAATCCTCTTGATTGTTCTGGTAATATAATTTATAATCACTGGTTCCTCTTCAATTCCGATAATCACGCATCAAACATATTTGTCTGATGTAATCTGTAATCGGGGAAAGCACGTCCCCACCTTACTTGTCTTTTTCCCCACTCTGTATTTCAACCTTTGATGGTACCTTCTTTTCACCTGCTAATCATCCTTTGACCGTATTATCCTCATTGGCTCGGTCAAATATCAGTCTGAATTGAAATTCACTCTCACACTTCCTTTGGGTCCATTGCCCGATAGTTCACACTTTCCCTTCAGCTTATACTCATCCTTGACATAGGATCATTCTTTTGAGCACTTACCTCCATATTTTTGGGTATGTGCTTATCCAGTCTAAAACACAGAACGGACATAGTATGTCTTTTGTACTATCATTCCCCGATAGGATCGGATCGACATTATGCTTGTTCTGGCTAAAGAAAGGGTGATCATATGATCTTTTGTGTATTACAATCCGGTTCGAGAACAGATTATTACTCTGTAAGATATTTTTGATTGTCCATTTTTCGGAGTATAGTATAGAAAGGACGATCCGAGTATTACCGTATCAACATCATATCATCTACTATCTGTTGGAAGGCGAATCTGTTCTATTGCATGGTCTTGCTCAAAGAATAAGATATATAAAGCCTCTTCGAAATGCTTGAGAATGGGTTTTCCTTCTTTATCCAATTCGGGATTCAATAAGCTTTTCACTAACTTACTAGTACTTCTTAACTACTCAAATCAATTTTGATCGATCTATTTTAGCTTGAAGCTATCAATTCAAACTTAATTTCAACTTCAAAGATGTCTCCTTCTTGTAAAGTAAGTTTGGAATGTTTACATGAAGTAATTGTTAATAGTAGTCTAGATAAATGCTAACTTGGGTGGCAAACACTTTTTTATTGTTTACTCGTACTGTAGCTCTGTCACGGTCCTCTCGCTGCTATGCCAGCTGCCAATGAAGTTGAATGTCATGCTTCTGTAAGTTTTTCTTGAAAGATCATTAATAATATGTTTAATGTAGTTACTAATAACGATCTTCGCGTTCATGCCCATACTTAGTGTTTACCATTCGCTTGTCCAGGATGTATAAAATCAAATAAATCATCTTATACAATTTTAAATCTTAAGAATCATATTTACGATTATCAATGTCAAGAATGTATGATTGAAAATTCATCAAAACCTTTAACTACAATTATCAATGCTCATCATCATCATCAACCAACTTCAAATAATGGTCCTGCTATTTATTAAATATGTCAAGTGATGTTGAAATAAGTTGAGTTGGAACCATGTATGTAGTAGTAATATCAGATTTACTTAAAATATATTATGTAGATCTAGATGATCTGTTTTGTAATATACTGTATATATTCTGTATATCATGAAAACATTAATTAGAAGATATCACAGGATATGTTTTAAGATCGATTTTGAAAGAACTCAACACGTTTGTAAGTTATTGTTGTTGTATGTACTATTTATATTACTATTGTATATAACGTCCATATTATGCCATGAATGAATTTACGCATTTCCTCACATACTCATTTCAGATTATTATCGTTAATGCTGTTCATTACTGCATGACATACATAAGAGAATCATTATATGGTCGTTAAGATTATATCGTCTGCTCTAAAAACCAGTAATGGCTTCATCCCCTTATTTTTCCCTCCTTTCTCCTACGTGTTCTCATATCCCAATACTGTAATATCTCATCTGGTCTCTATCCCCCACCCCGTCTCTTCCCCTTT
The DNA here is from genome assembly GCF_036810415.1 of Kwoniella dendrophila CBS 6074. Classification (NCBI taxonomy): domain Eukaryota; kingdom Fungi; phylum Basidiomycota; class Tremellomycetes; order Tremellales; family Cryptococcaceae; genus Kwoniella; species Kwoniella dendrophila. The sequence goes on from NC_089482.1 coordinate 1,212,223, forward strand.
TCCTTTCCTTAGCTTGCCCCTTTTTGCCACCTTACTCTCTTCCCCCTCCCCCCTCAGCCCAGTCTCTCCCTACTCCGTCCATACCTTTATCGCCTCTCTTATACTATCGGTCTTCCATCCACCCGAAGGCAATATACCTTGCATCTTCGTATCCACCTCTTCTCCGTCATCAAATTGAGTCAAAATTGTTCTTCTATAGTTTTCAGTAACATCCTTGATCTTCATTTCTAGGATATCTCGATTGATAGAACTTTGTCTGACTTTATCTTTCAATAAACACATCAATGATATAGGTGGGACTTTATTTTTCCATAAATATTTAACTAATTCACTTTTGTATTTGTGATTGTAATTGTTGTCATGATCATCATTCCAATTAAGTGATTCACTATTCGAAAGATACTCCTTTACTAATGCTTGAACTTCAATTGGAGCTGTTGATCCATTATTCATGCTTGGATTTGCTGGTTTACTTAATAACCTGATTAAAGTCGAAACGAAACTTGGTCTAATCAAAGCGAATCTTTTCTCTTGGTTATTACTTGTACCAGTATTTGAATTAGAAGTAGATGAATTTGAGTTCGTATTGAACGATTTATCATAAATTTCTTGATAAAAGTATTGTATAAATTCAAGTTGATTTAAATTGTCTACTATTGAATCGTTTGAAGTCGTATTTGAATTTGGATTCGAGATTGATTTGAAATTCATAAACATGTTCAAATAAATCCAAATTAAATTTGGTTTATCTAAAGATAAACATTCTAATAAGATTATACTGATAAATTCATCTAGACCTATACCTTGATCGTCGTTACTACCATAATTATTCTTATTATGTAGGAAAGAAGAGAATAATCTTGATAATAAAATCAAATTTGATTTTGGATAATGTAATTTAATTAAATTTTCTAATTCCAATTCCTTTTTTTCTGATACAGCATCATTGTCATTGACATTGACATTGACATTGATAATATCAGTACTAGTACTACTACTGTTATTTATAGAACTCGGTGGTTTTGAATTCGATAATAAATCATAATGTAAATCTATACCAGTCATTGAACCAACTCTAATAAATAATGATCTATTTCCTTTCGGATCGGAATTATAATCTAAAAAACCTAATTTTTTCTTGACATATATAATTCTATTCGATAAGAATGACATCTTATCTTTATTATTACTGAGAGAAGATGAAGAGGAAGATAGATCTAATTTAATTGGCCAATATCTAGGTGAATCAATTTCGATTGAATATATATTTTCAAATGGTGAAATCAATGTAGGTGAAATTAAATTTTGTTGTCTAATTGAAGTAGGTTTTTTCTTGCTGTTGCCATTATGATCTTTTTGAGATACTATAATATTATTATTATTCTTAGGTTCTTTCAATTTTAACTTGATAGGTAAATAAATAGTTTCTAAAGTATCTATATCTTTTGCAATTAAACATCTAGGTTCAATGGCTAATGACCAAAGATGTCTGAAAGGTTGTGGATATGAATAATTATCATTTGAATTATTTGAAAATCTCGGAAAAAATGAAATAGATAATACAGCAATAGATAAATTTGATGTACCTAAAGTATAATGACCTTTACCTAAAAATAATAAACCTAATGACATATGCATTGCCATATGTGTACCATAATTTATACCTGAACCTTCTTGTCCATGTGAAATTCTTAATCTTCTTAAAACACTTAATTCACCTGTTCCAGACATGATCATTGATAAAGATAATGTAACTAAATTTAAACACTGTCTTGCTGCTGTCCTCTTGATTTTACCTTCATATGTAGAACCTCCTATTGTCGATGATTTGTTCAATATACCATAAAACGTCATTAAATTTGTATGTGCTAATTCAGTTGCTGTACCAGCATATTTAATTCCAATTGCGAAACATGCTCCAGAGACGATATTCAAATATGCTAATTCAGTTGATAATTCCATGTTACTACTTCGTTTATGTTGTCCTTGTCCATGTCCTTTATTAGCCATTTTGATGAATTCAGGTAATTGATCTTCTATCCACCCCATTGTAGGTGTAATTTCATCCCATAAAATCAATGATCTTGCATATGTGCGTAACAGTAGTAAATCAGGTCGAATTTGATCTAATTCAAAGTTTGATTGTGGGATTGATAACATATCTGCAACATCTTTACGACCAGTCTTGAGATACATTAAACCTAAAGCTAATGTAGCTCCAGGACCAGTAAGGTTATTATCTATGATTGGTACTGTACTTCTTCCTTTTGAACTATCTGATGATATGGGAAGATCACCTAATATACATCTTCTAAGTTGAGTTAACATTCTTCGATCTACTTCTGATGTTGATTTACCTCCTCTACCAAGCATAATCAAACCAAAAGCTATAGCAGCAGAGAATGAATAAGATTCTTGATAATCTGAAAATCCATCTACATTTGCCATTTCTTTCCTTCCTACTTCGCTTAGAGCTACTTCAGCCATTCTAAGATTTCGACTACCAGCATAAACCAAACCTAATCCAACAAGTGAAGAAGATTGTATAATTGGTGAAGCATTAAGTTCCATTGATCCAAGAGGTAAAAGTGCATGAGTATGCAGTGAAAGAACTTTTGTTACTAGTAAATCTTCACTACCAGCATAAGAACAAGCTAAGCCTAGCAGTAGCCCAACTGACGTGAAATCGTGTCTTGGTTCTAAAAGTGGGAAAGCATGATAAGCCATCAATGATCTCAAATGACCTGTCAAACCCAGACCTAACAGGAATCCACCATGTTCCGCGTTGAGTGCATTAGGTCTATTGAAGACTATCCAGGAACTATCGATACCATTGCAATCTGGTGAGATGGCTAAACCAGCCGCCACACCATTATGGAAACAAGGCCATTCAGCACTGTCAGATATAATTTCTGCCTTGAGTATTGGTTTACCAGGACCAACTTTGACGGATAATTCGATAAGTGGGATATTCCAAACATCTATTACATTGGTAGATCGGGTACCAAAATTCAACATCCCCTGACCCACTGGTATTGATAAAGTTCGATTGGCAATGGTATTAACAACAGTTTGATGATACCGAGTAATATCCGCTTCGGATGCACCTTTAGGATCTTGAATAGCGATTGTACGTATACGTGTAGTTTGCATGATCCGTTCTACTTCTTGCACACGACGATCCGATCCGAATCTAACATGAGGTAGAGCAGATTGAGGTAATTTTTTCATTTCTCCATTATCCACGTCTAACAGTTCTTTGATTGTGGGGATTCTTTCTGGACCAAGATCAGTACCATGTTCTTCTCTTTGGATCATACCTTCTCCATTCGCTCGAATACCTAAATCCCATCTACCGGTGATCTCGTACATCTTGACATCCCAATCTTTTGGAGGATTATATTGACACATGCGAATCATTTCCAAGATGGGCAGCGCAATACCATATGGTAAATCAGATATCCACTCTTCATCCAAACCTTGATCAATGATATGTTTAACAGCCGCTGCTGCACGAGCCAGTACAGGTATTTTGGCAGAGAAGTGAGCATAAATCGAAGTGATCAGAGTTGTCTGTCGACAAGGATCGACATGACCGAATTCAGATAAATGTGTTGATGAAAGTAGATAAGCAGGCGAAGGGAATGGCTTGGTTCGTTTAACTAATTGTCGGTGTAGGAAGGTCATAATATCCGGTGGTACGTCAAATTGATCGAGAAGGGCGGTATCGTATATTATACCTAGATAAAAAGATTAGCATTCTATTCAAAAAGAACAAATGTTTTCAGGGAACTCACCTTCAATAGGATTTGATCGTGAAACTGCATCTGGCAATAATCTAGCCCAATAATCCTTCCAGTCCAATTTACCCACCTTACTAGCTAGATATGATACTAGCTTAACCACGTCTTTCACATATTTGAGAGTTTTGGAAGATAATCGTAGATCTTGCGCTACCAAATGAAGAGCCAGCATAATTGGTGCTGTAGTTTCCAGTCCAAGTGTCTCGCTGGATATCGTTTCCGGCATGGACAAGGTAGGGAGTTTTCGATGCTTTTGACGGATTCTATGAGCAAGCCGACGCGTTGTCGGATCAGATGATTCTTGATTATCTCGTTCGAGTATTTCGTGGGCTGTTGTGGGACACCGTTCTACTTCGATTTGTAGCACTGTAAGTATAGTGTTCTTGAAAGTTCGCCATGTTGGTCCATCCTCATTTTGCTGTATAGTAGGTAACCTCTGTATACAAGCTATAAGTTCTCTTTTTAATGAAAAGAATTCTTGAGCTGACAAAACACAAGATAAAGCTTCTAAGCATTGTTTGATTAATAGATGTTTGATTCTGAAATCTGCGTTTATTTTAACTGATTCACCGTCTTCAAAATTTACAGTGAACCTAGATCCAACAGAGTCTGCAAGTTTGACGATTCTCCTTTCTGAATGTGCTCTAGCATGATTATCATTTACAGCCATTCTTAAACTTGAAGCTAATTTTCTAGCTACTTCCTCATGACCCTCTCTAGTTTGAGAAGGAACTTGTAAAGCTATTTGTCTTCCTCCACTAGTCATTATTGATAGTGTGCCAGTTCTTGACAGGATAATGGTATCAACGATCTTATGCCTTGTTGAAATTAATGGAATAGCTGACAAGCATTCTGTGGGTGGAGAGGGTGTGATAGAGAAATGTTGATAAGGATTTGAACGGAATTGAGCATGAAATGAATATAGTTGGGGAGTATGATTAGGTTGAGAGATATGTATGTTGATCATCACAGAAGATGAAGAAAGATCATCGGAAATAAAGACGGAAAGGTTTTCGGGTTTCACAGTGCTATACATCATAAGGGTTAGTGGATATAATAGGTAGAGATGGCTCAATCAAGGATTTATATACTCACTAAGGAGTTTTCCAAGCCCAAACCCTGTCCAGAACCAGATCGCTTCTTTTGTCAATCTCATCTCTTTCCAAACCCATCATCATAGTAGTTTCTCTGAGATCAATTTCTGCCATAGCTGCTAAACCCATTTTGCCATTTGTGTCATGTAAGTCTTTGAGGTTGAAAGATGAGTTCGCACCGGACGTTCGTCTATTTGTTTCCTGAGTTGTAGTAGTGGTAGTTGTAGTAGTCGATAATATAGATAAACCTCTACTTTTTCGTTTTGTTATTTTACTTAGAGATGATGGAGGAGGTATGATTGGAGCAGGATCTAAAGTAGCTTGAAGTTCGTCTGTCAAGATATGTTGATCTTGAGCTGGATTACGTGACATTCTAGGCACTCTACGCTGAGTTCTATCTAGTGGATCAGATATACCTGATACTCTACGATCTTTTGATGGACCAAATGATGATGGGTTGCGATGTAATGATGGTCTACCCGCTCGAACAGATTGAGGTATTATAAGTATAGGTGGTTCAGGTTGATTACTAAGTAAATCTTCAGGTCTCATCGTTCGTGGATTTAGAGGAGAGATAGGTGTAGGTTGTTCAGGTTCATCAGGTACTTTAGTCTTACGATAAAAGATAATTTCATTTGATTGACTATCATGTGTAATGATGAACGGATATGGATTTTGACATACATGAATGATTGTTGAAGAGGATTTTATTGGATGAGTTTGAGATTTCAGTTTTCCTGTTTGTTGATTGAAACCATTGTCTACTCTTCCTTCTACTATCATTTTGAACTCATCAAATGGATTATCTAATGTATATAATCTTGGTAAAGATGTAGAATTATCATCTTCTAAATCCATCAAATCATCTAAAATTGTCATTGATGAATGTTCCATCATACCCTTTAACAAACTTCCATAGCCAGATTTTCTTTTTTCTTTGTCAAGTTTTCTTATTTCTCTCTTCTCTAAAGCTCTTTGAATTATCAAACCACCTTCCAAAGTTGATATAGGCCAAGCATCATGAATAGGAAAAGGTAAATTTACAACTACATCTTCGCCTGAAGAATAATAAACATGTGCGCGAGTCTGTAGAAATACAACCAAAGTTCTTTCTATACGACTTGAGTTTAACATTGAAGACGATGATGACGATGAGGATGATAATTTAGGTGTTCCCCATTTCTCGTTTTGAGAATTATGGAAAGGTCCAAAAGTTCCCGGATATTTCGTTAATTTGATAACTTGTTTACCTTTATGTCTATTCCAAGAATTACTTCCCAGATCAGGTTTGAACCATGTAAAAACAGCTTTTGTCACATCTTCATTTTCTAAATCATATGTATATTTTCTAAATATCTGTGATCCCCTACTCCATATTACGGTTTTACCGTACCAAACTAACTCTTCTTCGTTATATTCTACTTGATCTTCGTTATTTTGATTACTTGTCGTCTCTATAGCTTGTAAGGTTCTACCTATAGGTTTATCATCATCATGTTGATGTTGTTCGTGAAACAAGTTGAAATGGTTATTAGGGTGTTTACTAGGTCCAGGATCTCGTCTTTCATATAAAATCTGACCAGGTGAAATTGCAGGTCCCAATATAGCAGCTTGAAGCATTTCGCTTGATATTGCGAGTGTCAATTTAGGCTTCAACGACTTGTGGTGCACAATATATAGACATCTCACCTGTTTCAATTTGAACATTACCAAGGTGGTTTTGGGTTGTCGCTATGCAGTTGTTTTTGGTTGTTGCTTCTTCGTTCGCGTCGCGTGTGTGTCATGAGTGATTTCACGTGACACACCTCCCAAGCACACGGCGGGAATCTCCGCTTCTCGTTCCTCGATCTGAATCACTGAATCACGATGACGTCTTGATGTATGGTCTGTATGATCTTTTACGAGAGTTTTTTTCGGTTTTATCACTAATTTCTTCTTTTCAATAAACATCATGCTAATGCTGTCACATCGTGAATCTGAATTCGAATCTGAACAAGAATGAATAGTAATAATGGTAAACTAATCTAATCTGCGATACATTTGTACTATACGCGCGAGTCTTTAGACCAAGCTGAATTGACATATCATACAGATCGTCTATCTATTCAACCTTTGATAGATCGATATCTTTTATATCGTATATTTCAACGCGTCTTTTCAGTTATTTTCTTGCTTTTGATTTTCTCATTATAACGGCAAGATAAACGAACCCTTTTCAAAGGGGATAATAATCAACGTGTCGTGGTATTTCAAAACTATAACAGAGGAGTTATTTACTCTTCCACATAATTTACCATTAGAATATATAAAGGATTTACCACCTGTTACTATAATTGAAAGTGACGACGAAGACGAAGATAAAGATCCATCTAAAGAACAACAAGACGAGGAAGAATTTGAGGATATTTTAGATTTTGACACTGACGTTGACGGTATACCTCTAATAAATATGGCAGAAAGACAAGCTTTAATAAGTACAGATAGTACTACCAGTATTAGTAGAGGTGGAGGACAAAGACAGTATGGTGGTACAGGTAGAAGTAGAAGAGGTTTAAATAGAATGACAACTCAAGAAATTAAAATTAAAATTAGAAAAATGGCAGATTTAGTTTCTTCAGAAGAATTAGGTAATAGAGAATTCACTGATTTGAGTCTGTATGAAAAGAAATCACTATTAATTAATAGAGAATTAGAGTGAGTATTTTAGAAGTCATTTATGTGGATGGTTTGTTTTACTGATACTTTGATTAGCGAAATGGGAATGGGTAAATATCAATGGTGTGTATTCACATTATGTGGATTAGGATATTTCTTAGACTTAGGCTGGGCACAAGCTTTTGGTTTAGTTGGTTCTGCTATTCAACAAGAATTAGGTGTACCAGGTTAGTCTATTATATATGCTTTCTTTGAACTAGGATATTTCCATGTTGACGATATCCTCTACCAGATTCCCAAATTGGTGCATTATCAACTGCTTTCAATTTTGGTTTGTGTATCGGTGCTTTCGGCTGGGGAATGTTAGTTGATATCGTTGGAGTACGTCAATCTTTTACTGTTATACATGTCACGGATCATACTGATATTCACCACAGCGACGATGGTGCTTCAACTTTACATGTCTTTTCTCAACTATCTTCGGTCTTTGTTTTGCTCGTAAGTGGGTCTGTAATGGTCTGCCTTGTCGAGTATACTAAAGTAATCTGCAGTGCCATCTAATTACGTTTTAACATGTATACTTGCTTGCCTCATTGGTTTGGGTGTGGGCGGTAATATCCCTGTTGACGCTACTATAACTCTCGAGTTCCTGCCCACGGTATGTCGGATCCCACTGAAAACGGTCTTCCACTTTGATTGACTCACCATTCTACCAGAAAAACCGATATCTGCTTGCTGCTCTCTCGACTTTCCAGGTAAGTCAACCTGCTATCGACTTCTAGTATCTCAGGTACTGATGTTCAACTTTCCATCTATAGCCAATAGGAACAGTCGCTGTATCGTTATTAGCTTTTGCTTTGATCCCAAAATACTCCTGTGATACATCTCTCAAATCATGTAATATAAGTGAAGCGCCATGTTGCTCTCGAAGTAATAATATGGGATGGTAAGTGTATTTATGTGCGATTTTGACTCGATTTCTGCCAGATTTAGAAGCTTATCTATGACAATATTATTTAGGAGATACACCATTATGATATTAGGTTTCTTTACATTATTGATCTTCTTCCTTCGATTTGCTGTATTTAAATTTAGAGAATCACCTAAATATCTATTATCAAAAGGACATGATGCACATGCTTTAGATATTTTACATTCTATCTCAAAATTCAATAAGACAAAATCACCTACTTTAACTATTGAAGATTTTAGAGCATTAGATTATGAAGAAGCAAGAAGAACTGGTCAAGATGATCCTCACAGTCGATCAACAACTCAAAATTCTACTTTACAACGTTCTACATCTACAGCAGATATAGCTAAAAGAGTTACATTAGGTGGATTACAAAAAACTTTCGGACATTTAGCAGGAATGTTTAAACAGAAAATATACCTCTGGTTATTTATTAGTCTATCAATCGCTTATATGGCCTTATTCTGGTCCTTCGCTTTGGCAGGTTACTTCTTACCTTTAATCTTGAAAGCAAAAGGTATAGATGCAGATGGAAGTTTAGCCGATACTTATAGATCTTACTTGTATATTTGTAAGTAGGAACCTGAATCATATATCAATTCTTACCAAGTGTGTCGCTAACGGACACGATCTAAAATTAGATACACCCGGTATAACTGCGACTTTAACAGCAGCTTGGATTACAGGTTTCTCCAAATTCGGTAGAAGATGGATTATGGTGATTTCATCAGCTTTAATGGGAGCTTCCCTAGCACTTGTAAGTTACTTCACAGCGAGGAATTCTATATATAGTATTGGTACTGATCACAGCCTATATCGTCATAGTACCAATTAGTCGATTCTAGAGCAGCAAATATCGGATTTAACGCAATGGAATATTGGTTCCAATCTATATATGCAGCATTATTATATGCTTATACACCTGAAGCTTTCCCAGCTACATTTAGAGGTTCAACAAGTGGAATGTTATCAACTTTAGGTAGAATAGCAAGTATCATAGCACCTATAGTTGGTGGTTCAGTTTATCATGGTTCTGATTCACCAGGTGTATTATGGTTAGCTGTAAGTCATCCTTCTCCTTGCGTCTTGAAAATCAGCAAAAAGGAAACCAGACTGATTCGTCTATGGCTTATATACTATAGGCTGGAGGTGCATGGATCTCAACCTTAGCTATTGGTAAGTCAACGGTAGATTTGCTCAGCTTCACAATAAGGACTGACAAATTCGTTCCTTTTAGCTTTCTTACCATACGACACTAACCGAAAAGAAAATGCCTAAGTTGATGATAGCGTGCAAGGTAGTTTGTCGAGTACATAGCACGAATGACAATTATTGTCCTGGGCCTCTTATATCTTATGTAATCCTTCTTTTCCATACAACTGATTATACGATACATCACATACGATACGAAGATGAATTCACGATTGCTATATTGATTATTGAGATTCCACAGTATATAGATATCGCGTTCGAATGCTAACGGTGATCTCCGAAAAAGGAGGATGGATGACCGGGCCGAGAATGACGGAGTGTGAGAGTGGAGGCTAGGTTGCACCAAGAATAGAAATCACATCATGGGTCGTCCTAGGGGAATGAAACCTCCACCATCTTATATATTATCGAAAGAGGTGCTGTAGACTGGACATATATATAATCGTCATCATTATAATAACTATTCACTAATATCGTAAAAGTCCCATCTTGAGCAGTATCTTTGACTTGATAATAAGTTTATTGAACAGTTTACTTGTTCTTTTTCGCATTAAATACCTGTTTAAAACTCTAGGATAAGAATAATTATTCACTACTAATCAAAATGCCAGCTATCAAACCCGGATCTTTAGTACTTGTAACTGGTGCATCAGGATATATATCTTCACATACTGTTGAAGCTTTCCTTGATCAAGGTTATAATGTTAGAGGTACAGTTAGATCAGAAGATAAAGGTAAATATCTAGAAAACCTTTTCAAAAATAAAAGTAAAGGTAAATTTGAATATGTTATTGTAGAAGATATTGGTAAAGTGAGTTTTACCTTCTACTTTTATTATCTTGATACGAAGGTGTCATGCTTATATACTATATTTCTCGTTGTCGATAGGAAGGAGCATTCGATGAAGCTGTTAAAGGTGTAGACGGTGTAGCTCATATGGCTAGGTAAGTTTGGTCTATATTTCAAGCCCATGTTAAAGTCTAATTCCTGACGTGCTTTTACAGTCCTTTCCACTTCAACGCTGAAGAACCAGAAGAACTTTTCACCCCTGCTATTCAAGGTACAGTAGGTGTTCTTGAGAGTTTGAAGAAGAACAAGTGAGTTCAATCCCTTTTTAAATCTATCCCAATCAGCGTTATACAAGGTATAGCTAACAGTGGATGTGGTACAGCCCAAACGTACAACGAGTAGTCGTAACCAGGTAAGTCACGCATTGTTGTATCGCGCGTCTATGCTAATTGTGTTCCGATCTTCAATTGTAGTTCTGTGGCATCAATCATGGATTCCAACATCAAACCCCCTCACACGTGAGTTGAGTCTGTGGATCTAATACTTTGACAAATCCGTGACTAATCTAAACTGATGAATATAACTTTATAGATTCACCGAGAAAGATTGGAACACCGTTTCACCTAAAGAATGTGAAGAACAAGGTAAAAACGCTACTGGACAAGCTAAATATCGAGGTGAGTTTTAAAGTTGCATTTGCAAGCGAAAGGACAACATAAATTAAAAATGTTCTATTCTTATGAGCGGATAATGGCTTATCCATACTATATTCTTTTTCAACAATAGCCAGTAAAACACTTGCTGAAAGAGCATTCTGGAAATTCTTTGATGATAACAAACCATCTTTCGATGGTGTCGCTATCAACCCACCTTTGGTACTTGGTCCAATTATTCACCAATGCGATAAACCAGAATCTCTGAACACTTCAGTTGGTGAGTTATCTTACCGTGCACAGGGAAAATATGATTACCACGATTGAATAACTAATTCGACCCTTGCTTGATCAGCTGCATACTATTCCTGGCTTAAAGGTGAAAAGACTGAAAAAGATCTTCCAGCTGGTGGTATGAACTATGTTGATGTTAGAGATAGTAAGTTTACAAGCCATCATCGAAAAGCCTGAGATCAATTCAATGATTCAAACGAAAATTTGGTATTCCTATGACTTAAACTGACTCATTGTCTTGCTACGCTTGCGTATAGCTGCACTTGGTCACGTACTCGCTTTGACTAAACAAGAAGCAAGTGGTGAACGATTCATTACAGGTAATGGACCTGTTAGTGGAAACGATTACGTCCTTGTAAGTACAATTCGAGGCCTTCTTACCACTCTAGTTAGCAAACATAATAAGGAAAAGGAAGCTGACGGATCTTCGAATATAAAGGAAATTACAAGAGATTTCCCAGATTTGAAAAATATTCCAAAAGGTAATGATGATTCAGAATATAAGAATAAACTTAGATCAGAATCTATTGTTCATGATGGTTCAAAAGTAACTAAGGTGTTGGGATTAAGATATAGACCTGTTGAAGAAACTTTGAAAGAAATGGGTCAATCACTTAGAGAAAGATTCAATTTCTAAATTAGATTAAATACTTGATTGCGCATTTGATGTTTCTTGAGAGCAGAGAAGATAAATGTATGTCAGAAGAAGTTATACAAAAGTAGACGTTCAAAGCAGTATATATGAATTATCTATATATGCAAACAGAAGAAACTCTGCTGCATATCTGATAAAATTTGCATTTCTCAGCCATTAACTCTACAATTTTAGGAAATTTACAGGAAGAGCAAAAATTACAACTAATCTAGATTCAAGTTTTAAGTTGAATTGACATTTTGTGTGTGTTTACAATTCTATCAACAAAGCTTCTTCTTTCTCTTCCTTTTCTATAGTCCTACTTGGATTAGGCAGTTCCAAAGGAGCATCAGGGAAAATTTGACCTGGAGCAGAAGGGAATGAATTAACGTTATATACGCCTGAAGGTAATTGTTGTGTCCCATTTACTTGAGTGGGTGCCTGTTGTTGTTGTTGTTGTTGAGCCTGTTGAGGAGGATAAGGTTCATAAGATTGCTGTACTGGTTGTGAGGGTTGATAACTAGGTTGTTGTTGATGTTGTGTATATTGCTGCTGCTGTTGAGATTCATGCTGAGCATATCCCTTGACAGGTGATTGACCAAGTTGGTTGTGTGCTGGTGCAGGGGATGTATAAGATCCTTGGCTACTTGCTGCCACGGGCGGAGCTGAGGCGTGTTGGTGTTGTGATAGTGAATGAATACTGGTTGAAGGTGATGAGGGAGGATGAGATGCCATTGGTACAGGAGGGGCAGTGGGTGTTTCATATTGAGGTGTAGAACTCTCTACAGCGATGGTGACAGGCGCACCATATGTCATGGAAGCTTGACGCTGTGGTGCCGAAGGAGATTGTATTGAATGAGAATTGAAGGAATTATGCCTCGCTAAATTAGATTGATCACTGTATTGCTGCTGTTGGTGTTGTTGGAAAGGTTGGGCAGGAGAAGGAGCAGACGGTAAAGGAGAAGTGGTTGCTTGTCTATATGGGTACTGTTGTTGATTTGTAGGATAGGACATTTGCGATTGTGGAAGAGCTTGATAAGGCATTTGAGGATATAATGATGGTGCAGCTTGAGCTTGAGGTGGTTGATAAGCAGGATGATGCGGTGGGGCATATTGAGCATATTTAGCGTTTATAGCATTTTGAGCATATGTGCCAGGAACAGCATCATAGCCTTGCGGTGGAGCGTAAGGATATGCTTGTTGTGTTGGAGGAGCATAACTATACATTGATTGATGTTGTTGATATTGACGTTGTTGTTCTTCTTGTAACCTTCTTGCTTGGTATGCTTGTTGGCCGTCTAATATGTGACCATAAAGTGAAACAGCTTCAGATAACTTGCCTTGCATCTCCGCCAACATTTCTGCAACTCTTCATTAGCATTCGTTACAAGCCACCATAGATTACTAGATAGATTGCCTGTGACTTACGTTGTTTGGTACTTTTTTCTTCCGCATTTCTATGTAATTTCTCGCCTAAGGCATAAGCTTGTTCAGCCAGTATATGTGCATGAGGAAATCTCCTTAGATCCCTTTCTCCATAAGCTGCCATTTGATCCATGGTATTTGAGAATGTCAATATGGTTTCAGTCTCTCTAGGTGCAAGATCGAACGTAGGTAAGGGCTATATAGACGTGTTAGCTGGACGCATGTGTGTTTCGGATAGAAGACAATGTCTCAGCTTACCTTGAATTCTGGCTCATCATAACCAGTCGGAGCACTAGGTCTTGCTCTTTCCATATCCCTTAAACTGGCTTCTATAGCCAATCGTAATTCCTCATCATCCTCTTCAACCGTTCCAGTTTTCTTGGCGATAGGGGGTTCTGAGCCTATGAAGTTGCTTCCACCTGGTTGAGATTCCGCTAGTGAGAGTTCTATAGCACGCTGTAGGTCTGCATCTAAGTCTGCACGACTTCGGGGTGTTCGACCTGGTACAACAGGTGCGGGACTGTCGCAATGATCAGCAATTTGGTACCACCCGAACGAATTGATAAGTAGACTTACCCATCGGACGTTTTGCCTTTTCCTGACTTAACATAACAACTCTCACACACTCTGACTTCTTCCGTTATACCAAATTTAGGTAATGCCATTGTTTTACTTGAACACGCTTGATCAAAGACTAAACCACAATTTCTACAATGATGTTTACGGTTTGTGAATGTAAAAGCAGTTCGACATCGCATACATACATCACTATCTGCCCAAGCTGGAGCTGTAGAGGTAGTCAAAAGATGAGATGGTATTGGCGCTGAAGACGGAGGGAATAAAATTCCTATGATGTACGTAGATTGGGCATTAGCGCTGATATAACAGCTATACTGGTAACAACGACAGTACCAAGTGATATTTACCTGAATTTTTGAGCTCGTTGTACACATCAACAAAAAAGGCTAACTCTCGCTTCGTTTGAAACGCTAAGGCCCATTGCTGGAACAGCTTTAACAGCATTTGCTTTACTTCGGGGCTAGTTGTCTATTACACAGCATGGATGAGCAAATGTTCTCACCTGGTATAACGCATCAAGGTAGAGCAATAGGGAGGGGAACATGTACAGAGAAACTTCCAAAGTTAGATAGTTTTGACTTACTGGAGATTTGATCAATCCCGATAATTCATCAACAAACTCTTTACTAGCAATTTCAGCCAAGAAATGATCACCACCATTCTTAATACATGTGTCAGTAAGCTATAAGACGATTATATCAGCTACTGAAGTACTGAGGTATTTGATGAAATATTTGCTCACCCCTAAAGCATACATTTGCACTCTACCATTCTTTCCCGCTATTCTCCTTTTAAGACTTTGCATAGCTATTTTAGGTTGAACAGTTTTTGATCTAATCATATCTGTTATTTCTAATGCTGTTGCTATATCTTCAGATTGTGGATATGGGAGATGTAAAGGTGAACATGCTTTTTCTGTAAAACATTTAATTAGATGATGATAGATATATCAGCTGAAAGTCCGAGCGGCAAATGTGATGATAATCAGATGTAAATAGTACATACCTGCTAATTCCTCAAATTGAGGATTCGTCGCTGCTCCCCATAGCCAGGACATCTTGATAGAATGAGTCAAGTACACTGATGTGGACTAGATCTATCGGATGAAATATTACGGGCTACCACTTGTTGCTGACAAAGGATCCTATATCGACAGAGCGTGGCTGATTATTCCTTTTGAGACGATATACGTTTTATGCTGAAGTCAAATTAACTTTGGTGAAGCCAGAACCCTTTGGTCTTTTCTGTCAATGTGTTTGCTGATTAGTTCTTACAGATATGTGATTGCGTCAATGATTACAGGACAAAGAAACGATGTATTATCAGGATAGGTAACGATGTCAAACCGTAGATAGATAGGGTGGATTGTGAACGGTTAAATGGCGACTGTGGGCCGGTGATGAGTGGTGACGCTATCGTGTAACAACTACTGCCACATCCCTTATCACCGTACTAGTGAGGGCGGCGTTATCCGTTCATTATGCACTAGGACGTTTGGTTTAATTCCGTTTATAGCTCTATCAATGTATACGCTCACTCAGCACAACATCGAATCTAATGCTTTATCCACCTTCATGTAGGTCTTCAATAGTTCTATCATCAACCTAATCTCCAATATTACCCCATCCATCTCCTACTTCTTCATCGGAGTAGAAAGATCACGGGAATAGGCTCATCGCTTTTTCCTACCATAGAGAAGAACTCAAAAATTCACCTTTTTCGGTTCAGCAAAACACGTCAAATTCGACATCTTATCGATCCCTCTTTAATCCTCTTCCTGTCAACTTCATCCCTTTCTTTCTCATCTATTCGGCCTTTCAGTCTCAACAACCAACAAATATCCAGCACTCTCACTAGTCTGGAAAATAGACTAAGACAATACCCAACTCTCGACGTTTCAGATCAGCGTCCGAATTATACCTGCAGTTTTCAAGAAAAGTTGGGATATTTTTAGAATCTTTCATCGCCACCTATATTAGTATTGTATTCTGTCTTTCGGATATTCATCAGGTTCTCCAGGAGTGTACTTTTACCAATAAGAGTAAAGAAATATAGATTAAAAGTTTAGTGTTTGTGAAAAGAGATAACTATAGGTTAGAATAGAAAAGAAGCAGGATTAATTGAGTTTAATTAGAGAAAGAGAGAGATAATTTAGGCAAAATGACGGTCACGTTTCCATATTCATCTGCTCCTGCCAAGCAGATTAAGGAGATCCAGTTCGGTGTCATGAGTCCAGAGGAAATCGTGAGTGATGTTTTCTCTTCTCGAGATTCGATTATTGGATCATATTAGGAGTAGAATAAGAATGGAGGGTTCGATTTTGTAAAAATTTCCAAGAGTTTCTATCGTTATCGGTATGCATTCGCTTACACACTTGATTTGTATCAATCCAACGCTTTTCAGAAAGCATTCTCTGTGGCCAAGATCGAATATACAGAAGTTATGGATGAAGCAACTAATAGACAAAAAGTCGGTGGTTTGATGGATCCAAAAATGGGAAGTAAGTCGTTCTAACGATTCCCCATGAACAAGCAGATCATCATATGTGAATATAATATTCACATAATGCGATGAATAGCTATCGATCGTAATTTCAAATGTCAAACTTGTCTTGAAGGTATGGCAGAATGTCCTGGTCATTTCGGTCATATAGAACTTGCAAGACCTGTATTTCACGCCGGTTTCATAATCAAAGTTAAAAAGATTTTGGAATGTGTTTGTTATAGTTGTGGTAAACTCAAAGTCGATTTGGTAAGTTTACCCACAAATACGCACTTTGTGAGCGTAGGTTAACAATAATCATGATATATTCAGCGAGATCCAATGGTTGGTAATGTTGTAAGACGAGTAAAAGCCCAGCATCGTTTGAGAGCTGTTTGGATTCTTGCAAAAGATAAAAAAGTCTGTGAAACAGATTCTCTGGAAGACAACCAAGATGGTGACGCTACAGAAGAAAATCAATTTGAGGCTGAACAAGGGAAAGCAAAAGGTCATGGTGGATGTGGTCATGAGCAACCTCTCTGGAGAAAAAAGGGTCTCAAGCTTACTGGAATTTGGAAACCTACTGATAAGGGAGAGGTCAGTATAGCTATCCTCAGATGAACAGGCTCGCTTTTTACTGATTGGGCTTAATACTGTAGGATACTGCTGAACCTGAAGAAAGAAACGTTTCTCCTGGAGAAGTGCATAATATCCTTAAAAAGATTCCAGCAGAAGATTTGCATATTATGGGTTTGAATGCTGAATACGCTAGACCGGATTGGATGATCCTTACTGTATTACCTGTACCACCAGCAGCTGTTAGACCTTCAATTGCTATTGATGGTGGAGCCATGAGGAGTGAGGATGATTTAACGTATAAACTTCAATCAATCATCAAATTCAACGGGATAGTCAGGAGAATGGAGGCAGAAGGTGTACCTCCATCGGTGGTGAACGAACAGTTTGATTTACTTCAATATCATGTTGCTACTTATATGGACAATGAGATTGCCGGTTTACCCAGAGATCAACATAAAGCTGGAAGAGCTATTAAAGCTATTAGAGCTAGATTGAAGGGAAAAGAAGGTAGAATGAGAGGAAATTTGATGGGTAAACGTGTAGATTTCTCTGCTCGTACGGTTATTACTGGTGATCCAAACTTACAATTAGATCAAGTTGGTGTACCTAGAAGTATCGCAATGACTTTGACATATCCAGAAAGAGGTACGTAAGGATTTCTCCTGCTGGATTTCTTTTCGAAAGGCTGATGCCAAAAACTCCAAACAGTAACACCGTACAATATCGTATATCTACAAACTCTGGTGAATAACGGCCCTGCTACATATCCTGGTGCAAGATATTATGTCAAAGATACAGGGGAACGTGTAGATTTGAAATATAGGAAATCTGGTGAACCTATCAGTTTGCAGTTTGGTTGGATTGTAGAGAGACATTTGAAGGATGGAGAGTAAGTGAAGCAGTTTATCGGATGAATTACACAAAGCTCATCTTGCTTCAGTTTCGTACTCTTCAATCGTCAACCGTCTTTGCATAAGATGTCCATGATGTCACACAGAGTCAAAATAATGAATTACTCTAGTACGTATCAATTTCGATGCTCGAATTCAAAATGAATACTGACCGTGATCTTTAGCTTTCCGTTTGAATCTTTCGGTGTAGGTAAAGCAATGTTTAGCATCTGGATCAGACTAACATTTTACTGTAGCACTTCACCTTATAATGCCGATTTCGATGGTGATGAAATGAATTTGCAGTAAGTAAAATTGCAAATGGACGTCAGATCAACCGCTGATTGTACTTCACAGCGTGCCTCAGAGTGAAGAGACAAGAGCAGAACTCAGTCAGATAGCTTGGGTCCCCAGACAGGTACATATCTAAGCACCGAGCTGAATGATCATCATGCTTGGGCTTACATTGCTACTTTTCTTGTAGATCGTCTCACCGCAAGCGAATAAACCAGTTATGGGTATCGTACAAGATACTCTATGTGGTATCCGAAAATTCACTCTTCGAGATAATCTTTTGGATTGGCTACAAGTACAGCATATTCTGCTTTGGTTAGTAGGCTGGGATGGAACGATACCGCCGCCTGCTATCCTCAAACCCAAGCCCATGTGGACAGGTAAACAGCTTCTCTCCATGACCATTCCAAAAGGTATCAACATTACCAAGAAAAATAATGAAAAACCTTCACCTATCGATGTCACTGATGAAAACGTGTTAGTAGATGATGGTGAATTGATTCATGGTACTATCGTCAAAAATATGGCCGGTGCCGCCAATGATGGTATAGTCCACGTTATCTTCCGAGAACTTGGACATGTGGCTGCTAGAGATTGGTTTTCAGCATGTCAACAGATGATCAATTTCTGGTTGTTACATTATGGTTTCTCAGTTGGTATTGGTGATACTATTGTTGACAAAGCGACTATGGCGGGGATTACGAATCGAATGGTTGAAGCTAAAGAAGCAGTACAGCGGTTGATTTCTGAAGCTGAAGCCAATAAAATGAAACCTAAACCTGGTATGACAATTAGAGAAACATTAGAAGCGTCAATTGCCAATGAATTGAATAAAGCAAGAGATTGGACAGGTAAAACAACACAAGATAATTTAAAAGCAGACAATAATGTAAAACAGATGGTAGTTTCAGGATCAAAAGGTTCATTCATTAACATCTCACAGATGTCCGGTGTAGTAGGACAACAATTTGTCGAAGGAAAACGTATAACATTTGGATTCAAACATCGATCTCTACCACATTTCTCAAGAGACGATTACGGTCCCGAATCAAGAGGTTTTGTTGAAAATTCTTATCTAAGGGGTTTGACTCCACAAGAATTTTGGTTCCACGCTATGGGTGGTAGAGAAGGTTTAATCGATACAGCAGTAAAAACTGCTGAAACTGGTTATATTCAACGTCGTCTTGTAAAAGCTATGGAAGATTTAAAAGTTGGTTATGATGGCACAGTTAGAAATTCAGTCGGAGATGTTGTTCAATTCTTATATGGTGAAGATGGTATGGATGGTTCAGCTATGGAGAAACAAGTGAGTTACATGGCCTTATTATGGCTGAAGAAGCATGCTAATGAATTTTGAT